>NC_085846.1:25552843-26152843 GCF_035594765.1 Anolis carolinensis | reverse complement strand
TTGGCCTGGCTTGGCCACGCAAGCACATCTAAGTTGTTTCTTCTTCAGTCTAGAAGGCAGAAAAGGCTTCTTAAAATGGAGCCTTCTTTCCCCAGTAAAAGGGCAGTCTCCAGAACAAACGGATACATTTGCAGGCTGCAAGCAGCAAAGACTTTGCTGAGCTGGCTACAAACTCTGCTAATATCCTAACTATCAGACTGCTGCAGAATCTGCAGCAACCCTGGAGCAAATGTAAACAGGTGCTATTTTCTACAGCAATGGAAAAATGCAAAGCAAACCTCTGGGAGACGGAACATATATGTTCCAAAGCTTTATAGACTATGCATTTAAAAAAGAAAGGAAATGTTTTCAGGATGATTCCTGTAATGGCAAAGCAAGGGCTCGCTTCAACCTTACATTGCATACATGTGTACACAAATACCTTTCTCCAGAGTACATGATCTACACCAGGCATAAGCAAACTTCAGTCCTCCACATGTTTTGGACTTCAACTCCCCCAATTCCTATTTGCTCATGCCTGATCTATACCAAAGACAGTCAGAAAACAACCCTGCATCTATTGGGCTATTTTCAGGAATCTTTCAACAATTTCTGTCTCCCAATACTTTTGCAATGCCAGCAACACCATGGCCACCTCCCACCCTAAATTATTCAAATAAAGCTAAGGACTTTTAACATGGAGTGGTTCCATGTTATCCTTTATTGTGGTGTCTGATAAGCAAAATGACTGAGGCCCCTTCCACACAGCTGAATAAAATCTCACATTTTCTGCTTTGAACTGGGATATATGGCAGTGTGGACTCAAGATATTCCAGTACAAAACAGATATTGTGGGATTTTCTGTCTTGATATTCTGTTTTATTTGGCTGTGTGGAAGGGCCCTGACATAAAAACAAATGCAGCTCCCAGAAATCTGAGGCCACCCTTCTTGCTGTATCCACATACAGAAAACTTTAACATACATGAAGCAATCATCTGGTAGAAGTACTCAGGGCCGGCCCCACTATAGAGGCACCTGACGCCGCCGCCTCGGGCGCAGGCCCAGGGGGGCGCCGTCAGGCTAGGCGGGAGGCGGGGCACCGCCCTGACGGTGCCCCGCCTCCCGCCCAGTGCGCTCTGGCCCGTCTGGCCTTTTCTAGCTGGCCAGACTGCAGCGGAGGTCCCTCCAGGCCGCAATCGCGGCCTGCAGGGACCTCCGCTGCAGTCTGGCCAGCTAGAAAAGGCCAGACGGGCGAGCGGGAGTAGCGTGGGAGGCGGGGCCAGCTCTGCCCCCCCCGCCCAGCGTGCCCTGGCCCCGCCTCCCATGCTGCGTGGGAGGCGGGGCCAGGGCACGCTGGGCGGGGGCGGGGCCAACTCTGGCCCCGCCTCCCTCACTATTCGCCCTGGCCCCGCCTCCCACGCAGCGTGGGAGGCGGGGCCAGGGCACGCTGGGCGGGGCCAGGGCGCGGGTGGCGGGGGCGCTTTTCAGCACCCCCGCTTCACATTCAAAAATATCTCTGGCCGGCCCTGGAAGTACTTGTGCACAAGAGGCAGAATAAGCACCCAATGTTTGCCATTGTTTACATTTAAAAGTGGCACAAAGAAGAGGCTTGAATAGGCAAAGCAAGTGGCTTTTAGGAGGAAGTATCTTGAGTAGATACTCATATAGAAAGCATTTTGTGTCAATTTTAGAAATATGTATTTTCATTAGAAAAGCAATCATTTCAACTGAAACAAGAAACAAGCAAATACCAAAACCATACCAAAACATTTGCTTATGTTCATATACTATATTTCTCCTATTAGCTTTTTTCGCCATATAAACTTATCTAAAAGCAGGGTGTATCGTAGAATTGAGTGCGTGTGTGTGTGTGTGTGTATTCAGTTGGTGGAACTGAAATTAGTGTGTGTCACACTGTATACAATCAATGGCACCTTAGAATAGAAGAAATACGATATATTATCACTAGATGCACACATACACACAAACAAGGAAATGCTAACATAAAAACAGGTCTTGAGACACAAAAGTACCCCTGTAATTACCATCCTAACCTTTTGCAGAGGATACTAGTTGGCTTGAAATGTTTCATTCCTTAGGGTTTCAGGTTCCAAAAAAAAGTTTCTATTTCCAATCTCTCAGGCAATACAATTCGTATATTTCCCTTTGTGTGCAAGTAGGAGCCAGTATGGCGTAAAGGCTTGAGTAATTGTATTAAGACGCTGACAACCCAGAGTTTGGAATCTGACTCAGCCACAAACAGCCTTATGGTATATTTTGGCAAGGCACATAGTTTCAACCGATGGAAGGCAATAGCAAGCCTCCCCTCAATAAATCTTTTCAAGAAAACACCACAATAGGACCAACAAGCTACCCTCCCAACCTAGGAATAACTGCTATTCTGAGTCAGAATGAAGAAGGGGCAGGAAGACATCATTCCACCATGTCTCCTGTATCCATATAACAATATAATATATAATAATTAATTATATTACATTATATTATACTAATAATATAATATATTGTATATGCATATAATATTAATAATATTATAATGTAATACAATATAATAATACACTATTATAATAGTATATTTATATTACATGCAATATTACTAATAATATTACAATATAATTTTATAGTACAATATAGCAATATATAATGCTTATATTGTGCTATACAAATAATATAATATTTTGTATGTACATATGACTTATAAGCCGCCCTGAGTCCCCTTCGGGGTGAGAAGGGCGGGATATAAATGTTGCTAATAAATAAATAAACATACGCTGGAGCCAACTTGAAGCTATATAATAATACTAGATGCAATAAACCCTCCAACTAATTACAATAAAAGGAAGGAACAGTCAATAAAACAACAAATGGACTCCACAACAAGGGTATTTTCCTTGAAGGCAGTCACTTGTAGTGAAACAGATCCTATTCAGATCACTCTTCCCCACCTCTGAGCACAAAATACTAAAGATGCAGTTATGTTTTAACTTGTTGTGGGATAATAGTACAATACTCCCATCAAAATGCCAAAAAGAAGAAAAAACCCAAACCATGCAGCAAGTTCACAGCATCAAGCTATAACTCTCCACCCATTACTCTTTTTGTCTCTTTGTTACACAACAGTTCTGTGGACGAAAGTCACTAGCACAAGAATATATTGAGCCACTTACTTCCATAATATCTGAAGGATCCTAATGTACCCATTCTCCATCTTTGAGAAACTTCCCTTTTTGGGCAGAACAAATACTAATCCAGTCCAACCACACAGGTGTATCTAGACTCTAGACCACGTTCTCACATTAGGGATGGAAAGGCACTAGCTCCACCTTCGGCAAGCCTCTGTTATCCAGGAAACCCCACCCAGCCACAGGTATAATTAATGATTATCTTGAACTGACTCCTCTTACTTTGACCCCTTTCACACAGCTGTATACAATCCCACAGTATCTGCTTTGAACGGCATGATATGGCAGTATGGATTCAGATAGCCCAGTTCAAAGCAGATATTGTGGATTATCTGCCTTGACGTTCTGGGTTATATGGCTGTGTGGAAGGGCCCTTTGGCTAGTCTTGCAGTATTTCTGGCTATGTGCTGTGGCTGAAAGGGACTAGGAATCTAGAAGTACCCCAAGTTGGGGAAAAGGTTGCATTTAGTTCCAGGCTGCTGATTATTATGGGCAAACCCTAACCCTTGGACACACACACAAAACATCTAAAGGGGGTTGCTAAGGAGCAAACCTTTTTGGAATCTATCAGCTCATTGTTCTGTGGTGATGATATCCCTTTAAGGGGTTGTTGTACCTTGAACAGAAATGTCTTGGAAGGTCAACCTATAGAAAGGAGAAAAGTAAAAGGTACACAGAAGGAAGTGGGAGATAAGGCCAAAAGGAACATAGAAGCAAGACTTTCTAAAAGTATGCCGGTGTTAAACCTGTAAATTGGGGGCAGAGGAAGCTCAGGGATTGAGTTCTCAGTAATTCTCCAGATGTTGGTGCATGTTTTCTGATCTCTATGACATCAATATTTGGTGGTTGCCATGGTTTTGTATAGCTTTTCTCCCTATTCTAAAACATTGAGATCATTAAGCCTTATTTAGAGGCAATAAGTGCTGTCCTTTTGCTTTTGGCTCTCGTCACTGTTAGAGCTCTCCTCTGTTGCTGTCAATTTTTAAAATATTTTATTTATTTTATTATATTTTAACTGAATTAATTCCACTTGTTTAATTCCATTTTAATATTTACGTTTTCATTGGGTTGCTGTGAATTTTCCAGGCTGTATGTTCCAGAAGCATTCTCTCCTGACATTTTGCCCACATCTATGGCAGGCATCCTCAGAGGATGTGAGGCCTGTTGGAAACTAGGCAAGTGAGGTTTATATATCTGTGTAATGTTCAGGGTTGGAGAAAGAACACTTGTCTGTTTGAGGAAAATATGAATGTTGCAATTTAGCCACCTTGATTAGCATTGAATAGTCTTGTAGCTTCAAAACCTGTTTCCTGCCTGGGGAAATCCTTTGTTGGGAGGTGTAGGTAGCCCTGACTGAAGTTGACTTTGGTTTCGAATCTTTGGGAAAAGTGGGATATAAGTAAAGGAATAATAATATCATCATGTGATCGAGGTGACCACCCCCACCCCAGGACTTTGTAAAAGATAGTTCAAAAATCAAGACTTTATGTTCTATATTCCATATATTTATAGTAGAAGGTGACTGAGACTTTTTACTGGAGTTTACTGTGGTTTACTAAAACTCTCTGCACAAAAGGTGTTTGTCCTTTTAGCCTGAGGCAAGAGATAACAACTTCATGAATTGTAAAATCATGCTGCTAAAACTCCACTTTTATGAATTTCCATGCTGGGTTCTCCAGATGTTATGAACTTCGTTCTTATCAAATATTTTCAATTGTTTATATCATTCATGATTCCCCTTTATGAAATGTAACTCACTTTTATGAATTCTCCCTTATTTCCATGAAATCTATCTATCTGCCTATATGTATTTGTACTCTTTGGAATCCCCGGAAAATATGTATTTTTCCCAGCCTGGGTTATATTCCAACTTTATTTTATTTTTCATTTTATTTCATATAATTGTCAAATCATGAAATCAAATTGGAAATATTTTGAACTCAACATGAACCCCAGAACCTATCCCATTTCCTATGACCCAGGCTTCCTTTCCCAAAAACAAAAGGATAATCTGCCACCGCTAAATCCAATCAAATTCAAATTGCATGGACAATATAGGGCTTGAGTCACCGAATTCGGAGTTGTTGACCTAAAGGAGATTCGCCCCAAGGCAAACATTGTCATAGCTCACCCAAAGAAATATCCAGGACACCTCAGGAAGGCGCCCTGCAGAGCCTGTCAATATGGCTCATCACCACCCATCTTTGCTTCCATCTCTGACACCCCAAGGCATATCTAAAATCTGTATACGTGACAGAAACCCGGACATCCTTGATTGCTGCCATTAATAAAATAGCACCCTTTAGAAATCAGTCTAGCAGGACTTAATCCTCTGGTTCCTGTCCCCGTCACCTCATTGTTTCGCTAACTCCCGCCTTCTCTCTCCTGATTGGCCCGAGTGGAGACATAAGGCAGCTTCCTATTGGGCCAACGGAGCGAGGCGGGAAACGAAAGCCCGCCTCGTTCAACCTTCTAGCCTATCAACGATCAGATGGGCGGGGAAGCAGGGCGGGAAATTCAAAGGGCTGTCAGACTGAAATTTTGTATAAATATGGCTTTATTTTGATTGTATGGGACTTCTAGTAAGTCGAATGATCGCTACTAGAGTCCTCTTCAGCTGAATTGCTCAATAAAGACTCCTTGGTGGATTTTCCATCAACTTTGGCGGACCTTCTTCATGTCGGCTTCAGGTTGTATTGCGGCTCGTATTTTCCTTTTGGCTCCGCCAAGGTCCGTTCTCTCAGGACTGGATCGGGTCTCTCCTTAAGGGCCCCGATCCCCTAAAACGCGGTCGACAACAATCATAATGCACCCAGGCATTAGGCCAAAAGAGATTTTCATCTTTATTCTAAAGAAAACAAACACAATTTGTTGAAA
The DNA here is from genome assembly GCF_035594765.1 of Anolis carolinensis. Classification (NCBI taxonomy): domain Eukaryota; kingdom Metazoa; phylum Chordata; class Lepidosauria; order Squamata; family Anolidae; genus Anolis; species Anolis carolinensis. Next base: position 26,146,786 of record NC_085846.1, on the reverse strand, counting down.
TGTGCTAGAACTGGTTTATTGATAAGGATCAACAGAGTTGTCTACATTTTTTTAACTGCCTTGGGGGCATGACTATAGGAACTGTCGTAATGAGAACCTGCCCTTCAACATTTAACATAGGATTTTGCATGCAAATATGAGACTTCACCCCATGCCCTTGAGCTAGATCAGTGGTTCCCAACCTTTTTTTTAACCAGGGACCACTTTGATTTTTTTGTTGTTAGCAAGGCTCAAGAATAATAAACTGTGTCTAAATCTAAAAATAAGCTTTAATCAAAACTTTAAACATATTCGTTAAACTTAGTACAGTAGAGTCTCACTTATTTAAGATAAACGGGTCGGCAGAATCTTGGATAAGCAAAAATCTTGGATAATAAGGAGGGATTAAGAAAAAAGCCTATTAAACATAAAATTACATTATGATTTCACAAATTAAGCACCAAAACATCATATTTTACAAGAAATTGACAGAAAAAGCAGTTCAATACAGAGTAATGTTATGTAGTAATTACTGTATTTATGAATTTAGCACCAAAACATTGCAACATTTACTACAAAACAATGACTACTAAAAAGCAGACTGCCTTGGATAAGTGAGACTCTACTGTAGTAACATGGATTATGAGTACTACCGTGTTTCCCCGAAAATAAGACACTGTCTCATATTTATTTTTTCTCACGAAGACACACTATGGCTTATTTTCAGGGGCTGTTCTATTTTTATTAAGTTCTAGCTTGGGAACCTGGTGGTGCTCGGGTTATTAGAAGAAGGCATTGTTTGTTTTGGGATGTTAGATAATATCACTGAAGTTTAGTCCAAATCCGTCGTTGGCTGGGTTCAGTGTTGTCTGAATTAGGATGAACTACAACTCCCAGTTCCGAGGTCAATCACCCCAAAACCAGGCCTGTATGCCATGTTGGGTCTCTGTGCCAAGTATGGTCTCGATCTGATGTCAGCTGGATTCAGTGCTTTCTGGATGCAGGTGAACTACAACTTCACTCTAACCTGCAGCGTTCCTTGGAGGGAGGGCCAGTGGGAACTATAGCTGTTTGTGGAGGCGGGAGGCTGTCTGTGTAAGTGGGCACCTCCACCACATACACACATACACATTTTCCTCTCTTATTATGTGTATAGATGGCACAGCAATCTACATTTATTCAAATATAGTTCAGTCTTCTTCTGGAACATTGTCATAATTCTCCACACCCGGAATTCCATGCTGAATTTCTTGCGACGCCATTTCCTTTAGAGCCATTTGCCCCAATCTTTCATGTCGAGCAATAGTTTCAGAAAATTGCATTGGATAAACCACAGCAGCTCTAGTTTCTGATTCAGAACATATGCCATCCAGTAGCCGCTATCTGCTCTCCCACAGAAAACCATATTTAATAATCTAGAGCTGATGTGGTCTATCCAATGCAATTTTCTGAATCAGCACCCCAAATAACCCCAGGAACAAGCCTAAAAATGAAGACACCAAGGCTCCCCCACTTCCAGGTGCCACATGGAATGGCTCCACTCAGGAGAGGGAGGAGGAGGAGAAGCAGCACTCAGAAGGCTTGTTGTTGCACCTTTCATGGGTAGTCAGCCTCTCCCTTCCTGATATCCCCGTTGCCTCAGTTGTATAAAAGGATTTCACAAGACCAGTCGCTCTTGTTCCAACAGTGTAGTAATGGTGAGATTGAGGATTTTAGTGGTGGTCCACAGACCATAGGTTGGGAACCACTGATTTACAGGAAGAGCTGGCTAAGAAATAGTTAAAACTGAGCTTTCCACATATTTCAGGTTGGTGACATACTTTTTAAGAGAGCAATTCAAGCAACCCCTTATAAGAGATATGCACACATAAATAAATTGCAACAATGACATGTATGGGAATACAATGTATCTCATGAAAACATCTATTTTTTTTTACAACATAGAATCATAGAATCATAGAATAGTAGAGTTGGAAGAGACCACATGGGCCATCCAGTCCAACCCCCTGCTAAGAAGCAGGAAATCGCATTCAAAGCACCCCCGACAGATGGCCATCCAGCCTCTGCTTAAAAGCCTCCAAAGAAGGAGCCTCTACCACGGCCCCGGGGAGAGAGTTCCACTGTCGAACAGCTCTCACAGTGAGGAAGTTCTTCCTGATGTTCAGGTGGAATCTCCTTTCCTGTAGTTTGAAGCCATTGTTCCGTGTCCTAGTCTGCAGGGCAGCAGAAAACAAGCTTGCTCCCTCCTCCCTATGACTACACTTCACGTATTTGTACATGGCTATCATGTCTCCTCTCAGCCTTCTCTTCTGCAGGCTAAACATGCCCAGCTCTTTAAGCCGCTCCTCATAGGGCTTGTTCTCCAAACCCTTAATCATTTTAGTCGCCCTCCTCTGGACGCTTTCCAGCTTGTCAACATCTCCCTTCAACTGTGGTGCCCAAAATTGGACACAGTATTCCAGGTGTGGTCTGACCAAGGCAGAATAGAGGGGGAGCATAACTTCCCTGGATCTAGACGCTATTCCCCTATTGATGCAGGCCAGAATCCCATTGGCTTTTTTAGCAGCCGCATCACATTGTTGGCTCATGTTTAACTTGTTGTCCACGAGGACTCCAAGGTCTTTTTCGCACACACTGCTGTCAAGCCAGGCGTCCCCCATTCTGTATCTTTGATTTCCATTTTTTCTGCCGAAGTGAAGTATCTTGCATTTGTCCCTGTTGAACTTCATTTTGTTAGTTTTGGCCCATCTCTCTAGTCTGTCAAGATCGTTTTGAATTCTGCTCCTGTCTTCTGGAGTGTTAGCTATCCCTCCCAGTTTTGTGTCGTCTGCAAACTTGATGATCGTGCCTTCTAACCCTTTGTCTAAGTCGTTAATAAAGATGTTGAACAGAACCGGGCCCAGGACGGAGCCCTGCAGCACTCCACTTGTCACTTCTTTCCATGATGAAGACGACGCATTGGTGAGCACCCTTTGGGTTCGTTCGCTTAGCCAATTACAGATCCACCTAACCGTAGTTTTGTCTAGCCCACATTTTACTAGTTTCCTTGCCAGAAGGTCGTGGGGGACTTTGTCGAAGGCCTTACTGAAATCCAGGTAGGCTACATCCACAGCATTCCCTGTATCGACCCAACTCGTAACTCTATCGAAAAAAGAAATCAGATTAGTCTGGCATGACTTGTTTTTGGTAAATCCATGTTGACTATTAGCAATGACCGCATTTGTTTCTAAGTGTTCGCAGACCACTTCCTTAATGATCTTTTCCAGAATTTTGCCTGGTATTGATGTGAGGCTGACCGGACAGTAATTGTTTGGGTCGTTCTTTTTTCCCTTCTTGAAGATAGGGACCACATTCACCCTCCTCCAATCTGCTGGGACTTCTCCCGTTCTCCAAGAACTCTCGAAGATAATTGCCAGTGGTTCTGAAATAACTTCCGCTAGTTCCTTCAGTACTCTTGGATGTAGCTGATCTGGCCCTGGGGACTTGAATTCGTTTAGAGTGGCCAGGTGTTCCTGGACAACTTGTTTCCCTATTTGGGGTTGGATTTCCCCCAATCCTTCGTCCATTCCATGTTGCTGAGGTTGAAGATGGCTTTCTTTTTGTGAGAAGACCGAGGCAAAGAAGGCATTAAGCAGTTCTGCCTTTTCCCTATCCCCTGTCACCATCACCCCATCTTCTCCTTGCAGTGGCCCTATCGCCTCCTTTTTCTTCCTTTTTCTACCAACGTAAGCAAAAAAGCCTTTTTTGTTGTTTTTTATGTCCCTGGCAAGCCTGAGCTCATTTTGCGCTTTAGCCTTGCGAACCTTTTCCCTACAGGTGTTGGCTATATGTTTGAATTCTTCTTTGGTGATTTCTCCCCTTTTCCACTTCTTGTGCATGTCACTTTTGAGCTTTAGCTCAGTTAGAAGTTCTTTGGACATCCATTCTGGCTTCTTTGCACTTGTCTTATTTTTCTTCTTTGTTGGCACTGTTTGCATTTGCGCCTTGAGTATTTCACTTTTGAAAAACTCCCATCCTTAACTCCCTTGTTTTTTAATATCGGCGTCCATGGAATGCCGCTCAGTAATTCCTTCATTTTTTGGAAGTCAGCTCTCTTAAAGTCCAGAATGCGTGTTTGACTTGTCTTAGTTTCAGCATTCCTTTGTATTGCAAACTGCAGGAGCACATGGTCACTTGCCCCTAAGGATCCAACCACTTCAACTGTATTGATCAGGTCTTCCACATTTGTTAAGATTAGATCAAGAGTTGCTGATCCCCTTGTTGCCTCTTCTACCTTCTGGACCATAAAATTATCTGCAAGGCAAGTGAGGAATTTGTTGGACTTTGTACTCTTGGCTGAGTTTGTTTTCCAGCAGATATCGGGATAATTGAAATCGCCCATGACTACTATATCTCTTCTTTGTGCCTGTTTGGTCAGCTGTTGACAGAAGGCTTCATCAAGTCCTTCATCCTGACTCGGAGGTCTGTAGTAGACACCCACGACAAGATCTTTTTGAGTCCCGGTTCCCTTGATTCTTATCCAGATGCTTTCAAGCTGGTTTCCCGGATTACAGTCTTGCATTTCTTCTGCAACGTAACTGTTTTTGACATATAAAGCTACTCCCCCTCCTCTCCCCTTTGTTCTATTTCTGTGAAAGAGGTTATAGCCCTCAATGATTCCAGTGATGGGAGTCATCCCACCAGGTTTCAGTGATGCCTATGACATCGTATGTGTGGTGCTGTGCTAGGAGTTGGAGTTCGTCTTGCTTATTTCCCATGCTCTGAGCATTAGTGTAAAGACATGTAAGCCCCTGTGACCTCCCCTCGAACTGTTTATTTGGGATTATTGTGCTCTCTGTACTTGGTCCTTGCTGTGTTTGTGCAGCCCTCCGTTTAGCCTTTTGGCGGTTCCCTGTGGTCGTGGGTAATATAGTGTTCGCCAGGCTGTTGTTCCCCTCCCCCAGTGGATCTAGTTTAAAGTGCGCCTGATGAGGTTTGTGAGTCTGTGTGCAAAAAGATTTTTTCCTACTTGTGTGAGATGCACCCCATCGCTTGCCAGTAGTCCATCTTCTTGGAAGAGTAGACCATGGTCAAGGAAGCCAAAATGCTCCTCTTGACACCATTTTCTGAGCCAGTTATTGACCTGTACTATTTTTCCGGCCCTTGTAGAGCCGTGTCCTACAACGGGGAGGAGGGATGAAAAGATCACATGTACATTATACAGTTTTAGCTTTGTTCCCAGAGCTCGAAAATCATTTGTGATCTTTTGAAAAGTATGCCTAGCGGTGTCATTGGTACCTACATGAATCAACATAAGGTGGGGAGGGTGATGGGGCTTTAGGAGCCCGCTGAGCCTCTGAGTGATATGGTGTATTTTTGCCCCCGGGAGGCAGCATGTTTCTTGAGCCATCCCATCCGGTCTGGAAATGATGGCTTCCGTTCCTCTAAGGAGGGAGTCACCTACTACCAAGACCTGTTTCCTTTGAGGATTGACAGGGTCCCTTTTGTGCAAGACAGTGTGTATGTCCCCTGAAGAGTGTTCCTGTTGAAGTGAATCATGTAGGTGTAAAGTGTTGTCCTCCTCCTCAACATCCCCAGTGCATTCATCAATGACAATCCATTGAGATACATCCGAGAGCCCATTACTCTCCCAAGGATGTTCCTGTTGCTCCTGGTCTATGATTGGGGATGGAGCATTTGCATGATTACATAAGTGTGACTGTGGTGATGCACTGTCCCCGTCAGGGCTATCCCCTGTGTATTGATCCAGGGTGGTCCACTGAGTGGTATCTAAGAAACTGTGGTCGTCCACAAGATGTGTTTCCTGATTGTATGTTAATGATGTAAGAATTTCAAATCTGTTGTGTAAATGCAGTTGAGCAGAGGAGTTCTGCGGAGGCTGCCTGGTCCTGTGTCTCCTTCTATGGGTGACCTCCTTCCAAGCCTGAGGGTTGTCTACCTTTGAGTTGATCTCCCCATAAGGTTCCTGATCATGGTCTTGGTGGTGTTGGTGTGATGCAGGCTGCAGATCTACAGCAGCGTGTTGTGCAGTGTCCAAGAAGAGCTCGAGTGCCTGAATGTCCTTAAGGGTCTTAATACGGTGCTCGAGCTGTTGGATCCTCTGCTCCATCAGAGTCATCTGTTTGCATTTGGAGCAGATGTAGTTGTCTAGTTTTTGTGTGAAAAAGCGGAACATGCCACAGCTGGTGCATGTGATGGGAATGTTTTGCTTTTGTTGCATCTCTTGGTGAGCGTGGTGGCCAAGTGGGATCTTTGTACAGTTAAGTAATATGCACGCACTTTATGTGCAGACTGCAACAAACCACGTCTTTCTGTATTTGTTTATGTTGCTTTGTTTCCTGTATGTACTGCAAAGGATAGTTAGTAAAGGTGCCTTTTTCTTTGACTTTGACCACAGGAGCCAAGCCCACACTCAGTTTAAAATCTTAGCCAAATCTTAGCCAAATCCTACCTGAAGCCAGGGAGCAAAAATGTCCTCCTGCTGCCTCTGCTTCTGCGAGAACCAACTGCCCTTCTGGGATCAGGCTCTGGCAGAAACTCACACTGGCAAATAAAGCTTTCCCAGAAACTCAATTAACAGGGGACAATGCCTGCTGTCAATCAACTTAAGTACCTGGCTCTCTTTCAACACAACAGTCACACAACAGTTAGACTTTGACCACAGGAGCCAAGCCCACACTCAGTTTAAAATCTTAGCCAAATCTTAGCCAAATCCTACCTGAAGCCAGGAAGCAAAAATGTCCTCCTGCTGCCTCTGCTTCTGTGAGAACCAACTGCCCTTCTGGGATCAGGCTCTGGCAGAAACTCACACTCAATGATTAATTAGTTATTTCAGATACCCAGAGGTTTCTTGTTATGTTTGCGTAATATACCTAGACACTGCAGCTGACACATCAAACTGCAACGACACACAGCTCTGTGATAGATATATAATTTGGGAAAAAGGAAAAAAACTACCATCAGTTCCCCCCTGCAGAAAAAGACAGGAGATGAAGTTTTTCAATGTGAATTAGGGTGATTAACTGCAACATTCACACCTGCCTCAAACAGGCAAGAGTTCTCTCTCCCACCCTGGACCTTTCACAGATATATAAACCCCACGTCTAGTTTCCAACATACCTCTCAACCTCTGAGGATGCCTGCCATAGATGTGGGCAAAACGTCAGGAGAGAATACTTCTGGAACAGCCCGGAAAACATACAACAACCCTGTGATACCGGCCATGAAAGCCTTCAACAACACCTTGTCTTGTATCTCCTCCCATTGTGTTACTGTTCCGCCGAGTTTCAGTAAGTCCCCAATCTTTGTTATGCCGTGGTGTTCCAATTTCTTTGACATGTTCCAGTAAAACTGGGGTTTTCTAATCTCTATGGATCCTATTGGGAGCATGTCTATTTTATTTATTGGAAGTTTGCCTTGCCCTTTTCACCAAAATATCATTGTTGAGGTCAAAGGAGCTCTTTTTAGATTTTTTAGTTCTTTTTTAAAAAAATTCCCCATTAGACATGAACTGCATTCCCATTCATTTATTAATTTATCTAATCTGACCCATCTTTTGGGCTTATCAATGTCCAGTTAAAGTAATCTGGCCAATTGGCAAGCTTCAAAGTAATTCTGGAGGCAAAGTGCTCCCCAGCCTCCATTTGCTTGTGGAATGAAGAATATTGTGTTAACAATGCTGTTCATACTGGAGCCTTTTTATTGGGTTATCCCATTTCCTGATTATTTTAGATGGGATACTAAATGGAAGGGATTGGAATAGATATAAAAAATTAGGTAATATCATCAGTTTGCATGCCTTCAGCCTAGTTGTGATGTCTCAATTCCATTTTTTCCCATAGTTGACTTGTTTACTTACTTTTCCATAATTGGTTATAGTTTACTGGATTATATTATTTAGTTTTTAGGGATATAAACACCTAGGTATTTTAACTTCTTTCCCCCCAATTTCACCCCTAAGATAGATTGGGCTTCTTTGAACTCCTTGCAATTCAGGTTTTTATGCAAAAATTTTGATTTTTGATATTAATGGCTAGGCCTGAAACCTTTTCAGTTTTTTAAATTACTTTTGTTACTGCCTTACTAGAGTCCTCCATTGCACCTATAAGGAATATGGCATCATCTACATATAAATTAATATTTATTTCTTCTTTATCTGTCTTACACTCTTTTATCTTTTTGTCTGACCTAAAGGTTATATTGCTTAGGTGAAAGTAGGGGGAGAGAGGGTAGCCTTGTTTGGTTCCGCTTTTGATTTTAATGATTCTTGAATTAGATCTGTTTACTATTACTTCTGCTTGATTTTCTTTGCATAATTCTTTAATTACTCCACACATCTTTATCCCCAAATTATCCTCCTCACATAATTTGACTAAATGCGTGCACTCTCTCTCTTCCTTTCTTTCTCTTTTTTTGACGATGTGACCTGTTGATAGCTGTTTTGTTATAAGAGAGATGCCCTAGATGGCTGGCACAGGGAGCCATCTCAAAGATATTTGAAACTGGACTGATAAGTTTTGTACCTGTGTATGCTGGACACCAAATATGTTATTTTTTTTATCAAAGTCTTCTTCATTTTTGTCTCTTGAGTGCATGATATAAAACAAGTTGTTTTATGATAGAGTATATATCTTGAGCACTGAAAAGATACTTCTGAAGCACTGCTGTTTTTATGCACTGGCAAAATCTCTGTTTTGCTAACAGACCAGAGATACCAGGTTATTCAGTCTAACAACTAAACCACTGCCTTGCATAATTATATCTCATTGTATATCACTGTATACTTTTCATTTTCCTTGATGCCTTATTGTGTTTGCTGAGCCTTTTTCTTTGTATAAACTGTGCTGGGCATTTACAGTAATCTAACTGGGAACTGTTTTGAATATTTGCCACACCTAATACCTGGCATCTGCATCTCCTTTCCTGCCTGGACTTCAAACCTGCCAATGACAGTTGTTAATTTCTCCTGCCACAAGGAAACACCAACCAGCCATGACCTTGAAGGGGAATCCCCAGCCCACAGGAGCCGGGATACAAACTGCATTGCTTTCCAATTGGAGGCTGACGTAGGAAGTCTAATAGCTCTCAAAACATTAATAAAATGCCTTGTGTTCCTCTAGGTAATCAGATCAGATCTTTGACAGCACAGACTCTATTCTGATCTCCAATTGAACAAACCTCTGCTCCTTTGCCTTCAACCTGGTGTGTCTCAAATTCAATTGGGGCAGCGGAGCTTGCTGAGCCTGGACCCACATTTTAATGGAGCTGAAATCACTCAACAGTAACTCACAGTTGGCAAGAGTTTGAGTGTGACAATGATTAGGGAGTGGGAAAGTGTACAGATCCAGAGTCTAAATCAGTTGGTTATGTCAACTGCAGCTAACCTTTTAATTCACTTCCGGCTAAAACTCAAATGAATATAAATTTCATTTCTTGAGTTGGGATTCTCACAAGTAGGCTTTCTTTAGCCGTTGGAAGGATTTGGCCCTTCAAACATTAAACTACAGCTCGAGCCCAGCATCACCAGTGGTAAGGAACGATTGGAGTTGTAGTCCAACCTAACAATTCCTACCCTGATTTAGATCTAATGAGGGAAAGAGAAGATGGCGCCGGCGTGATAGGAAGCATTTGAAGGAGCTCCGATATCTCTGCTTCCAGGGCACAACAGTTCATTGTTTTGAACATTCTTCTATTCTTATCTTCTTTGCAATGGGAAACAAAACAAAACAAAAAAAAAGCCAGGACAAGCCCTGAGATGGCCAGACCTCACAAGCCCTCTAAACACTCAAAATAGATGAATTATTTGGGGAGGAAACCGTGAGGACGCCAGTCTTAAAAACTCTGCTTACTGATAGCAGCTTTTCAGCTTTGGATAATGGAAACATATGCTCTGGTAACTTGGCTGGTTATCATGAAGGTGTGTCCTTCAATTCATCTGGGGCAGATATGTTTGGGGAGAATTTGTCAATTACAGAGATACAACAATATGCTAAACAACAACAAACATGCCCACCTGATTTTGTGATGAAACAATGTCTTCTGACTGCCGACACTGTTGTATCTATTTTTGAACGTTTAGATAAAATTACAAAACAACTTGAGCTCCTTAAGCTTTCATTTGATTCTTTAGTTCAAAAAATACAGCTTTAAAAGAAAACCCTGCTCAGACCTATAGCCCAGAGCCCAGAAAGGAGGATAGGGGCCACTCAGCTGTCCCTACTAAGGAGTTGCAAAAGGAAAGTTGCAACAGGATCCTACAAGCGAGACAGACAATGTTGCAAATTGCCAACATCAGAATAAACAAGGGAAGATGGGGGTCACAAAGGGCCATCAGAACATCTTTGAGTCAACTTTTACATATACAACCCCACAGCATTGATATACTTAAAGTGGAGTGGCTTCCCCAAGTAGCTGCAGACAAAAGAATCCTTCTAACATTCCAGCAACCCACAATACCAACTATGCTGATGAAGATGAGAATTTTCCTGCACAACTTCCAAATAACTCCAACACGGGTTTTTCGAGACTTGGACATCACCCCTTTGATAACTCCTTTGCATGCCAGATGTCTGACTACTCCCAGGGAGACTTCTTGCAATAACAGACTGCAATCCAGCCCAGCCAAAATTTCCAGTATTTCAACACAGAAACAGCTTAAGGACCCAACTACTTCAACCTGCAATGAACAATCTGACATTACCTTTAAGTTGGACCACCTTAAGAACAAGCTGTTTATCACCAAGGACTTGGTTGAACCGTTGATAAACGTAGTACCTATTGATGAGCCCTCTCATGTTAGGAGGAACCCGGAGGGAGGCCCTGTAGTCGACCTACTAGCGATGAATGAGGAAGAGATTGCAACCACATCCCCAATACAACTTTTGGAACCTAGGAGGGGTAACAACACACCCACTCCACAAGAACTGTCCTCTAACCTAAAAGTCCCAGTGCAGACTATGACCCTGGGTACTGGTGGTGATCCAGATTTGCTTGCAACATCTTGACAACTACATTTGTTATCCTGGAACATTATGGGGTGGTCAAATAAATTCCATGATGCAGACTTTGCAATGTATTTGGAAACATTTAGAATAATTTGTCTGCAAGAGACATGGGCTGAAGAAGCTAATTTACCATCTCTTTATGGTTTTAGATCATTCTCAGTGCCAGCTGTAAAAATAAGTTCTAAAGGTCGCGGTAGTGGTGGCCTCACTACACTTATCTCAGTAGAACTGCAAGTCGACATCCAACCCTTAGTTAGTACCTACCCTCAATGCATACAGGCCCTTCTCATTAAGAGCAAGCATTTTGGTGGTTTAATTTGTATAAATGTTTATTTTCCACCTAGGCTATCAAAAAATGGAGGCCCTAACAATGTTTGGTCTAACCTATCTGAAACCCTTACCCTATTAGAAAATCAATACCCCTCCACAAAGGTTCTTCTGTGTTGAGACTTCAATGCCAGAATTGGGGCAGAATTGAAACAGGTGGGGGCGCAAATTTTGGACAAGTCTGCCAGGTTACACCTGTTGCCAAGGTTTCACAAGACTCAAACAGCAACAAATCAGGTAGGAGCTTTTTAGAGATTCTTTCCCTCCATAATTTGCAGTGTCTTAATGGAACCCAATATGATAGAACGCAGGGAGCCTACACCTATGTCACTAACAGAGGAGCTAGCACAATAGATTACATGGTGGCCTCTGCCAACCTGCTCCCAGACATCCAAAATTTTGCAGTCGAAAATAGGGTAGAAAGTGATCATTTCCCTCTGTCACTGATATTTGACTTTGAATTGTACCCACCATCACGGCCCTATCAAAATCTAAATGGAATTCACATGGGAGAGCAGAGAATAAGGTGGTCTGTCAATTTAGATAACTCCCTTCACCACATAATCGAGAGTACTCCTTTTAAAAATCTTCACCAATACATTCTAGACTCCAACTCAGATATTACTTGCCTACCAATCCATCATCCAGAATCTCAGACCTTCATTGGTCTGTAAAATACAATCTAACCCCAACAAAGTGGGAACCAATAGATGGTTTGACTCAGAATGTAGAGGCGCCAGGAAGGCACTGATGGACTACTCTAGACAGGCCCTTAGAAATAAAGACAACAATACAGCTGTTATCCTAGCTTCAATGAAGGTATCTTATAAGGCTCTTATAAAACAGAAAAAAGACATATATGCCAAAGAACAGTGGAAACAACTAGCCTTAGCAGTGACGCAAAAGAATGAGAAACAGTTCTGGGATATAACCTCTAGAGGAATGCATATGGCCAGACCAGTAATACTTGGGCATATTTCATCAGAGCAATGGTTCACTCACTTTAGTGGGCTCTATGGAGCTAACTCCTCAGAGAATAATCCGCCAACTATCTTTGAAATGACCTGTTTGCCCCTCTGGCTGCCAGTGATAATCGCTGAGATAAAGAAGCTGATTGCAGCTCTAGCCTTGGGTAAGGCTCCAGGGGAAAACATGATGCCCCCAGAAATATTTAAAAACTTCCCAGAATGGTGGGCCCCAATATTAGCTAAAGTGTTTACACAAATCAACAACTCGGGATTAATTCCAGAGGGCTGGAAACAGAGCATAGTTGTTCCTATTTACAAGAAGGGTGACAAGCAAGACCCCAACAATTACCGACCCATCAGCCTCTTAGATATTGATTCTAAGTTATATAGCAAACACCTATTAAACAAATTAGAGGATTGGGAATCTGCTAACCACATTATTCACCCTGAACAGGCTGGTTTTAGAAAAGGTCAGAGCACAATTGACCAATGTTTGACTCTGTACTTCCTAGCCCAACAAGCAATCACAGGACCAACTAAACACCTATTTGTAGCCTTTGTTGATTTAGCTGCAACATTCGATTCAATCGACAGAAACTTGTTGTGGCAAAAGTTGACCAACACTAATATAGATAAATGCCTGTTGTTTCTTATTAAGGCACTATACTCTGACACCACAGCTAGAATAAGAGTTGGCACCTCTGGCTCACTAACTGATGCAATTCACACCAGCAAAGGAGTAAAACAAGGCTGTCTGCTGGCACCCACACTCTTTATACTTGAATGATATAATAACAGCACTTTCAGGTCCAGAAATAATAATAATAATAAAACTTTATTTATACCCCGCCACCATCTCCCAAACGGGGACTCGGTGCGGCTTACATGGGGCCATGCCCAGAACAGTACAATATAGCAAAATATAAAAACAACATATCATAATATAATTAAACAATACAATAAATAATCATGTACAGTGCAACACTATATATATATATATATATATATATATATATATATATATATATATATATATATAATCTCTCTCTCTCTCAGGGCAGGCCGCATGAGACACTTAGTTAAAAACTTGGGGTGAGAAAAGGATAAGAATACAACCGCGGAGAACAGGGACATAAGATAGAAAAACAATCTAGAGGATAGATGTTGGGGGGAGTAGGGCGTGGACTACCGTGGTCAAGTCAGACTTCACGAGGTATGGTCGCAGTTGGCGCACAAGTTTGAGTTGTGCGAAAGCCCTCCCGGCCACCGCCGACACCTGAGCCTCAAGCGTCAACGCTGAATCCAGGAGGACCCCCAAACTGCGGACCTGTGATTTCAGGGGGAGTGCAACCCCGTCCAGCACAGGTTGCCACCCAATACCCCGATCAGACGAGCGACTGACCAGGAGAGCCTCTGTCTTGTCAGGATTGATCCTCAGCTTGTTCCTCCTCATCCAGTCCGCCACAGCGGCCAGGCACTGGTTCAGCATCCGAGGGACTTCCTTGGATTCAGATGGAAACGAGTAGTGGATTTGCGTGTCATCCGTGTAGAGATGGCAACGCCCTCCAAAACTCCGGATGACCTCTCCCAGCGGTTTCATGTAGATGTTAAATAGCATGGGGGATAAGATAGACCCTTGCGGGACCCCACAGGTCAAAGGCCAGGGGTCCGAGCAGGTGTCCCCCAGCTTCACCATCTGGGAACGGCCCTCCAGGAAGGACCGAAGCCACAGCAAAACCGTGCCACCGAGTCCCATCCCGGCGAGCCTCCCCAGAAGGATACCATGGTCGATGGTATCGAAAGCCGCTGAGATGTCCAAGAGAACCAGCAGGGTCACACTCCCCCTGTCCAGCTCCCTGCGGAGGTTATCCACCAAGGCGACCAAAGCCATCTCGGTGCTGTACCCAGGCCTGAAGCCAGACTGCGAATGGCCTGGGTACAGAATTCTTCCCACCCTCAGTAGGTTCAAAGAAGATTTCTGTTCTTTTATATGCAGATGATATGGTGTTAGTCTCATTCGCCCAAATAGGTCTAAGAAGGCTACTTACTAAACTAAACTGGGCATATACTGCTCCAAAGAAAAGCTGAACATCAATTATAATAAAACAAAGGTGATGGTGTTCGGAAAAAGACACTCACAGTTCAGATGGTCCATTGGTGGCCATCAGATTGAACAATGCAGGGAATTTAAGTATCTGGGTGTATATTTTTCAGAGACTCTATCATGGAAGCCCCATATAGAACATAGCAGAGAAGTGGCACTAAAATCTTTTTGAGGAATCCTCAGATTTTATAACACAGCAGGGGGCCATCTGGTTGCCCCAGCTCTGAAAATATTCCAGAGCAAAGTTATTGCCCAGATTCTGTACGGCGCCCCAGTCCGGGGATGGGACGATTCACAGATACCAAAATTGGAGGCCATCCAGAATACATTCCTTAAGAAACTGCTAAGACTCCCACCTGGCACTCCAGCAGCCTTGGTCAGAGCAGAGGTTGGTTTACCCTCCATAAGATCCCGCATTCACTTCTCCCTATACAACTATTGGAGAATCATAAAGAATTCCTCAGCTAGGGTTTTCCCAAAGCTATGCTTTGAACATCTATCTGAATGCAAAGTTTGGAGCTCAAAACATCAGAAATTGCTGAAAATATACCCTACCCTGTCTCATGAGCCTTCAATCCTGAGTTCGAGAGAAGTTGCATGAATACATTTATAACCAAGGTATTCAAATGGACAGACAGGCTATTAACTTCTCCAAATTCTCAACATGGTACAAATTATACAAACTCGACCACGAAAGGGCAATGTATCTAACCAACATCACATTCCCTAACCTCAGACAAGCTTTTACAGCTCTACGATTCCAAAGCATGCCCTCAGCAGTGCTGGATGGTAGATACTCGGGCACTCCTTTGGCTAGCCGAATATGCGTATGCGGGGCCTCAGAAATTGAGGACCTGCCCCACTATTTGTTTGCCTGCACTCTATACTCTGCACCAAGAAATAAATTCTTAGGGCCTATTCTATGGTACCTACAATCGAACACGGTTAAAGAAAAGATCTTCTATCTTTTATCTGATACCAACTCCACAATCACGCATAAGGTCTCCCTCTTTACCTTGGCAGCAAATAAAATCAGAGCAAGACTGATTGCAGACATTGCAGTTGACTGCACCGGCGATGCTTTTATCTAGTTTTTAACATGACTGATATTTTATACTGGCTTTTTACCGGTTATATTTTGCAAGCTCTGTTTTATACTCCATGCATCCTGCTTTTAACTGTGGAATTTTATAGGGTTTCTATAGATGCTTGGTTGATATTTTTTCTTATGTTTTTTAAATGACTGATCTTATACATTGGCATTTTACTGGTAATTGTGCAGTTCCCAGCACATGTTGCACTTGTGCTGCTGCACCTCACAATGTATAGTTTACATGTTCTGCTTGCTTCCTATTTTTAAGTGTTGGATTTTACAGTGTTTTGTATAGATGTTTGTTTGTTTGATGTTGTTTCTGTAAATGCATATGACCATTGGTCGGAGCATTAATAAATTGATTGACTGATAGATCTAATGACAAAATAGCTTGAATGGAAGCATATTGAGATTAATAGTCAGTTATTGCATTTAAGGGCTTATCAGAGGTATTTTAATATTTGTGTGTGTGTGTGTGTGTGTGTGTACATACTAGCATATATTACTGTTTGGAAATTACAGTCTAAAATGTAGATCTGGCTAAGGAGTTTGAGCTTATGAAGTAGGGCATTGAACTGCGACTCTGGAGCTGGAATCCCTTCTCCACCATGGAAACCCACTCATAGACCTTAAACATCTCACACTCTCAGCCTGAGTAAAAGGCAAAAACATCCAATTGCTGAATATATCTTGCCAAGAACATTTATTCAGCAGCGATTGGGTGCTTCTGTATTCTTTTCAGGCTGAGAGTGTGACATGGAGAAGTGAGTAAATGCTGGGTTGCTGTGAGTTTTCCAGGCTGTATGGTCATGTTCCAGAAGCATTCCCTCCTGAAGTTTCTACCATATCTATAGCAGACATCCTCAGAGGTTATGAGGTCTGTTGGAAACTAGGTAATTGAGGTTTATATATCTGTGGAATGTCCAGGTTGGGAGAAAGAACTCGTCTGTTTGAGGCAAGTGCGAATGTTGCAATTAGCCAGCTTGATTAGCATTGAATACCCTTGCAGCTTCGAAGCCTGGATGCTTCCTACCTGAATCCGTTGTTGGGAGATGTTAGCTGGCCCTGATTGTTTCCTGTCTGGAATCCCCCTGTTTTCTGAGATTCGTTCTTTATTTACTGTCCTGATTTTGGATTTTTTAAAATTCTGGTAGCCAGATTTTATTCATTTTCATTGTTTCCTCCTTTCTGTTGAAATTGTCCACATGCTTGCAGATTTCAATGGCTTCTCTTTGTAGTCTGACTTAGTGACATGGTGGGAATCCCAACAAAGGATTCCCCCAGGTAGGAAGCAGCCAGGCTTTCAAGCTGCAAGGCTATTCAGTGCTAATCAAGCTGGCCAATTGCAACATTCGTACTTGCCTCCAACAGATAAGAGTTCTTTCTCCCATCCTCAAATATAGAAACCCCACTTGTCTAGTTACCAACAGACCTTATAACCTTTGAGGATGCTTGCCATAAATGTGGGTGAAACGTCAGGAGAGAATGCTTCAGGAACAGGGCCATATATCCCGGAAAACTCACAGCAATCCAGTGATTCCGGCCCGTGAAAGACAACACATTGAGTTAATGATTTCCTCCGAAGTTCTAGAAATTACCAGCAGAGGACAGTAATGCATAATAGCAATTAGGGCAGGAAAGCAATTGGATACAGTTGTCCCTCCACATTGACTTTTAAGGATTTCATTATTCATATCAATTTGATTTAAAGCCTCTCTCTAGGAATCTCTATGTCCTTCAGCATGACTCTGTGGTCAACTTCCTGTAGTAATGCTAGTGATTTCTAGAGTTTTAAAAAGATCAGCACTTGGTGGCTTTGTTGTCGTCATGGCCAGAACAACAATTCCTTTTGGATGCAGATCAAGCCTAAATACTATATGTTCTGGAATTCAGAACCATGAAATGAAATGATGGATATCTTAAAAAGGATTAGGTGCATTTATGAATAAGTGATGAATCTAGCAATGAATGATATCTTAAGGCAATAAACTAAACAGAACTTGATTACTCAGAGGCCGTCTACTTTTTCATGGCAAATGTTGGAGATCGAATATAATCTCCATACATTACTTCTGAATCCATAACAGATGTTTCTATGGAGGCTTGAAAACTCATACTTCAATGTGGCTGACTTTATTAAAATGAGAACTTGCAATGGATTATTTTCCCTTCTGGGGATCATTGATTTTCCTGGGTCATGTCTGGAGGTTTTTGGCAGAAGTCTTGTACAAAAAGTCTTTATCTTTCAAAGTTTGGAAAAAAGAGTTTTTTCTGTCTGTCGCTCTCAAAATCCTCCAACTTTAATGTGCAACTGAACTAAATTAAAATACTAAAACACACACATATGATCAGATTACAACAAGAATTGAATCAATACTAATCTAAAAGCAGTTTGGGAGGAAAGCACAGCATCACAACCTCCTTATCAAAGTATTTCCATCTCTTTGATCATCACCAGCTGCAATAAATCTCACCAATCGAAAGGTTGGCAGTTCGAAACCCAGGTCGGGGTGAGCGCCCAACCTTTGGCCCAGCTCACTGCCCGCCTAAGCAGTTCAAAAACAGCTGTGAGTAGATAAATTAGGGACCGCTCAAGCAGGGTGGTATTTTATAACACCATAAAAAGTAAATACCAGAAATGCCGACAATCAAAGAAAGGAGGAAGTCTGTGATCAGGGCTCTTCGACATGGAGGATGGAGCGACAGCACCCCCCTGTGGTCAGAATCGAGCACAACCTCTAGAATGCCGAAGATGGGAAATGTCTATATATACCTCTATCTGTTGTCTGTCCTGACTGTATAACAGCATTGAATGTTTGTTGTATATATGTTCTGAGTCCCCTTTGGGGTGAGAAAGGCGGAATATGAATGCTGTAAATAAATAAAGGATCATAAAAATGAATGAGCAAGTTAACAATAGTGTGATAGCTGTAGGTTTCCTTCAGTGTAGAGCAGGCATGGGCAAACTGTGGCCCTCCAGGTGTTTTGGACTCCAATTCCTAACAGCCTCAGACCCCTTAAGCAGCTGGGGGGAGGGAAGGAAAGGGCCTGAGGCTGCTAGAAATTGTGGGAGTTGGAGTCCAAAACACCTGGAGGGCCATGTTTGCTCATGCCTGGTATAGATAGTGATCTAATCCATAAATTAAAAAATTATGGTTTTTGCCTTGAATACATTTTAATCAATCTTTAAAGATTTTAACTATTTACTTTTCAATATCATTAATATTTAATTCTATTTTAATGTTTGTATATTTTTTGATTTTAAATTGCATTTCATTCGGTTTTACTGTAAGCTGTTTTGAGTCTCTTTTGTAGAGAGAGAAAGCGGGCATAAATATTGATTTATTATTTACAATATTTATTTTCTGTCCTTCTCAGCCTGAAGGAGACTCAGGGCGGATCACAGAATACATATAAGACAAACATTCAATGCCAATTATAAGAATGACAAGACAACAGATAGAGGTATATATAGGCTTTCCCATCTTTTGGCATCTTTGAAGGTTGTGCTTGGTTCCGACCACCGGAGGGGGGTGGTGTTCCATCTCCTGACAAAGAGCTTTTTTGTTTGTAAATGTCATCTTTTTTCTGATTGAAACGCTGAGCCTAAATACCTCCCTGCTTTAATGCTGTTCCTATTTATCTACTCACATTTGTTTTCAAACTCCTAGGTAGGCAGAAGCTGGGCTAAAGTTCAAGAACTCACCTTGATCCAGGCTTTGAACTCTCAACCTTCTGGTTGGCAAGATTTATTGCAGCTTGGCGATTAATCTGCTGTGCTAAAACCCATCCCCTAAGAAACATAATAGTAATAATAATAATAATAATAATAATAATTTGAAACTGTACAACACTTTTATATAAATTTAATTATTTAATAATAATAATAATAATAATTTTGAAACTGTACAACACTATTAATCATACCAGTAAAGTGTTCCTAAGCTGAATTTATAATTGAGTTTTCTATGGTTTGACAGTGTGTTATATTGCTGAAAAATAATAAATATATAGAAAAATAGATCTAGCACTATACCCCATATGATATCATACTATGACCTCTGCATTTTGATATTAATACCGACACACATTGATTAAAAGGAAATAGAGAAATTTTAACTTAATATAACATTTCTGCTAAAATTGATTTCATTTCCATTTTTATTTAAAGTATTATTTCTTTGATTTTTGTCCGTTACTTGAGAGCCAGTGCAGACCTTGAGATCATCCGGGGAGGTTCTTCTCGTGCTCCCACCACCGTCTCAAGTGCGGCTGGTGGGGACGAGGGAACGAGCCTTCTCGGCAGTGGCCCCCCGGCTCTGGAATGCATTGCCAAAAAAGATCAGGCAATCCCCTACATTATCCAGTTTCCGTAAGGAACTGAAGACCTGGAGGTGTTGGCAGGTTTTTGAGTAATTACATTGGAATACCGCCGATTTCTGGGCCTGAATATATTGCACAAGATTTTTCTAGCCTAAAATGATACATTTTAATATATTGTGTTTATGGTTCCCGTCCCCTTGATCAGGTCATGTAAGTGTTGTTTATTTCTATAATTGTATTTTTATTTTGCTTAATAATGTGTTATTATGTTGCTATGTAATGTTTGTGTTGTTTTTATGATTGGAAACTGCCCTGAGTCCCATCCGGGAGATAGGGCGGTATATAAAGAAAGTTTTATTATTATTATTATTATTATTATTTCCGGTTGCTTGAGTTCTGGTTAAATGGGAGTTAATGTATTTATTTAGCCTTCAAACAATTAGCACAGCCAAGGTCCCCCTGGGGGAGAAGAGCGGTATATAAATAAAATAAATAAAAGGCTAGATACATTTCTTTGGGAATGATCATTCCATCGCGCGCCCCCTTGCGGCGCAAACGTGTTACTACGCCTTGCTGTTTTCGCTCAGCTGTTTCTATCGGAAGAGCCTGCCCTTGCATAACAGCGGAGAGAGAAACGTCGAAGGGGTTCCCTTAGTTTTTTTTTAGTTTTTTTTTTTTGCATGCTTCATGTGCCTCTCTCTTTTACCCATCCGCTTGGTTCTGTCGTCTCATTGAAGCGTCGTCGCTTTGACAGGCCACGCACACGCCGTGTTATTAACAACAACTGAGGAAGCCTCCTGCTCCACTCAGAAGCCAGCAGGTCCCATGGTGTAATGGTTAGCACTCTGGACTTTGAATCCAGCGATCCGAGTTCAAATCTCGGTGGGACCTCGTGGACATTTTTGCCTGGCAGGGGGCAATCGATTTGGGAGTCTCTTGGGAGTAAGCTTGAGATTGCCGGGGCCGACCAAAGCGAGGGAGGGGTGCATTTTGGGCTTGTGGAAGGAAGGCGGTGCGCATGCGTGGTCCTCGCTTTGGAAGGGCAAGCGAGGAGAGAAACCCAAGGAGGCAGCCAAAAGGGAAGGCTCTCTTCGGTTTCATTGGTTCGTGCGGATGGAACGCTCAGCTGTGCGCACTGCTATTGGCTAAGACGCGCAGGCGAGGGGGCAGAAGAGGATTTCTGCGGCATCAGTTTTGGATTCAAAGGGCAGTTGTGTTATTGCCGATATCTCGCTCACATTGCCCTTGTCTCAGGTCGTCCAGATTTTTCTTCCTTTCTTATTTGAAATTAAGGCAACCAGCACCGTCCCCATCGTCCAATAGAAAGCAGGGACCACGCAAGATATTTTCTACATTTATATCCCGCCTTTCTCACCCCGAAGGGGACTCAGAGCGGCTTACAGATTATATATACAGTAGAGTCTCACTTATCCAACATAAACCGGCCGGCAGAACGTTGGATAAGCGAATATGTTGGATAATAAGGAGAAATTAAGGAAAAGCCTATTAAACATTAAATTAGGTTATGATTCTACAAATTAAGCACCAAAACATCATGTTATACAGCAAATTTAACAGAAAAAGTAGTTCAATACACAGTAATGCTATGTAGTAATTACTGTACTTACGAATCTAGCACCAAAATATCATGATGTATTGAAAACATTGACTACAAAAATGCATTGGATAATCCAGAACGTTGGATAAGCGAGTGTTGGATAAGTGAGACTCTACTGTACATACAATATTTTATATTATTAGCTTTGCACAATATTAGCATTACATATTACTATATTGTACCATACCACTATACTGTAATATTATTAGTAATATTATATGTCATATATAATATATAATTAATATTATCATATTGTATTATTAGTAGTAGTATTATATTATAATTATAATATTGTTATCAATATTATATGTATATACAATATATTGTATTATATATTATTGTGTGTGTGTGTGTGTGTGTATCTATCTATCTATCTATCTATCTATCTATATACTGTACAGACAATGGTTCCTAAATCAAAAGCTCATCTCCTTTTAAGATTGGAAAAAATCCCTGATATACCATCTCTGCCAATAAAAGTGTAATTATAAGAACGGAAGCAATAATAATGTGCCTAAATATCCTAAAGGCACCTGATCCCACATGATCTTGAAAGCTAAGTAGGGTCAGCCCTGGTTAGTACTTGGATGGGAGACTGCCAGATGTTGCAAGGCTATATTTCTGAGGAAGGAACTGGCTTCTGAGTATACATTTCTGAGCATTCCTTGCCTAAGAAAACCCTGTGAAATCCCTGGGGTTGCCATACAGCAGCAAGCCACTCAAAAGAACATTGTGTCTTCAAGTCATAAGTGTTCCCAAGGTGAATCTATAATTGAGTTTTCTAGGGCTTGAGAGTGTGTGATATGCTAAGGTCATGCAGTGGGTTTCCATGGTGGAAGCGAACTGTGATCTCTAAAGTCATAGTCTCAAACCATTACACCACACTGACTCTCCTGATTTTGTGTTGTTGAAGGCTTTCATAGCTGGAATCACTGGGTTGTTGTGAATTTTCCGGGCTGTATGGCCATGTTCCAGAAGCATTCTCTCCTGATGTTTCGCCCACATTTATGGCAGGCACCCTCAAAGGTTGTGAGGTCTGTTGGAAACTAGGCAAGTGGGGTTTATATATCGGTGGAAGAAAGATCTCTTTGTCTGTTTGAGGCAAGTGTAAATGTTGCAATTGGCCAGCTTGATTAACCTGGCTGTTTCCTGCCTGGAGAATCCTTTGTTGGGAGGCGTTAGCTGTCCCTGGTTGTTTCCTGTCTGGGATTCCCCTGTTTCCTCAGTGTTGTTCTTTATTTACTGTTCCGATTTCAGAGCTTTTTTAATACTGGGTAGCCAGATTTTGTTCATGTTCATGGTTTCCTCCTTTCTGTTGAAATTGTCCACTTGCTTGTGGATTTCAACTCGTGTGATTGCTGATTTGAAGGAAAATGAAGCAATTGGAGGTTCCAGTTTAAGATTAAGAGGAATATGTATGTCTTGGAATTATTCTGTTTTCTTTCCATGTGGATGTATTAAAGGTGAGGAGTCAGATGAGGGCTCTCTGGTGGGTTCTCCCATCTCTTCCAAGATTTTAGGAGGGTTGCTTCCCAATGGCTGGGAATCAAGAGCTTGGAGGTGTCATTTAGGTTTCCTGCTTATATGTTTTTCCTAGAATCATAGCGTTGGAAGAGACCTCATGGGCCATCCAGTCCAACCCCCTACCACGAAAATTGCATTCAAAGCACTCCCAACAGATGGCCATCCAGCCTCTGCTTAAAAGCCTCCAAAGAAGGAGCCTCCACCACACTCTGGGGCAGGGAGTTCCACTGCTGAACAGCTTGCTCTCACAGTTAGGAAGTTCTTCCTAATGTTCAGGTGGAATCTCCTTTCCTGTGGTTTGAAGCCACATCCTGTCTAGATGTCGGATATAAAGCAAATTATCGTTATTATATTTCACTCCTGATGAAGAGCACACCATGGATCAAAGGTAAAAGGTATTTAGAGAATAATTATGGTATTTCATTGAACCTGCAGCTGTTTTCTGTCGAAGTTGTACTGAGCAAGGGCAGTAGTCTTTATATTTCAAGTGTCAGGTTCTGGCCACATGGGGACACTGTCCTCCAAAAAGCTTCACCTTTTGAGATGTACAGGAGCTACAGTACTTCTAATTCTTATGGTAGAAGATGCCCCAAGGATGTTTTCCACCCAGGTGAACACAATCCAGTACTGAAGAAAGATAATGTCTGGAGGAAAGCAATGCTTAAGTAAGCAAAGTGTCAGTCCAGTTTCAATAAGATATAAGAAGGATACTAGAACCTTTCAGATTGCTTCCTGTACCTGAGGATGCGTCTACATCAGGCATGGGCAAACTTTGGCCCTCCAGGTGTTTTGGACTTCAACTCCCGCCATTCCTAACAGCCTCAGACCTTTCCCTTTTCCCCCTCAGCTGCTTAAGTGCAGTTTAAGATAATGTTAACTACCTTTTCCCACAGGTTTTGGAAAATATATCCAACCATGATTTCTAAAAATTGCTGTGAGTGACCTTGTTGCTTCTTGGACTGTCAGGAAATCTTCAAAAGAATCCAGACTCAAACAGGAAAAGCCTAGAAGCCTAAATCCCTTTAAGAGAGATTATTCCATTCTGACATGGATTGCAAGGTAGGAAGCTTTGTTTAAGTGGGTCAGCTGGCTTTCAGAAGCAAACTCAATCCAAGGGTGGCTGGCAGTTAAAAAAAAACCAAGACAACCCAAAAGGATGGATACTTCCAGCTTTTATGGCAAAATGCATGTGCATTTGTGCATTATTTTTAGATGAGAAAGACAGAGGGTGCATCTGCACTGTTAAATTAATGCAGTATGACACTACTTTAAAGTGCCATGGCTAAACGCTGGAAGTTATAGTTTGGTGAGACACCAGCAGTCTTTGCAGAGAAGCCTAAAGATCTTGTAAAACTTAAACCTCTATAATTCCACAGCATTGAGCCATGGATGTTAAAGTGGTGTCAAACTGCATTAATTCCACAGTGTAGATGCACCCACAGAGACAGTATGTATAAGAGAGAGAATCAATCTTCCCATCCCTCCCTTTAAAATAGGCACTTGAAAACTAGCGTTGTGCAATCCAGTAAACTTTGACTCGGTTTGTGTCCCAGCTTTCAATTGGGCTTCCAATCCGCCTTTTGGGAGCCTCCCAAAATCAGGAGGGCAGATATCTGTTCTCACTCTGGGGTTCGGAGAGTAGGTTGGGATCCAGTCTGTTTTAGTGTCGAGCTGATTTTTGTACAGAGAGGGAGCTTCCCATTACGTGCTCCCAAAGGTAATGAAAGTATGGATGCAATGAAGGAAAACAGATCTGTGCACAACTCTATTGAATACACTCATTTTGTCATTCCATTTATTTTGTAGTTCTCCCTTTAAAAGAGTGGATGGGAGATGACTTTTCATACAACCTCACATTTCCATTTCAAAATTGCCATCCCACTTTATCATGAATTAACTATACCTCTCTCAAGATGCTTTTGTCTGAGCTTCAAACCAAGCAAAACGAAACAATACAAAGCAGAGCATTCCCAGTGCTGCACACCAAATCTGCATTT
Source organism: Anolis carolinensis (assembly GCF_035594765.1). Classification (NCBI taxonomy): domain Eukaryota; kingdom Metazoa; phylum Chordata; class Lepidosauria; order Squamata; family Anolidae; genus Anolis; species Anolis carolinensis. Next base: position 26,121,850 of record NC_085846.1, on the reverse strand, counting down.
TTAATTTTAACAGTTTGACACATGCATTTGTACATCACGATATAATTGACAATTTAAAAGCCGGCTTCAAAATATTACTAATATTACTTGACAAGACAATTAAAAATGAGGATGTTTATGATGTTGAAAGACCAATTTGCATTGGTATTTGGAAATGCAACCTCATAGCTATCCTTGACAAAGATGATGGGCCCCATTTAGGCCTTGGATCCAGTAATACATTCTGTACTGCTTCGTCCATAGGGTTTAAAAGCTTTAATCTCATTTTAGCCTGAAAGATGGAGCAGTCGTGTCACTAGGGAGCTGTGGGGATGAGGCTACACCGGGTGACACCAAAATGATAGTCTGTACATTTTTTTTGCAGCGTTTCAGCAGAAATTTATTATTTTTTGTAAAAAATATCCCTGTAGTTAGTTATAACCACAAAAACATTTTTGTAACCCCAGCTTACATGTGCTGTACAGTATCAATACCAACAAGGCTAAAACACTCTGCTAACTCTGAAACTTCTAATGCTCAGAGTTGTCATAATTATCCTGTTATTACAGTGATACTCCAAATCATGTTATTTTGTCTGCATGTGCTGTTGTTTTCGTTGCTGCTGTGGCTTTTTAAAATAAGATGTGACGCCAAACCTAGTGACACAACTGGCCAAGAGAAAGGAGTAGTAGTTTAACTTAATAGTTGTATAGGTGTTTGTTATGAAAACTAAAATCTGAGACTGTAGGGGTGTTGGGAATAAAGCGTGGGGGAGAAAAAGGATTATATATCTCCTAATTCATGGTTTTCCTTGTCCAAATCAACCCTCCTGAAACTGGGAGAAAATGAAATTTTGTTACATGCAAATATTGGGCTAAAGGAGAGATCTTATAGGGGGAGATTAAAAAGAGAAATAATAGTATGGAGACCTACCTGATTATCTGTGAAAGAATGTGGCCCTTGATAGAAAGGAGCATATTTGCCTTTGTTGTAAAAGATACGTCTTTTGAAAAGATATATCTACCCTACACAGTGGTTAGTAAGCCTTTCTATTCCATTTGCTGTCTTCTTAAAAAACCCAAACCAAACTAAGAAAAGCTAAGCCAATGAAACCCAAATGTCTACGTGGTTTTTTAAAACATCCATTAAAAGTCGGCTTCTTAGGGAAACAGACTGAGGTGTATTTACAAGAGAGAAGTGGAGCTTGAACTCCTAAAATGGGGAGAGCTTGTAGCATCTTTGAGATTAACTGGGAGAAAGAAGTTGGTCGCATAAGCTTTCACAGACTTAAAGGCAACTGGTGAAGTAGACTTAAGTCTATGAAGGCTCATGCCACCAGCCTTTTCTCAAGCCCTTTCAACACTGCTATATAAGATCCAGATTATCTGATTTGAACTGGATTGTATGGCAGTGTAGACTCATATAATCCAGTTCAAAGCAGATAATATGGATTACTTGCTCTGATAATGTGGATTATATGGCAGTGTAGATAGGGCCTCAGAGGTGCTACAAGATCCCTTCGCGTACTGATCCAGACTAACACAGCTAAGATCCTAAGATCAAGGTTATCCTCTTTGTTGTTTTATCTTGCTGGAGACCTCTTTTCCAATTCCCAGCATAGAAGTCCAAATTTATTTATTCATTGTTTTGCCCCTGCAGAAGATCCATTTAGACTCAGTTATACTAGACAGGTAAGTAAAATCCACGGTGTCTTGGAATTGTATACGGAGAGCAACAAAGATCTTCTCTGGGTGGGGCCTTGGTCAGCTTATTATACAACCTCCCTTCTCCTTGAATGGATTCTTATCCTCCGGTATGCCTTTTAAGAAAGGGTCTTCGGGAGCCATGGATTCTATATAATCCTTGAGTTCTTTAGCTGTCTTGGAGACCTGTGAGAGAAGAAAAGGAAAGCGTTGAAAGCACCTGGCCTGTGATTCTTTGATGCCTGACCAAGAACTAAACCTAGTGGTTTAATAGGAGACACAATGCAGCTGGATAGTGAAGAAACCCAACAGGAAGAGTACTTGTTCATTTGAAATACAATGTTCTGGGAGAGTTCTATAGATACCATATATCACCAAAAAGGGGAATTAATTGGTATTAGAGGAAATCATTCCCAAATTCCCAAACAGAAGCCAAAATGACTACACTGAGGCTATTATACATTGGGCACATCATGGGACACAGTGACTCACTGGAAAAGACAATACTCAATCAAATGGGAGGCACTAATTTTATATAAGAAGACTACTTTATAGATTTTTTTTTCGTGTCAGGAGTGACTGAAGCAAGTTGCTTCTGGAGTGAGAGAATTGGTCGTCTGCAAGGACATTGCCCAGGGGACGCACGGATGTTTTGATGTTTTTACCATCCTTGTGGAAGGCTTCTCTTGTGTCCCTGCATGGAGCTGGGGCTGATAGAGGGAGCTCATCCGCGCTCTCCCCGGGTGGGATTTGAACCTGGCAGCTTGCAGATCAGCAGCCCAACCTTCAAGTCACAAGGCTTTGATCCACTACTCCACCGGGAGCTCCTACTTTATAGATGAATCGACTCAGCCCCCATCTACACTGTCATATAATGCAGATTATCAAATCAGATAATCCACATTATCTGCTTTGAACTGGATTATTCAAGTCTACACTGCCATATAATCTGGTTCAAAGCAGGTGGATTTTATATGGCAGTGTAGAAGGGGCCTCATTCAAGGAAGTCATATCTCTGAATTTGTAAGACCTGGCTGGTATGTTGACGGCAAATAGCAATAACAATAGACAAACCAATGGAAAGATCTTCTGATAAGAGTTATCTCCCTAGAGATAAACAGAAATCAGTCTTGCCCTAGTCTGTGATTGTCCCCTTTGTTTTTCAAAACTTGTCCAGTTCCAGCTGAAAATATGATTTTATAACTCCAAAAGTCTGAAACACTGGCAACGACCGGTTGGCTTTTACCAGACAATGATATTTTGTACCAGAGTAGAGTGAAGAAATGTGAAGTACCATTTGTCTTTCGTTCTTCACTTCCTTTTTCAGTTGATCTATTTCCATCTTTAGGAGCTCCTTCTCGGTCATATCCTGGGCCATCTTGCCCTGCAATCCAAACCATAAACCCACATTAGTCACCTGAAAAAAAATCCCCCCCCCCCCCCCGTCTGCGGGATATGCTATATTTGTGTAGTGTGAAAGGTAGAGAAAAAAGCAGAAGGGAAGAAGAGGAAGAGGATAGTTGGAATTAAAAGGAAGGAGGTGAGATGAGTCTGAATGAGAAGGAAATGAGGAGACGAGTCAGGAGGAGGTGGAGGAGGAAAAGAGTAATAGTTACAGTAGTAGGAAAGACGGTGCAAAACAACTAGTACAAATCTTATGATCTGGTCATAGAGTTGCACTGGAGGACATAGAGATTCCTATAAAGGTGTTCATTCGGGTAAAAAAAACCCAAAACAGTTGTGCATTAGCTTGGCGCAAAAAGTGTAAACAATGTGAAATAATTCAATGCCATAGCTGGAAATGACAAAACAGAACAGCCTATTTAAGTTGCTTTTTCTCATGTCAGGAGTGACTTGAGAAACTGCAAGTCGCTTCTGATGTGAGAGAATGGGCCATCTGCAAGCACGTTGCCCAGGGGACACCTGGATGTTTTGATGTTTTACCATCTTTGTGGGAGGCTTCTCTCATGTCCCCGTATGGGGAGCTGGAGCTGACAGAGGGAGCTCACCTGCTCTCCACGGGTTTGAACCGCCAACGTTTAGGTCAGCAGTCCTGCTGGCACAAGGGTTTAAACCATTGCACCACTGGGAGCTCATTTTTAGTTGATAAACAGTTCCTATAGATCACTTACACTAGTGGTTCTCAACCTGTGGGTCCCCAGATGTTTTGCCTCCAACTCCCAGAAATCCTAACAGCTGGTAAACTGGCTGGGATATCTGGGAGTTGTAGGCCAAAACACCTGGGGACCCACAGGTTGAGAACCACTGACTTACATGTAATCAAAAATATCTGATACAGACTCTTAACAGAAAGTCTCGATTCAGCTCAGTTTAACATGTTGTTTTTTGTTTTTTGGAGGCCACATTCCTTGCTTCATTGTGCAATCTCAGCAATGATGATTTCACATCTCTCTCTCTCTCTCACCCTCAAGGTAGCAGTAAAATCCAAGTTTAATCAATTAGTTCTGTGGTTAAGCTGCTTATTCAAATTCCTGTTACCACCATATGCCATTGCTTTGATTAGCTATTCCCTAAATGGTTGCAAAAGCTCTCATTTATTTCTTGATAATTTGAATTTGTGAAAAGCCGGATAAAGGCTTCTGTTTCTGATATCGCTATTTTGTTTGTTTTGCCTGCCTGTTTCTTGTTTCTTCCAACTCATGCAACAGCCTTCCTCATTCTTCCTGTTGCCCTTCAGATGTGTTGCACTAAAGCCTCACCATGGAAACAGTTGTTTAGCACATCTACGGAGGTTTGGGAAGGCTTCTATATAAGCTTGTCTATTGTGCTTGGAAAAATGACTCTTTTTGGACTACAACTCTGAGAATGAATCAGCCAGCTACAATGAAATGTAGCCAATGAAGTAATTTTTCCAACTTTTTTGCCGATTGACATATCCCAGGTACTGGTAAAAGCTAGCTGAATAGTTATTCCTTCCACTTATGGAACTGTGGAATCTGTAACCCTACAGCAGTGGTTCTCAATCTGTGGGTCCCCAGGTGTTTTGGCCTACAACTCCCAGAAATCCCAGCTAGTTTACCAGCTGTTGGGATTTCTGGGAGTTGAGGGCCAAAACATTTGAGGACCCACAGCTTGAGAACCACTGCCCTACAGAGAAATGAATAGTCTCACTTAAGTATTATCAGAACCTTCACTAGACCTAAGACATTTTGATACCTGGAGTATCTTCTCTTTATTTCATCTACTGAAGTGAACTGACCATGGAATAATGGGACAAATGTATATCTCCCCAATATTTCACAGATTAGAATCAGAACATGTGTGGTGAAGCAACATTAGAACTGGTCAAGATGGCAATAGTTATTAATGAGGAGGAACACACAAGATAGCTGTTTGCTTTTTCCTGAGCACTTCTTTCTCCTGCTAAGTTGAATGTGAATTATTTTTATAGGTTGCTGTGAGGTTTCCGGGCTATATGGCCATATTCCAGAAGCATTCTCTCCTGACGTTTCGCCATATCTATGGTAGGCATCCTCAAAGGTTGTTGAATTTGTTGGAACATGGCCATATTGCCAGGAAAACTCACAGCAACCCAGTGATTCCGGCTTTGAAACCCTTCAATGACAAATTGTTTATATACTTTGAACTCAGTTTGCAGGTAAAGTAAGATGAAGATGAAAAGGAAAAGTGGGAGGAGGAGAGAGAAACTGGGACGTTTTAAAATAAGATGATGGGATTAATTGGCTCTGTCTCTGCCAAATCAGGACAGTTGGAGAGTATAGTGGTGGTAGGGCCACATCCTCTACCTTTAAGGGCAGCGGACTAGCTCAGAGGTTGAATGCATGCTACGTGGAATACATGCTACCCGGACATAGAAATAATCAGAGAACAGACCTCCTTTTCCAGTCATTCAGTGTGGTTGCCTCCCTGTGCCTTATGGTAGGGTCACCATGCATGTTTAGCAAATGTGAGAATTTATTCTTTGAAGCATATCTGACCGGCTTCTGCTCAATCGCACACACACACAACATTTTGTCAACCTTGTTGCTATTTCCAGGCTGAACTTAAGAAGTTAAGAAGTTGTCCTTTGCTACGGTTTTTCCATGCCTGAGATCCAATGTGCTTGATCATCACTAATGAATTAAGCCTCTCTGACTCTCTCCAACCCATACCCCCCATGAGGAAGGTAAGCTTTATCTGCATTTCAGGAACCAATGGCACACAGGGATGAATTATTTCAATGGCTTCTCCAAGGTCATTAAACAAAACCAGGCTGAAGTTTTTGGGTTGCAGTTAAAACAGGTTTTCAGTACATTGAACCGATGCAAAAAAATGATTAATTGTGTCCAGACATTTTGGAGTTATGTATTGCAATGTTGTATGTTGTAGTAATCTGAAGTGCTTATTGTGAATGAATTGCCAAGATCTGGGTTCATTCTTCTGCAACAGTTCTTTTGTGATACTCTTGTTATTGTTTTCTCAATACCCTTGGTGGCATTTTTAAGGCTAGATGTAGGCTCAATTCATGCAGGCCAAGGCTCATCATTATCCAGCAAAAAAAAAAAAAAAGTAGGTTTGGCCACAACGAGGAGCTGTTGAAAAGTGCCAAGCTGTTTTGCTTCTCAAATTACACCCCATTCTAGGTTTGCCAAGTCAGCATTATCATTGGCCCTAAAATGTCAAGACCAAACCCTAAGACTTAGTGATGACCTCTTGATTTGATAGGTAGCAGATCATGGTGATGTCACAAGGATGCTGTTTCAAGAGGAATGTGATACCTTAAATATCCAGACAGCTGCACAGATACCGTTTTATACTAACTAAAAACCAAAATCTAACAAACGAGGAAATTTATATTCACATAAACTTACACAGTTCAAGGCAGTGTTCTTGCCCTGAGATTCCTCCTCCTTGCTCAGGCTGAGACCCAGGACCAGGCCCTAAGACCTGGAAACCCGATCCCATGCATTATAACAGTGGTTCTCAATTGTGGGTCCCCAGGTGTTTTGGCCTACGACTCCCAGAAATCCCAGCCAGTTTATCAGGATTTCTGGGAGTTGAAGGCCAAAGCATCTGGGGACCCACAGGTTGAGGACTACTGTGTTACAACGAGCTCCAATGCAGTTTAACAGTGTTGTTACACCATTTAGGCTCAATGAGAAGTGGGGTTTGGAGTACTATTGAACTCATGTTCTGCTGGTGGTGGGCTTCTCAGAGGCTGTGGATCACAGTAGGAAATAGGATGTTGGACTAAAGAGACCTTTGGTCTGTTCCACTCAGCGCTCTTCTTACAGCCTTATGAGCCTGCAGTGTGAACCCTTTACTTTTTAAAAAGGACTTTTGGTCATTGGTGGCTTTTGGTGAATTCTCTTTGATTGGGTTGACTGCTTCTCATCTTTAATTGTATTCAAAAATGTCTTCATTTGATTTGTATCCCTCCCACATTGTGTAAGAAAGAACATTTAAGAAAGGTAAACTAACATGATCTAGTGGTTTGGATGATGGACTAGGATACTGGGAGACCAGGATTTGAATCTCCACCTGGCCATGGAAACCCACTGGGTGACCTTAAGAAAGACACTCTCCCTCAGCCTCAGAGGGAGAGAAAAGTAAATCTTTCTGAGTCAATCTTGCTAAGAAAAACTCATTTTAGGGTTTCTATAAGTAAGAAAGGACTTGAAGCCACACAGCAATAACAATATTAGAAAAGCTTTGAACCAATACAGGCAGTCCCTGAGTTACGAACAAAATTGGTTCTGTAGGTTTGTTCATAAGTTGAATGTGTATGTAAGTTTGAACAGGTACATTTTTGAAGTGTGTCTCCAGATATATATTGTTTAGCTCTGGATATCATAAAGGTAAAGATAAAGGTTTCCCCTTGACTTTAAATCTAGTCAAGTCTGACTCTGGGGGTTGGTGCTCATCTCCATTTCTAAGCCAAAGAGCCAGTGTTGTCCGTAGACGCCTCCTAGGTCATGTGGCCGGCATAACTGCATGGAGTGCTGTTAACTTTCTGCCGAAGCGGTACCTATTGATCTACTCACATTTGCATGTTTTTGAACTGCTAGGTTAACAGAAGCAGTAGCTAACAATGGGAGCTCCCCCTTCCTGTGGATTACAACCGCTGACATTCTGGTCAGCAAGTTCTGCAGCTTAGCAGCTTAACCCACTATGCCACCGCAACCCCATACAGCATAGCGAAAGGTTAATACCTCTGTGGTGTTTGTTTTGCCGTCTGTGCCCCTGTTCAGAAGATTTCACCTCATTTTCTGTCCCTGTGATAATTGGATTTGGACAATTTTGGCTTGTTCTGAAAACAAGGATTGGTGATAAAACTTCAATGGAGACATCTTTTCCCCATGATAACTCTTTCAGGAGAGAATTTCCCTTCCTCTTGTCTCACCCCTGTTCTTACCTGTGAGTTCTTCGTTAGTCAGATATTTGTAACTCGGGGACTAACTGTAATGAGCAAAGAAGTACACCCATCCTTTGGGCCTCTACGATTTCTCATAGATTCAGTGATGCATTAAAAGTTCAGAGAAAACAACCTTTAAGTCAGATCTGACCCACCTGAGACAAAGACAAGATGGCCCAGACACACCTCTGTCCTACGGCCTTTACGTTGTAGGGTTACATTGAAAATCTGTGATGGGCCAAGAACTTTTGATCTTGGAGACTGAATGGACAATTCAATGTTCTGCACCAAGAGTGGGGAATCTGAGACCCTGGAGCTGGATTCTGCCCCACAGAGGGAGCCTAGAAGGCTGGGTGGTGTGACCCCATCATTTGATGATTTGCTGCCTTGTATCCCATATTGGGAAAATGGTGGGAAACAGACAAATCAACTCTCAACACTTGTTCATTTTCCCTCCATTCTTCTAAGGCAAAAGTAAGTGCTTTGCACTTGAAATATGCTGAGATTTTTGGTTCTTAGACTTTGCTTTTGTTTCTCCAGCATCAAATGCAACCTCTCTCAAAATGAATTCAGCTCTTGAAATGGAATAGCTTCCCTTTATTTGCTCAAGATTCAGGGATGGGTTAAAAGTGATTTCACCCAGCCCTGAATCTTGAGCAAAGGAGGGGAAGCTATTTCAGCTGTGGTTGGATTGAGCTACCATCATCTCTGGCCAACATCATCAATGCTGAGGAATGCTTGGAGTGCCGTCCAACAACATTAAGTGTCTGATCACATTAAGGCTTTAATGCGGACAGCCCCATTCTTCCTGAGCAAACAGAATTCTGGGAAATGTAGTTTGGGAAGGCAAGGACCCCTGTGGCAGTGAATTCAAAAGGTCCCACCCTAAACTACATTTCCCAGAATTCTGTTCACTCAAGAAGAAGGGGACTGTGTCCGCTTTAAAGCCTTAATGTGACGAGGTAGTAGAGGACCACATTTTGCCCACCCCATTCTAGATAGTACGCCACACTTTCTGATAGGAAGATTCATAGTGACAGACAAAAAGCAGGGGTGGGGAAAGACAGCCAGTGCCCTTTATGTTGTCTCCCAAGAGCATTTTTGAATCTCCCAGTGTCTTCCTACAATTTGGTTCTCTTCACTTCAGTTTGGTCCCTACAATTTGGTTCACTTTGAGGAAATCTATATACAGTAAAGTCTTGCTTATCCAACCTTCGCTTATCCAATGTTCTGGATTATCCAATGCAGTCTGCCTCCTGCCCGGATCCACAGCTGTATCTCTAGGTTGCAAGGACTGAACTTTTTATGGATTTAACTTCCGACAACGTTGTTACTGCAAGTTCATTTTATGTAATTCTATCTTTAAAAAGATAAAGGTTTCCCCTGACATTAAGTCCAGGGGGGTTGGTGCTCATCTCCATCTCTAAGCCAAAGAGCCAGTGTTGTCCATAGACATCTCCAGGTCATGTGGCCAGCATGACTGCATGGAGCACTGTTACCTTCCCGCTGGAGCGGTATCTATTGATCTACTCACATTTGCATGTTTTTGAACTGCTAGGTTGGCAGAAGTTGGAGCTAACAGCGGGCGCTCACTCCGCTCCCGGGATTTGAACCTGGGACTTTTCGGTCTGCTTTAACACACTTCGCCACCGGGGCTCCAATTCTATCTTTATTTGTAGTCGATTTGTTAGTAGGCATTGTTGTCAGTCGTCAATGTTTTCAATACAGTGTTCTTGCCCTGAGATTCCTTCCCCTTGCTCAGATGATCAAAGAAAGGGATCCAGGCTGAGACTCAGGACCAAGCAGGCACTGAGATCCGGCAATCCTATCCTATGCATTACAAGGACCAATGCATTTTTCGGCAAGGTCTCCCCCAACCAGTCTAAAACATCCTGGTTTGATCCTGTGAATGCCCCTTGGCTAGTGTTGCTGCAATATTTGAAAGTGACTGCTATTCTTCTAGAACTGGAGCATTGAAACTCTCATACAATGTCATCCATCATTACGTCTTTGCAAGTGTGCCTAGAAACAGATGTCCTACGAAGCCCTATATGACTCAGGTCCAGGCTATCTGGCACATGTTGCATATATACTGTAGAATCCATGCAGTCTGGCACCATTTTCACTGCCATGGCTCAATGCTATCGAATCTTGGGAACTGTAGTTGTACAAGGTCTTTAGTGTTCTCTGTGAGTGCCTCAACAAACCATAACACCCATGAGTCCATAGCACAGATTCTTCCTTTACAGACTCTTCTGTAGCAACTGAATAGAATGTGTTCAAGCATTGTTTGACTAGCAGTTAAGTCAATCTCAGAATATCTAGACTAGGCATGGGCAAACTTTGGCCCTCCAGGTGTTTTGGACATCAACTCCCACAATTCCTAACAGCCTCAGGCCCCTTCCTTTCCCCCCTCAGCCGCTTAAGCGGCTGAGGGGGGAAAGGAAAGGGCCTGAGGCTGTTAGGAATTGTGGGAGTTGAAGTCCAAAATACCTGGAGGGCCAAAGTTTTCCCATGCCTGGTCTAGACACTGAAATATGTTTTTCTTCAAGAACATTATTTTGTTCTTCATATATAAAGGGCATGAATCTGCTGTTCCTTGTCCCTTGCATGTTTCCCCAATGTCTTATCAACAGGTTTCGTCTCCCACCCTCCACCACCCTTTTCCCTTGAACTATTTTCGATATTGGGACAAAATACTTAATCCAAATCTGTATGACCCTGTTCAAGTAAGCTAGGACTTCTTGTGCTAATGCTGATGGAGTTTACAGATCTAATGCATGCAAATGGAACTGCTTTGGCAGGATAAGGCTAAAAATATATGACACAGTAGAGAACAAGCCACGGAGGCCTACAAGATCCTTGCAAGTGTTCTTACAAGGAGAAAAAAAATAGACACGGCTGCAGCTTCTACCCTGTTTCCCCTAAAATAAGACATCCCCCAAAAATAAGACCTAGTAGAAGTTTTGCTGAATTGCTAAATATAAGGCCTCCCCCAAAAGTAAGACCTAGCAAAGTTTTTGCTTGTAAGCATGCCCGCCGAACAAAACACCAGAGCATGCAGGATTGGTAAATGTACGTATCATAGAATGTTGTACATGGAAATAATGGTAGGAATAAGAAATTCTTGATAGGATTCACAGTTTGTCTGGTTATGCTGGCATGTGATGACAACTACTGTACAGTATATAATAAATGTTCATTTTTTTGTTCAACAATAAATGTGAATTTTTCTTCATGGAAAACTAAGACATCCCCTGAAAATAAGACCTAGCGCATCTTTGGGAGCAAAAATTAATATAGGACACTGTCTTATTTTCGGGGAAACACGGTAAATTAGATTTTTGCCATAGTAATGTGGGGGGACAATAAGGACTCAAAGAAATGAATCTGGTGTTGACAGTGGTTCATAGGCTGCAAGTTGCCTATCCTTTTGTAAAAAATAAATAAAAGTCTAATACATATAATTTAAGAACTGTTCAATATGCAGAATGTGATGTCCTGAGTTGTGGACTTTCCCATTTCTTAACCTATTATGAAACAAATATCCCAATTTATAGAAGCATCGCTAGGTCAAACTGTTGATAAAATAAAATACTTTCATTCTCCACTGTATGGGATTCACTATGGTGGCTTGAAGATTCTGGAGGTTGCATATCTTCCAGAATTTCACAGGTGAACATGAGTGGCCAAGCAACATCAGATCTCACTCAAGATAGGTAAAATTAATAATGAGGAAGAACACACAAACCAAGAGAGGCTGTAGCAGTTTGCTTTTGTCCAAGCCTCCAGGAAAATGCAAGCTTTGGACTCTCCCCCTTTCTACTGCTGAGCTAATTAGATATAATCCCTTTCTATCCTTTGAAATCAGTTTGCAGCAATTGAAATAAGCTGAAGGTAGAGAGAGGTGAGGTCCCTTCCAGACAGGCCCTATATCCCAGGATCTGATCTCAAGTTTTCTGTTTATCCCAGGGCCCTTCTACACAGCTGAATAAAATCCCACATTATCTGCTTTGTACTGGAATATATGGCAGTATGGCCAGGGCCGTTCCACACAGCCATATAACCCAGAACATTGAGGCAGAAAATCCCACAATATCTGCTTTGAACTGGGTTTTCTGAATCCACACTGCCATATATTCCAGTTCAAAGCAGAAAATTTGGGATTTTATTCAGCTGTGTGAAAGAGGCCTCAGTTCAAAGAGATATTATGGGATTTTCAGCCTGGATATTCTGGGTTATATGGTTGTGTGGAAGGGCCCCCTGAATATCAAGGCAAAAATCCCACAATATATGCTTTGAACTGGGTTATCTGAGGCCACATTGCCATATTCAAAGCAGAAAATGTGGGATTTTATTCAGCTGTGTGGAAGGGGCCACAGATTATCAGGCAGTGTGGACTCATATAATCTAGCTTTAAGCAGAAAACCTGGGATTGGATCCTGGGATATAGGGCCTCTCTGGAAAAGCCCTGAGAGAAACTGGAACATTTAAAAAGCAACTGAAGAAATGGAAGGATGGAGGATCAATTTGGATTGTCTCTGCAAAATTGGGATAGTTAGAGGGGATGAAATTGTAATCCAAATTATTTATTCTAAGTTTTGTAGTGGCCTCTCAGCCCAAGAGCATCTTGTGGTCCCAGGTGCAGAAGTGCACCAAGATTCTTGATATGTCAAAGAAGAACACGAAGAAAGGAGATTTGGTATAACATGTCATGTTATATGCCAGTGGTTCCCAGCCTTTGGGCCTCCAAGTATTTTGGACTTCAACTCCCAGAAATCCTAGCCATCTTACCAGCTGTTAGGAACTATGGGAGCTGAAATCCAAAACACCTGGAGGCCCAGGGTTGGGAACCACTGCATATGCCATGAGTGCTATGTCTCTGCATAATCATCCCTCTTACGTATGTATTAAGATTATTTCAGATTTGTCTAAGGAAGCATGATTTTTCGCATGAAAACTTCTTCAGTTTTGCTGATAGTTGTGACCCCCTTGTCTACTATTTCCATTTGGGGGGGGGGGAGGAGGGTTGTAGTGACTTCATGGATCTGGGCTAGGATTCCTCTGAATGTTTTCTAAAAAGTGAAACATGGTTTGCTCAAATGGTCCTGTATAGAAGACTAACAATGTTATGAAACATCCATACTACTCCCATGAGGATTAATTAATTAAGCCATGGCAGTTAAAGTGGTGCCAAACTGCATTGCTTTTACTTTTTATGCATGCTCAGTGTTAAAGTGTTATAATGCAAAAGTGCAATTTTATTGGCACATTATAGCACTGTGATTCTCCTTAAAGAAAGGGGGGGGGGGAGAGAGAGGCTGAGAAAGACAAGGGATATCTGAAAATTCCATGATAGGTTTGCCTTAGGGCAATGGTTTCCAACCTGTGGTCCATGAACCACCAGTGGTCTGCAAAAACTAATATTTGGTCCGCGGCCTCACCATTACTGCTATGGATAATAACACAGCCTAACCCCCCTCCCCCCCAAAAAAGATTATTAAATATGGTTTTCTCTGGTTAAGCAGATGGCAACTACTGGATGGCATATCTTCTGTATCAGAAACCAGAGCTGAAGCAGCACCCCAAATAACCAAACCAAATCTAAAATTGATCAAAAACTAATTTGTAACCCTTTTGGTACTAATGTTGGAGTGTGGTCCCTGGTCAAATTGGTCCCTTCAGCCCTTCATCGAAGCCAGTGGTTCCCAACCTGTGGTCCGTGGACCACTAGTGGTCCGCAAGAACTAAAATATGGTTCGCAGCCTCACCGTTACTACTGATAACACAGCCCAACAAAAAAAAAGTTTTCTTGGTGTCTTTGTTTTTAGGCCTGTTCCTGGGGTTATTTGGGGTGCTGGTTCAGAAAATTGCATTGGATAGACCATATCAATTCTAGATTATTAAATATGGTTTTCTGTGGGCGAGCAGATGGCAACTACTGGATGGCAAATATTCTGTATCAGAAACTACAGCTGATATGGTCTAGCCAATGTAATTTTCTGAATCAGCACCCCAAATAACCAAACCAAATCTAAAGTTGACCAGAAACTGATTTGTAAACCTTTTGGTACCGATGTTGAAGAGTGGTGCCTGGTCAAAAAAGGTTGGGAACCATTGATCTAATTAGACACACTCACACTGATGATGCCAACATTTAAAGGAAGTCTCTTCACTTTGTTTCATTTTCAAGCGAGACCTTATGGATACAGAAACCCAACAAATCTTTGTCTCTGACCCTATTTCTGAGTAAGATACTTTGAAATAAATGACGCTTTCTGCCATGGAAAGGTACACTGGACATCTACTTTATGTGATGCCTTGCCTCTCAACCAACCCCATTCTATGAAAGAATACCAACCTACCTCCTTTGATGTGTTTCCCCCTCAAAAACTCCACGGTGTTTTAGAGATACATCTGCCCGAGTTGATGAAAATAAGTCCTCTGCTGTGTTCAGTTCTCTGGTCAAAGAAAACTTTGGCATTAGATGGTGTCTTCCTTTGGAACTGATTGTCTTCTGTCCTTAATCTGATAATAAACTCAGCTGGTTAAAACTGGTCAGGTGTTGTGAATTAACCTCAAAGGCCAGGCTAAGCTGAGAGAGAGAAGAGAGACAACAGATGGCACATTTGAAAAAAAAAAATAGATCAATGGATCCATTAGAATAGGAGACATATACACAAGGCAGATGTGACTAAATGAGATGTTCCAGGCTCAAAATCTAGACCTCAACCCTGAGTCCCCAAAACAATTCCCTAGTTATTCAGTGAAATGCTCCAGATTTGTTTTTGTCTGCTTGTCCTCTGCACCGAACTGACTCTAGGGCTAACCTACTAGTTATCTATGGGTTCATTGAACAATTATTTTCTACTCATCCCATAAGCCCCTATGTTAAATTGACAACTTCTAGGATATATGAAGCAATAATAAGAAAAGGTGACCTGAGCCGAGAAAGATTGTATTTCCTTCATCAAAAAATAGTCACTGTCCATCTCTACATGATGTAGTGCAGGCATCTTCAAACTGCGGCTCTCCAGCTGTTTGGGCCTCCAACTCCCAGAAGCCTTAGCCAGCTTTTTCAATGGTCAAGAATTCTGGGGGTTGGAAGTCCAAACAGCTGGAGGACTGCAGTTTGAGGATACCTGGTGTAGTGCCTTGAGCATTGGACTCTGACTCTGGAAACCAGAGTTCAGTTCCCCACTTGACCATGGAACCTACTAGATGAACTTGCGTGAGTCAGATTCTTTTAGCCCCAAAAACCTCTTGATAGGTTTGCTTTAGGGTCACCATAATTCAAAAAGGACTTGAAGGCACAGAACAATAATAATCTCTACACAACTAGGACCAGGAATAAGGTTCCATATTTGGAGGTCAAGAGAATGGCTTTCATATGCTCATTAACCTTGATCTCTCTCTTGTCCCACCCCATACATATACACACTTTTCTTTCTGGATATATTTACAAAAAATTATGATCAGGCATATCAAGGTTAAATTCAAGTTGTGTTTCTGTGTAGTCTTCCAGTAGGAATTAGTCTCCTAAAGGTACTTAGTGGCTTAACATGAGCAGAATTGGATGCATGTCAAGAGGGCAATATGCATTCCACATGCGCACTCAGCTCCTAATATCAGTTACTGGTGAACAACCTGTGAACATCCCATAGACATCTAATGATGTTGAACTACAGGTGTCTATGGTTGGCTTCCTTTGGCTCTCCTCATCTTATTGTACCTATGTAAGCTGTTTCTGCCTTTTCAAGAACTTAACATCTTTAGCATCTCAGCTTTTATTCAAATAAATCCTTGACACACATTCTTCTTTTATTTAATGACAAATAGGAAATACACTATCAATTATGTGTAGTATAAATCAATGTATTTCACAAGGGCCTTAGTTTACAAGCTTTGTTAGATTCTGGGAAGGAGGTCTGGTTTTTCCAGCTCCTGGGTTATGCTGACAATTATTGCTACTTCAATTATATGGATTTTACAGAACATGAGGAAATTAATTCAGCATTGGGTTGCTGTGAGTTTACTGGGCTGAGACCTCACAACTTCTGAGAATGCCTGCCATAGATGTGGGTGAAACGTCAGGAGAGAATGCTGGAACATAGTTATACATCCAGGAAAACTCACAGCAATCCAGTGATTCTGGCCATGAAAGCCTTCGGCAACACATTAATTCAGCATTGCCTTGGTTGATTCTGGTGATTTCGCATCTACTATCCTCAAAACATAGAGGTTAAATATACTAAAGGCACCAGATTCTGTTTGATCTTGGAAGCTAAACAGGGTCAGCACTAGTTAATACTTGGATGGGAGGCTGCCAGTGAATACCAGGAGCTGTAGCAACATTTCAGAGAAAGGAATTGGTAAGACTTGGGTTATAGTCCCCAGGCCAGTTTCCCTAATTATCAGGGTTTAGGCTCCAGGTCAGTTCCCTTAAATTTTAAGGAAACTAAAAACCTGTAGTAGTTTCATAATTCAATAACATGGGAACCACTGTTGGTGCAGGAGAGAGGAACCTTGGGAGGGCATACGATGAATTTCTGCCTGAAACAGATGATGGGGATTCTCCCAGCCAACACCTTGGAGAGGGCTGCAAGTAAAGGTCAATGCAAAATTGAGTTAGTACTTCAAGATAGCAGTATAGCTGGTTTGACTTCTGCTTTTCCTGTTTGTGTCAAAGAAGATGGAAGCAGACTGAGATAGTGGCCCAAAACAGAGACAGAAACTACAATTTGTGTAGTTCTTCTCTTACTTTCCCTGAGTAGCTTCAAGGTTCTTTTGCTTTTCCCCCTCCTGATGGGACAGGGGACATAAGGGTCCATGGGGGTGGGATGGGAATGGAAACCAGTTGAATCAGAAAGGATCTCAAGAAGTGAGTGGGTGATTAATGCTCAATGTGGAAAAGCAAATTAAATAATTGCTGGGCTTTAGCACAGCAGGTTAATCACTAAGGTGCAATAAATCTTGCCAACTGAAAGGTTGAGAGTTTGAAGCCTGGGCTAGGGTGAGCTCCTGACCTTTAGCCCAGCTTCTGCTTACCTAGCAGTTTGAAAACAAATGTGAGTAGAGTAGGAACCACTTCAAAGCGGGGAGGTATTTAGGCTCGACATTTCGATCAGAAAAAAGGAGGACATTTACGAACAAAGAAAGCTCTTCGGCAGGAAGATGGAGTGACAGCACCCTCTGGTGGCCGGAACTGAGCACAGTCTCTAAAGATGCCGAAAGATGGGAAAGCATATATATATCTGTTCTCTATCTTGTCTTTGTTATAATCAGCATTGAATGTTTGCCGTATATGTGTTCTGTGTGGGGTGAGAAGGGTGGAATATAAATACTATTTATTTATTTATCGTGTCAGAAGCGAACTGAGGGTACAAGTTGTAATGTGTGTGTTTATAAATATATAAATATATATTTATAAATATATAAATATATAAATACTGTAAATAAATAAATAAATGGGTTGGGCAGCTTGGACATGCTGGTTTGATGGATCAGATACAATGTAGTAGTTTTCCATGTTGATTAGCAATGTGTGCTGTAAAGTAGTATCAAGGGAGATATAAATTTTCCTCTATAACATCCACTCCCCAGATTAGCTCAGAGTTTAGAGAAGTAACTTTGGAGAACTATAGTTCCTAGAATCCCTAAGCCAGCATGGCCAATGGGATGCTAGGAACTGTAGGCCAAAATATGTTGTCCCAAACTCTGAGATCCCTTCTACACTGCCAAATAATCCAGGTTATCAAAGCAAAAAAAAATAACACATTATCTGATTTGAACTGGATTATTTTACTCTACTCTGCCATATAATCCAGTTCAAAGCAGATAATGTGGATTTTATACATCTGTGTAGAAGGGGCCTGAGTTAAGTTACACATGTTCACCTGGCTTGCTTAGCAATAAAAGTCAGCATCGCTGCAATCAGTTAAGCAAACGAAGTTCTAAAAATAATAGTTTCCTCTCTTGACAGTCTCGCTCCCCTCCCTGTACCACCCGCTCAATGTTTCCTCATCATGTATTGTTGTTCTCTCAGAAAGTTTTCTTATCTCGTATGCTAAGCTTGGAGCTAGTTGTCACTCCAGGGATGGGAGAGGGTGTCCACACAGGAGTTTCCATGCATGCTTGGAGGACAGCAATAAATCTCAGGGTGTCAGCAAGAAGACCGAGGGGTGGGATTGGCTCTGCCACAGGAGGCGTCGACTCAAGTTTAAAAGAGTTCCCAGCCAGACAGTGTCACCACGAGTTGTGTGAGACTAAAATTGGTTCTCGGGTGAAGCTGCCACACCAGACGCTGTCAGGAGGAAGTGTGGAGACCACACTGGTGACAGCATGTCCTCCGAGCTGCAGCAGCTGATGCAGGCATCCATCCCTTGTGCAAGGGGGGTCCTGAAGGACAACTACAACAACCTGCTCAAAGTGGCTGATTACTGTGAGAGCAACTATGGGCAGGTGAGTCACAGCAGGGTAGGACTCTGAGACAGTGCTTGCCATAGAAGTAGGGCTGGCTCTACCATTGGGTAGAAACAACTAGTTCAGGTGGCAGATGCTGGAGAGGCAGTTGCAGTTTTCCCCAGCTGTTCCTTCTTAGTCTGCTGGCCTATCCCTTTTGTTGGAGGATTGCACTATTTTACAGCTATTGGAGACTTGAGTTACCTTTTGGGCTGTAATTCCTAGAATTTCCAGAAAAATTGAGATTCCAGGATTTGTAGTCAAGAAGTAATTTGATATGTCATAAACTAGCTTGTTGCTCTCAGGTGTGGCAGAAAGTGTTATCCCCTTGTTGAAGGCTCTCATGGCCAGAATCACTGGTTTGCTGTGAATTTTCTGGGCTTTATGGCCATTTTCCAGAAGCATTATCTCCTGATATTTCACTCACATCTATGGCAGGCATCCTCAGAGGTTGGGAGGTCTGCTGGAAACTAGGCAAGTGGGGTTTATATATCTGTGGAAGGTCTAGTATGGGAGAAAGAATTCTTGTCTGTTTGAGGCAGGTGTGAATGTGTCAATTGGCCACCTTGATTAGCATTGAATAGCCTTTCAGCTTTAAGGTCTGGCTGCTTACTGCCTGGGGGCATCCTTTGTTGGGAGGTGTTAGCTGACCCTGATTAATTCATGGCATCAAGTGATTCAGCAGAGCACTTGATGAACCAACCTGGACACAGCATATTATTTGAGAACACAGAAATGCTGGACCACTCTAACAACCACCATGTCAAACTACACAGAGATGCCATTGAAATCCACAAGCAAGTGGACAATTTCAACAGAAAGGAGGAAACCATGAAAATGAACAAAATCTGGCTACCAGCATTAATTTTTTTTAAAATCAGGGCAATAAAACCATCTCTGCATTTATGCAGAGATCCTAGTCACCCAACACTCCTGCCTAGGAAGCCAGAAAACCATTTAACCAAGAGATGGGAAGGGGATCAGCTTTGTTGTACCAAAGCATCTTTACATGTCCCAAAAACTCGAATCTGTCCTCCAACTGAAACTTTGGGGTGATTTTGGACTGATTTTTCAAGCCCTAAATGTCCTCAACAGGCAAAAAATTCTGCAGTTTGATTTCTTCAATCCTATGCCTTCTTTGGATCAAAATACAGCTGAAAAATGATGACCAGATATGCCATGACCTCATTTCAGTGCACTGCAGTGACCCAATGGGAAGTCTCTGTGAAGGGTGTAAATTATTCCCTGCCATCTATGCAGTTGTTCACTTCTGCCTAATACAAGAGTAGGGAACATTTTTTTAAGCCTAAGGACTAAGTTTCAGTTTCTTGGAAGGTCTTTAGAGGTTATTTTCTAGAGATAAGTAAACTATAGGTTACTTGCATTTTAATTTTCACAGGGTTTTGTGAAGATTCCAACAAAAAAAACCCCAGTGTTTCAGGCATAACCTATAAACTCTTCTCCAGGTTTGTAGCATCACAAGGATAAAACCATACTTAATTAAGGTTTCCATAGCAAAAGTTACATCTGATTAAAGGTAAAGGTTTCCCCTGACGTTAAGTCCAGTCATGTCTGACTCTGGGGTGTGGTACTCATCTCCATTTCTAAGCCGAAGAGCCGGCGTTGTCCATAGACACCTCCAAGGTCATGTGGCCGGCATGACTGCATGGAGCGCTGTCTGATTAGCCACCACCAAATATGTCTCGGTATCTCTCTAAGTTTTCCTGTTTCCTCTTCCCCTTTCTTTTCCTCGTCTTCTGAAATGATTTAGGCACAAGACAAACGGAAAGCCCTTGAGGAAACCATGGGTTTTGCCACTCAGTCATTAGCCAGTGTGGCCTACCAAATCAGCAACCTGGCCAGTGACATCCTCAAAATGCTGGACTTGCAGGCGGCTGAAATCCGGCAAGTGGAAGCCAATGTCCGCTCCATCACACAGGTGAGCAAGAAAGAACTGCATTCGGGGAGATAGTTTGAGAAGGGAATAAGAGCTTCATTTGACATGTGGTTATAAACTAGAACCTCTTATGAGTTGGGTATTTTTTCAGTCTTTTTTGTGGTTCTTGACATGCCAATCTGGATCGTTGCCCAGAGGAAACCCATCCTCAAACTGAGATCCCTGGTGAATTAGTCAGAAAGCGAGCTCTTCCTCCCCTTCTATTTTCCCCTCCCAATGGAATGTAGGGAGGCTGATATTACATATACACAATGTTCTCAGACTCAGATCCCTTTTCCTGTTCACTGGAAAAAAGACTTGAGAGCTGCCTGATGATTTTCCTGTTTCTCTGGATATAATACCACAACAAGAAGAAAAATGCACAATAAATCAGGAAACATCAGTGGAATGAATTAATCAGCTTTGTCCTTTCACTAGTTATTTATCTGTTTGCTAAAATCTTTGTTAAGTTTCCTTGAGAGAGTCCACCTTTGAATATTCCTGGCATTGTTGAATGGCCACGCCACCGGAGGGATTCAGGGACTTGTAGCTCGAAATGTTACTTTATCCAAGCTTCGAATTTATTTTGCAGATCATCTTTGTAGAAGAGTGAAGCATACAAATGGTGTTTTCTTGTGTCATGTGTATATCCCAGGCATGGGGTGTTTTGGACTGGTAAGCTGTTAGGAATTATGGGAGTTGAAGTCCAAAACCTGGAGGGCCAAAGTTTGCCCATGCCTGAGATATCCCATTGAATTTTCTGCTTTATGAACTAAAATAAGTTTGATTTTAGGAATGATGTACCATGATCTTGTGGGGTGGATGGATGCCATTTGCTGTTTTATGGACTCATACAGAAAACCTTTATGGGTTCACCCTGCTAGCCTATCTTCTTGGGCTCTTAGCAATTGTTATAATTCTAAATATGGAGAATATTTCCACCTTCCAAGATCGCTGGTCTGAGGTTGTTTTTTTTTTAAACATTATTTCACAAATGAATGTTGGAAAGACACTCCTATTTGAAATGGGAAAGTGAAAATACATATGAATGTTTGATTTGATTTTTAAAGACTCAGATTGAGACATAAGTTCCTGGTATAGAAAAGCTTAGGCTGCTGTTTTATCCATTATTGCTATTGTGAATGGCAACTCAGCTTGAATGGTAAACAAAACTCCTACCAACTGTTTTCTTGCATTTACTGTCATTTAAATGTATATTGTCTCTCAGCACGTGTGTGTGCCTGTGACTACATATGCTCTATTTTAACCCACCTGGCCACTGGGAATATAATTTGAATTTCTTGAATCTAACAAATCTCAGTCCCCTAAGTAAGTAAATAAAAAGCTACAGTAAATCAGCCTACCGTTAAGTCCTACAAGAATCTTTGTTGTTTGTTGTTATGGACCCAAGCTTTGAAAATATATATATATATATATTTAGATTACAGTCAGTTTCCAGGAATCTCCCCAAGCAGCTTGTGCTATGCTGGCCAGGAAATTCTGGGAGTTATTGTCCCATAAAGCAACTTTTCCAAGCATTGAAATAGACTAACAAGCCTGTTATCCCTCTTGGGAGATTTTTTAGAGGTTACCAGTTGTTCCTTTCAGCTTGTTGTCAGGAAGAGATTAGAATGGCCCTCATCAGCCACGCTTCAAATAGGATGTTCTGCTTTACTGGGGCAAAAGGCCAAAGGCTAATCTTAAAGACTCAGTCCCAGAACCAGTTTGGACCAGTCTGAGGCCTCTTAGCCTCCTAAAGCATTGTTAGAAAGCAAACTGGGAGGAAGCACAATTGCTCTTTAAAGTGACCATTATAAGGGAAGTGCAACTTTGTGCCACTTTAACTGTCATGTAGTGCATTGTAGCTTATCATTACTACAACGTATTTCTCATGTACCTTGGAGGGGTTTAAACAAAATGGGAAAATTACTGTTTGGGACAGCAAGTCTTTGATTCTCCCAGTTTGGACACTAAATAGGCCTGTTAAGAAATTCTGCAAGTTGCCTTCCTAAAAGTAATGTTGTCGGGCTCTGGAATGAATCTAGAAAGGTCAATCATGCGAACAATTTAATAGACAAGTTATAAAAGAAAAAAAAAAGAGTAAACAGGAAAGCTAACAAATTGAGATTCCTATCCTTCCTTGTATTCACATGCAGTTATTGATTTGTGCGTGCTTAGTCCTCCTTGGGTTGTCTGGGGCTGGACTTGATTTCCCTAGTAGAAAATTTTAAGTTTTGTTGTTGTTTCAGGCCTTCAAGTATTTTCCTATTTATGGCCACCCACTTGCAGGGTTTCCTTGGCAAGATTCTTCACCGGGGTTTCCCTTTGCTTTCTGTTGAGGTTGAGAGACTGTGACTTGCCCAAGGCCACTCAGTGAGTTTCTGTAGCTGAACAGGAATCTGAACCCTAGTCTTCAGAGTTGTATTCCAACACTCAAATGACTTCACTATTTCCTAAACTGTCAATAAAAAAACTCTGCATGTTTCCATGGCAGATAAAGTGGCATCATATTACTATACTTGCGTAGCTGGCATGTGTTATTGAGAAATCAGCCCCCCAAATTATGGATGATAAAACTCGGATTAAGTAATATGAAATAATAATTTTATTGCTGCGAGAGCCAGCAGGCCACTCCTTTTGACTTCCTGTAACCTCTCACAATAAAATCACCTTTGGACTGTGGCCTAGGATCCATATCCCCATCTGCATAATCCTTTCATAGTTGACTGGGCAACAGAGGGAGAAGCGGTTCAGCGCATATATGTCAGAGCACTCTCCGAGGCCACTGACAAATTTCTGCTTCATTGAAGAACCTCTCCCTACTACTGTTGAGAACTCCTGTCCCATCAGTGAAGTTCCTACTCTCATTCATGAGCTTCCTGCCTTCATTGATAAAATCAGAGCTATCTCTGCTTGGGGTTCAGCGCCCAAGCTCTGGGCTAAGTTTCCCCATTAACTTGACTATCATCCATCATTGTTTTTTGTGTACACTGAGCTCACTCTATTCTGTTTACCTGGGCGGCCCTATTAAGTCCATAATTGATTGTTTTACATATTTCCACATTGCATTCCTTTTGATGGTGCCCCTCTCAGGGGTGGATCACTAAATGGACTGACACTTCAAATCAACGAATGACAGTTTATTGAATTTCCCACCAGCACCAGAAGTCAACCATCAGAGCCATTTCATGGAGCTCCCAGCCAACGGGAGTCTGGATCCTAGCCAGTCTGTTTCTCAGACAATCAGGAGCCTGCATGTTTTTTCTGAACACCTGACAAAGTGCATAAAAATGTTCTGTATTTTCTATTGTGTTATGTTAGTACTTTGAATGCATGCTTTTCTAACATCCTCTTCGATAATTGAGAATAAAAATGTCTGCTTTTACCTTCTAATCCATCCATGTTACTTTCAACCTTCTGGCTGCTTGACACACTGGGATTCTGGACCCATGGTATTGCAGAGCTGAAATCACAACACAAGGCCCTTTGTGTGTATTTCTGAATTTTGCCTTATTTTTGTACTCCTGCAGAACTTGAAACACATCTTGGAAAAGTTACTTTTGGAGATTACAACTCTCTATAATTCCCACTCAGCAGGACTCTAGGAATCTTACTTTCCAAAAGATGCAGTTTTGAAGATCTGCCTCTCAATTCTTCCATTAACTTTTTTCAGGTTGGCTACATAAGAATCTATATTCTGAGATGGAATTCAGTATTGGTATATTGGTATAGCCAGCTGTGATGGCTAATTATGATCAGTTCTGGGTGTTCTCCGCTGCTTTTCCTTTTCCTTATTTTAGGGAAGAGATAATAATAATAATAATAATAATAATAATAATAATAATAATAATAACTTTATTTTTATACCCCGCCCCATCTCCCCGAAGGGATGTTGCTAAGTGGTACTGAATCTCCAGTTAAATCGGTGCAAATTATTCACGTGCATTTTATTATTATGATTCAGAAATGGCACTTTTTGGACTACAATTCCATCTGTGAAATGTTGGTGGGTATGGTACACATATAGGGATAGATCTGGGACCTTGAGTTCCCTCTGGGGTAGAGAAAAGCAGGATAGAAATGAAGTAAGTAAGTAAGTAAGTAAATAAATAATAGAGTTGGTGCTGAGTCTTCAGAAAACCAGAACCCTAAATGCTTTCCTGTCAATGTCTTTCTGTTGTAGGTGGTTGAAATACACAAAGAGAAAGTGTCCCGCCGAGAAATTGGGTCTCTTACCATTTGCAAGACTTTTCCAAATTCCAAGAAAATCATCTACCCCCAAAATCTTGAGCCCTTGGAGACATACTACAGGAAACCACTGAACTTCAGCAGTTTGGATGAAGTTGGCCATGGGATAAAGGTAAGAGCTGGAAGGGTAAGCATCTTGTAAAATTTCCATGATTCCGTAGGATTGAGCCATGGCAAACAGCATTCATTTACAGTATATGTACACCCTTGAAGGCATATACACACATGCAAAACAACACATTTTAGACTAGCATTTAAATCTGTGCCCATGCTGCATTTTTTTGGGCATTTTTTAGAGAGCCTGGAAAAGTCCAGGGTCATGGTACTTATTTACAGGTAGAAGGCTGCAATAGTAGATCTCCAACTAACATCAGAATTGTTGAGCTACTAAAGTAATCAGCAAGTCAGTACAGAAACACTTGTTTTTATTCATGTCTGGTTATGCTGCTGCTTGTGGCACTAAGAGTGTAGTTTGCTTAGGTCTGAAAATGAAGTAGGTACTTTGGCTTGCCTACAAGTTTAGCTGAGTTATATAGAGACTGAAAGTCAGTCACAGACAGTGAGTCTCCAAACACTTCCTCTGTGGAAAAACCGAGTATTTTGATGAAGCACCAAGTAACTACTTTCTTCCTCTTTTTTAAAAAAGCAAAGAGACACTTTCACACGAGACAATTATGGTGCTATGTATGATTCCTCTTTAACTGTCGTGGTTCCATCCTAAGGAAAACTTGGATATCCAGTTTAAGGAAAAAAAATACTTAGCCAGAGAAACGTTGTTGCCTTATCAAACTACAAAGCCCAGGATTCTGCAGGGTATTGTCATGGCAGTAAAAATAGAATCATAGTGTTATAACCATACATACTGTGAAAAGCCCCTTTGTAGAATTGGAATTTATTGGAAATCAGGGTGCATCCGCACTGTAGAATTAATGCAGTTTGACACCAGTTTCACTGGCATGGCTCAATGCTATGGAATCCTGGGATTTGAAGTTTGGTGAAGATTGGCAGAGAAGACTAATGATCTTGTAAAACTTGAATTCTCCTGATTCCACAGCAATTAAAGAGGCATCAAACTGCATTAAATCTATAGCGTATACCCTTATAAAATGGTATTATTCGCTCTAGCAGTCAGGAAATTGTGGTTGATTTTAACAAATTCTTATTCATTACTTGTGAACAATTGTCAGTATCTCTATTGCATGGTTATAATTTTAAAGTACTCTGTATTAGCTGAAATCCCAGTATTCCCAATATTCAACGGATCTAACGCTAGTTGGTACTAACAATTGGATATAGGGCATTTTATTGTATTTTACTATAGATTATTACTTTTTTACACTGTTAAATGGCAATGCCTTTGGCTAAGCACTATCAAGAGCAGCCACCTGCCTCACTGTCATGATTTTCAAACATTTCTCAATCTTCTCTGGAGCAAGAATAGGTTTCTAAATTCAGCCTGCCAGCAAGTTAAAAAGCTGCAGCCATAACAATGCACTCAAGTTTAAATATAAGCGTTTTTTTCTGTCTCCTCTGGGCTTTGCAAGCCACCTTGAGAAGAAAAGGAGAATTGTACTGTCAGCTGTGGCCAGCCAGCTAGGCTGAATCTGAAGCCACAAGCATCTGAAACTGATGAGGCAAAGAGGTTTTGAACAGAGAGGAAGCTCTGCATGAGTTTTCTGTTCCCACGTCGGGGTCTACTTTCCCAGCGGTCTTCTCACCACCACCGAGGCCGATACCACAGCGGGGGCCTTGCAGTGCTTTTGCCGCTCTTTTGTTAAGCCACAGCATCAACAGCAAGCAACGTGGCTGGGGGCGAAAAGACATGACCTAGTTTAAGCAAAGGTGCCCCTCTGCGGAAAGGAACGTTTTCTAACTTGGTGTTCTGGGGCTCAAATTGGATGGGGAAAAAACCTCAACTACCTCCTACTCAGAGCAGGTGCAGCCGTGCCAGGAAAGATCCGACGACAATCCGGAAACTCAGCAGACTGAGTACACATGACTGCACATCCACCCACAGTGAAACAACGTTGAGAGGAGTTTGGAAAGATACTTTAAAAACAAATTACCCTATATACCCAGACTAGAGCCCCTGGGGCACAGTGGATTAAACTACAGAGCTGCTGAACTTGCTGACCAAAAAGTTGGTGGTTCAAATCCAGGGAGTGGGGTGAGCTCCCACTGTCAGCTCTAGCTTCTGCTAACCTAGCAGTTTGAAAACATGCAAATGTGAGTAGATCAATAGGTAGCGCTCCGGCAGTCCTGCTGGCCACATGATCTTGGAGGTGTCGGCTCCTCAGCTTAGAAATGGAGATGAGTACCAACCCCTAGAGTCGAACATGACTAGACAATGTCAGGGGCAAACCTTTTCCTTAACCTACTCAGTCTGGAAATTTAGTCAAAAATCAACCCCCTTAAAATGGGGTGGCTTATCCATTGGTCAAAGTGAGTATTGTGCTTTGACTCTTATTTTAAAAGAATCCAACCCCTTTGCTGGGTAAAGGTGATGAAAAGCAAGAGCTTAGTCCACTGTGGGAGAGCCTAAAAGAAGCACCGGTCCTTTTACTCTCTCCATATTGTCTCACTTCTGGCCTTTTTGAAATGACAGCAGCAATTGATGGGGTGGCTGGCTCCCTGCAGTAGCATTAGTACTTTCTCCTCTCTGCAGAACGACCCTCGACTTATCCATACGTCATATAAACATCTATAATTTTGCCCCCTGTTGTAGGTTAAAGAAATAAGGGGGTAAGATATTGTTTATCAAGTTATGTTCCATATAAAGTCTGGGAAAGCTATTTGTTGGAATATACTTTTCAAAATCTCCCAACCAGCACGGCCACAGTCATGGCAACATTAGGATAAATATAATTGACAATATAATAATAATAATAATAATAATAATAATAATAATACAGTAGAGTCTCACTTATCCAACATAAACGGGCCGGCAGAACGTTGGATAAGCGAATATGTTGGATAATAAGGAGAGATTAAGAAAAAGCCTATTAAACATCAAAATAGGTTATGATTTTACAAATTAAGCACCAAAACATCATATTATTCAACATATTTGACAGAAAAAGTAGTTCATTACACATTTATGTGATGTAGTAATTACTGTATTTACGAATTTAGCACCAAAATATCATGATATATTGAAAACATTGACTACAAAAATGTGTTGGATAATCCAGAATGTTGGATAAGTGAGACTCTACTGTAATACTACACTATCATAATTATATATTATATATGACAAGTAATCTTACTAATAACATTGCAACATAGTGTTATAGTACAATATAGTAATATATAATGCTTATATTGTGCTATGCTCCTTTCTGCCATGTTTTTATTTGTGTTGTACTTTGAAATTGTCATATGACTGGTTAAATAAATAAAATAATAATAACAATATATTGTATGTACATATAACTTGTAAGCCGCCCTGAGTCCCCTTCACGGTGAGAAGGACAGGATATAAATGTCACAAATCTAAATCTAATCTAATCTAATCTAATCTAAATCCATAATAAAAGTGAAACCTGTAAGTGTGTATGTGGCACGGGTATCCACTCACACAGACAGCCTCCGGCCTCCACAAACAGGCTATACTTCCCAGGGTTAAGAATCTAGCAAATCACCTCTTGGCACTGACATTACAGTTACAGCGAGCGTCATGAACATGCAGCCCAGCCCCTGCCAATGTCCTTCCCAAACACTACAGCCCACCACCCAAGGAATGCTTTCGTTTGGGGACCATTTCATCCTAGATTTTGCTTTTTCTTCCACCACAGGCAGGCATCCCAGGGTTCTCAATTGCTGTGGAATTTGCATGGCCACTTCCCTTTCCTTTCCAATCTCTCTGCATAACAAACACAGCAGAACTGAGCTGCAACTAAACTTACTGGAGGAGTTTAGGGATTGACTCCACATGGTGGAAGTTGTAGTTCACCCTGAATCAAGTCAGAGCACTGTCACTCCAACTGGGGAATATGTAGGAGTTGTAGTTCACCTACACCCAGAACGCTATGAACCCAAAAAATGATGGGTCTGGACCAAACTTGCCATGCAGACGCGATATGCCCAGATTTGACTACTGGTGGGTTTGGAGGGCAATTGGCCTGGAAGTTGAGGAGTAGTAGGTACTGGGATTTATAGTTCACCTGCAATGAATGAGCATCACAATTGGCACACAGACCCCCATAACCAATACAACATATTGGACAAGTTTGGGGAAAAGGGAGTTATAGTTCACCTGCAGCCAGATAAACACGGACCCCAACCAACAATGCACTAGGACCACACGTCACACAGAGAAGCCTCATGACCTACTGAATATACTGTAGGTATTTGTGGGAATGGGCCTTCATTTTGGGAGTTGTAGTTCACCTCCATCTAAAGACCACTGAACCCAGCCAATAACAAATCTAGACCGAACTTGGCACACAGACTAAATATTCCCTGCTGTGGATACTGATAGATATTTTGGGGCAATTGCCCCGGGAATCTGGGAGTTGCAGTAGTTCACCCCCATCCACACAATACTGCAGCACACCTGGTACACACGCCCCAAATGGCCGACTTATAATACTGGCAGGGTTTGGGGAGGATTCAGCCACGATACTGGGAATTGTAGTTCACCCACTCCAAACAGAATACATAACATTAAAAGACAAATAATACCATTCTCAAATGACCCGGGCATCGCCGGGTCCCCAAGCTAGTAAATTTTTTAAAAAATGTAGTCTGTGTCTGTTGCAAAACCAGAGGCTCCCTATGGAATTGAAGTTCTTCAGCTAGCTGATGTGGTGGACTGGCATTTCCCCTTCCAATGTAGCAGGGACTGGCATCACATTAGTGCCATATTATTATTCTGTTCCCATCATTTTTTTTGGAAACTTGCTGCGGATTGGCAATGTATGGCTCAAGGGCTGACTTTGGTCAGTGGAACGCCACTTTGAATAGTACTGTTATAGCTGCTGCTTTGGGGCATGTGGCTACAAAGTCATGATGGTGTCCTTGCTTTCCCCCCAGGACTACTGCATTGATGCTTCCAACATGGCTCTGTATTCATTAAGAAAATATTTCTGCACATTTCCTTTCTTTTCATTGCCTTTCACTCCCAGCTAATTTTGATTTTTCCCATGCCTCTCCCTCCTACGCCATCAACAACCCCCGATCCACTCTTTTTTTTGGCTTAGCCTCAAGCTCTTTCCTGGAAGGATGCCAGGAAAACACTTACTTCCTCTTCCTCCTGGGAGCAATTCCCAGGTGAAAGGAGACTTCAGCCTAAGGGACCTGCATATAGATCAACAACACAACACGCTGTTCATGCTCAGGGCTGGGCTTACTGTGAGTTAGAGTGAAGTGGATGCCTCGGGCATCAGGTTTGAGGTGTACCATAAAAGAGCAGCTAATTGCTACTTTAAAATGTGCTATTATTGTCTTTGTACTGCCAGTGAAAGGTACTTGAGGAATGTTCTGTTTCCTTGCCATAACAATTTTTAAAAACATATTTACATTTTAAAGGGAGCTCAGTTGTTTACATTGATGTTTGAGTATAACAAAAGCAGAAAAATACAAAGAGGAAAAATAACCACATTAGTCATAGGTTTCTATAAAAGCTGAACAAATGTCCAGATATAGGTCCATTTGTACATTTTGCCTAGCACTGTTAGATCTTCTATCCATTGGATCACAAGTGGAGAAAAATTATCTAGCCAATAAAAGGCTATGAAATATCTGCATCCTTTTGTTAGTTTCCAATAAACTAATACGTGATTTTAAAAGGACTTGCAAATCCTTGAATATCAAAAGAATTTTCCAAAACCAAATCTACTCATGTGATTACTTTCTCCCTAGGACCAAAGCTCACAGTTGGCCAGAACAGGGACTCTGACCCGACGAGGAACCAAGACATTAGCCGGACAGTCATCTGGGAGCCTTGGGTGAGAGGCAATGGACCTGGTATAGATTACTATAACTTGTAGTGCAGTTAGGGTGACTGATGTGTCTTCTTTGACATGTGCCAATCCTCTGCTGTAAAGATTGTCAAGCATTTAAAGGCATTCCTTCATTAAAAGGGTTTCTTTCAGCCTGAGGTCCAAAGTTGATACACAAGAAGGTGGGTTTATATTTATTGGGTGTGTGTGTGTGTGCATATTCCAATGGTAGTTGGGGCAAATAGCAACGTATTTTACATTAAAGCTCTTACTACCAATAAATCTTAAGGGAAATATTTTAACTTGGTGTTTTTTGGGGGGGTTGGGGACAAAAATCTAGGAAATTATCTAATTGATGTCTCATTTACAATGGGAAGAAAAAGAATATAGAAACGCCAGACCCTGCCCCTCAAATGATGATATCACAGGGAAAGGGTCAGGACAAAGTGAGGAACCCCGGATGGCCAGATTGGTGCTAATCAGGGGTCAGAACTGTCCCCTTGATTAGTTCCCCATACCCAGTCTAGAATTTTGGGTTAGCAAAAGGAGATTTGGATTCTAATTTGCACTTTTAGCTCTCAATGAATGCTTCTATTGTAGCTCAGTGTCTTTCTAAGCTCCAATAGGCTTATTCTGAAGAAAGAAAGGGGATGCAAAGATACAGAATGGGGGATGTCTGGTTCGACAGCAGTACGTGTGAAAAAGATCTTGGAGTCCTGGTGGACAACAAGTTAAACATGAGCCAGTAATGTGATGCGGCAGCAAAAAAAAAAAAAAAAAAGCCAGTGGGATTTTGGCCTGCATAAATAGGAGTATAGTGTCTAGATCCAGGGACGTCATGCTACTTGTCTATTCTGTCTTGGTCAGACCACACCTGGAATACTGTGTCCAATTCTGGGCACCGCAGTTGAAGGGAGATGTTGACAAGCTGGAATGTGTCCAGAGGAGAGCGACTAAAATGATCAAGGGTCTGGAGAACAAGCCCTGTGAGGAGCGGCTTAAAGAGATGGAAATGTTTTGCCTGCAGAAGAGAATGCTGAGAGGAGACATAATGGCCATGTATAAATATGTGAGGGGAAGTCATAGGGAGGAGGGAGCAAGCTTGTTTTCTGCTGCCCTGGGGACTAGGACATGGAACAATGGCTTCAAACTACAGGAAAGGAGATTCCACCTGAACATTAGGAACAACTTCCTCACTTTGAGTGATGTTCAGCAGTGGAACTCTCTGCCCCGGAGTGTGGTGGAGGCTCCTTCTTTGGAGGCTTTTAAGCACAGGCTGGATGGCCATCTGTTGGGGGTGCTTGGAATGTGATTTTCCTGCTTCTTGGCAGGGGGTTAGACTGGATAGCCCATGAAATCTCTTCCAAACTCTATGATTCTATGCTTCTATGATTCTATGACAGATTTCAAGGTTCCCCCTTATTTTTCCAGCCTTAGCCGAGTCTCCGATGGTAGACTCTGGATCCCTTGAACCTTCCTGTCCCATGCAATAAAATAATACATAATAGTTAATATATATAGATTCTATAGACTACCTACCTAATATAGAGAAACTGGTACCTTTCCTTTCCTGTTTTTCCATCAGTAGACAAAGTATTCTGGTAAGCCTTTGGCTTCTAGGCTGGTATCCTGTTGAAGATGTCTGAGTCTCTCATTGATGTGCCTTTTAATTCATTTCCGAACTTGTTCTATTTTAAATTTGAATTTCATTACTGTTAAGCACTCTTTTTGGAGGTTGGGGACAAATTAAGCAAAGAATCAGTAAATTAACGAGCACTTTGTACTTTCTTTATAAGGCTTTGGTTATTTCAATTTCAAATAAAATTAGAAACATTAAAAAAATGAACATGACGAAACTTTTGTGTAAACTTGTCTTTTTATTGTAGGAGAAGTCATAGAAGCTTGGAGCCAATACTAACACCAGTGATCCCAGATGGCAAACTCTCCTCAGCCTCATCTGTGTCATCTCTGAGGTACCAATTGTGAGACCCCCCAGTACCACTGAATAGGAAAGAGCAGGCTTAAGGGGAAATTGGTTGCTGCTGCTTACAGCCCATAAAAGCAATGTTTTATGTCAGAAGAACTTTCAGTTCAAGTTTTTGAGGTCAGAGAACTGCTATTATTTCACTTTATTGATAATAGAACAATGTATGACCGTCACTTACCTAAAATAATTTTGCTAAAGACAAGGAATAAGTGATATTACTTGTCTTTAGGGTAATCATTCCACTTTATATCAGAGCAGAGAACATTGGGCTCTTGTGATGTTTTATATTTCATACTACAATTCCCACAATCCCATACCAATAACAAAGTTGACTGGACCTTCTAAAAAATGAAATCCAAAACATTACGAAGGCCAAAGGTTTTCTCCATTCTTTAATTATTTGAAGATGATAAGGACTGTAAAGCACTTTGCACACTAACTTGTACTAGGAGAGGGGTCTAGATACATACCCCAATAGACGTGGTCAAACTGGTCTTTGATGTTGTGTTAATCCATCTCTTCTCCTGGACACATTATCCTGAGTGATACCGGCCATAGTACTATACAAATTGTCTTTTAAAATGCAATGGTTCCTGCTGCCCAAACCCTCCAGTCATTTCAAGCTATTTCAACAGATATTCGGAAAAGTTGTCTTTTCATGTTTGAAATCAATCCCTAAAGAACACTGTAAATAAACTCTGCAGCTTTTCTTGACACAATTCAGTGTGCATCCTTTAACCATAATATTTCTCAGCTGCCCAGAAGGGATTTGTGCAACCATTTCCAGACTGGTCTTGGGTTACAACTTCTATCTTTTCCAGTCTTTATGGCTGTTGGCTATTCCAAGTTGGGTAGGATAAGAGTCAATTCAACACATCTAGAGACCAGTTAGTTGGGGAAGATTGCCTTGGAGCATTTTTGGGACACTGGTGCCAGAAATGTGGAAATTCTGCCTGGTTTGGGGCTAAGTATTCAATAATGTCTGGACACAGCTATTCTCCTTGAGATTATCCAGGCCACAGAGGACTGCTGAAGAAAAAAATATCTGCCTTTCTAGCACATAGGTAAAGGTAAAAGTTTTCCCCTGACATTAAGTTTAGACCTGTCCATTTCTAAGCTGAAGAACCGGCATTGTCCTTAGATGCCTCCAAGATCATGTGGCCGGCATTACTGTATGGAGTGCCATTACCTTTCCGCCGGAGCAGTATGTATTGATCTACAAATATTTGCATGTTTTCCAACTGCTATATTGGCAGAAGCTGGGGCTAACAGCAGGAGCTCCCCCTGCTCCCCCAATTTGAACCACCAACCTTTCGGTTAGCAAGTTCAGCAACTCAGTGGTTTAACCCGCTGTGCCAGCAGGGGCACATACAGTTTCATATATCTCATCTCAGACTCCTACCACATATTCCACTGCCTGCATAGATATTTGCCCAATGTACTATTCATGCAACTGAAATGTGTCCTTATCCAAATGTCACAGCAGTGCCACAGAGTTGTTGGTTGGTGCCACCACAAACGCGCCTCCTGAGCCACCTCTCCCTCCACCTTCTATGTTGTCACTTTTCCCTCCACCAACAAAAGGCGACAATCTCGTCCCTTCTGTCCAAGAAGACACTTTGCCACCCCCACCTGTTGCAAATGATGATATATTACCACTGCCATCAGGTGAGAGCTTTTTATTTATAAGAACTAGGAACAAATTTGAATTCAAAATCAAATGCCTGGTAACACTGCTTAATTTTTTTATCATGTCAGAAGTGACTTGAGCACATACTGCAAGTCGCTTCTGGTGTGAGAGAATCGGCCGTCTACAAAGACGTTGCCCAGGGGATGCCTGGATGTGTTACCATCCTGTGGGAGGATTCTCTCATGTCTCTGCATGGGAAGTTGGGGCTGACAGACTTGAATCTCCGTCTTGTGAATTCGGACCTTTGACTTTCTGGTCAGCAGCCGGCACAAGGTTTAACTCATTGCACTATCGCTCCTCCCACACTGTTTTATGCTTGGTTTTGATCAAGTCTCTAGTCTCTATGTCTGTAAATATGACCTGAAAATGAGCAGATGATCCATGGCAAAAACTTAGAAGCCAATAGGTAGCTAGGCTGTGGGTGTCCAACAAGTCTGAGAAGTGTGGACACTAGAAGGATATGGCAGTATATACACAAAATGCATCTTTGATTTTCTAACATGTGAAACAGGCTAATTTGTCACATATTTGCAGATCTTGATTTTCCAACATCTCCGCCTCCACCACCTCTGGACACCACTAACTGTGAGCAGTTGACGCCTCAATATCTGCCACCTCCTCCTCCCCCAGAGAAATTACCATGGGCCCCAGAAGTATATGTGGAAAAAGGTATCTTAGTCATAACCTAAGAACAGCTGATGTGGTTTTGCTTTCCTTCTGCTTTGGGATAATGAGCTTTTGGGTGCCAGGGCTCCAAGATGGAAGGCATTATTGTTGTCTTGCACAGCTGTCCTCAACCTCAATTTTTGACTTACCTCTGTTATTAATAAAGTGCTGAGGACCCATTCTAAGTTTGAGTTTGAGCATTTGGTGATAGTACCATTGGAAAGTGTAGATCTCCTTTTCCTTGATTGTGCCATACGTGCATGTATATTACTGCATTCCTTCGATTCTAAGATGTCATTCATTGTAAGATGCACACTAATTTCAGTACCACCAATAAGAAAAAAGGCTTTATTTATATCTAAGAAAAGCACCTGTGATTCTAAGATGCACCCTACTTTTAGAGATGTTTATGTAAGGGGAAAGTATGTCTTAGAATCAAAGAAATTGGCTATATATGTCAGAAATCCTTTATCAGAGCAGCCACAGACACTTGTGCTCCTGAAAAGTGAAATCCAATTTGCACATGAGGTTGTGTCTGGCACCAAGCCCTTCTGAATAAACAATATCCCAAACCTGTTGCATGAGGTCTGCTGTGTCAGTCCTGAGTGGAGTTTTGAAAAGCTGCAAGTAAGTATGCTACATGAACTTGACTAAATGTTCCAGCACGTTTTTGGAAAAGTTCTTGTTTTTTCAGCAAATCTTGCACGCACCTTCATAGTGTCAGATCAATCTGCCTGTCTCTTGATATCATCCCCATGATGGAAAGCCTTGTGGAAGGATGTTCCATAGCCTATTTATATATTGGCTGAATCAGGTGGCCCTGACAATACAATTCCCCTGTCACTACCTCCATAATTTTCCTTAGAGACTTCTTGAAAACTTACGTACAGTAGAGTCTCACTTATCCAACACTCGCTTATCCAACATTCTGGATTATCCAACGCATTTTTGTAGACAATGTTTTCAAGACATCATGATATTTTGGTACTGAATTCATAAATACAGTAATTACTATATAGCATTACCATGTATTGAACTACTTTTTCTGTCAAATTTGTTGTATAACATGATGTTTTGGTGCTTAATTTGTAAAATCATAAACTA
Organism: Anolis carolinensis; assembly: GCF_035594765.1. Taxonomy (NCBI): domain Eukaryota; kingdom Metazoa; phylum Chordata; class Lepidosauria; order Squamata; family Anolidae; genus Anolis; species Anolis carolinensis. Next base: position 26,085,758 of record NC_085846.1, on the reverse strand, counting down.
ATTTGATGTTTAATAGGCTTTTCCATAATGCCTCCTTATTATCCAACATATTCGCTTATCCAACGTTCTGCCAGCCCGTTTATGTTGAATAAGTGAGACTCTACTGTACTTTCTTTTTTATTGCTTCCCCCAGTAAATACTTGCTCCTCTCTTCTCCTGCAGTTGTGACTCTCTACCCTTACACTCAGCAAAAAGAGAACGAAATCTCATTCGAAGAAGGGAGTATTATCTATGTGACGCGAAAATATTCGGATGGCTGGTGTGAAGGTGTGGCCAGTGATGCAACAGGATTGTTCCCTGGCAACTACGTGGAGCCGTTGCACTAAAGGACGTGGATCACAATGCAAGGCAGTGAACACTGTGATTTCTGATGAACTGTGATTGGAGCAGACTGACTGCCTTGCTCTTGCTTTGAAATGAGACACAGAAGAAATCCTGAGTGGACAGTGGTATATGTTGCTATAACAACATTCATAATTTCCCTGACTTGCAGGCTGAATGAAAACTAGCAGGAAACCATTTATGACAGGAAACTTCCCATTTTTTTGCAGTATTAAAACTATTATGCTTTTTGGGATCCTCTTCCATGAAGCCTTTGTACTAGCTAATAAGATACATTAAAGCACTGACATAAAGCAGTTGCTGCAGAAACCATTACTTGCTCCATCCTGAATTGTAATAAACATCATTAAAGTGCATTGAAGGACACGGTGTGGTTTTTCCTCTCTCAATGCCAGAAGGTAGCAGTGTTATCTAACTTCAATCTGCAGCACAGGTGGGTTTCCAGATGTTTGGGGCTTCCCACAGGCATATAGTAACATAGCCAATGGTATGTGGTAGTAGTCCATCAAAACTGGAAGGTCAACACTTCTCAACCTCTTCTACATGCAAAATGTAGCACCTGGCAAGATGGAATAATGCTTGAATCTGCTATGATGTTGCTTTGCAAAGAGGCTCTCTTAAGCTGGAAAACTCAATGGTATTCTCATCTGTTCAGGCTGACGTGGGGGGCATTTTGCAGTAAACCCAATCCCATTCTCTGAAAACAAAAGCATCAGGTTTTCATTTTCATAGAACAGTGGATCTGGAGTGTTCCCATAGACCACCTTGTTCACAGATGTCAAACTCAAGGTCCACAGTCCGAATCCAGCCTATATCATTGTATGTGACCCTCCAAAATGCTAGACTACAACTTCATATTCCTCATCATTAGCCATCATGACTAGGGGTGATGGGAGTTGGTAACATCTGCATTTGATTTCAATTTGGATATAAAGCTTGTGGATATGATTTCTGCCTTTAAAATGTCCTTAAACATTTCCCCAACCTCAGAGCCACAAGCACTGTTGGATAATGTGGGTTGTGATCCCCATTATCTCCAGTTCACATGGCGGATAATCAAAAGTGATGGGGAGTTTTCATTCAATAACACCTGGGGATCCAAATTGGGTAAAACCTAAAGGGCACAGACCACAATGTAAAAAATATAGCTGGCCCTCTGTATCCATAGACTCTCAACCCACAGATTTAATCTTCCACATGACATCCTTTCAGATATTATGGCTATCACATCAGTCCTCAATCTTCTCTTCTGAATATTTTCAGCCACATCTTTTTCTTGGATTGAGGCAAAGAGGGGAATGTTTTGGAGCCATCCAACTACCCTGGCCTCTAAGTGTGATGTCTGACCAATCTGGAGACAATTGTACATGATTGTGAGTGAAGCCAGGGGAGGCCATGTAGAACGAGGTTGTGGCTTGATGGCTCCCTCCTACTGCTTTAAGTATAAAGCTAAGTGAAATGCAGCACTCTCAAGACTCCTGATTTCTGCCCTTTAATTCTGCTTTCATTTTTTAAAGAGAGGAAACAAAGCACATTAAAATAAAAAGAAGCAACTGAAGGCATAGCTTTCTAAAGTGGGAGCACTGAGATTGCTAAGTAGCTTTGTACTGAAGGCTGAGAGAGAAATTGGGTTTTTGGTTTATGAGATCATGGGTGACTCCCCAAGAGGCAGGGATAGAAAAGTAGAGACATCTTTCCATGGTTCGTGTTGCCTAAAGTAGAAGTCCATACACACCATTTCAGGACAAGAAAATGGGAATCCTGATAACAACATAGTGTGAGGCAACACTTGAAAATGTAGAGGTAGATCATGCAATGATTACTGGTAATGCCAACATACTATACAAAATGCAACTGAAATTGGAATTATTTACCATATACTTTTGGCTGCCCTAGTAATCCAACGGGGCTTAATCCCATGGGCCAGCAATTTCTCTCTCAACCCTCAAGAAACTTTAGGTCTGTAAGTGGTCCATTGATATGTAAACAAGTTACGCTCAACACTATCACCAAACCACACCCCCCACAATTCTTTGGAGGAAACCATTATTGGATCCATTATATAAAAGCAGCGTAAATACAGTTTAAGAAGCCCTTTATATTTAGAATAATGCAATGATATCATTTCCAGAGTCCTCGCACTCCATAACTCCCCACACAGCATATTTAATGGGGGGAATGGATGCAAACACATTGTTTCAGCATAGTTTTAGTGCGTGTGTGAGAAACAATAGAGCAGGTGGGCAAAGTAAAGCGGTTGGGCCCCATGTGATTATTATGCATGGACTGTATATGGCCCTCAACCCCTTTAGACTCCGATATTACTCTATTTATGGCATGGAATAGATTTCAGGTTGCCTCTGTGCCATTTAACGTCGAAAAAAATACCCGTTTTTCAAACCCAGAAGTGAACTTCTGGCCACTCCAGGTTTTTGCTTTGTTTTTGGGAAGTTCATACAATCTGCAGAAGAAGAAAAATTGCCCCTGGACTTGTCATAGATTCCCACACCTCCAACCAAAGGATAAAGTCTGTAATTGAAGGAAAGGCTGTATATGAAGGGAAAATTAATATAAAGACTAACATCAGAGTCATAAAAAATTAACATCAGAGCAGTAAAATAAAAAATAACCCTAAAATATTGCCATATAACCCCTTTGAGAAATTAGGCAGGAAACTGTCATATACTTGGGAGTTACTTTTTGGACTACAATTCCCAGAATCCCCTGGCTAGCAGTTTAAAACAAGCAGCTTACAAACTCTGATTTCTTATACACATAGGGAATGGAGGGAGCTGTACGTGTACAATGTCCCCAATAGGTTGTTCCTATTTGCTTCTCATTCGACCATGGAGTCGTTTGCTTGCTTTGTTGTCCATTTTATCATTCCTTGTATCTCAGTGGTTCTCAATCTGTGGGTCCCCAGATGTTTTTGGCCTTCAACTCCCAGAAATCCTAACAGCTGGTAAACTGGCTGGGATTTCTGGGAGTAGTAGGCCAAAAACATCTGGGGACCCCAGGCTGAGAACCACTGTTGTACCAGCTATGCATCCTCAACCTGCCTCATTGAGATAGAAACCTTTTTCTTTTTAGCAGCACCAATGCCACCCTTGAGAGGGGTGATGAACACCCATTGTTTGTTGCAGCAGCAAAAGTGCTTTCTGTCATTACAACATGCCCGGTTTAGGTCATTCATCTCACCAGTGAAGGAAGTCCCACAACCGTGCCGTGAAACAGGAATGCTTACCAGATGACAGAGATGTGACCAAAACAGTTGCAGAATAATCTCTCCAGTGTCACTACCCCCTTGTCTATCTGGAAACAGTAGAATCTTTCCTCTGCTCCAAACTAGATCGGCATAAGCTCAGGGTGGATATAGAACAGAGGTGGAAAATGTCCCCTTGACCTGCCCGCAAAAAAGGAAAAGATTATAGTCTTTGCATTGTTTGCTATACCAAAGTGTGGTGGAGAATTGGATGTCTTGGAATCTTCTGGAGGCATATGTTCCCCTTTTTTCAAAAGCCAATTTTCGTTGGTTATGCATCCAGAGCAGGCATGCGCAAATTTTGGTCTGCCAGGTGTTTTGGACTTCAACTCCCACCATTCCTAACAGCCACAGGCCCTTTCCTTTTCCCTCTCAGCCGCTTAAGCGGCTGAGAGGGAAAAGGAAGGGGCCTGAGGCTGTTAGGAATGGTGGAAGTTGAAGTCCAAAACACCTGGCGGGCCAAAGTTTGCCCATGCCTGATCCAAAAGCTCATTTTTGTCAATTGTCCCCAATGTTCTCTAGGACACAGCTTTCCAAACTTTGTATCGTGACTCATTAGTGTGTCGTCTGTAGTGTGTAAGTGAACGCAACGAGAAAGGGCAAAAACCTTGGCAATGTATGTTATTATCTTACAAATCATATATCTGAAATGTTTTTACGGGATATATTGTGTTGCTACACATTCCATCATTACAATTTCTGTATGGATCTGTATTTCTAGTTTGGAGTACAACTGAATTGCGGTGTCGCAAAATGATGGATGCCTACAAAGTGTGTCACGAACATGAAATGTTTGGAAAGCTCTGCTCTAGGGGGGGTTAAGTGACAATTTGCTACATGGAAGAACATTTGGCCTATCTTAGGGTCAGGGACACTTAGGTAAAGGTAAAGGTTTCCCCCTGACGTTAAGTCTTGTTGTGTCCGACTTTAGGGGTTGGTGGCATCTCCATTTCTAAGCCAAAGAGCCGACGTTGTCCGTAGACATCCCCAAGGTCATGTGGCTGGAATGACTGCATGGAGCAGTGTTACCTTCCCGTCGGAGTGGTACCTATTGATCTACTCACATTTACATGTTTTTGAACTTCTAGGTTGGAGAAGCTGGAGCTGACAGTGGGAGCTCACTCCGTTCCCCGGATTTGAACCGCCAACCTTTTGGTCAGCAAATTCAGCAGTTCAGCAGTTTAATCCACTGCACCACCAGGGGCACTTTTAAAAATCAAAAACAAGAGGTAATATGGAAATGACTTCTGGATAACTTCGTACTGTGAGAAAGGTCTCATGTAGCCTAGATTGGGAACTAAACATGGCAAAATGCCTTATGACTTCGGAGGAATTTTTGGGGAGCATTTGGCTTTGCAGGGAAAGTGGAGCCCTTAAAAGTTTTCCTAGTGGGGGCAATGCAGCCCCATAATCTCCAACTGTTAAGTGCTTCAGCGGCAATAGAAACCATACTCTCCCCAAAGTGCTTCTGATGAGTAATTTGAGATTAAAGAGATACATGATGTGAGGGAATGCCAAAGTAAGCTTTTAAAAACATGAAGGGAGTGGGAAAAATTTAAATGGCTAAAGCATCCACCCACCCTTTCTTGAATGGATCACTTAACTGCATAGAAAGCTCTTGTCTCAGGACCAAAGGAAAGGAATATCCAGAGACCAGAGTTTGAGAAATGGGAAGAAGAAAACCCAGAGTTAAGACAAGCATGAGAGAAGTGTGATGTTAATGGTTCAGATTTTTCTGAACTGCTTGTAGGGGATGGATGAAAAGCAGCACTTTCTTCTCCCAAGTCCTCTCCTCCCTCAACACTTTTTCTTGAGAACATCTTGAAGGTAGCAGCAAATTTCTATGGCTGAGTCCCAAGGGACAACGGTGGCCTGGTAGGTCCCAGGTTGGTTTTTCTCTACCTCCAGGATGAGCTGGTGCATGGGATAGCCTTTCCTCGGGAACGCAACATCACTTGATCTTAGAGCGGTGGAAGGGCAGAAGTCATTGGCTCCATCTCCAACATAGAAGACCCGCTCGAACCTGGCTCCCTCCCGAGCCCTCTCTGCCAGGTATTCCGTCAGGATCTTATGTTTGCACATGTTTGCTGGGCATCGTGGGCAGTTGTGTGAGTGGTAGGGGCCCAAGGTGAGGTAGCCTCTCTTGTCAAAGCTGGAAGGGTTGCTGAAGATCTTACGGAAGAGGGAATAGGCCCCGGCAGCCCTTAAGGCACATTCAATGCCGAACATGTTGGCATCAGAGATGAGGATGATTTCAAAGTGGTCCTGCTGCTTGGAGAGAAACTGGAGGAGGTCCCGCATGCCAGGAGAAAGTGGGATCTTCTCATAGACTGCCTTGAAATCGGCCATCTTCACCCCTTGATCTCCCATGTACTTCAAGACACGCTGCATGTATTCATTGTAGGATCCCTCTCGAAAGGTTTGGCGTATCGACTCCGGAAGCTGTTTCCCCGGAGCAACCTGGAGGATGGAGTCATCGCTGTTCTCGTTTACGATGGTCTCGTCAAAGTCAAAAACAAGGAGGTTTTTCTGTGTTGCGGTGGCAGCCATGCTCCCATCCTGAAAAAATTAAAAAGCACAAGATGCTTGAACACAGGCTTGTTTAGGTGTTTCTCACCACACAACTGGTGGTAATCATCTGGATAAATAATTTTTTGGACTATAACCTGTAGGATTTATCAGGCCCTGATGGCTGGGGGATTCCAAAAATTTATCCCAAAATATCTCTGCTTGATAGGGCTGTAGCAAGCTCTTCTCAAATTTCACTTATGATATAGGGCAGTGTTTCTTAAGCTTATGTAGGAGAGCAGCAGGATTTTTTTTTTGGCCTCTGTGCCAGAGACTGGCATCACAATTATGCCCATCCGCATATTCCTGGAAACTGACTGTGGGTTGGCAGGCAATAGCTTGCAGGTTGGCACTGGTCCATGATGAACCATGGACTTTTTTGTGATCCTGGAGCTGTGACTGCACATCATATAAGTTCCTGGTATTATTACCAACTCTGAAAAGCTTGCCTTCTACTTTCTTATAGCAGCTTCCCCAAAATCAGTATCCCTGAGAGGTGTTGCACCAGAACTCTCATTATCCTCAAGGTAGCACACTTTTAGGGAAGGCTGCTCATATAAGAAAGCCCAGTGTGGAAAAAGACTAAATGAAACCCTGAGAGAGAAGTAAATCTGGGACTGCAGTGGCAATCTCAAGTGAGCTATTTAGACAAATCACCACGGCCGATTAATGCTTCAGTGCGCCCTTCCATTCTCAGTGGGACTGTAATCTCCCCCCCCCTTCCGTGTCCCATATATCTTCAACCCTGACCATAAGAGGCTTAGCCTGTCAAGTAAAGGGGATCAGGGTTTGCGTCTCTCTTAATCCTAGTTGTTCTCCTTAGTGAACAAGACGATTTACTGCCCTTGAAACTCCCATGCTGCTGTTCCAAAAGGACAATGACAGGACACGAGAGAACTGCAGAAGGCACAAAGCTTGGAAAGGGAAATGAGCGAACAAGGAAAAGTGGCTACAAGATGCATAAAAGATGGGTGACAAAATGTCTATTCATTACTACAGACTTAGGGTTTTAGGGGGGGTTTGCATTCAGTTAAAGTTTTTACAATAGCTCTCCTAACTGTGAGTGTAGCTCTAACAACTAATAGAATTAGCCAATATTTTGGAGTTCTAAGGATGGAGTTTCCGAGCCCGCCCTCGCCCACTATATCCCATCCGGCCCATCTCACCCTCCAGCTTACCTGTACTTCTTGTTCTGCCATCGCACACTACCTTATATAGACTCAGCCCGCCAATCAGAAATGCAGAATGCCAACCAATGAAGACAGAGAGGCATGGCCTAGAGGTTGCAGGCAGTAGAGGCAAAGCAGTTAAGCTAAGATAGCAGAGAAGGGCCCAAGACGTTAGCCAAAGCTAAAGTCTCAAGGCATTTTGCCACCTGAGGCACAGCCAGTTGCCTACCCTCCTTCCCTTGCACCACTGAGGACAATTTAACAATTTTGCTCTAGATACCAATTTCAGCCTTTGGGTCCCCTCCCCAACTCAATAGTGCAGAGTTGACCCTGCTGAGGACTGTGGTACGAGGGGTCCCACCTCTTGCCACAGGAAGCAAGGGATTGGAGCTTGGCCTGAACATCGAATGTGGCCGTGCCCCACGATTGCGAGATCTCCTTCCCCACCGTGGCCCAATTGCGAAAGAATCCCACTCACCTGAAGGAAACACCGCAGCCCAACACCTTCAAAGCACCTTTTCATCTTCAGCGCTCTAGTTGCCCAAATGGCACATTCCCTAGGAGTTAACACTTTCTTTGCATGGGGCCTCTTAGCTGCCAAAGAAAGCACAAATCACATTTGTGTGTGTGTAAGAGAGAGAGAAAGTTGGCTGCATGGGGAAAGCTGAGCCTGGCCTCCCACTTCAAAACCTTCTTCATACCAGAAACACATACAACCCATGCCATCTCAACTTTTTCCCTTTATGGCTCTGATCATTGCTTCAAAACCTGATCACCTGTTACAAATACCGACTTGTTTTCCTCATCTCTTTAATAAACTACTGTTAAGAACTGTAGTGCTGATGAGCACCATATTTTTGCTCAGAATTTGGAAACTATTTTCAAGACTACATCTCCCCAAATCCTTCAGCAAATATAGCCAATGGGCATTTGGGGCATTGCTTTCTATCTAGCAAACCCCAAGTTGGTGAGGCTGGTTTATCTTGGTTGGCAGTGGTTCTCTTAGTATTGAGATGGCAATCTTCTTTACATAACACAGAGAAGTCAATGTATGTGAGAATGAGTGTGACATTTTACATGTAAGGCATGTGCTCTATCTACTGAGCTATGGTTCCTCCCTATCACCTTCCTGCGGAAGCAACACGTAAGTCTACAATAGGGGGATCTGAGACAAAATCATCCACATTTCCCATATAAAAGCTGAATCCTTGTTACCTGCTCATGTTGTCACAATCAGGAACAGGTTGCCTATCAAAAAAAAAAGGTTGCCCAAAAGTCCGCACATACGCAACAGATGCAATGCTGCAGAACTGCCATTGATGTAGCCTCATATCAAATCTGGCACTGAGGATTATATAAAGAGGCATTCGCTGCTGATTTGTTCCGGCTATAAATTCTTTTGTACAATTTGTACAAGGAAAGTGTGTCCTCTTCTACTACCTTCTACTGCCCTCTTGTGCCCAGGAAAAATAAAAGAGCAAAGTCCTGATCTATAACACAAAAATCATGGGATTTCATTGCAACCTGTAGCTTGGCTCTTAAGAGTGCACTGGAATTAACTTAAAATAGTCATGGCTGGATTTATACTCCTGAAGGATAAGACCAGAAGGCAGAAGCCAGCTTTCTCTCATAAATGCTAGCAACGTCCATGCAAATTCCTATTGATCAAACGGTTCTTCTAGGATGGGTGGTCTGTCTTTTCCCATTCTTATTATTTAAAGATTCACATGAATGTTTACTTATGTTTACTCAATTCTCCTGGACTGATCAATAAACAGATTTATCTCTCTATCTCACTATCTCACTATCATTTAAACATTCATTTTATTATCTGACTGAAACACACAAGAAAAATCAATCTGATACAATGCAAAATCCATTTGAGAAGGGGTGGTTTTACGATTTCACAGAATACAGCCAATCAGTACTGGCAGTGCCTGGTTTTGCTGAAAATTTACTGAACCGTCTTCCTTTCTGAAAAGAACAGTGTAAAGTGCAGAGTGTGTGTTTTAACAGAAACACATATAAAAGATAACACCCACAGCATGGGGAACTAGTAAAAGTAAAGGTTTTCCCCTGACATTAAGTCCAGTCTTGTCCGACTCTGAGGGTTGGTGCTCATCTCCATTTCTAATCCGAAGAGACAGCGTTGTCTGTAGACACCTCCAAGGTCATGTGGCTGGCATGACTGCATGGAACACTGTTACCTTCCTGCTGGAGCAGTATCTATTGATCTACTCACATTTGCATGTTTCTGAATTATTAGATTGGCAGAAGCTGGGACTAACAGCAGGAGCTCACCCCGCTCCTTGGATTTGAACCACCGACCTTTTGGTCAGCAAGTTCAGCAGCTCAGAGGTTTAACCCGCTCCTCCACTGGGGTCTTGTTACCCAAATAATTATAAATGGATCATCAAGAAGTGGGACTTCTTTCAGCACTGAATGGGAAAATAGATCTCAATGTTTGGACCTCAGAATGTTTTGGACTCCGCAGGCTCTCTGACCACTAGCTATTTCTCGCTGCAGAGATGGAGTTGAAGTCCAATTACATCTGGGATACCTAAGGTTGTGAACCACTGAAACACATTGCTATAACATTCTTCTCAGTTAGAGAGAATAACCATGAGAATGCATTAGTATCTAATGGGTTGCTTGAGCCAAGGTTCTGAAGGAAAGAAGCCTTTCCTAAGACAAGGGCTATATTCTGGAACTGCGGGTGAGGGAAACCCGTGGCTTTCTGGAATGTCAAGGATTCCAACTCCCACCAGACCAAGTGCAAATAGCCAAGGATAAAAGGAGCTATAGTTCAAATGAACTCAGATGGCCATATTTTCCCCACTCCTGCTTTAAATAGTTGCTAATTTATGCATTACGGAAGCGAGTAAGAAAATAAGAAATTTGTCCCAGTGTCTGGGGTACCAAGATTGTGTGAAAAACAAAAGTGGATGGAAAACAAAAGAAAAGCCATCTTAATAATCCTGCTTGTTTGATGTCCATGTATTATGAATAAACAAGCACATCTGGATGGCTAGGTGGGCAGAAGGTAGACTGGGAACTATAGGAGGATGTATGAATGAGTTGAAGCAGGTAAGACAGGATTTCCAATAGTTTGATACTATCACTGCAAGTCCTCCCACCAATTTTTAATAATGAAATGAAGAAAGGTGGTAGAAGAAGCATTGATCAGTTCTGGCCCGAAGAGCAAGTTCTTGGGATGAAAATTCTTTATTTCTACCTCCTTTTTTTTTTGCATTTCTACATCTTGGCTATTTAAGTGATGCTTCAGCTGGTGGAACTGGGGACAGTAATAAAAAAAATTACGATAGTCTCAACAAGACTAAAATCTGTCTATTCCCAATATTAATTGGCATCAAAACTTGAAAAGTTACATTTTTGGACAGCAACCCCCAGACAACCGACTGGAAGAAAATGAAAGTAGTTGTGCAAAAATGTAACTTTTTGAAGCTCTATTTATCCATTCCAAACTATACATCCTTTGAGTTACCATCCAAAAATTTAACATTCCAAAAATCACCTTTTTCATTTTAAACTGTATACCTTAAAGCATTAGCTTGTCCCTCCCCTCTCTGCTTTTCTGATGTCTCTTGTCTTCTCGTGATCTGTGTAGTTTTTCTAGTTCTGCCTACAATTATTTTAAAAGGAAATATCCATCCAGCCTTTCATCAGGAGGTATTAACCCAAATATCTTTTGCAGGCTGCCACTGCAAGGTAAACAGCCAACCAGGCTAGCCCTCAAGGCAACAAACCTATCTCTCACAGCCTAAATCTCATGAATGTGGAAAAGTAAATCATGGAAAGGGAAAAAAATCGACAAGAATTGCTGGCTGGAAAAAAGAAAAGAAACACTGCTGTGGGATCCTTGTTCCAGCAAATGTCAAAGTGCTAACGCCAGGAGGGCCGGGGAGCCGGTTGTGGCCGCCTCCTTCTCCTTGTTTCACAGGATGTTCTCTGTCCTAAGCTGGCCCCGGGCTTGGCAAGCGCAACACAGAGCATGTAGGATGTGCCGACTCAGCAATGCCACATGCTACCAATTAAACACAGCAATATGTGGCAACCAGAAACCCCAGGAGAGTATTTTTATTAGTTGGGGACAACCTGGGCTAGGTGGAATTTGGGGGAAACTGGTTAAGCCACAGGCAGATATCCATGTCCCTCTGTCACCTTTCTTCAAAGAGAGAGCAGAAGGCAAAGGGAGGGTAGCAGTCTCCGCACCACGTTCGTTCGCTCTGGCACGTAGGGAGGGGATGACATGCTGGCACAGATCAACGCAAAGTGGCCACTGGGGCTGACTTCGGAGAGCATCCTGGAATCTAATTTGGATTCCTTTGCAGTGCTTGGAAACACTGGAAGCTTTAGGTGGCAAAAAGGACTTCCCAAATCCCCTGGTTGTGCTGTTATAAAGGATTCTGGGAGTTCTGTGAACTCCTTGACCATCCAGTTCTAGCCAACTCCACTGTGGTTTATCGCATGGGTTTGACCATCCATGAGAAGCATGCAGCCCACAGATATTATAGGACTGCAACTCCCAGCAGTTCTCATTCTGCATAGCCAGTCATCAGGAATGCTGGGAGTCAAAATGCAACATCTACAGGGCTGTATGGTTCCCATGAGCGGATAGAAGCAGGAGGATTTTTAAAAGAAACTTACTGCATGTGACTGAAGTTCAAAGAAATTCCATAAGGATTTGATTTAAGCCAGTTATAGGATAGCTATTTTTTTGGTGATGCCTTAAGACCGAAGTGGGAGTGGGGATTCTATTATCTCTTTGGGAGGTGGAAACATACTACGGGCTGCAAAAATTCAGCAGACAATTTCTTATCCTGCCGCATCTCACATATAAGCATTGCTGAGTATCTATAAAATCACAAATGCCATATGGATTTAGTTTCTTGGTCAGGGAGGCATACTATTGAGTGGTGAACAGAAATATAAGTCTCCTATATATATTGTAATCACATTGTACATGTGAATAGTGTGATTTATCAAGATTATAAAGTTTTTAGCCCTCATGGCTACTGACAAGAACATGAAATAGCAATATCCTTTGACTCTAATTTCCCAGGCTCATTTCTGTGGCTTTCAGGATCCAAAAACCTTAATGTGTTTTTTTGGGGGGAGGTAATATATGTAAAAAAAAAGTTTCCATAACCTCCAGTAAGCATTCTGAGACCTTTTTGCTACATCTTTGGCCCGGATATTATAAAAAGTCTCAATTTGCAAAATATCCAGAATTTGGAAAAGTTCGCTCTTATGTTTCAATTCTGAATCTCCCAGGCACTTTCTAGTATGAATTAGTGTTACCTTTAATACACTGGTATTGCATTGCAGTTTTGTATTTCTGTATTTTATTTTACTGTTACCTGCCTTGTGTTTCTGTTGGGCACTTTTGGTGGGGGGGGGGGGGGGAGAGGAGATGCAGGAGAAGCATTTGCCTAAGTTATACAGAAAAAGAATCCAGTTTTGGTGCAGAACTTCTGTTCTTCTGTGTTTGAAGTGGAGGGTGCGACCAGCATCATTCAATGTTTCAACATGCAAGAGTTCCCTATATAAAGATCACAAGAGCATTATTAACATAGTTTCTTGTTTTCCAGTGGAGGCTTAATGCTGCAACTCTTTCCTCTTTCAGGCATTACACAACTCCAACTGTTTCGAAACTTTAGCACAGCTGCTGTCAACATTCAGCATTGCTCTCTTCTTCCCTCGGGTTTATATGCATACGTATATGCTCTTGCAAATATATGCTCTTGTAAACGTTGATAAATGTTGTTGATAGCTATACAGGGACCCTTTCAACTTCTATAAACAGCATTTTTTTAAAATGAAGAAGTCCAAAATGAAAAGAAAGATTGATACCTGAAGCTGACAATGACAAAAGAGAGAAAGAGCACCGTTTCTATGCATTGCAATCCTGGTGGCACAATGGATTAAACCCTTGTGCTGGCAGGACTTGCTAACCAACAGGTCAGGGGTTTGAATCCAGGGAGAGTAGGTGAGCTCCTTCTGTCAGCTCCAGCTCCCCATACATGAGAGAAGCCTCCCACAGGATGGTAAAACTTTAAACATCTGGGCATCCCCTGGGCAACAGCCAATTCTCTCATACCAGAAGCGACTTGCAGTTTCTCAAGTTGCTCCTGACACACAAAAAAAATCCCACATACCCACCGGATTGGTTCCTGTGGTTTCACCTACCCACATCCAGCAATGCATGTCCTCTCTAGGAATTTTCTAGGTCCTTGGTTAGTCAAAAGGCACAAAGGGTTTTCAATATTTAGTAACTCCTTTTTTGTTTTTAATTTACAATACCATATAATCATATACAGTGTGTATCGAAAATTACATTACATGCAAAATCTTTTAAATTTTTAAAGAAGTTATTAGAACATCAAATGTCTTTGTGACTTTTGGCCCACCCTGCATAAAATATAATTTATTTTGAAAATCGTGAGCACTTTGTGGTCTTTTCATGATACCTCAAACCTGCTGCCCTTTGTCTACTAGTTGGGCTGGCACACAGGTGTCCAATGCCTGCATCTAAATCTGCTTCTTCTCCTTTTGTCATTGCAAAATATGTTCTAATGAAATGTTAAGGCAGGATGAAAACTGCTCAGGAAACAATGGGATGTGCCTTTCTCTAAGCTGCTGCTTCTTGAAAATTTTCCATGTAGCTCAGCATGAAACTGTGTGCTGATCTGATGAAAGAAGGGAAGAAGGGGAAAAAATGCCATCCTGTGCTCTGAGCATAAAAATGCTTCTGATTTCAGAACGTCTTCCTGTCAAGAGATTGTTGTTGTCTCTCACTTTGTGATGAGAGTCGGATGGGAAGACACAGTGTCCACAAGCGGCTGCGTGTCCTCATTTAACCTATGATGATCAACTCCGCTGCTTGCAGGCCAAGTGCAGACTAAACATGAGTGCATTGTTTCGCCTGGTTCAGCTGAGTCATGGCAATATTTGGCATATCGGAAACCAACCGGGGCAGGGATGATGGTAGAGAGGGAGGGAGATCCTGATACTTTAAAAAAACAAACCATTTCAAGAAGATGAGTCAACAACAGTTTTGTTCGCACTGGGCATGAGGACAGACGTGCCAGGCATGTATCTCCTAGGCCAGCATGACCACTAGCAAGACAAACGTTCCTGCTTCAGGAAACAGTTTTGGGATGTCATAAAAAGGCAGAAAAGGGTCGACAGAGACATAGAACGGATAAACTATTGCCTTTCTTTTATGGCATAGGATGTTCCCAGAGGTATCAGGTTGATCACTGTAGAGAAACAGGATGCTTGGCTTGGGGGCCTGTGACTTTGGGCTGCCAATGTCAAAATCTATAGTTAATTCCCCAATCCCAAGCCCCACATCCAGCTGACATGCATTGGAATGGGCACTAGGTCTAATATTCTCATATATAAAGCACCAGGGGAGGATTTTTTTGCCGGCTGAACTATTTAAGAACAACAGTGATTGGTGGGCCCAACTTTTAGCAGAGTTGTTCTCTCACATTAACAATTCATGCAGTATACCTAGAGGCTGGCAGATGAGCATTATTGTCCCTATTAATAAGGAGAAAAAACCAACCCAAAGAACTATTGACCTATAAGCCTGACTGATATCACAGCAAAAATTTATGCAAAATGTCTTTTTAAAAATTAAAATGGAGCAATTTATATAAGCTTTCAGAAAGGCAGCCTCTTAAAGTTTCCTGAGGGGACAATGGCATAGAGTGACAGTCTGAGCAGATCAATATAATTTTTCGATCCCTAAGCACAAAAAGAACAACAGTGCCAAGAAGGGCTTACTCTTTTGTACCTTCCCACACTGACCTCTCAAATTTAATTTTGCAGCTTTAAAGTTGGGGTGCCATCCACCTACCATTTTCATTAGAGGGTGGCACCCATTTGCCATGGCAAACAAAATGATTGAAGTCTGATTAGACTAGATAGACCAGCTTACCCCAAGCTGGTGCTTTCTAGATGTTTTGTATTCCACCTTCCATCAGACTTAACTATGTTGTCCATTCAGGAGTGCTGAAAAGTGGAAATACGGAGGGCACCAGACTGAGGAAGACTGAAAAAGAGTTTTTGGGTTTCTTAACGTTTTCCTTATAAGTCTATTTTCATCTCAGTTTCAGGAAGTGCACTACTAGAAATTGGCAGAGCTGGGGAGATAGGGGGAAATCAAAGGAACTAGCAAAGCTGGGACAGGAGAGAGCAATGAGAGTCCTTTCTTCAAAGAAGCAGTTAAACAGTTTTACAGAATGCAACAATAAGAAAGTTAAACTTGGGGCTCAAACAAGCAGATGCAATTGCTTCTTTGAGCCCCATATTTGACCTTCTTACCATAGCTGTATTCTGTATAAGGCAAGACACTACACCAGGTGTACGTTCCTAACCTCGCCCCAAAAATGCATGTTTCTGACAAATCTACCATGGGTTTTCTTGGCAAAGTTTATTCAGAGAGGGTTTACCTTTGCCTTTCTTTAAGTGCGACTTGCCCAAGATCACCCAGTGGGTTTCAAGGTTAAGTAGGGATTCAAACTCTGGCTGCCAGAGTCATAGTCCAATGTTCAAACCAGTGTACCATGCTGGCTCTCGAAACTATTGTGCTTAGGGCTCAGTGAAAACACAATAATGCTTGGTAAGTTAGAAGGCGGGGCGGGGCGGGGGAGGAAGGCACAATTACAGGTGGATCAATTCAGTTGAGGAAACTACAACTGCCTTAAGTTTGTAAGCCCTGAGCAGGACAATTGAGGATCAGAACTTGAAAAAAAAATTCTGGAGGAAGAATGTGGATTCATTAGGGTTTTTTGTTAACAGAATCCTTGCCTGCAAAGAGCAAGATTGTTAGGAAGAGAAGGACAAGCTTTGATGGCGATTTTAGCCTCTTCAAAGCATAGCACTATTTCCCCTCACTGATCTGAACCAATCCACCTATGCTGGAAGGTAGTACTGAAATCAGGAAGCTCTAGTATGGTGTATTGAATAGCTTATTAAACAAAATCTTTGGTAACACAGGTTGATGTTCCTAGTTGGCCATGAAAATCACTGGTTGGCCTGGACCCAGTCACTATGTCTCAACCTGATCTTTCTGTTGTGACAGTGAAGCCAGGAAGAGGAGGTCCATGTACTATGTCACCTTGAGTTCAAAGGAGGAAAGGTAGAACATAAGCCAAGGTTCTGCTTCTCATATTGGTCTGTGAAATCCCTCTTAGAAGCCTAGACCTGGGCTATGAAGGAAATACTCTTATTATTGATCCTCAGCAACTGGCATTTGGCAGCATACCATATATAAACATGGAGTTTTTGCCTAACTTTACTTCACACACACACACACATATATGTGAGATATATATTTATAATCCCCCCACAATAAAAGACTGTCATAGAGAGCAGTGTTGAGACTTCACCCTGATCTGCGTGCTTTCTATATGGATGGAATATATAGGCGGATTTCTATATGAAAGGAATATATGTGTTATAGGGAAGAGTATTTACTCATACACGTCTCTACAGGCTGACCATCTCTGTGAGAAGCTGATCTCAGTCACAAAGAATGAGGAAGTGTTGAAAACTGATTGCCATCTACAGATAATTTTTTCCATGCACATCACTTTCCATCACATAAAGCCATTCTTATTTTATTAATCCTCCAAAACAACCCTGTCAGGTAGGACTGGAAACTAGAGAGAGGTCACCTTCACACTTGTGTGTTGCAGGTTTTATCTCGAGGATGCAGTGCAAAGTCAATCTTGCCATTCCAGACCCAATGGTTGCCACTCACTTTGTTGAGAATGGCACAGAACCCTGGAAGGAATGTTGGCTTTATTTTAATAGAACAGTTTTAATTTAGAGGGAATTCAAAAAGGTATTTAGGTAGTTTCTAAATGTAGCTCTCACTGTTGAATTTTTCGTTAAAAGAACTGGAATCGTTTGAAATCCCTTTTTCCACTGACAAACACATTATTTGCCTGATGACAGCTGGTCTGTGGGAGTCCCTCAGAAGGGAAAATCACCTAATCCGGGGAAAAGAAAGAGAGAAGCCAAAGGAAGAAGAACAAATAAGCAAACATGGAAAAAGAAAACCCTTAAAGGGCTTGAAATAAAACGTTATGGATAAACCTGTATTTATATTGGAAGGTTTTTCATCCAAAAAAGCAGTGCAGTTATTTGAGGAGGATCTCCATGGGGCTGTATTTTTTAAGATGTCTAAACGGCTCTTTCAAAACATGCCCTAAATTCAGTGTTGCTCTCTTCTGCTCCTGCGGCCATGAGAAGGCTGCTGTCATAACCTTGTAAGGGAGCCTGCTATCTACATACATCAAGGTGGGGCAGAGGGAAACTCGGGCAATTGGTAAAGGATATGCCAATGACAATCAGATGAGAAGGTATTGACCAACGAGGAAGTGAAACCAGAAAGATGTGCAAAAGGACAGGGATATCATTAAGACGGTATTGAGGTGAATGTGCGGGCAACTATTTTATAGCAGATGGAAACAAAGCAGCCTAGTCTATATGCGTCAAGGACATGCCAGAGCTTGGAAAGGTTTATTTTTAAAACAAGGGGATAGTCTGCAAGTCCCAGAACCTACATTTTGAATTGTAGTTTCAAAATCTAAGTTTCCCCAGCTCTGATTGACTTTTTAAGAGCAATGAAAAATCTTTACAGAAGATTTTTATATATGCCTGCTCAAATGTGAGTTCCATTAAACCTAGGATAATTTAGCCCAAGGATGTAGGTATGAGATGGCAACTGCATTGTAACACTCAATACTTTAAAAAGTGATGTTATCTGTTCTTAATCTCATGTTGTGTTTCTAATCTGTTGTGGTATTTGAATCTGTTGTTGTCCGCCACCTTCTTCTATAGGGATAGGCAGGTAAGAAATCTCAATCATCTCGCCCTTCTCATCTGGCACCAGTCCACTACTTTATCACACACTTGCATCAGTTCCAGTTCACGATCTAGGGCAGGCTTCTCCCACAGAATGCTTTTCAGATGTTTAAGATGGAAACTCTCAGTGCTCCTGGCTGCTAGTCATGTTAGCTACATGTTCCATGGTAACTGACAGAATTTGGAATTTACTTTTTGTATTAGAAAGCCCAATATCCCCCAGCCAGTACGGCTAGTAGCCATGCAGGTAGAGGATTCTAGGACTGCAGTCCAAAAAAGATGACTCTCCAGAGTTTCCACTTACTTAAGCACAGGATGTGGCAGTGGACAAACAACTTAGGATGTCACCATAGGCTCCTACAGTCAAAAAGGCAATCCCAATAGCCCATTTTCTTGTACAGCTCTATACTCAACCCCAATGAGGGAAGATGCATTATGTACAATAAGCCAAAGTATAAATTTACATAGTTTTTATGGTAGATCCATTATACAAAACCCTAAAATTCTGAAGAGGGGGGCTGACACACAGTAATCTATGAAGAAGGAGACAGAATGCAAGTCATCCTGTCCAAAGTCCAAAGAAAACTTCTTCTGCCATGACATGAATATAACACTGAAAATTTTCCATTTAGGCCCTACATCTACCAACTTTAGCCAGTCCTACTCTCCCTGTATCTCGGTCCATAATACTGCCAAAAGCCATCAAGCATTTGGTGTGGCCCCAGGAAGGTGTTATGTTAAAAGTTTTCCCTAACCTGTAGCCTTTAATGAGCTACTATTTTGCCTCAGGTCTCCATCTGTAACATGGGTTTAATATTAAGATGCAGGACAGTTTAGAAACAGAAAAACATTGAAAACTGCAGAAAAATGATGACCTGTGCCACATCTTTCCTATTCTTGGCTGTCACACAGGAGGCCTTGCTTTACTTTCTCAGCAGACTTTAAAGCCAGTATTTTGCAGCCTTCTTCAAACCCCAACACCTCGCCTCCTGACTTCTCCCAAAGAACAGGAGAAACGATGCAGCTTTCTGGTCCAGTTTGCTTGGCATGATAGCTCAACCTGAGAAAAAGAACTTTTTTCTCAGGCTTTCCTGCTGAACTTTTAAAAGTGTCACCAGTACTGATTCTCTACCTGCCTCCTAAACACATCTCTCTCTTGTAGTAATCTTCCCAAATTCTGGATAACCGATTCTATAGTCTGCCTAGATACTTATGCCTCCTTTTGGATTTTGCAATATTAACTGAGGTCCAATTTCCAGCAGTATCAGCTAATTTATATGTATATAAAGATAAACAGGCCACACAAACTGGCTGGGGAACGGGAAGTTATAAACCAAAAATGCAGCTTTCCCCATATCTGTTTGTTTATTTTATCTACATTTTGCCATTCCCCCCTGGGGCTCAATGCAGCTGATGTAGAGTTCCCAAGTAACTTTCCTCCTAGTTGTATTGACGAGTCCCAGATCAGTTTAGCTTGCTGTGTCATGCCTTCAGCTTCCTCTTATCTGGGGCCCTCCAGACATTATGGACTATTTTGCCCATCACCCACAACCACTGTCTGTAGTGACTGTGGCAGATGGGACCCATAGTCCAAAACGTCTGAGGGATTAAATAAAAGGTAAAGGTAAAGGCTTTCCCCTGATGTTAAGTCCAGTCATGTCTGACTCTGGGGATTGGTGCTCATCTCCATTTCTAAGCCGAAGAGCCGGCGTTGTCCGTAGACACCTCCAAGGTCATGTGGCTGGCATGACTGCATGGAGTGCTGTTACCTTCCCCCTGGAGCGGTACCTATTGATCTACTCACATTGGCATGTTTTCGAACTGCTAGGTTGGCAGGATCTGGAGCTAACAGTGGCCGCTCCCGCCACTCCCAGGGATTGAACCTGGGACCTTTCGGTCTCCAGCTGAGTGCTTTAATTACATTTATTTATACTCCTCTTTATCTCTCCCAAAGCCAATATCTTCCTCCTTTTCTCTGTTCACATATCCTCAAGACAAAAACGTGGCCCAGGCTTCTCTCTCTCTCTTTCTCTCTCTCAAAAAACAAAAACATCCCCCCCAAAAAAACAGGTCCAGCCTGCAAAGTTTAGGCTTTTTGGCTTTCTATCTCTTGATTGTGTGTGTGCATGTATGTGAGTGTGCACATGCACATATATGCACACACTCATATGCATGCATATACACACTCCTGTGAGACAATGAGAATGAAAAGGGAACGAACTTCTGACAGTCTATTTTAACATGCCACTACAAAACAAAATATCTTTTAAAAATGATGGGGGTTGGGGAAAATTACTTCCGGCCATCACTCCAAAGAACAAAAATCATGGTAAACATGGCAATTCCAGATTGACTGAGTGGCATTTATATAGAGGTCAGGGCCAGGAAATGCCTCAGGGAACTGCTTTGCACATACCTCTATTGTAACCTACAGCAGGCCAATGCCAAAGGTATTGAATAACCACCCACACACATATCCTCAAATGACCAGGGGACAGATACACTCTGGATCACTGCCATCATCTCTATCTATAAGCTGTGACTCCTCTCTACAGGGAAAATTTCCCCCTGTAAATTGCTTTAAATAGATAGGGGAAATCACACGCTTTTGGGCTAGAATATAACCTCCCCCCACTAGAGAAAGGCAAGCAAACAGTCCAAATTAAATTCTGCAAGTCTTGTCTCACCTCCCCAACCTAATACTAATCTTTGTTCCATCATCCCCTGGATTCCAGTCTTCACTTTCTGGCCCATGGTCTCCATTCCTGCCAAGTCATCATTTATAGAACATACCCCCAAACGTGGAGAGAGGAGAACAAAATCCAAATTGAATTTTGCTAGTCTCATCTCCTCTGCCCCATCATCTTCTGGATCCCAGTCTCCACTTTCTGGCCTACAGTCTCCATTCCCACCTTCTCAAAAAGTCATCCTCGCGATCCCTGGAACATAACCTCCAAACCCAGAGAGATGAGCAAACACCAAATTAAATTCTGCACTCTTGTCCCACCTACCCTCATTCAGAAAAAAATATTGGCCAATCATTCCTTAGTTTTCAGTTCCCACTTTCTGGCCCATTGTCTCTATTCCCACATGTCATCATCTAGACCCCCCAAAACAGAACATCCTCCTCCAGAGAGACAAGCAAACGGATCAAATTGAATCTTGCATCTCTGGTCCCGCTTACCCCCATCCAGAACTAATCCCTGTCAATCATCCCCTGGATTCCAGTCCTGGCTTTCTGGCCCCTGCTTTCCTCCAAACTCAGAGAGAAAAGCAGAGTCCATATCAAATTCTGCATCTGTTATCTCACCTGGTATTTATCCTTATCCAATCATCCCCTAGATTCCAGTCCCCATTTTCTGGCCCCTGGTCTCCATTCCTACCTTCCCACCAAGTGATAATCTGGACCCCTTGATCATAACATCTAAACCCAGAGAATCAAGCAAACAGTATGACTTAAATTCTGCAACTTTTGTCTCACCTACAACCACCAAGTACTAATCCTCATAATCCTCACCTATCATCCTAGAGTCCAGTCCCCACTTTCTGGCCCCTGGTCATCCTCTAGACCAGGCATGGGCAAACTTACTGGCTGTTAGGAATTGTGGGAGTTGAAGTCCAAAACACCTGGAGGGCTGAAGTTTGCCCATGCTTGGTCTAGAACATAGTATCCTCACCCAATCCCCACTTTCTGGCCCCTGCTCTCCATTCCCACCAAGTCATCATCTTGAGCGTGGTCTCCAAACTCAGAGAGACAAGCAAAGAGTCCATATCAAAGTCTGCATTTCTTGTCCCACCTGGTATTTATCCTTTTCCAATCACTCCCTAGATTCTGGTCCCCACATTCTGTCCCCTGGTCTCCATTCCCACCAATTGATCATCTGGACCCCTAAACCCAGATAATAGAGCAAACAGTATGACTTAAGGATTGTTGTATGTCTTTTGGGCTGTGTGGCCATGTTCCAGAAGTATTCTCTCCTGACGTTTCACCCACATCTATAGCAGGCATCCTCAGAGGCTGTGAGGCATGGATAAACTAGGCAAGGAAAGGAAAAAATCCATGCCTCACAGCCTCTGAGGATGCCTGCCCGGGCTGTGGTGCAGGCTGGAGAGCAAGCCAGCTGCAACCAGCTGCAATGAATCACTCTGACCAGGAGGTCATGAGTTCGAGGCCTGCTCGGAGCCTATGTTTGTCTTGTCTTTGTTCTATGTTAAAAGGCATTGAATGTTTGCCTATATGTGTAATGTGATCCGCCCTGAGTCACCTTCGGGCAATATAAATGCTGTAAATAATAATAAATAATAATGTGGGCGAAACGTCAGGAGACAATACTTCTGGAACATGGCCACACAGCCCGAAAGACATACAACAACCCTGTGATCCCGGCCATGAAAGCCTTTGACAATAGTATGATTTAAATTCTGCATCTTTTGTTTCACCTACAACCACCCAGTACTGATTCTTCCTTATCATCCCCTAGAGTCCAGACCCCACTTTACGACCCCTGGTCAGCCTCTAGACCACTAGAACATAAACACCAAACCCAGAGAGAGGAGCAAATAGTCCAAACTGAATTCTCTTGCCTCTTGTCCTGGTGCTAATTCTTGTCTCTCCTGTCCTTGATTCCAAGTCCCCACTTTCTGGCTGGTGCTCTCCATCCTCACCTTCCCACCAAGTCATCAAAGAAGACCCTTCTCTCCTTCACCTGTTAACTTCAGTGCTGGGAAACCCTTTTCCTGTGTCTCCCTCCTCCTCCTCCTCTAGTCTGTTACTTCTACATCTTCTCTGGGCACCCTTGGCTTTTGCTCCTGCTTCAGAGAAGGGGGTCCCAGGAGGCGGCCTCTCCATCCCTCCCGCGTCCCTTTTGCCCTTGGCCGATGCTGGAAACTCCTTCTTCCCCCGTCAAAAGTGCGGCAGACTCACGTGCGTCCTTGGACCGGATCCCGGTTGTGAGAAAGGAAGGGAGGGAAGGAGAGGAAGAGAGGGAGATGTAGTTTCAGCTCAAGACTTCCAACTTTGCGGACTGCATGGCTCTTGGAGGAGGGTCTTGCCTCACTAGTGCGGGGGAGGGAGGGAGCTTTGCCCCCCTTTCCCCTCCTCGAAAGGAGGATCGGGGCGGGAAAGGGGGGAAAGGAAACAAGAGGGGAGCCGGAGCCGGTTTTCTTGAGCGTCCCCGGCTTCCCTGCACCCTTCTTTCTCCCTTTGGTGTTTGTCTGGAAGGGGACGGCGGCAACTCAAGGCTTGGCTACATAGGGACCACCGCAGCCTGCAGACGTCACAAGGGAGGCAGCCAATTGGAGCGGCGACTGGGCTCAGATCAAAAGGGGAAGAGACCCGCAGCAGCAGCAGAAAGCATCCATGAGCGGCCCGGACCTTTCAGGGCAATGCAGGGGGAAAAGGAAAGCAAGATCCCTCCCTTCCCGGGGATGGAGAAAGTGTTATTCTCCTGCTTTGCAACCGGAGAGCCGGCGTCTCCATATCTCTGCAAAGCCCAGGGAGGAGGAGGAGGAGGGGAAGGAGAGCACTGCAGGAACCGACCTTTGCCCGCGCCATCCCGAAGAGAAGAGCCACGCCACAGGCAAGGCCAGGGACCTCATCCACCCTGCAACTGGGTCACCTGTCGCCTGGATCAGGAAGGGCTTCTTGCGACATCCTTAGCTGCCTCCAGGAACACAAACAGAGATCTTCCCTGATAAGTTTCCCGGCCCTATTGCTAATTGGTGCTTTCAAATCGCTTTATAACAGGCGTGGGCAAACTTCGTCCCTCCAGGTGTTTTGGACTTCAACTCCCACAATCCCTAACAGCCAGTGGGAGTTGGAAGTCCAAAACACCTGGAGGGACGAAGTTTGCCCATGCCTGCTTTATAACAACCCCATTGATTTCATAGACGATACTTCTTGCTGTTGGGTGCATCCTTTAAAACTTATTGCGACCTTATGGAGTTTTTTTAAAACAGCTGAGAGAGTGTGACTCGCCCAAGGTCACCCATGGTCTTCAGGAGATGCACAGCCTTGGAGTTCAGCTGAGCATGTGCAGAGTGCCGCTGTGTTTTCCATATGTGCCTATATGGGAGGATATTCGCAGCACTCTAAGGACCTCATCGCATCAGAGCAGGTGTAGGCAAACTTCGGTCCTCTGGGTGTTTTGGACCTCAAGGGTCTGGAGAACAAGCCCTATGAGGAGCGGCTGAAAAAGCTGAAGAGAAGGCTCAGAGGAGACATGATGAGGGCCATGTATAAATATGTGAGGGGAAGTCATAGGGAGGAGGGAGCAAGCCTGTTTTCTGCTGCCCTGGATACTAGGGCGCAGAACAATGGCTTTGAACTAGGGGAAAAGAGATTCAATCTGAACATTAGGAAGAACTTTCTAACTGTGAGAGTGTTCAGCAGTGGAACTCTCTGCCCCTTAGTGTGGTGGAGGCTCCTTCTTTGGAGGGTTTTAAGCAGAGGCTGGATGGCCATCTGTCGGGGGTGCTTTGAATGCGATTTCTTGCTTCTCGCCAGAGGGTTGGACTGAATGGCCCATAAGTCTCTTCCAACTCTACGATTCTATGAACTCACACAATTCCTAATAGCATTAGGAATTGAAGTCCAAAACACCAGGCGGGCTGAAGTTTGCCAATGCTGATCTGTACTGCAGAAGCAATGCTACCACTTTAAACTGTCCTGGTTCAATGAGAGTTGCAGTCCCCAGCTTTCTCTTCCTGCATCCACATTGTAGAAGCAATGCCACCACTATAAACTGCCATGGTTTCCTGGCAGTTGTAGTCCCCAGCTTTCTCTGGCTGCATCTACACTATAGCATTAATGTGATCGGATCACCACTTTAACTGCCATGGCTCAATGCCATAGAATAATGAGAGTTGTAGTTTTGCAAAGTCTTGGGCTTTCTCTGTCAAAGAGGGTTGGTGCCTCAACAAACTATGAGCCCCAGGATTCCATAGCACAAAGGCATGGCAGTTAAACCAGTGTCAAACTGAATCTATATTATAGTTGCACCATAATTTGAGAAGTGGTCACACTTCACTACTCAAAGCACACCACCACACTGGATCTCTAGAGTTTTCTAAGGAAGAGTCAAATGTGATTTTGGCAGCTGCTTTTTCTCAAATATGCCTTATAGTACTTGGTATTTGTTGGTGGTTTTTCATCCAAGTATTAACCAAAGTTGCCCCTCCTTAACTTTCAATGGGTTCCAGACAGCTAATGCAAAGTAATCCATCCACATTTGCAGTTTTCACTTTTGCATATTTGGTTTAAAATGTTTCTCTATGTCCTCCAGTGTCATTCTAACTTTCTCCAGTCATGCTGAAGGACCTACAGGTTACTAGAATCATAGAGTTGGAAGAGACTTCGTGGGCCATCCAGTCCAATCCCCTACAAGAAGCAGGAAAATCGCATTCAAAGCACCCCTGACAGATCATAGAATCATAGAATAGTAGAGTTGGAAGAGACCTCATGGGCCATCCAGTCCAACCCCCTGCTAAGAAGCAGGAAATCGCATTCAAAGCACCCCCGACAGATGGCCATCCAGCCTCTGCTTAAAAGCCTCCAAAGAAGGAGCCTCCACCACGGCCCCGGGGAGAGAGTTCCACTGTCGAACAGCTCTCACAGTGAGGAAGTTCTTCCTGATGTTCAAGTGGAATCTCCTTTCCTGTAGTTTGAAGCCATTGTTCCGTGTCCTAGTCTGCAGGGCAGCAGAAAACAAGCTTGCTCCCTCCTCCCTTTGACTTCCCTTCACGTATTTGTACATGGCTATCATGTCTCCTCTCAGCCTTCTCTTCTGCAGGCTAAACATGCCCAGCTCTTTAAGCCGCTCCTCATAGGGCTTGTTCTCCAGACCCTTAATCATTTTAGTCGCCCTCCTCTGGACGCTTTCCAGCTTGTCAACATCTCCCTTCAACTGTGGTGCCCAGAATTGGACGCAGTATTCCAGGTGTGGTCTGACCAAGGCAGAATAGAGGGGGAGCATAACTTCCCTGGATCTAGACGCTATTCCCCTATTGATGCAGGCCAGAATCCCATTGGCTTTTTTAGCAGCCGCATCACATTGTTGGCTCATGTTTAACTTGTTGTCCACAAGGACTCCAAGGTCTTTTTCGCACACACTGCTGTCAAGCCAGGCGTCCCCCATTCTGTATCTTTGATTTCCATTTTTCTGCCGAAGTGAAGTATCTTGCATTTGTCCCTGTTGAACTTCATTTTGTTAGTTTCGGCCCATCTCTCTAGTCTGTCAAGATCGTTTTGAATTCTGCTCCTGTCTTCTGGAGTGTTAGCTATCCCTCCCAGTTTTGTGTCGTCTGCAAACTTGATGATCGTGCCTTCTAACCCTTCGTCTAAGTCGTTAATAAAGATGTTGAACAGAACCGGGTCCAGGACAGAGCCCTGCGGCACTCCACTTGTCACTTCTTTCCATGATGAAGACGACGCATTGGTGAGCACCCTTTGGGTTCGTTCGCTTAGCCAATTACAGATCCACCTAACCGTAGTTTTGTCTAGCCCACATTTTACTAGTTTGTTTGCCAGAAGGTCGTGGGGGACTTTGTCGAAGGCCTTACTGAAATCCAGGTACGCTACATCCACGGCATTCCCTGTATCGACCCAACTCGTAACTCTATCGAAAAAAGAGATCAGATTAGTCTGGCATGACTTGTTTTTGGTAAATCCGTGTTGACTATTAGCAATGACCGCATTTGTTTCTAAGTGTTCACAGACCACTTCCTTAATGATCTTTTCCAGAATTTTGCCTGGTATTGATGTGAGGCTGACCGGACGGTAATTGTTTGGGTCGTTCTTTTTTCCCTTCTTGAAGATAGGGACCACATTCGCCCTCCAGTCACTATTTACTGAAGAGAAGACCTTTCTAGGAATCTCGAGGTCCTCAAATGCAATTCTATCATCATTCTCCAGAAGAAGCTAACCACAAAGTCATATTGGAAGACCTAGTAATTCCTAGAGAGAAGTTCTCTCAAGTTTAAAAAAGCAATTTATTTGTTGTTGTTTTTTACTTTCAATGATAGTTCTTGCTTTGGTCTAATTATTTCCCTTATCCAATCTTGGCCCTCTAAAGTGTCCAGAACAATCTGACTCCAAAACACCAGAAGAAGAAAACATATATGTATTTCCAGAAATACAGACAAGTGAGAAGAATGGGTAGTCCTTTAGATGTTCCAACTTCCAACATTCCCAGCCAACATTACATAATGGTCAGGGAGTATGGAAGATATAGCTTAAAAACTAAAAGGCTATGAATTCCCACTCCTAATCTAGTTCCCTGCTCTTAAACCGTGGGAAAATATACTGTAAATATAACAAAAAGCTTAAACTGATCCCAAGCTCAGTGTTGGGGTCCTCAATTTTTTCCCTGAATGTCATCTAGCATTTGTTGTAGACATTTACACAAATCTGTTATGCAGCGTTTACAGTGGATTTTGTGGAATATGCTTCAGTTGTATTTCCTAAAAAGAAAAACAAGCCTGTTTAGCAAGCCTTGCAAATACTGATTTGTTATCAGTAAATGTTTGGTTTTTATACCTATTTTACGAACCTATATAGCTGGGGTCACGTAAAAATATCTTGGGTCAAAAGGGGACCAGACTGGAAAAGTTTAAGAAGCCCTGCTCTAGAGAATTCCGTTTATAATGAAGTCAATATAATTGGTTCAAACAAATAAAACAAACACAGTAACAACATTTAATCAGATCCCTTCTAAATTTATGATCACAAGGGTTGCTAAGCTCTGTATCTGGAAAAATACATTGCAAATACAACAAAAAGCTTAAACAGCAACCTTCTCCAAATCTCATCACTAGTTCAGGCATAAGTTCACTCACCTTTTAAGCAAAACTATATTCATTTCTAAAGTCATAAAAGCCCTCTCCTCCCCAATACAATGAAACAAAATGTTTCATTACTTTGAGTCTCCTTTATGAGAGAAAAAACAAGATATAAATAAATATAACAACAATTTTGTGTGATGCTAACTACCACCCTTACTACTTCATGCTTAAGTAAGCCAAGTCAGACATTTTTATACTGGTATCACAAATGCACAAATGCTGAACCCAACTTGGAAGCTTAATTTTTAATGCATATATACACCCTGTAATTCTAATTTTCCGTTGCCTCTGAGGATATTTAAGATGTTATCACAGACAAATAGTGCAAACCAATGTGATTCGGTGATTTTTCACTCGATTTTGCTTATAACTTCAATATTTTCCAGTTAAGCAACTACAAAATCTAGGCAGTTTCCAATTCAATGTTGCTGTGACAAACTTGGAAATCAAAGAAACAAAAATAGACCCTTTGAAAAAGGTTGTTACATCTGGAAAACATCATACTGCTAATGGCTAACTATAGAATCCAAACTCTGCCACGCAGAACATGAGATTATAGGTTACTAAGAACAGGGTGGCATGTTAAACAAGTCTACCTCTACCCTGAAATTGTGGGGGAAGCTCAGTAAGGCAGCCCTTCAGGGCCTAAATGTATCTTTGGTTTTGCTGGGCCTTCTAATTCAATCCCACATGTTTCAGGGAGATAAGGTAAACAGGCCATTAAGCCCCGGGTGTGGTCTTTGCCAACACTATTTCGGTATAGTAGAAAGTTACAGGCTTCCTTTTTGCTCCTTATGCTAACTATTGAGGAATGCTTACAGTCGGTCCTAAATTTAAAAGAACCCACTAAAATATTACAGTGTAAAAATTCTGCCCATACGAAGCCTTTCAGAACTTCTGGGCTTTATGGAAAGGATTGCTTCTGTATTCTTGTGACAGGGCTTGGCTCCTACCAATTCTCAGATCTAATAAATCTATGGTCTTTTTCATCTCAGGATCTTCGCAAGTTATGTGTAAAGATTAGTTTCTCCCTTTTCGCTCTAGTTCTTAAAATGATTTTTGGGAGATTGGAAGACAAATTACTCTGCGCCAGAGAGCCACTGAAAAGAACAAAACATTAAATGACAGCTGTTAATCACATAAGCTTATACACAAGTTTCAGCTGGATTTCTGGATTGAAAGCTTTGCATATTTTCACCTTAGCAATAGATCCATACAGGAGAAGAACACTAAATGTCATATGTCACTCTATTAGTGAACACTTTTTTCTAAAGCAAACAGCACACTGGACAATCATTTCACAAAAAAACCAATTTCTAGAGATTGGTCACATTCGTTCAATTAATGCCAAAATTTGCAATCCAATCTGTGACATTTTATCAGCTCAAAGAAGAATGCATGTTGTAGGTTTTCAAATTTTAACTGCAATTATCAATAGCTCTTCCTTTTACTCCTTTAACCTTATCACTATCACTTCTGTTAATTTTGAGAATCAGAACAGTAAAAAAGCCCAATGTGAGATTTTCCTCAAAATTGTCCAATATGAAAACCTTTCATCTGGATATCTTTTTCTCCAAAGACCAACTCTAAACAGGTCTGAACTGAATCTGAGAGAAGGTATATTGTACCTTGTGGTGGGTCCTGAATTCCAGGGCAATTTCCTTCACCATGTTTCATTTTCTCCTTCAAGGAAGACTTCAAACAGTTCCCATTCAGGAGCTTTTTAACATGGGAGAAGAGCACAATTTGTGCTCTGTCACTACCTTCCATATGGCAATTCTCGACAAAGCGGACTACACCAACAGATGGTTTACTGCCTTGCAATGAGCAGGTCCTTCAAAAATCTCTTGAAGTCCCACAATCTATTTAGTGTTTCTGCAATTGTCAGGAATTTCACCAAGAATGGAAAAGGTGCCAAACTCACACTGTACCATCAGTGCCACGTTTCAACATAAGGTAAGAGATTCAGTGGTGGCATCACCATCATCCTGTCTCTGCAATACCAAAAGGGGGGGATTTCAACAAATACAACTTTAGTCGTTGTATGCAAGAAACAATGATGACATTTCCTCTTCTGTACCACTGTTCCTCTGTCTTTTCTTTCTATATGGTCACTCTGAAGAGGGGGGGAAATCACTGAAAGATGCGTGTATTGCAGCAAAAAAAAAAAAGGTTCTCTGTTGTAGACAGAAAAGGACAAGTGCAGCTGTATGGACTTTCTTTTGCATTCTTTCAAGCTGCATATGAGCTGTATTTGATCTACTTAGGGAAAGGGTCACATTTAGGTTAAATGTCATGGGTTTTCACTGCAGTTCATAGTGCAACAGGAAGAAAAATGACAACCCAGCCCTATGATTATTTAGACTTCTACATACTGCAAGTAGAGCAAAGACAAAGTGACCAGTGCCTCATAGTTCATTCCAAAGATATAATCAAGGTTATTTGCATACAAGATTGAACTATGTCATAACATAATTCCTATTAATAGTCACACTCCTCCCTGATATAAGATATAAACATCAAAGCTTCAAGGAATCACACTAAGATATGTAACACTATCTCAATTTCATCTGCCCCAAATAAATCATATTAGAATCCAGATTTCTGCCTCTGAAGTATAGCAATGGCACATTTTTATCAAAGTAATCTTTCCTTTGGACAATAGGAAGCAATCAAGGACATAGTCTAATGCAAATTATTTTAATTTGCATAAAACTAGTGAGAGAATCATGTCAAAAACTGTGATCAAATCTTTTCCTTCTCAAGCATTTTCTTATAATATTCAAATAGCAGAATAGTTTGTTTTTGTCCCAGCTAATTTTATACTACATGAGGAACAAAACAAAAGATTCAAGCACAGGGCAAGAAATGTAACATCAACTTGCAACTGTTTTGTCGGCTCAAGTTCAAGAAGCATAAAAAATGTTGGCATCTTCATTTTAAATATAAAGGAATTTTACTTCAGTTACAGCAGAGACAACAAAAGTGGGCAGCACCAACAGAATTCAAAATAAAGTCGTGTTTAGTTCACATCATTTAAGGAAACTGGCTACAGCTAGAAAGGGGGTTCTTTATGCATTTGTGCTTTTAGTCACACAAATGAGGACAGAATAGATTGCATATATGTGTAGCTTCCCAAAGCAATATCACTGTCAGTATACCATTATTTGAAGGGTTAAATAGGCTCTAGAAGCAGCCTACGTGCATTAGCCTTATGTCCATGACTCATATACTTCTGACAACAATATTTCCATTTTAACCTTTGGCCTTTCACAGCCCTTGTACTATCTTGACATAAATGGAAAAAAATGAAATCGGAGCCTTAAAACAAATAAGTATTACAGGAGTAATTGTACATTACAGATGCAGACAGATCTTTGGCCGCAGAAAGCAACACCTTTCCAATTTCAAGACTTTGACTAACATACTTTAGTGGCAGAAGTGGGAAACTTTTTGTCCATCAATCACACATTTAGAATATTAACTTTTGGAATCTTTTACCATTTGCCATGAAAGGAAATTAAGTCCCAAATACTGGGAGAGCCAAAGGTTTCCAATCTGATATATAGGATATATATTTCTTCTATTACAGTAGAGTCTCACTTATCCAAGCCTCGCTTATCCAAGCCTCTGGATTTTCCAAGCCATTTTTGTAGTCAAAGTTTTCAATATATCGTGATATTTTGGTGCTAAATTTGTAAATACAGTAATTACAACATAACATTACTGTGTATTGAACTACTTTTTCTTTCTAATTTGTTGTATAACATGATGTTTTGGTGCTCAGTTTGTAAAATCATAACCTAATTTGATGTTTAGTAGGCTTTTCCTTAATCCCTCCTTATTATCCAAGATATTTGCTTATCCAAGCTTCTGCCGGCCGATTAGCTTGGATAAGTGAGACTCTACTGTACTTAGGAAATATATCTCCCTACTTACTGGTGACATTTAGCAATTAAATTTGCATAGAAAGCTATAGGGAAATGGCACAGTCTAGATCAAGATGAAATAGAACACTATCTTTCTTACAGGTTTAACCAGTATCTTTAAAAACAGGTGCATTGTGAAACAGGAAATTTTCAAATGGACACAAAACGTTGGGTTGTTTAACAGCATCTTGTTATCATAAATTGATGGGGAGCAGAAAAAGAGTTCAAGCTCAGATGCACTTGAATTTCAGGAACGGATAGCCATTCAACACACAAAGGTGGCATCCCATACACTAGAGTCAGGTGTCTGTGTCCTTCTAGATCAATGGCTCCAAACCGTTGGGCCTCCAGGTGTTTTGGACTTCAACTCTCAAAAATCCCAGCCAGCTTACTAGCTGTTAGGAACTGTGGGACGAAGTTCAAAACACCTGGAGACCCAAAGGTTGGGAACTACTGTTCTAGATATTGTTGAGCTCCAATTCCCATTAACCCTGTTAGTGGTAAAGTGTGATGGAAATAGTTGTTCAAGAACCTTTGGAAAGCAAAGATTCCCTAACCTTGCTCTTCACTTTTCAAATCAAAGCAACTGGTACCCACTTTCAAAGACAGTTCAAGAAGGCGACAATACTTTTTGAAAAAACAAGCACATGTGACAATCTATAAAGAGATAATGAAGGCAAAAGAATAAAAGGCAATGACAGTATCCACATAATCCAGACTAGCCTGCCACATGGCAGGGCATTCCAGACAGTCTTTTATCTCAGGTTTACCCATGGCAATGATTTTCTTAACACGATAGGCTAACAGACTTGGGAGCCTAATATCCAGCAAGGCAGGGTAATCAAATTTCAGGAAACAATTAGCGCATAACCTTAAGTCACAAAGAACCAATAACACATCCATGAACTAGTGCCAGGATATAGGCCACCAAAACCATTCATTTATCCAGTTGTATAAGGCTTTCAGAGCCCGTCTGAGAAACCCATGGCTCTCCAGAGTTTGTTAAAAACAAATGCAACAGAGCATGACAGGAAGAATTCCAACACTACCACAAGGAAAGTTTTCTATTCTCAAAGTGTCTGAGGTTGGTTTTCTTTTTAATTTTTTTTTTCAAATATGGAAGCAAATAAAAATGAATGAAAGGAAAGAAATAACCGTGTTTTTATTCACCAGGCCACAGTGGGCCTGCCAAAGCAAAGAGGGCTCTTTTTAGAAAAGAGCACAGCAGACTCTGTTCTATAACCAGTAACTTCACAAGTTTCTAATTTTGCAAGTTTGTTTAGAGTGTTAGCCAACATGCCACCGTGCCAGCATTTAAGGCAAACTGAACACATATCTGCACATAAGAAAAACTGGTATGGCATATTTCTAATTTTAAGTACACACACAAACCTATTTTTATCACAATTCACTGGTAAAATTATAATATTATCAACTTACCTCTCCATTCTATTCTCCAAGATTCCTAGGATGCCGTTTATTATTTCCTGAAAGTCAAAATGTAAGGATAGAGAGATCTATGTTCAGAAGGATCTCATTCAAAAGCCTATGTTGAGTCAAGTTGAAAGAAACAGAAAATAGATTTCAAATCAGTATCACAGACTACAGGATGGGATTTGAAGAAGGGCGGGGGGGGGGGGGGGGGGAGGGGGAGGATAACGGCTTCGAAACACTGCACTGTTTGACACAGAGAATGGAGACTTTTTGGACTTTAAAACTCAGAATCCCTTGGGTCACTAAAGTAATGTTTCCACCAAGTCTGTTTGCTTGTCTACCTATATTATGTTTTGCTTATTTCCTCTGCTTTAGTTCTCTTGAGACAGGAGCACACAGGGATATACAAAATGCGGAAATGAATGGAACATTTTACACAGGCAAATCAACATGACGAATTTCTCGACACAAAGTTTTTTTCCCCAGAAAATAAACTTGTGTTTCAATCTATAATTCAATCATGGTAGAAAATTAATAAGAAAAAACAAGCATTCAGGAAAGTAAATAAATACTTAACTGTAGGGTTACCGATTTCATGCCTTTTCCAGAAATGACTGATTTGATGCACAGACATAGTAGCTGCGAATTCTCAGACCCCAAATTAAATGAGATGGTAGATATATGCGATTCAAATCATTTTTTAACATTGTGTCTACTTAGGAACATCACATGCAGAATGTATTCAAAGAAAAGAGTTTTAGTTTTCAGTAGTAAAGTTCTTCCCAGGTGAACTGAAACCTTTAGTGATGAATCTTAACATGTTGTGGTTTTTCCAGAAGTGCTACCACTTGCTTTTATTTTTTTCACTGATTTCTTATACCAATGATAATTATATTAGGACACTGATATTTTTTTTATTTCTGACAGCGTCTTATACTGTCATATATTTCATATATCTGTAAGGATATTCATATATCTGTAAGGACTTTTATGTTATAGCTAGCACGTGTAATAGAAATTCCCATACAGTCTCTTTTCTTAAACCACAATTTTATAGATTTTTGTCAAGGAGCAATTGGACACTGTGGTTTGTTGTAATGACATCCCACACTCTGGCAGATTAACTGTACAATATATGCCATTCTGACATACAGGTACAATGAAATCAGATTAACACATATACGGGTATTTGCAATCTGAGGAAAACCTGTTTGCAATATTAACATAAAACAAAAACTGTATTCCATGTGAAAGAGACCAACAAGCACCTGAGCTTCATTATGTTGTTAGAATCTATGAACTGCAAAGCATAGTGTACCTAAGTTGGCATTCATTCCAAGACCAGCCAAGTAGTGGTATAATGGAAGCAGAATGTGATGTTTTCAAAACATATTATCAATTGTATCAGAAAGAAACTAGTTGTACTTGCCTCTATTAGAACCAGTACTGCCATTGGTAAAAACATGGAAAGTAAATGAGCTCTTTTGTTTGGCAAAGTCCACCTTTCCTTGCCTTCTAAAAAACTTGTGATGAGATGCAACAAAACTGATTTATTGTGCCGTTTCTTCAAAGCATTGACTTAACTATCAGCTGCATCTTCTTCATAGGACTGATCAATGTGGATACCATTTGACCAGACAGAACACTCAAAAATTTCAGCACTACCATAATACAAAATGGGATATTAAGTTTACCTATGAGATGTTCATTTTCAGTGGTGGGCGGGGAAACCTTCTGCAATGGTTTGTTGTCCTGAAAGGTACGTAGGACAAAGTTCGCAGTAGCAGACAGCAGAAGATGCGACCCATGAATAACTCAGTCAGCACAGCAACCATAGACAAGAAACCAGATAACACAGAAGAAAAGGCAGATGGAGGGAGCGGGGAAAGAAAATAAAATCCTGCAAGCACAAACTCTGAGCCTCTCCATGCCAGTATCAAGAAAGCAGTTTCCGGTAGGGGGGAGGCTTCCTTATCCACTGCCAAAAATTGACATCTCACAGTTAAGACCGAAGCCCCTTCTTCCACCAGTGGAAAGGTGACCTTCTACAGTAAGAGATAGCAAAGCTCCCAACAATTTGATGGGTAAAGCTGAAGAACCCCTAAGTAGACACTATCCATTTCTGAATGTATCCGCCAAAGGAGGCCTACGCAGAGGTGAAGGCATCCAAATGGAAATGATGCACAAATATGGATGGTGAAGACCAAGGAAAAGCTCTACAAATTTCTACTAGAGGAGCATTTGTAGCCAGAGCAACAGGCATAGCAGCACTATGAGCAGAATGAGCCATAATTGTTCCTGTAGGGATGAAAGGAAGACAGCCCTGAGTGGAAAATTATTGTTTTGCTTATTCTGAGTACACTTGAATCTTCATTTTATCTTTAATGTCTATGAATATAGGTTCAAGAGCTTCCCCACACAGAGAGAAGGTGAAGTTTTGCTTAGAATCGACATTTAGCTAAATCTGGCTGCCCCTTGAGCTCTTGAACTAAACTGAATAACATCAGCCATGAAAGTAGCCACTTTTGGCAATTTGTAATTTTATGTAATTTAAGATTGTCCTGAAAAAATTTTGTAGCCCAAAATTGCTGCTAGTACAAAAGAACCTGCCCTTTGCCCTTTTCTAAAATGGAGGCTACACTAATGCCATTTTAGTTTGAAGCTCCCATGCCTAAAGCAAGGAATAGCAGATCCCTCCATTGGGGGAGGGGGAAATACAATCTTGAGATATGTTGGATACACTGGGGAGCCCAAAATCATTGTGCTTCAGTGGTGGGGATAAGCCAACAGGAAGCAAGACTACCAAAGGAGGCCACTGGCCTCTTGGGCAGTGATCACATAGATCCAGCTACAGAAGTCTGGATCGTCTGTCCCATCATTACTGGGAGAGAAACTCAAGGTGCAGTCATCCCATCCAGAATTGAAATTGTGGCCATGTACCCTGGTAACTGCAGCATCAAATACACTGACCACAAATGATCTCACCCTCCGATTGCAACATTCCCCTTGCAGATGGAAATGGCAAGCTGACTGCTGGAAACAGAAAATTGGGAGTGTGGGGGGAAGAATTTCCAGACCTCCTAGGCTATCTTCCTCATGAGCTGAAATACTAGTTGACAAGAAAGCAGAAAGAAAATTAAAGAGAACAGAAACTACTAAGAAAGTACTAAACTAAAGAGATGAATAGCCTAAGGAGAACAAGGCAGGAATGAGACTGAGCTGTTCATGGGTGGCTTCCCCTGCTGCCTCTACCATGAACTTGGTCCTAGCCAAGCAAACAGGAGAAACAACCCACTGTAGGAAATCTCCCTTGAAAACCTCTGAAGGAAAAGGACCTCAATGTTTCCTGAGTTTTAGGATTAAACTCCAAATAAACACATAACAATCAGGAAACCACAGGCATAATAAACATAATGTATGTCCATGCAGCATTATGCCATTAGCAGTTGCCCCCTTTCCCCAATGTTATGAGGGCCCTTCCAGACAGGCCCTATATCCCAGGATCTGATCCCAGGTTTTCTGCATTAAACTAGATTATATGAGTCTCCACTGCCAGATAATCTGGAATAAACAGAAAACCTGGGATCAGATCCTAGGATATAGAGCCTGTCAGGAATGGGCCAGAAAGGGCATGGCACTCAATACAGAGGACAGGCCAAATCTACTCATACAGTTGTGTGCTTGCTCTGGATTATTAGTCCAAATCAAAATGTGTAGCAGAATTTTCATACGTGTCAAATTACCGAATTTCCACTATTACCAATGGGTCTAACAACTGGGGTTAAGCCCCTGTATGATAAATGTTAAAATCGGACATTAAATTCATGTATAGTTTTTCTCTGTAACATGTGAACCATGTTTGCTGAGGGATGTTGACTTCTATCACAAAAGACTTAGCTAGTGCAAAGTGATGC
Organism: Anolis carolinensis; assembly: GCF_035594765.1. Classification (NCBI taxonomy): domain Eukaryota; kingdom Metazoa; phylum Chordata; class Lepidosauria; order Squamata; family Anolidae; genus Anolis; species Anolis carolinensis. Next base: position 26,048,395 of record NC_085846.1, on the reverse strand, counting down.
AACACTGAAATAATCTGAAATATCCCACCCACCTTTGGCTTGTCCAACTTTGCCCATGCATAGAAGAATACATTTCTGAAGTATGTAAAATTATCTCAATTGTTCAAGAACAGCCCATTTTCCAGGGGGAAGGAAAAAGCACACCCATCTCAAGCAGTAGGATTCATAAATAGCAGCCAAATACTGTAAATTTATTGAGAAAACATTTTTTTTGCAAAATTGGATTACAACAGATTTATCAAGGTGGGTTTTTTCTTATCCTTAAAATTTATAAAAGTAGATTTAACAGGGCAGATTGCTGTCCTGTAGCATATCTACACAGAACTGCAAACATGACATGGAATGTATAAAACCATCCAAGGTAGTAGAAGATGGCAAACCGTTAAATATTAAAGATTCACTTTTATAGCTAGATTTACTACCTACAAAAGAGAAGGAACAGATAAATGTTATTACATCTTTAAAATACTCATTTTTCAGAAAGAAAGAGTGGGGTTAATAGATTTTCATTCAAATATGAACAGGAATCAAAATGGCCTAATACTATTTTTAATGCAAAATCAAAGTTAATCAATGGTTGAAACATAATCAGCAATCTCACGAGTACAATGGTGAGGGCTTTCCATTTTCTTTGATACAATATCCCTCCCTGAATAGGTGTAAAGTCTATTTTTTTGAAAGAGAACTCCATTCTAAAGATCAGCATGATGGTCTTTGGGTGGTAGAATTAAGCTTAGGGAAAATAAAACTCCTTAATTGGGTGGGTATCTCTGCCTTCTCCTCAAGGTGCCTACAGCTATTCAGCTGCTTAAATGGTGCTGTATTTCAATGTCCATTAACTACATCTGAATAAGACCCATAGCTCTCTGCATTCTCACTAGTTTGCCACAATTTAGTGCCACTGGAGACTGAGGATACACAACTGGAAACTTGCTTAACATTCAAACATTTCTTTTCTGCTCTCTTGAAAAACCTGAAGTCAAATCTGAAAGAAGCTATCCTATATAATATGAATCATCAACTATACAGGACACAGCTTCAATCTGTGCATATACTCTGTGGAAAACATTTTTCAGCCAACATGACAACTGCCTTCCCCCCAAATCCCCCCCCCTTTTTTACAACTCTTGCCAAACAACACTTTATTCTGGCTCCCACTTATCACTCAATTAACTCAAGAAAAAACAAGCAGCATCAAATATGATCCCTAAATCAAGTAACCCCTTATACACACTTCTATATCATGAACTACATCTAATGTTTGCCAAGAAATGATAGCACATTAATCTGAAAATGCCACTTCTGTTTGAGACTCTCTCCCTCCCTCACAGCTTCCAAATCTTCCCCTCATTAAAGTATGTTCATTCTGAAACATTTCACACCTCAGTCCAGCAGAGCTGAGTAAAAAGCATTTGTTGGAATACAGCAGTTTAATGTCCCTACATCAGTTTAATGTCCTTATGTAATAAACACCCCCAAACCCACCCCATGACACTGAAACAAGACAACAGTCCTATTAAGAGACCCTCCCTGTGAATAAGTTATATAAAATTCTGAAATCATCTCCATTTTTGAGGCAGCCTGACCAGAGACTTCTTGCATTCTTTTCCTCGCCCTTCAAAGCACCTTTTAAGAGTAGTACAGATGTAATAATAAATTTTATCATAGAAGTTATTTGCATCTTTTTTCTGAAAGAATCACATTTGAATGATTATAAAAATTATCTATTGTAACAACATAGGTCCAGCTACACTGAAAAAAATTACACCGCTTATTTGAAATACATTTCATTTTAAAAACAGGCTACTAAATAGGTCTATACAAAAACTCTAAAATAATTTTTTCTGTATTAAAATAAAGAGTGTGTTAGGAGAACTACTCAAATGAGATTATGTTTTGTTTACTGTCTTTTTGCTATAATGTTTGATATTCTGTGATCATGTGATCCACTCCACAGCCAGCACGCCCATCCACCCGCACCCATACACTCACACACACATACAAAGCAGAAAAGAAATTAATGATACACAGTGATAATTAATGCTCTGGTATTTAGTCTCACAGTCTTTCTGATTAGTACAAAGGAAACCGGGGCCATCCCCTCTTTGAGGAGAAAGTCCAGGATATAAAAGCAAGCATACCTCATTAGCTGATATGAAATTATAAAAAATTCCACAAGTGTCAGTCATTTCGAAATCTATAAAAGTCAACAGTAAAACGTGAAAGCCAAACTGGGCTTCTCTCCTATCAGTTCCCCTTGGGCTTGATAATCACTTTTCCAGACAGCCAGAATTAATGGAAAGCTCTTACATTGGGGCTGCAAAAGAAACCACAAGATTTCTGGGTGGGGGGCACACTTCCAAGTCCGCAAGACCAAGACAATGGCTGATAGAAGACAAGAGAGTTAGTGGTGCTGTACTGAACTGTTCTTTTCTGCTAGGTGTCGCAGAAAACTGTCCTCGCCTTGGCCCCTGTGATTTAAAGGCTCACTCTTAAACAGAGCGGGAGGTGGAGGTAAGTGTGAGACAGGTGGAACAGGAACCGGAAGGTGGTGAGGGTGGAGATGCAGGTGAGAATAAGGATGGCCAATGGGACGGGGAGAAAGTGTGCCCACTGGGTTCATATTCATCGGTGGAGTCGGAGCAGGGGCATTTACTGTGTTCACAACAGAAGGTAAATTGGGGGCAGGAGAGGTGGTGGCAAGTGGTATCTGGGCAGCAGGGAGCACATTAACAGGACTGGTAACACGGAAGCACTTCTCCTTGTGTGCCTTAAGCATGTTGGAAAAGCGAAATCGCTGACCACACACGTCGCAAGGGTATGGCTTCTCCCCTGTGTGAGTTCTGCGATGTCTCTTCATGTTGGGGCGACTGGTGAAACTTTTGCCACAGATTTCACAGATGAAAGGCTTCTCTCCTGTTAAAAATTAGAAGTGTTACTTATCAAATGCCATTCTTTCATGTGTTAAAACCCCCTCAATCAGATTCAGTTATTTCTATTTCTATAACTGCAATAAAAACAACTAAGCAGGTCTACTCTCAAGAACTTACAAATAAAATACAGAATAATCAAGATGAATGAATACTAGAGTATCCAAGAGTGCTCTACTACTTTTTGAACTAAGCAACACTACCACACTACTCTTATGAATCCTTGAAATTTCTTAATCTGAGATACCACACATTATATCTCAACATTTCTACTTTCCTGTTTATAGATACAAAATCAGAGCTGTCCACACCCACTTTTTAACCTCTTTTCTTCTCTATGTCTCTAAATTCTCTCTTCCCTATTCCTCACTGGCTAAAGTGACCACACTGTTTTAATTTGTCCCCTGATTCTATCGCATCCCAATTTCTATTTTTCATTTCAATCAACTGGAGTCCGTTTCATAAGGATAACTATTTTACAAGAAGTCTTCATGTCTAGTCAGTAACATTTACCTTCTAGATATTACACTAAACCTCTGGTTTATACCAAATTCTAAACCAAAATCTCTTCCAAAACTTCTCTCAATTACTAACAACTTAGCCTTGACTTCTGTAGTCAATATAATTGCTGCAAAAGAAATTATGTCAGCACTTAGTTACTGTACTTAAAATTAAGTCTGTTAGCAATTCTTCATGATTTGTGGAAGAAGTCCTTCGTATCTGAAAAAGCTCAGAGGATCCACACTTGAATCATGTTCCGTCTTTATTTTTTCCAAACATACGTATTTGGCCTCCCCTTGTTCCATCTCAGTATTCCCACATCTACTTGCAACTTAATTTTTACTAAGAATATTTTTCTTTTCAATTTCAATAATGCAATAATGTATGCCCATTCTCCATTCCCTTCTGCATAATGAATGGAGTTCCTGCATCTGATGTATGGAACTCCATGCATTATGTCAACAATATTTTGTTGTGAACCCTATGTCTTGTTTAATCTCATTCCCAACAGAAATGTTTTTAAATTCAATTCTTGTCAATCCTGACTTCCTTCCTCATTTAGACTAGAGCAGGGGACTAGGCTTTTTCTTCACTAGCCAATTATTACTGAAGGAAGAAAGAAGTTACATGCTGCCAAATTAAATTTGATTTCGCTACTTCAGCTCATATTTGATCACAGTAGGTCCCATGTACTTTTTGATGTTGCCAAAGATTATTGAGGGGGGAAAACAACTCGTCCTTACCAGTGTGGGTTTTCATGTGCTCATCAAAGTACTGTTTCATGTTGAAATCTTTACCACACCACTGGCACATAAACTGCTTGTGTCCGATATGAATGCTCATATGGGAACGAAGCTGGTATTTGTACTGAAACCTTTCATCACAGTTCTGCAAAAGGCAGTGAGAAACAGATGCTTAATTTGCAGAAATCACAGGCAATGGCATTATAATATTGCAGCAGTACAGTGCTCCCTCACTACTTCCCGGTTCGCTTTTTGCGGATTTGCTGTTTTGCGGTTTTTCAATAAACTCTAAAAGAATATTATAAATCATAAAAAATTACAATTTACAGCCTAAGGAAGGGAGGAAGGAGAAGCCGAAGGGAGAGAAAAGGAGCCCAAGCAGCAATGGGAGGAGGAGGAGGCGATTTATCAACACACGATTGGTTGATAAAGACTTAAAATAGTGTATAACTACTAAAATAATATAAATATATAGCGTCCCTACTTCATGGATTTTCACATTGCGGGTGGTCCTGGAACCTAACCCCCGTGATAAGTGAGGGAACTCTGTATATCCCAAATACAGCAGAAAATTTGTATCAATATATTGCTTTAGTACACAGTACATCAAGGTTATTGACAATATATTATAAAGAAATTTCAAAAATGAATCATCTGCAATGTTGATCAGTTTTGGGGATAGCTTTAGAGTATATTGTCTAAAAGTAAGAAACTACACAAAGATTTCACTGGATTATTGCACTGGTAAAAAAGGACTGCAATACTTATTTTTCAGATTTATGGACCTCAAGGCAAGACACAGAGCAGAAAATGAAGAGGAAAAATGTTCTGTTTTATTTCAAGTTCCAACATCAAAGAAGTTTTTAAATGAATATATAGAAGAATTAGATCATGTCTAATATTGACATTTTGCATTCATCAAATTTAAGTACAACAGACAGATACATGTGGAAAGAAGGATATTTTGTTTCCCATGGCCAACTTTTCATTGCTATTGATCAATGTTTCCCAAATTTTGGTCTTCTGTTTGTTTTGGACTTTAGCTCACAGAATCCCTAATCATTGCCAAGGCAGCTGTTGCTTCTGAGGATTGCAATCCAAAACACCTGGATACCAAAGTTTACGAATCACTGCTACAGATGACAAAGTAGTGGCAAAAAGTTCACACTTCCAAGAGTTTGAGTATTTCTTGCCCTGTACATTCATACTCAATTTTTGTTCTGTTGCTCACACTAAAAGAGGATGCAGTCATTTCTGCAATATGGTGACTACTTAAAGATTTATGATGAAATAGCACCAACAGTCAATCAGCTGAACAAATAAAATTTTAATACACTCCTTCTACCTTCCATTTTTGTCCAGCAGTGTGAATGGGTATAATTCATAGCGTTACAAAGAGTTTAAACAGTCACCATGAAGCAAACAGTTACCAGAAGTAAGGTACAGTGTGTTGCTGTAATTACATCTTGCTTGTGAGGTATTCACGAAGTACTAGCTGGCTACTATGGAATGAGAACACATAACTAAAAAGGCCTTTGCTGATGTAACCAGCTTCAAGAGTCATTCATGACTATATGGTTTTCAAAGTCAAAGCAACCCTTAGTGCAACATTGAATTAATTGAGTTCATACCTCACACCGAAAAGGTTTCTCTCCAGAATGCTGCAGGGAGTGAACCTTTAATGACATACTGCGTTTGAAGGATTTTCCACAGGTTTCACATGTAAATGGCATGTCCTTTGTATGTGCTGAAATAACAAATTATAGACAACTTTATATATTTGTATGTTTACAAATATACAGGCAGCTTCATTTACAACATTGTATGCTCAATACTGCATTCGAAGATGTCTTTAAGATTCCACAAGAATATGTGTTGCACTTTTTATCCTGTTACTGTAGTGAATCAAAAGAGGCGATTGTACAGGATACTTAGGCAGGATTCTTCAAAAGGTATTAACAATCTCAATTAATTTCATATATATATTTATAGCACCTTTAAGCAAAAATAATTCCCAGGCTTATTTATAACAAAACATAAATATGTATTCTTTGAAATATAAATGAAGGAGAATGACAAGAAAAACAATTTAAACCAAAAAGCTTAAAAGCCTGCTATTGAGCCTTACAAAAGGAAACAAACAGAAGATTAGAGGAGGGGGAATCTATGGTTTTCCAAATCTCCCAATTCCCAGTCTGATCAATTGTGAAGCATGATGAGTAGTCCATCAACATTTAGAAGAGCTAAGGATTTATACCTCTACTGTAAATAATTTGGCTACAATTAATCTGGCAACGTAATCTTATCACACAACTAACAAATACAAGGCCTATCAATTTGATTACGAGAAATCCTTCTTTTCTGCTGCTAAACTACTGCAAAGACCCAAAGAACTACATATCTCAACTTCTTATTAGCAAAGAGGAAAACAGGCTTTTGCTAATAACCCACCCTGTCTTAAATTCCACATCTAAGGTCAAACATTTCATTTTACTGGGTCAAATCAATGGCTTCATTCAATCATCAACAGCATCTTAATAAAAGAGACTCAATTAAGAAGGGCAACATAGCTTCTATTATTCAAATCAAGCAAACCAGTATATCTCCCTCCCAAATTACACTGAGCATATTTCTTTCAGACTATTACCAGTAGAACAACTGTTGTTGTCTCTGTCTGTGGATGTTAGGGTCCGGAAGTAAAAAAGGTTAGCCAAAACAACCTGCCAACCCATCATTTAAGCTACAGTAATATGAATATTTTGATTACAGACATCTTTATATAATTAAAAAAGGAAGAACCGCACAGAAAGCTGAATCAAGGCACAATATTATTTAAGTGTACACAGTCTGGAGCGCCATCTACCTTATTTCAAGCTGCATTTGTCGCTTTCACATTACATGGCCCCATGCAGTTCGTATAAAGTAAAGAAAAATGTGAGGAGGGTGAATAGTCTGGTATTAAAAATGTGAAATTGCGTTGCTAAGATCTATGAGGGATATCTGGAAAGTAAGGGTACAAGATTTTTTTAAAATACAAAAAATGAATATATTTTAATAAAACGTACATGGATTATAGCACAGATATCACATTATTTTTCCACAGAATCACTATTACTTCAATACATTCAGTCATCCATGGGATGAGTGTTTAATGCCTGTGTAATAGAAGTCTCCCACCGGAGGAAGCAGCAGCAACAAAGCTGAAGCTGACTCTTGGCTGGAGGGGCTACCCGAGCTTCCGAGCCCCCTGATGAGCTGCACCATGGCAAGGATGAGCTGCACCAGATGAATGAAGAGGAGGAAGGCAAGGGGAGGAAGAGGAGGAGCCGCCTCCTCCTCCTCTTTCCTCTTCCTTCTCCCCTGGTGAGATCATGAAGCTGGGAGATGGGTGCCGAAAGCCGGGCAGAACCTGCTTGAGGATGCCACTGAGGAGGAGGAGGGGGAAAGAGGAGGAAGCTCAGGGAACCCTTCCAGCCAAGAGGCAGCCTCAGCCTCACTTCCGCCTCCTGCTTCCAGCTCCAGCTTTGTTGCTGCTGCTTTCCCCGGTGGGAGACTTCTATGACACAGGCATAAAAAACTCGTCCCATGGATGACAAAATGTATTGAACTGAGTAGTTATTATGTGGAAAAATAATGTAATACCTATGCTATAATCCATGCAATTTTTATTAAAATATATCCATTCTTTGTAGTTTAAAAAAATCTTGTAACCTTACTTCCCAGATAACTTTGTACTTGTCTGTCCTTTTGCCATGTGGACATTCAGCAGGCATTTACTCTTGATTTTGGAGCTTGAGTTCAAATAGATGTAATTGTTGATCAGAATCAATAAGGGCATAGGACAGGAAAGAAACATTACAACACAGGAAACACTTGTAATGAAGCGTGAGACTTGGAACAGCCTAAGAAGGATGGAACAGAGACATCATGTTGTGAAAAAACAGGCAGCAAAAACTCACCAACCATGTGCTTTCGCACGTGAGCCATGGTGTAGAACTTCTTTTCACATATCTCACAGGAGAATTTTTTCTCTGCATATCCATGGACAATCTTGATATGCTCATGGAGGGACCACAGCTTCTTGAATGATTTATTACAAGTGACACACTAAATGGATGGATGGGACAAAAAGGCATAATTTAAACAGGGTTCAATTCTGATACTTCAAGACAACTATAGTCAAAATGAAGAAAACATATATATGAAAAGGGAAAACAATCTTGGATGTATTATTTCAGAGCAACTAACAAAATGCTACTCACTGCCATTTCACAAGAGTTGCTGAAGTGAAAAAATACCAGCTTAGATCAAAGGAGTGAATGCTGCTGGACTTAGGATGCCACCTGCTGATTCCTCAAGAGAAGAACATGAGATTTCAATAACCTGTGTGGTATACAGTGGTTCACTCCACTCCATTTGGTTTAGATGGAAGAAAGCAGCTGGCTCTGTTGTTATAGAAGAATTCAGTATAACCCACAAGCCAAATCCTTTTTGTGACTAAAGCCACCTCGCTGGCATACAACAATATTTTAATTTTGAAAGAAGTCAGCAGATCTGCATTCATGTACAATTCTTTGGAAGTCTAGAATGTCCTGTATCATGAAAACAGAAGCCACTTTAAGTCTCTTTTGTGGAGAGAAAAAGTGGGGTATTTAACAATAGCAACAAGAATAATAATAATACATTATTTAGAGGGAAGTATATTCAAAGTTCTTATCTATTTCAGAAAAATCTAGTAGTTTAGGCAGGAACTGGGCTGGGGTGGAAGCAAGGAAGCTATCCAAAGGCTGTTTTTAAAGAGATTTACAAAAGGTTGACCTAATCATGGGCAATAATCATACCAATGCATGCTTGTAAAAGGAGATAATTCTGTTTTTCATCAACTAGTAGTTAGGTCTTTATTTATTAATTTATATGGCACTTCCTAAATTATAATACATCCAAAGTATTTCTCAAAAAATCATCTTAGAGGAAGAGGTAAAGCCAAACATTTCAAATCAATAGAGTTCCACTTGCTTAACTGTAATGTCTGATGCCCTCTTACTGCTTGCAGTTCCCAAAATCTGCTATAAAGGACCCCCAAATCCTGTGGAGAAGATTACTGGCATAAAATACAGAGTTTGCAGGAAGAGAAGTAACTTGAACCTCCAGCAGACTTTGTTCTGTCTGCAGAAAACTATTACTGGACACAATGTGACACAGAAAATTACAGATTAAAATCAAGCAAAGATATAATGAAACATTTCCCCTCCACTATTGGGTAACATACACCAATTGGAAATGGGAATAAACACAAAAAATTCTTAACACAATTCCTGATGCCTAGGTTATAATACATAAGGCTATGTTCAATCTATGCTCAAACATTAAAAGCATATGGCAAGAATTAGTGATGTGGAATTTTATAACTTGTATCAATTGCATACATAAAATACACAGAAACGCACTAACCATTCAGTAAATCAATTTTAAAAAGAAAAACAAATATTATAAGAGCCCTGATGATTTTATAATCCAGCCTCTGGCACTGGGGATAGAGCATTCAAACTGATTAGCCTGCTACATAATCCAGATTAGTGTGGTCCACTTGGAATTCTCATGTAATTTACTTGCTTGTACTTTCCCATTTAAACCGGGTATATACAGAAGAAAATGAGTTCCTGTTCCAACTAGAAAAAGCCACAACAAATCTGGCTCACAGAATTTTCCAAGATGAGATAAGGGCATAATAATAAGAAATCTAAAATGGAAAAGAGGAGCAGCAGCTAATCTGAATCACATGGATGTCAGAACAGCTTCTTTCAAGTTTATAGAGTAGGCTCAATATCAAAATGTGGAACAGCAGAAGAGCCCTTGGAAGATTTAGCAAACATTCCACTACAAGAGTCAACTGAGTACATGAAATGCAGCAAGTACAAAGCTATCATAACACTGTGAGGTATTCCTGACAAAGAAGAGTTTCTTTGATGTTGGTACTTAGTTATAATCTGTCTGAAGAATACTAACTGTAAGTCTTCAGCATCTTAACTATCAGACACTTCTTAACAGGCAAACATGAACACCAAGCTTCTTTGGAAGCTTTTAAGCAGAGGCTGGATGGCCATCTGTTGGGGGTGCTTTGAATGCGATTTCCTGCTTCTTAGCGGGGGGTTGGACTAGATGGCCCATGAGGTCTCTTCTAACTCTACTATTCTATGATTCTATGATTCTAAGTAGCTGCACGCAACAACATCCTGCGGAAACTGACTGGCAGCGCATAGGGTGCAGACCCACAAGTAATAAGAACATCAGCCCTGGCCTTGTCTTACTCAACTGCTGAGTACGCCTGTCCTGTCTGGCAAAAGTCTACCCATGCGAAGCAGGTGGACATAGTACTGAACGAAACATGCAGAATCATCACAGGATGCCTTAAACCTACACCTGTTGATAAACTCTACAAGTTAGCTGGCATTGCCCCTCCTGACGTGCGACGGGAAGTTGCTGCTAACTGCGAGAGAAATAAGGTCGAACATTGTGAAAGCCACCCACTGCATGACTATCAGCCTCCTCCCACCAGACTCAAATCAAGGAAGGGCTTCATGAAAACCACCATTCCTCTTGATGTTCCTCCAGCAGCAGCAAGAGTATCCCTCTGGGCAGCTAAACCTGGCAATTCTAACTGGATGGCCGCCCATGAGGGTCCTCCTCCAGGGGCAAACCAAGAATGGTCAACTTGGAAGTCCCTGAACAGACTCAGAAGTGGAGTGGGCAGATCTAAAGACAACTTGGCAAGGTGGCACTACCTGGAGGAATCCTCCACTTTGTGTGACTGTGGAGCAGAACAAACAACTCCGCATATGTATGCTTGCCCACAATGTCCTGCCTCATGTACAGAGGAGTAGTTGCTTAAAGCTACGGACAATGTAGTTGCTGTTGCCTGCTTTTGGTCTAAAACTATTTAGGTGCTTGTGATTTCCTTTTTTTATCATTCTAAAAATGTATTTTGTTATGCAATGCTTTCGACATGAAATAAAAACAGGCAAATGGTGTGGCATCAACTGCAGAAATATCTGAAGGTTCCCCTATCATTTTGTAGCCTTTGATAAATTATAAATGTAAACATAATCCAGATACTTAGCTCCATAATACTGGATTCCTCAGGTTCAGAGTAGGAAGTTGCTTGCTGACCCCCTATGGAATATCACCCCACCCCTTTTATGTTCATCAATAAATCTGTGCCAGGGCTTTTTTTTTATCATAGTCCCTGTTCTAAACTTCATTACTTCTACAAGCCTAGAAGAAAACAAACAGCACAACTTCTTGCTGGAATGGCTTTCTAAGAGACCCCCAGCTTTGAAACAATCACTTTCTTATCAGCTCTGGTACAATATTTCTAAAAATAAAGAAAGTATAAGCATTATACAAAATCACATAGGCTTGAGATGAAGGCACACTATGACAAACATCATACAAATGAAAAGGAAACTGAATCATCATTACTCAGACTTTTAAAACCAATACTACTAAGTGCAAATCTGAATGATTCAAATTGAAGAATTTTTGTAATATGAAAATAAAGCTTTCATATTGTATTTATTATGGCTGACAAAGCTGTATCTCAAATATAGTGATGCTAAGAGCCACACTTGAATAGATGTACAAGTTGTGGCTTTCTGGTAGCATGACCAAAAAAAATCTGAAAATTAAAAAGGAGGAAGAGTAGGCTTTAGTAGATCTTTGGAATTTTGCAAAAATTGCAGTGTACATAACATGGACTACAATGGGATATTTTGATCACACAGAAATGCACATTTTAAATAATATATACAGAAGTCAGTCCAGAATATACAACATTGTCACTTGTAAATTGTACACTATGTCTCCAAATTCCAGGTACTTGCCATGTGTACAATTTCTCTTTGAAAACAAAGCACACATGGGACAGATATTTTTTTTCCTGTTCTATGTCTAGGAATACACTAGCAAAAAATTACCCATGTTTTCAGTCATGATGCAGAACTGACATGCTCTGGTTGGCTTTTTTAAAATAATAATTTCTACTATTTGGGAGACAATAGGAGTCACTGGACTCAGGGGACACTTCACAATACAAAGTGTGTGTGTTCTATTTCATTTCATCATATTTATCATGCTTTCATTCCACCTCTGAGTGTCTGGGTAAAACAAAACTGGTTCTGCATGTAACCTTTGGACATTTAACACCCTGTATGTAATGCATTGGAATTCTCACTGAGATCAGAAAATGGTCCACAACTTTGACAATCAACCTTATCCTAGTAACTGTTATGTGCCTTCATCTTAACTCTAACCTAAGGCAATACTATTGTAGGGGTTTTGTGTCACATTGAATAAAGGTTAAAAGAGAGGCCTTTCACCACCAGAACAGCAAAAATCAATGAAGTCTTGTGAAAATTACCATAAATGAACACAATAACAGAACTCTATCAGAACACTGTAATATTCTGACTATAAGAGAGACGTTTCTGAATGAAGAAACTTTAAAGGAAAACTATGACACAAGTTCATTGAATTACAATTCATCAAGAGACTTCCAGGTTACCTACAGGATTACCTTCTTCTGTACAAAATGCCTTGAACATGGAGGTCCTCTGGAGGGCATCTGCTCCAAGCCTACCAGAACCCAACTGGCAACCACCCCCTAGAGGACCTTTTCATTGGCCACCCCAAAACTGTGGAATGACCTGTCGGAAAAACACCCAACAGCTATGTCAGCTGCCAGAATTTAAGACACAAGTGAAGACCTAACTCTTCTAGCAGGCCTACCCAGAAAGTTTTAATGACAAATTTTAAAATTGCATTTTATGTTTAATCCACATTTGGTATATTTTAATATGTATCTTGTGGAAATTTGTTTTAATATGTTTATTTTAAATAATGTTTTTAGGCAAATGTGTGTTGTAACCCATCTCAAGCCATGAAGAGGCAGGCAAGAAAATTATTATCATCATCATCAGTGCATGGCTTATATTGTACCCTGAATTTCTATAGGCAGTTTTTATGATAATATGTGTATTAATTATTGAAGCATTATCAAGATGTGTGTGCTATCATCAACACTGCATTTTAAATGATCACAGATAAGCACTTCTGTGGAGATTGCTACATTACTCAGTTGCAAAATAAATAAATACAAACAAACAGTAAAGAATCTTGCAGTACTTTAAAGATTCATGTATTATGTCATTACATGGGTGGATTAATGAGTCAGGGATTGTAACTGTTAGGGTCAGAGGAACTGAAATGTGAAAATTACAATAAAAAGAGTGGTAATGACCATAATAGTTAACTACCAGTATTTTGGGTGGTGTCAGTCATCCTTGCACATGAATATTGGCAGGCAAAAATCATTCTTTTTGCTTAGCTTTTTAATGTTGGGCAGTCAAGTTTTCCTTGGAAGTTTCCTTTCCAAACATCCTAAAAGGACTCCTTTAGCCATCGTATCCCTGGAGACTCACATTTTTCTCCATTGTGTGTGCATTACAATTGTTATTTATGATTAGTGCCCATTTATTCTTTGATCTAGAGACTGTTCTGTTTGTCCGATGTAGAATGCAATAGAATGCTGATAGCAAACTAAGGCACAATATAACACTGAAAAATGAGTTAGTATACCAACTGTGATGTTCTGGAGAACATTATGCCCTGCAAAAGAATTGCCAAAGCTGAGATAGAAAACACAATTGGCATCTATGTCTGCACCAGACTCAGTGTTATGTGTTGGTCATCTGTACCGGATGTCTGTTGCTACTTGTGAGTAGTTTGTTTACACTTTCTTATGGCTTGAATAGGAATAAAGCCTTTTAACTACACTACCTCAACTCAACTACATAAGGATACATGAAAAGCAATGAAATACTGTTGGGTAATGGTCACTGTTATGAAAATTATCAGTGTTTTTTGCATGTAAGTTCCCACTGTATTCCTTAAGGCTTCGGGAATGGACAGTTAATACCACTGCCCACCATTTACAGTATTTGAGCTCCCAAACCACACAAACAGAGCCTGAGTGGCAGTACAATTTTGCTTCTCACAATTCTGAAAAAGCAAAAAGCCAGAGCAATTTGAAGGGAGAAGAGAGACTTCTTCTTTGATCCAGGCTTCATAGGTCTTTCTTTATCTTCCTGTCATTGGAGCTGAGGATCTAACTTCCACATTAATCTTGCTCTTCTCATGTCACTCAGAAAATTTTCACATTAGATGAATTACTACAGTTTTGTAATACGTATACAAACATATATTTCACAACATATGCCTCAGAAATAATCTGTAATTACCTTTTCCATATATGAGTGCTTAAGACACATATCCCTTTGTTATGCATTACAGTGTCCTTTGCAGCTTTCCTACATGAAAGTAACATCCATGTATAAAAACAAACAAGAGTGAAATCATACTTGGACTCATTCTTCTCCCTAACACATGGCAAACTCAAAAGTTACATTTAAATTAATATTATTCAGAAATCACCTTCTGTTTATGCTAACCAGTGCTCAAAGACACATTCTTAGCTCTCGATGTGTCATTTTCACTGTGATGTTGTACAGAAAAATCTTGTACATCAGCTATAATTTCCTCCCCTCCCCCATTTAGAAATATTGATTTCCGTTAATGTGCAAAAGAAAATGTTGATAGAAGCAGAAAGGCCTGGAACCTTGTTCTTCTCAAAGGATTTCCACCCTTTCAAATGTCCAGGGGACAGCAGAAGGCAGGGAAATCTTGCAAGCAGGCAAGAGAACCTACCTGGATGTTTTTTTCACAGTCTGTTTGCTGGTGAAGGGAGAGCTCACTTTCTAGAACAAATTTCTTCCCACACTTGTCGCAGATCTGCATACGTCTATGAGTGACGTTCATGTGCTTCTCCAGATACCAGCGTGTGTTAAACACCCTGGGACACTTCTCACAGGTCAAAGTCTCCTTTTCTTCACACTTTGATTTCTGCACAGGTGCCTTGGGCTCCTTTGCAGCTTTCTTCTTACGCTTGGGGGGATCAACGCTTTTTCTACGACCCCTTGTAGTTCTGGAAGTAGGGGAAGTTGTGGCGGCTGCAGCAGATGCAGCTCTCCTTGTCCTCCTTTGTGCAACACTATCCTTTTCCTCTCTTTGCTCTTTTTTCTTCTGCCTCTCATTTTCCTCCTCATCATTACTGTCTTCAGTGGCCTCTTCCTCCCCACTGTCACCCTCCTCTTCCTCACTGCTGGTCTTAAGAACAGCAGTTTCTTTGGATTGGGAGGGGACCCCCTTCTCCCCTTTTGATACATTTAATGTTTGGTTGTTAAGGTTTACCTCTACTATTATCTGCTCCCTTTTGTAAGTCACTTCATCTTCCTCTTCGTCCTCCTCCTGCAAGTCGTCAGAGTTCTCCCTGTCTTCTTTCACGGCTCGGACCTCTCCTACTGTTCTGTCCTCCCTGAAATATGGCTGCTCTTCTCGTTCATGAAGATGTGGCTTACTTGCTTTGGGATCCACCAGTACAGAGTATGGACTTCCAGACTCCCTTTTGTACACTTTGGTGGACAAGTCCAGTTCCTGGCTGGCACCATGATAAAAAGGAGGTGGCCCTTGACCTCTCTCCTCTTGTGCCATCCCTGCTATGTGTGTGGTGCAGTTTTTAGCCATCTGCTGGCAAGCGCTGGCTGTTTCATTCATGGGGGCTCTCGATTCATTGAGCACCTTGTATCCCAGAATACCAATGTAGTAATTCCTCTGGAACAAGACGAATCGTCGAAAATAGCTAACACATGACTGCCTTTGGGAAGCAGAGCACCAAAGCATGTGTAGGTCATGGAACTCAGGTTTTACAGCACAAGGACACTGGCATCAGTTCACAGGAAGAAAGCTGCCAATCAACAGCTGAATATTTTGTCTAGAAAAGAAGGAGAAAATTAAGTCAGTGGCTGAATAAATATAGTCTTAAAATCATTTGCTACCTAATCTAGGCAAAGTACAGGATTGGCGGCACACATTGTTAACTATTTTCAATAAAGGACTATTTATCTTATTTCATGGATCAAGGGACAAAAGGTTTAATTGTACTGTTGGAAGTACATGTTTTTCATCTGATCCTTAGAGTAACGGAAGGCACAGACATCTATATATATAAAAGAGTGATGGCATCAGGGCAGCGGACAAAACAACGAAACTACAGGGCCCCCAACCTCGAAATTTGACAACACAACCCATCATCCATGGCTCTAGGTTGATACAACAAAAAGAAAAGAAAAATAAAGTCCTAATTAGAGGGAGAGGAATAATTGTTTTTATCCGATTGTTGCCACTTAGAAGGCTAAGCTCCGCCCACTTGGTCTCCTAGCAACCGACTCAGCCCAGGGGACAGGCAGAGTTAGGATTCACTTAGGCCTCTTCCACAGATTATCTAATTTGCACTGGATTATATGGCAGTGTAGACTCAAGGCCCTTCCACACAGCTATATAACCCATTTAGAATCTGCTTTGAACTGGATTATCTTGACTCCACACTGCCATATAATCCACTTCAGTGTGCATTTTATACAGCATTTTATACAGAAGGGGCCTCATATAATCCAGTTCTAAGCAGATAATATAAGATTATAAATATACAGTAGAGTCTCACTTATCCAACATAAACAGGCTGGCACCTTTAGCCTTGACCTTAACTACCACCAATTCCTCAATACTTTATTTCCCATACCACCATACTTCGCCACAGCAAAGCGTGGCCGGGCACAGCTAGTACATTTTAAAATGCTTCATTTATCATAAAGATGGCACAAAAAATGTCAAGCTATGAACTCAAGACATCCATATTGGCATTCTCTCAATCCAATGTTTAAATATTATAATCAAGACTGTCCTGCTCACTTCAAAGGATCAGTCTGAACGCAGATCAGAGATGGCTGCTCTCAAATCCAATCTTTATTGAAGAACACATGACTTTGGAAAAGTCAGGAATGACTCAATGTTTACATACAACTATTTTTATAACTTTTGATGCTACGTAACACCACACGTAAATATCATCATCAAGTCCCACCCCCAATATCACATTACTACCATTTTCACACACTAGACCAATTATAATTGTTTATACTTTCGGCCCCAAGTTCCCAGGCATATTCTATCTTCTTCTGCCAGGTGCTCCTGGGATTGTTTATGTTATGACTCCCAGTTACAGGGCTGAATTACCAAAGCCCTGTAACTGGGTTCCATGACATGGTGCCCTCCTTTTCTCCGTCCTCCTCTTCGGTTCTTCTTTCATCACAAGTCTGAAACAAAACAATAATTCTATGTGTCCATTTTGTCCAAAGTACCCATATATTTTTTCAGTAAGCTACGATGGAATACAGGGTGTATTTTCCCTAAACTTTTTGGCAATGCCAACTGGAAAGTCACCTCGTTGATAACACCCTGTATTCTAAATGGTCCAATATATTTAGGGCCCAATTTTTTCGAAGGTAGCCCCAGTTTGATGTTTTGGGTACTTAGCCACACTAAATCTCCTTTCTCCAATTTATCACCTTCCACCCTCTTTCTGTCTGCGAATACTTTATACTTTTTATGTGCTTCTTTTAAGGATGCAGTCACTTGACTCCAGCATTCCATCATTTGCGCTTTCCATTTCCCTGCCTCTGTTCCCTCATTCTCTGTCCATCTTGGCAGCTGGGGCAGAGGCTGTATTTCATACCCGTAAACTACTTCAAAGGGGGTTTTATTTGTTGCTGAATGTATAGTCGAATTAAAAGCTAGTTCTGCAAAAGCCAACCACCGAGACCAGTCATTTTGTCTCATGTTAGAGTACATTCGAAGGAACTGCCCAAGTGTCTGCTGAGTACGTTCTACCGCCCCATTTGTCATGGGGTGAAAAGCAGAACTTAAACTCCTTTCTGCTCCTAGCATTTCCAGGAATTTTTCCCAAAATTTTGCTGTGAATTGTACTCCTCTGTCACTGACCACTCTACTGGGACATCCATGCAGTTTGTAAATGTGGTTTATGTACAATTCAGCTAGTTTCTCGGCTGATGGTAGTTTCGTCAGTGCTATAAAGTGGGCCTGTTTAGAAAACAGGTCCAATACCGTCCAAATATAACGATGTCCTTTGCTAACTGGTAGTTCCCCCACAAAGTCCATAGCTACACATTCCCAAGGTCTGGTAGGTTCTGCTACTGTTTGTAATAATCCCATTGGCTTCCCTCCTCTCGATTTATTTCTGGCACAATCATCACATTGAACAACATGATTTTTTATGTCCTTCCTCATCCCTGGCCACCAGCAATGTTTTGCTATTGCTTTTGTTGTTTTTGTAATTCCTGTATGACCAGCGCTCTGGTTGTTGTGAAAACGATGCAAAATCTTGATCCTTAATGTTGCTGGGATATACAGTTTCTTGTTCACAAACCAAAATCCCCCCTTCTGCTCCCCCTGTTCTGCATTGGATGCGATCCACTGGTCTCCTTCATAAGACTGTTTCAGCTCGTTTCCCCAATTATCTTTTCCGTCGAGTTCAACCATAGCAGTGTTCTCCTTTTGGGTTTGTGCTCTTGTTCTGACAGCTAAGCCCCATTGTTTGTCAGAGAATATTGTTCCCTCTTTTGCTGTGGGTATTCCTTCGTGTTGAGGCATGCGTGAAAGAGCATCTGCCAAGACATTCTGCTTCCCTTGAAAAAACTTTAATTGGAAATCGAACCTGCTGAAGTATTGTGCCCATCTAATCTGTTTGGGGGACAATTTTCGAGGGGACTTTAAATACTGGAGGTTCTTATGGTCAGACCAAATTTCAAATGGGATTCCGCTTCCTTCGAGAAAGTGTCGCCAGCATTCTAAGGCTTTTAATATGGCTAGTGCCTCTTTTTCCCATATCGGCCAACATTTTTCAGTTTCGCTGAACTTCCGGGACAAATATCCACAGGGTTTTAAGTTCCCATTTTGATCCTTTTGCAATAGTACTGCCCCATACGCACAGTCTGAGGCATCGCAATGGATTATGAAAGGGCTCCTGATATCGGGGTGTTTTAGAATGGGTCCTTCTGTGAAGCATTCTTTTAGGGTTTCAAATGCCTTTTGGCATTCTGGCGTCCAACTTAGTTTGGTGCCAGGAGCTTTTACTTTTGCTGTCTCTCCTTTCCCTTTTGTTTTTAAAAGTTCAGTAAGGGGTGCGGTTATTTGCGCGAAGCCTTTTATGAAGGATCTATAAAAATTTGCAAACCCCAGAAACGATTGCAATTGCCTCCTTGTTTGAGGCACTCCCCATTCTTTTACATCTGATACTTTAGCTGGATCCATAGCTAACCCTTCTGGAGATATCCGATACCCCAGAAAGTCAATTTGAGTTTTATTAAATTCACATTTGGACAGTTTTGCGTACAGCTTTGCTTCTCTTAGTCTCTGCAAAACTTCCCGGACCAATTTCACGTGCTTTTCCTTATCTTCAGTCACAATCAAGATATCATCAAGAAATATGAATACCCCTCTGTACAACAATGGGTGCAGTATTTCATTTATAAGCTGCATAAAGCACCCGCCTCCATTTTTTAATCCGAAAGGTAAAATTTTATATTCAAAATGGCCGAATGCGCAGGAAAATGCAGTTTTCCAAGTATCCTCCGGTTTGATCCTTAATTTATGATATGCTTCAATTAAATCAAGTTTAGTAAATATGCTCCCTTTTTTCAATACGGTAATTAAATCCTTTACTAAGGGCATAGGGTATTTATTGTCCTTAGTAATTGCATTTAAATTTCGATAATCAATGCACAATCTTAGGGAGTTGTCTTTCTTTCTCCTGAATAACACTGGGGCCCCGAGAGGAGAATTGGATGGCTTAATGAAGCCCCGCGCCAGGTTTTTATCAATGTATTTCCTCAATTCCTCCTTCTCCTGCACAGACATGGGATACACTTTTGGTTTTGGTAAGTTTGCTCCGGGGGTTATTTCAATTTCTACTTCTATATTCCTTTTGGGAGGTAATTTACTTGCCTCTTTCTGATTGAACACATCCACAAAGTCTCTGTATTCAGGTGGCAATAGCAGTGGGTCTATTTCACCTTCTTCATCTCCCTCGTCCTCCTCTTCTGCAATCTTGCTTATCTCCCATTGCGTCTGCTGTTCTTTAAATGCTAGGCTCTTTCCTCTCCAATCTACTTCGGGATTTGCCTGTTCGAGCCATGGTATCCCTAATATTACGTGGTATGTGGCAATAGGGGCTATCACAAAGGATATTCTTCCTTCCCATTTGCCTATTTTACATGGGACCTCCCGTATTTCCTTTGTAGATACTTCCCCAGTAGCAACTGATCCGTCTAGCTGCGAAAACGCAATTGGGGAGTCAAGCGCCATCTGCTGGCATTTCAACGCTCCTGCTAACTCTGGAGTTATAATATTCCTGGAACAACCACAATCCACAAATGCCTTGCAGGTGGCCCGATTCTCTAGCCCCGAGAGGCAGATTGGCACTACTATCATGCGTTTGTCCCGACTCACCAATTTTTCTGGAGATTCTGGGGCTTGCACCTCCTCCTCCGCACGCCTCCCGGTTGCTGGCTTGGGCTTTGGGGGTTTTGGCGGCTCCCCCTTCCGTGCCCAGCATTCTGCTGCTCGATGGCCCGTCTTCCCACATACAAAGCATCCCGGTTTAGGTTTGTTGTCGTCTCCTCTGGAGGGAATCCCCGGCCTCCCTCCGGGTCTTTCCTGCTTCCTCGTTTCTCCTCGACCTCTCGCCACCGGTCTTTGCTGGCCGCCGCTGCTCCTGAAGCGCCTTACTTGGGCCAGGGTGGATTCAACGCGCCCCGCTAGTTGAATCCATCCCTGGAGCGTTTCGGGGTCATCTCTGTGCGCTGCCCAGCTGAAAATCTCGGGGCGTAGTCCCTCTTTAAATAATTCCACTTTGGTCACTTCAGACCACTCTGGTACCCTTTCCGCGAGGTGGAGGAATTCCTCTGCGTACTCGGGCACCGTTTTGTCCCTCTGCTTTATTCCTTTCAGCTGGTCTCGAGCCCTCAATTGCTCTAGCCGGTCTCTGAACCGGTTTTCCAGTGCGGCGAGGAAGCGGGGCACTGACCTCAGGCATGGGTCCTGTCTGGCATGTAGTTGCACATACCAGCTGGCCGCTCCTCTCTTTAGTGTGTTGCCGATGGCCCGAACCCTGCTTGCTTCGGAGGGGAATGTGTGTGCATTGTCTTCCATGTATCCCCTGATGCTAATTAGAAAAAAGTTCAGTTCGGCTGATTCCCCTCCGTATTCTAGCTTGAGATCTTCCCTTCTTGGCATCCATTCAGCGGCCCCTTGATGCTGTCTGGGAGGCATGGGGAAGGGTTGCATCGGGTTTCCTTGGATCACGCCGCGCCCCACTCCGGTGGTCATTCTGCGCGGCTCCCGAAATCCTGCCGCCGCTGTCGGCCCTTCCCCCCATCCGCATACTGGCCTCGCTGTAGCCCCCGCATCTCGCCTTTCCCCGTCGTACGGCACATCCTCCTCCTCTTCCTGGATCTCCTGCTCCTCTCCGCCTTCGTCAGCTAATCCACTGGACCCGATCCCTGGCCCCAGTGGTCTTTCTACTCCGACGCCCATTCGGGGGGTTGGGAGCTCTGTTGGGGTTGGCGGCCTCAGAATTCCCAGAGCTTGCTGGCGCTCCACTTCGCGCGCCATTCTGTCCCGGAACTCCAGCTCTTGCCAATATTCCTCGTTTCCCTCGTCCCTTGCCGCCGCGGGACTCTGCGTTGAAGCTCGCTGTCCCCTCTGGCTCCAATCGCCTCCTTTGCTTGGCTCTCTCTCGGCGCCATATCGGATGTGCTCTTTTTGGAGATTCTCTTCCAATATTGGCACTATTCTCCCCACGGTATCCGACAGCCTGGATAAATGAGTTTCCAGGATGGATAACCGCAGGGCCACGGTCTCCGGCATACTTCCTCCAGATCCCCAACTGGTTTCTGCCGCCGCCGGAACGCCTCTTCCCCCTCTGGGAATCCTCTGGGTCACGCCGTCCGGCTTGGGGTACCCCGTAGAGGAAGCTATGGCTTGCAATGTCTCTTCTGCCAACGGCAGAGCTCCCAGCGGAGGCCCCTTTGCTCCGTCATGGCTTTGATCTCCTTCCCTGCTCATTATCACTTCACTGCAAATTTGCAGGAGGGTGAGAACTGGATTCCTGACTTAATTGTCCTGCTCACTTCAAAGGATCAGTCTGAACGCAGATCAGAGATGGCTGCTCTCAAATCCAATCTTTATTGAAGAACACATGACTTTGGAAAAGTCAGGAATGACTCAATGTTTACATACAACTATTTTTATAACTTTTGATGCTACGTAACACCACACGTAAATATCATCATCAAGTCCCACCCCCAATATCACATTACTACCATTTTCACACACTAGACCAATTATAATTGTTTATACTTTCGGCCCCAAGTTCCCAGGCATATTCTATCTTCTTCTGCCAGGTGCTCCTGGGATTGTTTATGTTATGACTCCCAGTTACAGGGCTGAATTACCAAAGCCCTGTAACTGGGTTCCATGACACAAGACTACAAAAGAATTATAAGGATGCCACACAATTAAACCTAACCACATGGGTAAAGTATTCCTCCATTTTATTAAAAACATTTAAACATGCAGATTAAATTCATATTTATTGAAAATTCCTTTAAATAGTAGCTTAGTTTTCCAATTAATTCTGCATAACAAGATGAGCTTCTCATATTAAATCTCTAACGGTCTCTATAAGGCTGTGTTTCTCTGATTTCAGATTTGAAACTAAGAATTTGATCTGCATCACAGAACTTGGTGCATCCTGAAAATATCCTAACATTACGGTCTCAAATACCATTTTGAAACTTGTGAGCAGTATTTAGTAAAACAGGAATGCAGGAAGCTGTCTTGCATCAGAGGTCAGTTTAATTGTCCACCTAGCTCAGTATTCCCTACTATGACTGGCAGCTACTCCCTAGGGCTTGTGACACAAGATCTTTTCTAATACCAGCTACCTAGTTCTTTTAACTAGAGGAGCTAGGAATTGAATCTGGGACATTTTTCAATAAAAAGCATGCATGCTACTTTGGGACTAGCTGAAGTTTCTAACTATCTTTAAAACCAGCCCCACATAAAATGTATGCAACATTCAAGCATGGGTACTGTATTCTGTCTTTCAGAAGCAGGCAGAGTCAACACATAAACTAAGTTAGCTATTAAGTTCTCCAAACTACAGCTGCAATCAAAAATTACACTGAGTACAGTAGCATATTTGAATGGTAAATCCAGCTCTTACAGGAATAATGTTATCCTGTCTAAAACTGGTACATCAACAATGGATCTTCCAGTCATTAAAAAATTATATTACCATAACTAAACTGAAGATTATACACCATTAGCCAATCCACCACTAACTGCAGGTTTGTATTCAAGAACTGCAATGTCACATGTGGGTTTGGTGGAAAGGAGAAACAAAATTAAATATGATCTGCGGAACATAACATCTAAGAAGAACATCTTAACATAACATCTAAGAACATAACATCTAACACTGTGATAGGCTGTGTTTCAGATACATTGGACCAACCTGCTTTCAGCAACTTATGTAAATACAGTACCTCAAGCTACAATTATAAATTCAATTCAGGCATTTTATTTACAGGTATTATGAATATCCTTTAGGGAAAGTGATATAAGCACATACCAGAGAACAAAGGCAGTGACATTCCAGCAAAGTCACTCTTTCTCTGCACTACAAAGTACCATGGAAGAACTCTAACAGAAGGGCAATGGAAAGATTTCGTTCACGTACCAGAGGGGAATGTTCTGGCCTAAATATTCTATATTTGTTTAATTAAAGTACTGCCTTCTCCCAAATTAGGATTCAAGGCAGTTTATAATATAATGGGCAAGCTAGAGAAATGGTAGTCAGCATACGTCTCAAAACAACAATCCAACTTATGTAGCATCTATTGTTACTAAATAAGTTAAAAACATTTAAATTCAGACAGATCTAAAGACTTTGAAGTTTTAGACTCAACATCAACTGAGTCTGTGTCACTTTAGAAATATGGAAGGAAAATTTGGGACTTACGCTTCTATTGCTATCTCAAATATAGAAGACCTCCTGAATGAACTGCTAAATGGTTTATACATTACCTTTTCCTTTCTGGTCAATAATTTTTCTTTGAAAGGCAGTTTTGGTTACACAGAAGTTCCTATAAAGTCACTTGCATAATAAAAGCTGCAACCCTAAACATAAATACTAGGGTAAGCCCCACTGAGTGCAACTATCTTATATCTGAGTAAGCATGTCTATGTTTGCCCTGCAAAATTGAGAAATACTCAAAGTTTTTCATCTTTGATCTTTGAAGATGAGTAAGTCAAGAGACTTATGTATAATTATGTTCAAAATATCCCACAAAATATAAGGTTTCTCTATTTTAAAACTTCATTTTGAGAAATGCAGTACAAATAACTTTCATTAACAAATTATGGCTCTTAATTGTAATTTAAAAGCTTGCTTTTAAATTTGTCAAACAGTTACCCACATCAAATGTGCTTGAATATTTTATGAATACACCAGCGAGAAGTAGTCCTATTATATTTCAGTAAAAACATAATTGTAGGCAATGTGTTTAGAGGTGTTTAAAGTGCTCTCCAGTATTAAGCTATTTCACATTAAAGTTAAACCAATTTTACTATATTTGTGTTCAATTAATGAACCACATTATCCCAAGATTTAATTATGATATGCAGCTGATAAGTATTTAAATCCAACCTTAGTTAATGTGATGCTTTATAAAAAGAGGAATAAAATATGGTCTGTAAATAGCTCAGAGAACCTCTGGTGGTGCAGCACTGAGCTGCTAAACTTGCTGACTGAAAGGTTGACGGTTCAAATCTGGGGAGTGGGGTGAGCTCCTGCTGTTAGCCCCAGCTTCTGCCAATCTAGCAGTTTGAAAACATGCAAATGTAAATAGATCAATAGGTAATGGCGTTCCATGCAGTCATGCCGGCCACATAACCTTGGAGTGGCCTACAGACAACACTGGCTCTTTGGCCTATAAATAGAGATGAGCACCAACCCCCAGAGTTGGACACAACGAGGCTTAATATCATGGGAAAACCTTTACCTTTACCTAAAGAGCTCATAAGGGAACTATTCCTGCTGATCGCTTTTATGATTAAGAAATTAACTGTATGTTTAATCTACTCATTTTAAACACAAACATTTCCATTCTTAAGTCAAACTCAGGATAATAGTCTTTTACTCTAAAACACAACAAAAATAGAGGACAAAAGTCTTATGTCCTCAAGTGTACCTACACTGCACAATTACAGCAAATTGCCATGGTCTCCTGAAGTAGAATCCTCGTATTTCTAGCTTAGTGATACCTAGAATTTTCTGATAGAGTGTCTTGAACTGCAAACTAGATCTTTTTGGCATGGAAATCTAAGTATCTATCTAACTACAAGTTCTTGGTGGTATGGGGCTACCAAGTCACCTCATCTGTCTCCTGAGAAATCTGTATAAAGACCAAGTAACCGCAGTAAGAACAGACCATGGAACAACAGACTGGTTCAATATTGGCAAAGGAGTACAGCAGGGCTGTATACTTTCACCCAATCTATTCAACTTGTACGCAGAACACATCATGTGACGTGCAGGGCTTGACAAATCCAAGGCCGGAGTTAAAATTGCTGGAAGAAACATTAACAACGACCTTAGATATGTAGATGATGCCACTCTGATGGCTGAAAGTGAGAAGGAGCTGAAGAGCCTTATCACCAAGGTGAAAGAAGAAAGTTCAAAAGCTGGGTTGCAGTTAAACATCAAAACACCCCAGGATTATGGCAACCAGACTGATTGATAACTAGCAAATAGAGGGAGAAAACGTGGAGGCAGTGACAGACTTTATATTTCTAGGCGTGAAGATCACGGCAGATGCAGACTGCAACCAGGAAATCAGAAGACGTCTACTTCTTGGGAGGAGGGCAATGGCCAACCTTAATAAAATAGTGAAAAGCAGAGACATCGCACTAGCAACAAAGGCCCGCATAGTTAAAGCAATTGTATTCCCCATAGTAACCTATGGATGCGAGAGCTGGACCATAAGGAAGGCTGAGCGAAGGAAGATAGACGCTTTTGAACTTTGGTGCTGGAGGAAAATCCTGAGAGTTCAAGAAGATCCAATCAGTCCATACTCCAGGAAATAATGCCCGGCTGCTCACTAGAGGGAAGGATATGAGAGGCAAAGATGAAGTACTTTGGCCACATAATGAGAAGACAGGAAAGCTTGGAAAAGATCATGATGCTGGGGAAAATGGAAGGAAAAAGGAAGAGAGGCCGACCAAGGGCAAGATGGATGGATGGTATCCTTGAAGTGACTGGCTTGACCTTGAAGGAGCTGGGGGCGGTGACAGCCGACAAGAAGCTCTGGCATGGGCTGGTCCATGAGGTCACGAAGAGTCAGAGGCGACTGAACGAATAAATAACAACCTAACTACAAGTCCTAAAACTTTGCAAGGTGGACCTATGACAATTACAGTGATATCATAGAGCCATAGAGTTGGAAGAGACCACAAGGGTCATCCAATCCAATTCTCTGCCATGTAGGAACACACACTCTTAGTCCCAATTACACTGCACTATTGTATCAATTGCAGAATGTGATTTTTAAAAAATAGAATCTGCCTCAAAATAAGCCAAACCACTAACTCATCTAGTTTTTAAAAATTTCTACAGGCATTCCAAGATGTGTGTTCTTCAGATATGTTGGGATTAGAATGTCTATCACGTCCTAGTTACATGGATTAAACTTGGAATTTCTGACATGTAAACAATGTGCTCTATTACTTTCTCTTTTATTGGCTAGTTGAACCCACCTGAACGTGAGAAAATGGCAAATAAAAAAACCTACTTTTTAAACTTGAGAGAACACTTCCCTAGGAATCTGCAGTACTCCAGGGCAAATCTATGGTCAATTTCCATCAGAATAAATAACATTTTATGAACACCTACATAACTATGCTACTAGACACATAAGATCTTAGTCTCTGAAGCTATGGAGCAGACATATTTTTACAACGAAGAGACACACAATCAGCCATAACTAGTCAAGTAAACATGTAAGGCAATGCCCTAGAAATAAAATGGATCTGTAAGGAGAAAATATCTCAGTGGACCGCATACCTGTACAGAGAGCAAATATCCACATGTCCTTACACACAATGTTCCCCACATATCTGTCAAATGGGTTATACATTTTTTTACTATCTACTTCAGATCCAATATATTACTGAAACAGTTTTGAATCTGTTCTGAACAGGCAGTCATTTCTATAGAAGCTTTCCAAGGATCTTTAATTACCTGCATCACAGTAGAAGTTATTTCATAGTGCTCTATATCTTAGAAAAGGGTACACAACTTAGTATTTTGATTAACTCTTGTATTATGTCATAAGAAAATACACTCCTGACAAAAATGAAGTTAATATATTTTTCAAAATCTAAATGTATATTGATATTATTTTATTTGACGACAAACTGAGGGAAAGGCTGCACCAATATTATCAAATAAAAGAAACATCTACACTACCAATAAATGAGTATGCTCAATTCAGCAAGTCAGAAGCTATAATAATGAAAGAAACTATATCATTTCCATTAAATATATATCAATAACAGAAATGTTAACATAAAAATGATATGGGCCTGAATCACTACTGCTTTGCCTGTACCTACCAGAATAGATTCTGCTGATGACATAATACGCAGTTTAAATGCAGCTTACATGTTAAAAACACATGTGTCCATGTTATGTAACGACTACATTTTACTTCTCTGCTGTGAATTTCATACTTCATTACTGACTAAGCTTTAGACAGATTTAAACAGGCATACTCAAATTAGATTCACTCCTCTATTAGAGTGAAATAATGATTTTTCATAAAAAATAAATTATACTGAAGTCAGTTGAGTTTATTTTACAAGATCCATTCCTACACATCTACTTGTCCTACTTGTAATATACCCTACTGAACTAAGTAAGATTTATTTCCAAATAACACACATGACTCCATATACAACTACAATGGCAAATTGGAAGTGGAAATGAATTAAGATGGGATTTACTCCCAAGTAGCAGAAGTAACCAAATTATTTGTCAGAGATGGAGAATATATAATCCTGTACACACTGTTAGACTACACAGCTCCTTCATCCCTAGCCAGCAAAATAGAAAGGTTGATGTGAATGGGATTCCAAAAAATTGGGAGACCTCGAATTTCCCATTCCTGCTTTTAATGTTTATTTAAACACACACACACACACACACAGAGATATCATCAAATAACTTTGGACGGAGCAAGAGTACCAATAATACTTGCTGATGTAGAGGAACTGCCATTGGAAAAGCAACTAGCCTGGAAAAAAATAGTGATCTCCCAAGAAGGTACGGTAGTAATCTTGCCATGCTACCCATGAAGAAATAAAAGTTCCCTTTTGGTGCAAACAGCATAGAAATGCATGCAACTAATCTTTTATTCAACTATTAAAAAGAACATGTCATCTTCTAAGTGGTGGGGAAAGAATGGAGCAATCCATCCTCCTTCAGCCACAAAAAAGTGTTTAACTGCTGGTAATAGGAAAGAAACTCTCCTTACTTTCTCATTGCTCACAAAAACAAGTGAATTGCAAAGAAAGGCTGGAGTGATCCATATTTTATCTGCCAGTCTCCTCAATTGCCTTCATGGAATTCCTTGTTAGTTTTAGCCATTTGGCCAGTTGTTAGTACATGGGTAGAATATGAGTAAGAATTAAGTCAGAACATGGAAAAGAATAAAATGTTATGAATATATTCTGAAATTAGAATCATTTTATTAAATGTAAAAGACTTTAGCAAACATGCTCCAAGTCTTTAAAGTGGAGCAATCTTGTACATAAACACTTGGAATGAAATTCAACTAACTTTATTTACAGTTATCTTCCCGCCCCAAGATAAAAATAGTCATTTTAAGGTGGTATAAGGAAGAAAAAATGTAACTATTTAATCTACATTCTATTTGTTTTATTTCACAATAGTCCTACTCCTCCTTAAAAGAAATAAAACCTGCCTTAGCTGAAAGCCTAGTTACACCTACCACAGACTTTCTTGATGTAACTGAAACTCTCCTACAGGAAAAATAGAAACTCAGGTAAGAACATGTGAGCCAATGACTCTTCCCTGCCAATTTATGTTTGCTTTCTCCTGCAAACTGTTAACAGGCTTGTTTCTTACCTCCCTGCTTCCAAGTTCTACATGCACCTGTGAATTCCTAGGTGAGAAAAAGTTGCTGTCTGTGTGTACACATTGAGCCCCCTCCCATTTCAAACAAACAGAAAGCATAAACAGTTTCTTCCTGATTAAAACTTAGGAAAACGCCAATGATTTCCTTCCCGAAGAAAACCCTATGTCACCATCACATGTTCACAGGCAATTTAAGGACACACACACACATACACAAGCAAGAACTCTTCACTGTGAGTTGCAGGGTTCATTTTATACAGGTCTACACTTTTAGCAAATACATTACAATTCAGTAATGACTTCAGAAGTCTGTACAAATTAGTGCAATATTAATACACACCCTTCATATTACTATAAGAAACAATCACTGCTGTGGGACTTTTCTTTAGAAAGTAGTCTTAAATTTTATAAACAAATAAGGAATTTCACTGTTTTGTATCTTATTTAATTTTATAATCTGCACCTTCAGTCCTAATGGACCCCTCCTCAAAATCCAGTTTACAATAATTAATATATATATATATATATATATATATATATATATATGCGCGCAATTGTAAAATCACATAAAACACATGGAAACAGCAAAATGCAAATATAAAAATAATGTGATTGATGGAAATGGTTCCAAACATTCCCCTTGACAGAACTATTTCCACATCAAGTTGTCTGCTGTAAAATCTCTACATGCCCATTATAAAAATCTCTGGCATTCAACTGTACAGATTTAATTCACAGTAGGCCCTCACTTTGACTGGTCAAGGTACCTAGGCATAAAAATACCAGTGTCTCCCCTCCAAACATCTATCTAGGAACAAATAGAATTACTGCAAATACATGAAAAATGGATATTTTCTATAAATAAGAAACACTCCAAGAAATGTGTTATGCATGCCATTTGGAAGAGTTCTATTCTATTTGAAATATTCCAAGTGTACACTGTCATATATTCCCCCACCCTCAAATGATCTAAATGTTTTAATCAGAACCCTATGTCTATAATAAGGTAAAACTAGAAAAAATATAGCAGCATTTTCTGAATAATGAAATTCAGAGACTGGTCTATCTGAGATAACACAGTAAGCAAGAATCCACAGAAATTCATGGTTATCAATTGTAAGTTGCATTGGTTCACTGTTTTTAAGTGATAACCCAAGGTTCCCACAGTTTCCTGGATTTTCCTGTCATTTGAAGGTAATATGTAATGACCTGCTCTTGAAACAAAAATGTTATTTTTATTTAAAGTATTTTTTTTACCATTTTTAATAGTTTAAGACTCTCTAATTCCAATCGACCAAATGCAAATGACATAACTATTGGAAACTGTTGGAGGTTAAGAGGCATACTGGCCCACCAGGCCTCTTGAAAGACTGTACTCTCCTAGAGCACCCATAGGAAAAGCTGAACATTTATTCACCAAATCCACCTAGAAGATGTAGGGTCAAATCCTTTCATGTCCTTTTTGGTGCTCTATGGCCATTTTAGGTCAAGAGAAGCCTTTTTATTAACAAAAAACAATGTAGAAAGGATTATGGAGTGGATTTAAAAGTTCAGAACTGTCTGAAATATGGTTTAAGTTTTCCGCCTGACTACACACACCCCTGAGCATTTCTTTAACATGGACAATATTAATCAACACAGAGGTTCAGAGCTCACAACATTTTTCTTGCTAGATTATCTGTCCACAAATGGGATAGCATAATTTGTGATAAATCTATATCCTGAAAAAAAAAGGAATGATCACTTTTTTCAATTAAAGGTCTATTCACTTGGAAGAAATTATTTTCCATAATTAATTAGGAAATTGATTGTTTATAAGTGAAATTCAGATCAACATTTGTGACAATATTTTTCCTAGCTACATGATACCGATTTATAATAATAAATAGCTGTGCCCGGCCAGGCGCTGCTATGGTGTAGTCTGCTGGTTTTGAAAAAAAAAGTAATGAGGAAGTGGTGGTATATGCTTGTATATATGTACAGTATGCATAGGGTTGTGTGTGAACTGCAACTCACATCATGCCTGGTTCATGCCTACAAAATCCATCAGTACTTAAATTCTGTTATGTTGGGCAAGTTTGGTCTAGATGCAGCACTGCTGAGGTTCAGTGTGGTTGTAGGGTAAACTTGCACTCCCACTATGGTGAGTCTGTTATTTCAAACTCCTCCAGTAGCGTATTTCCCTGTTTTCAGAGTGATGTTCTTTATTTACTGTCCCAGTTTTAGAGGTTTTTTTTAAATGTTGGGAGCCAGGTTTTGTTCATTTTCAATTGACTTCCCTAGGTAGGAAGGAGCCAGGTAAGTGTGGTTTATATACCTGTGGAGTAATGTCCAGCATAGGATAAGGACTCTTGTTTGTTGGAGGCAAGATTGAATGCTGCAATTAGGCACCTTGATTAGCAGCTTCATAGCCTATCTGTTCCTCCCTGGGGGAATCCTTTGTTGGGAGGTGTTAGCTGGTCCTGATTGTTTCCTGTCTGGAATTCCCATTTTCAGATTGTTGTTCTTTATTTACTGTCCTGGTTTTAGAGATTATATTGTTCTGTTTTATCATACCACAGTAATTATCATATATTATATTTATAATCTTATATTACCTGCTTAGAACTGGATTATATGAGGCCCCTTCTATGCAGCTGTATAAAATCCACACTGAACTGGATTATATGGCAGTGTGGACTCAAGATAATCCAGTTCAAAGGAGATACTGTGGATTATCTGCCTTGGCATTCTGGGTTATACAGCTGGGTTATACAGGGCTTTTAGTCTACACTGCCATATAATCCAGTTCAAATCAGATAATCTGTATTTTATAGGTAGTGTGGAAGAGGCTTAAGTGAATCCTGCCAATCCCCAGGGTGCCATTGTGGCTGAGGGGGTTGATATACCATGAAGGGGGCGGAGCCTACGATTCTGACTGGCAGCCAGGGGGAGAACTACTCTTCCTCATCCCCCCTGCATGCTTTCTAATTGGAGGTCTATGTGTTCCTGTGTGTGCGAGGAGGGAGAGA
This sequence comes from Anolis carolinensis, assembly GCF_035594765.1. Classification (NCBI taxonomy): domain Eukaryota; kingdom Metazoa; phylum Chordata; class Lepidosauria; order Squamata; family Anolidae; genus Anolis; species Anolis carolinensis. The sequence goes on along the minus strand of NC_085846.1, from coordinate 26,015,961 downwards.
AGCCCCTCCAAGAAGAAAAGCCCTGGCAGCTGGCTCTCTCTGTCTACCTGCTCTTCCCCATGTGCTGGGCTCCCTGTCAACTGTAAACACAATCACCCCCCTCAGGGCAAGTGAGGAGAATAAAGGGAAAAGAGGGGAGCGTACCATTCGGGCCAAAAAGGGAGGGGAGAAAAGTGAAAAATAGATATAGGCCAATCTGGTTTTTTTTTTTTTTTTTTAGTGAAGGACATACCTTGGATGTGTTGGTGTACTGTGACCAAATTTGGGGGCATTTGGTCCAGTGGTTTTGTTGTTAAGTCGGTCCTACAAGTGGACAGAACATTTTTATAGATACAGTAGAGTCTCACTTATCCAACATAAACGGGCAGGTAGAATGTTGGATAAGCGAATATGTTGGACAATAAGGAGGGATTAAGGAAAAGCCTATTAAACATCAAATTAGGTTATGATTTTACAAATTAAGCACCAAAACATCATGTTATACAACAAATTTGACAGAAAAAGTAGTTCAATACGCAGTAATGCTACATAGTAATTACTGTATTTACGAATTTAACACCAAAATATCATGAGGTATTGAAAACATTGACTACAAAAATGCGTTGGATAATCCAGAGTGTTGGATAAGTGAAACTCTACTGTACAGGTAACTTTATTTTTGTACCCTTCCTCCATCTCCCTGAAGGGACTTGGGGTGGCTTACACATGGCACAAAGTGCCTAAAACAATGCATAAAATAAACACACAGTACAATACAAAATAAAAACACTAGTATATAAAACTACAATTTGAACACAGAACAGCACCCAATAACCTATAGCGTCAACTGTCGTAAAAACATGGCCAACTGTAAACAAGAAGAAAGGGATAATGCAAGTTGTAGCTAAGGAACAAGGGAATGAGATGAAAGTGCTGTGCTGTATTATAATTGCAGACCATTGGGCTCAAAGGCTTGTCTAAACATCCAAGTCTTTCAATTCCCTCTGGAAAGAGGACAGGGTGCCTGCCTAATCTCCCTGGGGAGGGTGTTCAAAAGCCAGGGGACCACCAATGAGAAGGACCTCTACCTCATCCTCAACTGTGATGGTGGTGGGACTGTGAAAAGGGCCTCCCCGGCAGATCTTAGCGCTCGCACAGGTACATGGGGGGATGCGGTTGCAAAGATAGGCAGGGCCTGAACTGTTACAATTTAAGCCATACAATTTAAGCCGTATTATATTACTAGTGGAGGCACCTTTCCCCCATAATAACTCTTTCAGGAGTGAATTTATCTTCCAAGGGGTAAATTTCTCTCACTTCCTGTTGTCTCACCTCTGTTCTTAACTATGACTTGTTTGTAAGTCAAATATTTGTAACTTGGGAGACTGCCTATACACACTACCAAAGAGTCTTGGATTTGCTTTCAACTAAGGCAGAAATAAACACATAATAAAGCACTAATCACTCAATAGCATAAAATAAGGGCTTTGTGAATAATGGAATCTCCCAGACCTATAGAAATATGAAGACAGGGGGGGGGGGGGGGGCGCGAGAAATACTCAATTAATTGTATTTACTCACTCAAACCTTTCTGTAAGACTATGTACATGATCATTGCAATATCTGGCCTTTTTCTTTTCTCAGTTCTTTTCATGGGAACAAGTGCTATATGTCAGTTTGACATTATGGAGGACTGTTTTACTAATGTTGATAAGTTTCTTCTGTTTGTATTTTTTGGTCTGCTCTTAATAACTATTTGCTTAATTTGACAAAATTAAATAGACTGCTTTATTTCAGTTATTTCTTGCTGCTCGGGATCTCGGCTGTTCCATTTGCAAAAATATTAAAGAAATTCAACTTGAAACTACTAATTAGAATAAACTGTAAATATATCATAAGATAAATAAAGATAATAACTTTATGTCAAATCAAATTATGCATAATACATCTAATATCCCTGAAGTAATGAAATAGAATTAAATCTGTAAAATGTGCTAATAACACATTTTTCCAAAATCTGTTCCTCTGAAAAAATGACAAAAATATTATCTCCTGTGGCTTTGAAATTTCTGGAAATGTTGATACATCTCTAATTACTTGTCATTACTTGGAACTAGCAAGAAGCCAAAAGTAATCAATATTATATGATTTTATTAGATAAATCTTTATCCAAGCATTTTTTATGATCAGAAAAAGAGCTGCTAATTCAGTCAGATAAATAATCACAATTCAGTTATAGATGTCTGTAGGTATAGATTTGCATATAATGTTCTAGAAAAATCTAAATCAATCTCTTTTTAAAAATAATAATGCTTATCAACACTTGTAACTGTGTTTGTTGAAGGAGGGAATAAAGATGAAGGAAATAGGAATGTGCATCGTTTGACTGCATACAAGTGAGATGCGAGTACTGGGAGAAGAGTTGTTGCAAAAGCAAAAATATATATATTTGGCTAACCTCACTCTACAATTTCTTATGGGCCTCTTATGTTTATTCTCTGAACAGAATTGATAGAAATCTCTCTAACCTACCATTTTTATGTCTGCTGCATTTAAACAACGCACTTACAATGTGTTCAAACTGAAACTTAAGGAGAATGAGGATTAAGAAAAGTCTGGGATATCCACTTCTACTTCATTTGCTTTTTGTACATGCTTTGAATATTTTATCTAAACCTGTATGATAACTAGGTGTCTTAACCAAAGCTGTGAAGTTCTGCTCTAATGCTTCTCCGCATTAGAAATACAGGATGTAATACAATGCAGAGTTGAATTCAATAAAACCTATGTGCATCTGGGTATTTCAACTTCTGCAAACCTATATCCACTCCACATAAGAAGAGTCCATAATATGGCAGCACACATTAATTTCACCTGGGAAATACAAAATCTATATATAAAAGGCTAATGGAATCGCGGCACCGAGCAAAGCAACAAAAGTAAAGGCCCCCCAACCTCCAAATTTGACAACACAACCCATCATCCAGGCCTTAAGGTTGAAACAACACAAAATCACGTAACGCACCTCCACATGGACAGAACCCACAACGCACCATAGGGAGCCATGCCAGGAGGCAAAGAGAAGCCCTCATGGCCTGCACAGAAAAGTAAAGGCAGGCAATGGGAAAAAGCTGTCCCCTGGGTCCTAGCGCCCGCCCATCATCCGAATTATTTACAGTAGAGTCTCACTTATCCAAGCCTCGCTTATCCAAGTTTCTGGATTATCCAGGCCGGCAGGGAAGAGGAAAGGCAGGCAATGGGAAAAAGCTGTCCCCTGGGTCCTAGCGCCCGCCCATCAGCTGAATTATTTACAGTAGAGTCTCACTTATCCAAGCCTCGCTTATCCAAGTTTCTGGATTATCCAAGCCATTTTTGTAGTCAATGTTTTCAATATATCATGATATTTTGGTGCTAAATTCCAAAATACAGTAATTACAACATAACATTACTGCATATTGAACTACTTTTTCTACCAAATGTGTTGTCTAACATGATGTTTTGGTGCTTATCTCCACAATCTCCACCATAAAAATAATAATAGAATCCTACAGTCACACAGATAGAGAGACCCCTAAAGGCCATCCAGTCCAACCCCTTCCTGCCATGGAGAACACAATCCAAACATTCCCAACAGATGGCTATACAGCCTCTTGATAATAGCAATACTAATATCACGAAATCCTTATGTTTGCATACAGCCCTAAGAATCATCCAGTACAACCTCCTTCTACCATGCAAGACCACACAATCCAAACACTCCTGACAGATGGCCATCCAATATCTCCACAATCTCCACCATAAAAATAATAATACAATCCTACAGTCACACAGATAGGAGAGACCCCTAAAGGCCATCCAGTCCAACCCCTTCCTGCCATGGAGCAAATATTCCCAACAGATGGCCATACAGCCTCTTGATAATAGCAATACTAATATCACGAAATCCTTATGTTTACATACAGCCCTAAGAATCATCCAGTACAACCTCCTCCTACCATGCAAGACCACACAATCCAAACACTCCTGACAGATGGCCATCCAATATCTCCACAATCTCCACCATAAAAATAATAATAGAATCCTACAGTCACACAGATAGGAGAGACCCCTAAAGGCCATCCAGTCCAACCCCTTCCTGCCATGGAGAACACAATCCAAACATCCCCAACAGATGGCCATACAGCCTCTTGATAATAACAATACTAATATCACGGAATCCTTATCTTTGCAGACAGCCCTAAGAATCATCCAGTACAACCTCCTTCTACCATGCAAGACAACACAATCCAAACACTCCTGACAGATGGCCATCCACCCACTATATAATAATAATGATGATAATAAAGATAATAATCATGATGATAACAGCAACAACAATAATAATAATCATAGAACTATACCATCCAATAATTTGGAGACACCCCTAACGACCATCCACCCCAACCCTTTCTACTATGCACCAAGACGCAATCTAACCATTCACAACACTTGGACAATGTATGCATACTATACAATACTACACAGCGACAAAGACCCCCTCTATTCCCACCACTTTCACATTACACAAACAACCAAATACATACTAAACATAAAGACAACCATACAACAGACATTCAATACCACCACTAACTCAAATTTCTCACCAACACCACCAGACAACGCCACAGCAATGCGTGGCCGGGCACAGCTAGTCTAGCATAAAATGGATACAGATAATCAAGTTTTCCCAAATAAAGACTGAAATGGCAGGCCACTCAATTTGAATCATCATTCAGTTCTTGAAATCTTTTGCCAGGCTTGAAATAACACCCTTTGAAGGAAGCAAGAAGTATTCTCTATATCCTCTTTTTAACCACTAGTGTTTTATGTAACCCATGAAACAGAAACTTTATGATGCCCAAAACAAAAATGCAACAGATAAAGGGAAACATTATCTCAAAGAATAATCACTACAGGCTCAATGTAGGCACTGTCAAAATACTTCAAACAATGAAAGCTCCTTATAATCCTATCCCAAATGATCCCTGGTGCACAATTGTAGTGTGTTTCACTTTTGGTTGTTGTGTGCACACCTAATAATATGAAATAGCATATGCTAGTAAAGTGGGGAAATAACATACAATAATATTTAATCTCAACCCTAATCTTACCCAGAGTTGCAGTATATCTTCTCTCCAAAGTATTTCCTATGTATGCTTCTATACCATACATCTCTGATAAAAAGTGTTCCCAGTAACAAATATGATATTCAAAGCAGCAGTGTACCTTAACCCCTTTTAATGTTCTCATTGCTTTGATCATAGGTTATCAGGCAAGTACATCCCTTCATTCTCTTTTTAATATAAACTGAAATAACAAATACAGTCCTTCTTTTATTCCAAACTCTTCTCTGACAAAATATGCATTTTAAAAAAAGGCCACAAAAGCAACAGTCGAATAACCAGGTGCTTGGACCATTTGCTACTGATTCTGAAGTTGGGAGATACTATCTTTGCTTTTCTAGCACATTTAATTTAAAATCAAATTATAAACAAAACAGGAAACAGCATGGTATAGTGGTCTGAGACCAGGTATGAATTTCAGTTCTGCCATGAAATCCATTGGGTGATTTTGGGCAAGTCACACTATCGGTCTCTGAGAAAAGCAATGGAAAACTTCTGAACAAATCTTGCCAAGAAAACACTATGATAAGCCATAGAGTCACCCTAGATTAGAACGACTTGAAGGTACACAACAAACCAATGAAATACTGTCCCACAGCTCCAATTGCTCTGAGATTTTTCACCTTTTCCCATTTCTCTGGAGCACAATAGAAGCACCATATTACCAGCATCTATAAGTTGACTGGTCCATATAGAAGTATTATAGTTCATATTAACAACTTTCCTTAGTAAAACCAACATTACCCACAAATCCACTGACCTGAATGTATTCTTTGCCCACTAATTTGTCCATCATAACTTTGCCCACTACCTCTACACACAGTGAAGCAACTTCATTTTCTGGTAATAATGCATTTTGACTATTGCAAACTTCAGTTTTAGCCTCCCCATCTTTTTGAAAATTACCCCGTTTGTTCAGATGTTTTCAGACAAATTATCGAAAATGCAACTGCATTTCTATCTTACCAGGCATAAACATTAATTTGAGGGAGGTGGAAGGCAGCATGGCTATACCCTGATGAGCACACGTGTTGTACATCTTTACCTATAGATCCCTTCACCAGTTGTTATTGTTCTGTATATTCTTGCTAACTACCACCAACCACAAGCTACAGTCCCTTAATACACATACCCCATAACTTACATAGATACAAGAAACAACATGCATTTTTCCGGGGAAAAGAGAAGCTTTAAAAATGACACTTATTTTTTTAATTGTCCTAAAATAATTGCAAACAGATATGCTATCCAAAGGGATGTAGCAAGGAAGTAATCATTTTGTATCAAGTTTGCAGCCTCAAACTATAATACAGTAGAGTCTCACTTATCCAATGTTCTGGATTATCCAACACATTTTTGTAGTCAATGTTTTCAATGCATCGTGATATTTTGGTGCTAAATTAGTAAATACAGTAATTACTACATAGAATTAATGTGTAATAAACTACTTTTTCTGTCAAATTTGTTGTATAACATGATGTTTTGGTGCTTAATTTGTAAAATCATAACCTATTGTGATGTTTAATGGGCTTTTTCTTAATCTCTCATTATCCAATATATTCGCTTATCCAACGTTCTGCCGACCCATTTATCTTGGATAAGTGAGACTCTACTGTACATTGAAAGTAAGCTTATTCATAAACTTAGATAAATACAAGCCATTTGCAGAAGAGGGGACAGGTGATCATTTTAGATACCTATGTTTGTTTTTTACAGTACCTATTGGCATGTTTTAATTAGTGGTTTCTCCTGCAATTCAATGCACATCTGCCCATAATTTCTACTGAACTCACTTCTGAGTAGAATTATATGTACTAAAATAAATCTTGTATTTAAATATTAGAAGAGAAAGTATTTCAATAGTTTGTAGTATTTCTCAGGCATGATGACCCAAAACTTTTCTACTTGATGGGATCCTTAAATGGGATGTGTGTATGTGCATGTTCATTTAAGTGCACAAGAGAATATAAGTTAAGTATGCCTTATTTGGAATTCTGAAATGTACCAAAATCAAAATTGTCCACATGGGGGACTGGGACAGTGTTATCTCTGCTTTTTTGTAGTTCAAAGTACACACTTTGTTTCATGCACGAAATTATTTAAAATATTTTTTAAAATTATCTTTATGCTATGAGTATATGAAACATAAATGAATGCTGTATTTAGAATTGGATCCAATCTCAAGATATTGCATTATGTACATATATGCAGGCACTCCAAAATTATATATATATATATATATATATATATATATATATATATATATATTTCAAAAAACCCAAACACTTTTGATGCCAAGCATGCCGGATAACTGATATTTAACCTACTTAACCATGCTCCCCACACCAAACTTCTTAGATACCTCAACAGCAATGGTGCATCAGACTGTACAACATACTCTCTCCAACTCTTCTTAACTCTATTGGGGAGGGGGAATGAAGCAGGTGCCAAACCCAACACTCTTCTCTATGGTAGGGAGGGGGACCTGTGGCTTTCCAGATGCGACTACAAATCTAGCCAAAGGTGCGAGATGATTGGAGTGACAGCTCAAAACATCTGGAAACCCACAACTTGTTCATTCTTGGTTGTCTAGAAGCACTCCCCTGCCCCCAACTCTATTGAAGTCCCTCATGCAAGCATACTTTTGATTTCAAGCTTTTGAATAAATGAACCTGTAACTGTCCTCAGGAATATTCAGGAGAATTAAGGCAGTTTGACGTCACTTTAACAGCTACGGAGTTATTGGAACTGTAGTCTTACATCTTTAGGCTTCTCTGCTAACGAGCGCTGGTGTCTCATCAAACTGTAACTCCCAGAATTCCATAGCATTGAGCTGTGGTAGTTAAAATGGCCTCAAATGTTAATTCCCACGATTCCACAGTATTAAGCTGTGCTTGTTAAAAGTGGTCTTGTATGCTTTCACTGTATTATACCCTGTCTCGAGCCATGAGGAGAGACAAGAAACAAATAAAAGTTATTATATTCTTATTCTACACTGTAGATCAGGTGTGGGCAAACTTCGGCCCTCCAGGTGATTTGCACTTCAACTCCCACAGCTGTTAAGAATTGTGGGAGTTGAAGTTCAAAACAGCCAGAGAGCAGAAGTTCGCCCACACCTGCTCTAGTGTGATGAGGTCCTTAGAGTGCTGCTAATGTCTCCCCAAATAAACACATATGGAAAACACAGTGGCACTCTGCTGATGCCCAGCTGAACTCCGGCTTACTGAGCTCCAAGGCTGTGTAGCCCCAGTGAAGGGGGCAAGGCTATGAGAGTACTGAGTTGGAAGAGACCCCAAGGACCATTCAGTCCACAGGCATGGACAACCTTTGGCCCTTCTTCCAGGTGTTTTGCACTTCAAAATGGTTTGGGTCCTGACTATCTTCATGACTGCATCCCCCTCTATGTACCTGCACAACTCCTCTAGGTCCCGCCACCGTCTCAAGCACAGTTGGTGAGGGGAGAGAGAGAGAGAGATAGAGGACCTTCTTGGTGGTGGCCCCCTGGCTTTGGAATGCCCTCCCCAGGGAGATTATGTAGGTCCCCACACTGTCCTCCTTCCATAGAGGTCAGAAGACTTGGATATTTAAACAAGCCTTTGTATGATTTTGTGTTGTTAATTGAATGCTTTACCTATGTTGGAAACTGCTCTGTGTCTTCTCAGGAAGATAGAGCTTATACAAATAAAAGTTTTTTGTAGTATATTGTATACACGTTTGAGAATGTTTAGCCACAATGGTCTGCAATCAATAATACAGCACTGCACTTTCATTCCATGTCCTTATTCCTTAGCTACAATTTGTACTATCCCATTCCCTTGTCTTGTCTACAGTCTGGCCATGTCCTATTATAGTTGTCACCATACGTTTTGGATGTTGTTCCGAGTTTTAAATTATTGTTTTATATGCTAAATATTTTACTTTGTTATATTGTACTGCGTGTTGTTTTCTTAATATGTTTATTTTATGATGCTTATATTTATTACGGATGTATTCCGATTACTGTTTATGTGATTTTAATATGTTTTAGGCCGCTTTGGGTCCCGTGAAGGAGAAAAGCGGGATATAAAGATTTATTATTATTATTAATAATAATAATTTTATGCTGTTTTAGGCACTTTGTGCCATATGTAAGCCGCCTGAGTCCCTTCGGGGAGATGGAGGCGGGGTACAAGAATAACATTATTATTGTTGTTGTTATTATTAAACTCCCACAATTTCTAACTGCCGGAATTGTGGGAGTTGAAGTCCACCTGGAGGGAGGGCCGAAGTTTGCCTATGCCTGGCTCTAACCCTATTATGCCACTGTATGGAAACACAACCAAAGCACTCCCGACAGATGGCCACCCTGCCTCTGTTAAACACTTCCAGAGAAAGAAGCTCCACCACAATCTAAGAGAAGGCAGCATATTCCACGGCTGAACAGGTTTCACCATCTGGGAGTTCTTCCTGATGGCTCAGCCGAGCTCTTTCCCGGTGCAGGGACTCACCCAGGCCGGGCCTCTCCTGTGCCGCCGCCTCCTCCGCCTGTCCATCGGCGCTCCTCCGCCGCCAACACCGCCTCCTCCTCCTTCGCTTCGTCCTCCTCCTTGGCGGTCCATGCCGAGACCCGGGTGGGGAGGGGGGAAGGCGGAGGGCAGCCAGGGCCCCCCTCCCTCCCGGCCCTCCCCTTGGAGCCCCCTCTACTCCTCCTCCTCCTCCTCCCTCAGGACCAGGCCTGGGCCCTCAGCTGCTGCCTCCTCCTTCTCCGCGCTTCTCTTTGCCCTCCCCTCAGGCCGCAGCGCTACGTGGCCGTCGCCGCAGCCAACCCAAAGTCTGTCAGACAGTTAACCTCGCGATTATACCGCGCCTCAAGCCTCCCCCTCCCCTCCCGCTTCTCTTTCCCTTCAGCGTCGCTCGCTGGCTCGTCGTCAGGAACGCGGCGAATGCGCATGCGCCAAGGTCCTCGCGCGAGAGAGCGCGCGGCTTCTCCTTGGCTTTCTTTTTGTTTTTTAAGGAACTCGCATTCTCCCCTCTCTGTTTCCACTCCCTTTTTGCCCCGCCCAGTTCCTTTGCGCGCGCATCGGCGCGAGACCACCACGGCCCCACGTGAGCGCAGCCAACCGCCTCGGCGCGAGACAACCCCATCCCCGCCCCGTCCTTTTCCATAGGGAAAAAAATCGCGCTCGCGTGAGAATAGCCGGAAAAGGTTGGTGGCTTGCCTTTTCCCCTTTGCGCATGCGCGGTAGGCATTAATGCCGCGCGCTTCTCTTCGGGTTGGCAAAGGGAAGTGGAGGCTAGAGAAGGAAAGCGAGACACAAAGTGGAAACAGAACAAAGAGTGTTGTTACATTTTACAATTGATGCAGGTCGACACTGCTTTTGGCTCAATGCTAGAGCCTTCTCGGAGGTAGCTCACTGGAGCAACCGCAGGAAAAGTTGAGGCGTGGCCTCCATTCCAGTCTATTTTACAGAGTCAAGAACAGCAGGAGGTTACCCAGAGAAGCCATTGAAACCCACAAATATGTGGACAATTTCAACAGAAAGGAGAAAACCATGAAAATGAACAAAATCTGGCAACTCTAAAATCAGGACAGTAAATAAAGAACAACACTCTGAAAACGGGCATTCCCGACAGGAAACAATCAGGGCCAGCTAACACCTCCCAACAAAGGATCCTCTCAGGGAGGAAGCAGCCAGACTTTGAATCTACAGTGCCATTAAATGCTCATCAAGGTGATCAACTGCAGCATTCACACTTGCCTCAAATAGACCAATAGTTCTTTCTCCCAACCTTGACTTTCCACAGATATATAAACCCCACTTGCCTTGTTTCCAACAGACCTCACAACTTCTGAGGATGCCTGCCATAGATGTGGGCAAAACGTCAGGAGAGAATTCTTCTGGAACATGGCCATACAGCCTGGAAAATTCACAACAACCCAGCTACCTAGTTGTTTCAAGAAAATACTCCACTGTTGAACCTTGGAAACACAACCATGGCAAATGTGTTATCTTTTCCAGTCACCAGTATCTTTCTCTATTACAGGCAGTTCCCAAGTTATGAACATATATATATATATATATATATATGCATACACACATGCACACGCACAGACATACACAGAGACATACATACTTTTGGATAGTAACACCCCTGTGGTGTGTTTTTTTTTTCTGTCTATGCCCCTGTTCAGAAGATTTCACCTCACTTTCTGTCTATGATAATTGGATTTTGACAAATTTGGCTTATTGTGGAAACAAGGATTTGCTATAAAGCATCAGTTGAGACACTTTTAAGCCATGATAACTCAGGAGTCAATTTCTCTTTTAAGGGACTGAAGTTGTGGCTCTCCAAGGTCATTTACTCAGCCCCTAAACTTTCGCCCTAAGTGAAACAACTTGAAGGCACACAGCAACAAAAATCCTAATAAACTTGACTATCTCATCAGTCAAAAGCAGGCTCACACTTCCCATTGAAATACTGGTAAGTTTATGTTGGCTAAAATTGTTTGTCATGTTAAATATCTTATTTGCACTACAAATAAGATATGTGGAGGGTGCATAGGAATTTGTTTTTTTGAAATAGTCCACCCCCCTAACAGTCTGACCCCAGAACATTTACATGTCATTTATAAATCAGCTTCAAACTGATAATCTGGCAGAACAGCTCATACAATTTTTAATGAAGACTTACTTTAGGGATCATACTGGGAGTAATTGAAAGTAATGACCAAAAAATTTTTGGTGGTAAAGATGTGGAAACCACTTGCTTGTTCATTTGCAAATGAACAACCCTGGCTACAACATTTCCCTTGTTTTTTTCCATAAAGTTCTTTGAACTATCTTATTTACTTCGCAAGTCTAGACACTTTAGTCTTATAAGGAATTATAAAAAAAACAATTTTTGACATGTATGAGTTGCAGCTGCAAGCCTATGCAAAGAATAAGCCCCACTGAACTCAACAGGGCTTACTTCTAAGTAGGTACCTTCAAAGGAAATGCTTCTGATTGTTGCAGCCTGGTTAACGGTGGCTGCAATTAAAATTAGCATCCCAAATGAGTGGAGTGTTAATTGGGCCAGTGCACCAAATACAATTTTCCCAGCCATTGTTGGCATGAAACTCGCCTGCAGACTGACTTCTTTAGTGCAATAAATACTCACAAAATTGTTGTGATATGGCTCTGCTGTTTTTACTGCAAAAGATTAACATGCCTGTTTTTTGGAATTTTTTGTCACTCTTCTATTGGATGCCCTCCAAAGTGTTGTGCTACTATTCGCAGTTCTCAGCCAGCCTGATCACTGGTTGTGTTTCCTGGAGATGATGGGAGTTACAGTCCACATCTTCAAGTTGGGAAAGTTGTTTTTTTTGAGGGATGGAAATTATTCCAGATGTTTATGGACCACAGCTCCCAATAGCCTCAGTCAGTCCCAATCAGCATAATGGATGTAAAGGAATGCTGGAGATTGCTGAATGTCCACAGGAGGACAGCCAACATTGTAAAGGAATGAGGAATCAAGTCCTGTGAGAAGCTGTTGAGGTAGTTAAGTAAATTTAGCACAGAGAAATAAAATATAGCTGAGTAAATATAGCTAAGAAGAAAAGATTGAGGAGTGATAGCATAGTACTCGTTAACTATTGGAAGGTTGTTACTTGGCAGGTGGAATAACTTTGTTTTTTCTTATTTGAAAAGACAGAGTCCAAACCAATTGATTCAAATTTTGAGATTCAGATTAAACATGGAAGATTTGCTCAATGATGTGAGCCATTCAGCAGTGGAACAGACTAGTTGTGAAGACAGTGTACTCTTCATTGGAGATTTTAAAACAGAAGTTAGGTGGCTACCCATCACAAATACTTGAGTAGTGGTAAGGACTTGCACCCTTGGGGTTGCCTCCAGCTCTGTGGGTCTCTGAAGTTCAACAACATCTGGAGAGCTACAAAATTCCCATACCTGCTCTGTGACTTGTTATAGTGGGTAGTAGTTATTCGGTTAGCAATGGAGGTGTCAGTAATTGACCCAGAAACACATTATGTTTCGGAACCAGCTCTACTGGAGTTACTAAGCAAGTTAGATTTTTTATCATTATGATTTGTTATGAGTTGCAGTTCTCTTTGATGTTTTAGTACCTCTGTCTATATTGTTATTATTCTTATAAACCCTGACTTCAAATGCTCTAGCCTGGTGTAACTTGACAAATATCCAAACTCATGCAGGGCCACCTGTCTGACTGCATTACTGATCTGAGAATAGGGAGTATAGGGAAGGGTTGGGAAAAGTCCTTGCACCCAGAGAGAAGAGAAAGACTGTGCTCATGGAAACATCTTCTTTGTTAAGAAGTGACTTGATTTTGTGTGAGAAACAGAATACAGCACAAATAAAATAGAGTGAGGCAAAATAGGAAACAAATCTTATATGAACAGAAACTGTAAAACAATGTTTTCTAATCCTCTCAAGTGAATATTGCCCATATAACTAGGTTAACAGTTTACTCCCATCAATGACAAGCCTCCAACCAAAAGGCTAAAATCATGTTTTGGGTGATACACACACACACACACACACACAAACCAATTAGGCACGAGGAATAAAAAAGTGATGGAAGAACAATATACTGTAATCAACCTTCATATTAGCCCTAGTCAGCACAGCCAAAAGTCAGAAATATTTGAAGTTGAGGTGCAAAAATACCTCTAGGTTTCATTTTGTCTTGGTACTTTTGGCAATGCCAAGTATTTGGCTATCTCCCCTACTCATTTCAGTTTGCTACAGTACTATAAGCCCAGTGTTGACTAAAGTTGCCAGTGTATTTGAAACATCGCCTCATCAGCCAAGACCATCATGATTGATTAACACAGTGGTTATCAACCTGTGGGTCCCCAGGTGTTTTGGCCTACAATTCCCAGAAATCTCAGCCAGTTTACCAGCTGTTAGGATTTCTGGGAGTTGAGGCAAAAACATCTGGGGACCCACAGGTTGAGAAACACTAGACTAGTATGAAGGGAATGATGTGGCTTTCCAGATGATGTTGAACTGCAACTCTCAGCATTCTTCACCACTGGCCATACTTGGACTTGTATTCCAACAATGTATGAAGAGCCGCATGATTTCCTGCACTCACAGAAAGATTTGAATGGGAGTCATGTTGCTTATGACCCATTCAAACATGGAGCTGACCATAAAGTTGTGATGTCTGCAGGCTGCCCAATAGGTAATTCTCTCATTCTTGTTCTGACAAGGCTGTTTCAGTTGTCTACAGTCACCCTTTGATCTTAGCTTTGACATGAAAAGGCATGTCACCTAGGCAGAGGAGGAAAGTGCATACAAACCTACACCTGTCCTTGCACCTTAACTGTTTGCCAATCCACAGAATGACACGCCTGCCTCTTAGCTGCAGATCTTATCAATCCTGTGATTTCCCTATTGGTTCTCAAGGCTGCAAATGCCTAATTCACCTTCTACAAAAATTCTGCCTAGCCCTTGAATGTTTCTCATGTCATTTTCCTTCCCAGGCATTCTGGCTTAATTCCAGCAGATATTCTACTTTCCACATCCTCCCTGTGGTTTCACTTGACATCCACATTGAGTTCCAGCTTTTGTCCTAAACCACTATGCGTATTTGTTTGCAAAATGGATTATCCGACTCCAATGTAGATGGGGGTGTTGATGATAATTTCTCTACCTATACATGCGGATGTTGGCATATAGTTCAGTTTGTATTTTGTTTGCAGGAGTAATGTGTCCTTCCAAATATGTTTCTGCTTTTCTTTTTTGTTTTAAGAGCAGCAGTTCTCAATCCTTGGAATTTTAGACATTTCAAAACTCCCAAAAGCTCCAGTCAGCATAGCTAATGGTTGGAGATTCTGGGAATGGGAGTCTGGGGGGCGGGGTGTTAATCCTTTGAAATATGCATTCTACTTAACATGTGTTAGCCTACAGTCACCTAATAGAAAATGATAGTGGTATAGAGCTGCACCTGATCTTAACATCTATAATTAAGTGGCAGAAGTGGCTAGGTGCATCTGTAATTCAGTTGATGAACTAAATTTTTTATTTCAAATTGTACAAATAGGAAATTGGTAAGAGGCTACCTTTTGAAGATGATCCAGATACTGTAGATGGTCTGTTTGGCAGCTAGTCTCCTGAATTAGAACTGTCTGGTGATCTTCCTATTTGCATTCTGCAGGCACATCACTCCCATGTTCTCTTATGTGTTTGTGGTAGACAACTATTGATTGTCTAAAACCATTTGCAGGCTGTGACAGTCAGCTATAAAGTGAACCTTCAGGTACTGTTGAACAATTCCTATCAGACCTTCACATTGGCCAGGTAGATAGAAGTGATGGGAGGTGGAGTTCAATACCACGTGGAGGGTCTACAAGCCCCAGCACTGGCCTACTGTGCATATTATCTGAAAGTTGATGACCCCCACGTGATATAGCAAGCGGGGGTGGTGGCCCAATTTTGCTTGCTTAAGGTTACAGTGAACTCAAGGAAGAAAGATTTGATCCCAAGATTTCCAATTTAGAGTTCTTAATACATTAACTTCCAAGTCACACTGTTAAGAAGGGACATTTTATTTGTTCATTTATTGAAGGTTGTTTAATACAGTCTCAACTTCTTGCCAGAAGTAAACTTCTTTTGAAGTAATTAAAACATCCCACTAGTGAATGCTGCTATCATCAGGCGATCAGTGGAAAACTTGCCACATTTCCCTTACAGCTGGGATGAGACTGAAACAGAAATTAGCTGTCTAAAAGATCTGTTTTTTCTCAGTATGAAGATAGGTATATTAACCATTGACAAGTCATAGAGGAGAGCAGGAATAAAATTTGCATGAAAGTGTTAGTTCCATATGGGAACAATCCATCCTCAAAGATCATGATGGTTGTTATAATCTGCTTTACTGTATGGGTGGCAGAATTTTCTCATACTGATAAACCCTTGCTTGGCATTGTATTTGACAGCAAAGAAAGGGCTGAAGAAAGACGACTTTTTCAGTTTCTCAAAACAAAGCTTACAATGAAATAATATGGCAAGATCTTGTAAAAATCAATGTTCATTCCAGAGGGGGGCCTTAGGTTAAATTTGTCAGAACAAAAAAACACAACTCCTTAGTCCTTTACAACTTTCATTCTGCATACTGATCACCAACAAAAATAATGTTTTAGTGGAAGAAAATGAAGATTGATCACCTTTATTATAGTAAGGTATTTTCAATCTCTTGAATTTTCAACCCCAAGTTGTGAAACCTCAGTGATTACTTTTGGCTAAATGATCTTATTTTCAAGGGAATTGTAGAAAAAAGAGAGGGCCGGGAACAGAGAAGGTGCTCATTGGGGTAGCTGGAGCAACACTGACTGTCCTGATGGTAGATAGGTGATGTTGCGGGACCGCGAGAGCTGATACGCAATATCTTCAGCTGCCTCCAATTTGCGTAATTCAATGAGGCCATCGCCAGCACTAGCCAGAGAATTGGCAATCAGCTCAGCTGCTTTTGAGTCCCCCTCTGCTGAGATGATAGCTGCTTTTTTCTGTTGCTCTGCCTGTGAAAGTATGGAAGGAAACAGATAAATAATGGAAGCAGGAAAAGGGACAACTAACCCCATCAAGAACAAATTTCAGCATTGAGTGTTGACAGTAGCCAGAAGAGAACAAATTGGGGGGGGGGGGGGGGGGAGGGGAGGGGAGGTGCATTAGAAGTCATGACTTCTGAGCAGCATGGAACTGAGAAAAAAGGTATAAACCTCTCCAGCAAGAAGTGATTCCCTGCCAATGTGATCTATCAAGCATATTAAGCCTCACCTTTTCCACTATGAATCTAGCCCTCTCTGCTTCTTGCTGGGCGACTTGCTTCATTTCTACTGCTTCTGTGAACTCTTTCCCAAATGTCAGATGTGTCTGAAAGAGAAGAGGGAAAGACTTGTCATTCATGAACTGTGTTAATACAAGCTACCGACGTTAAAGATTATTATTATTTTGAAATTAGCTCTGCCTTTCCTCCATTGTGCTCAAGGCATTTGAAAAAACTACACTATTAAACACAAATTACAGACATGTAAATCCATACATTAAAGATATTAAAAATACACAAATTACAAATGTGTTAAACTGCAATAGAATCATAGAATAGTAGAGTTGGAAGAGACCTCATGGGCCATCCAGTCCAACCCCCTGCTAAGAAGCAGGATATCGCATTCAAAGCACCCCCGACAGATGGCCATCCAGCCCCTGCTTAAAAGCCTCCAAAGAAGGAGCCTCCACCACAGTCCGGGGGAGAGTTCCACTGTCGAACAGCCCTCACAGTGAGGAAGTTCTTCCTAATGTTCAAGTGGAATCTCCTTTCCTGTAGTTTGAAGCCATTGTTCCGTGTCCTAGTCTGCAGGGCAGCAGAAAACAAGCTTGCTCCCTCCTCCCTATGACTTCCCCTCACATATTTATACATGGCGATCATGTCTCCTCTCAGCCTTCTCTTTTGCAGGCTAAACATGCCCAGTTCTTTAAGCCGCGTCTCATAGGGCTTGTTCTCCAGACCTTTGATCATTTTAGTCGCCCTCCTCTGGACGCTTTCCAGCTTGTCAACATCTCCCGTCAACTGTGGTGCCCAGAATTGGACACAGTATTCCAGGTGTGATCTGACCAAGGCAGAATAGAGGGGTAGCATGACTTCCCTGGATCTAGATGCTATACCCCTATTGATGCAGGCCAGAATCCCGTTGGCTTTTTTAGCTGCCGCATCACATTGTTGGCTCATGTTTAACTTGTTGTCCACAAGGACTCCAAGGTCTTTTTCGCACACACTGCTGTCAAGCCAGGCGTCCCCCATTCTGTATCTTTGATTTCCATTTTTTCTGCTGAAGTGAAGTAATAAAAGTAATGCAAACAAACAAAAATGATAACTTTACTTGCTTGTTTCCTGAAAGTGCGTACAAACAAGTTTTAAATTGTGTTATTGGGGTGCTAATGCCATGAAAACTTGCCATGTGTGATAGCCCTTCATATCATACTATTCTGTGGTGCCTTAAAAAGATGGAAAACCAAGTATTAGGCTCATCTACTATGCCTGGGAATTTACATCCTAGAAAAAGACACAAGAGAAGCAGATGAAAGAGAAAGAAATGGAAGCAGAGGTAAACAGGAAGAAATGACTGCTGCAGTTCCATGTGCATTGACAGCAGAATATTGAAACAAGGGACTGTTCCAAACATTCCAGAGGAAAAAAATAATCTGTTTATTTCCAGTGTATATTACATTCAGAATGAGATGGAAGCACTTCCTTTGAGATACCCATGGCCTTTTCACTTTGGACAAATTAATATAACCTGAATCCAGACACATTACTGCTAGGACTGAAGCATTCCTGTCACTGATCTGCTCATTGCATCTGAACCTCCTGCTGCAGCCTTTAGATTTCAAGGTCACATTTTTTTTTCTATGCCAGAAGATAATGAGAAACCTGCAACTCTCCAGACATTTTGAACCATGATTCCTATCAATATTTAGCCAGTAAAGCCAATAGCAGGTATGATGGGAGTTGTAATCAACATAAAGAGGGCCACAGGTTCCTTCCTCCTTAGTTTAAACCCTAACCTGTTAGCAATGATGGTTTCTTACCAAGGAAACATCATCCAGGATAAGGCCAAATGTTGCCGCTCTTTCTGTGAGGTCTTCACTCACTTGCCGTGAAACTAGCTCTCTCTGGGTGATCAACTCACCAGCATCAAAACGAGCCTGAAACAATGAGATGTGTTAAAAGGCAACGGGTGTGTGTAAGAGAGCCTTCCCAATGATGACTCCCCATTCATGAAATCGCTTTTTCTGGGAGGTCTGGTTGGCCTCCTCCCTAATGTCTTTCTGCTAGCAGATACGTTTTTTGTAATTCTAAGAAGCTTTTGGGTTTTGGTATATGTAACATAAGTTTTAATACAGTTGTGGTGGTATAGTGTTATTTTACTATGTTTTAAACTTAAAGTATTATTTAATGGCTTTTAAAATTGTGCTTTAAAAATTGTTTTAATTTTTATATTAACAGTTTAATTGTATTGTGCTTTTATAATAATGGACATCACCAAGGATCCTATGTTGAAAGGCGAATATAAATAAAATCATTAGTCCCTCCCATCACAGGATCACCAAGGGTTGCACACCCCAATAATTTCTTTAAAACATGCTTAAAATTACATTCAAATGCCCGAGAGTCCTCTTAGAGAATAATGGGAGAAATTTCCCCTTATTTTTGGCTTACCCTGGAATGTATTTGAATTACGACTTTTCTAGTAAACTAGAAGCTATTTGTTGTTTTTAAAAAAAGAAAAATATGTTTTCCCCATGGATATCCAAGTCTAGCCTGAGGGTTAGAAGTCACTAATGCTGGATTTATTTATTCATTCTCCTACTGCACCCCAGGAGCATGATACCACTTGAAAAATTGCCTTTTCCTTACCACTACAGATTTCAGAATCTCTGTTGTAATGGAAGGCAACACTCGCTCATCGTAGTCTTCACCGATAGTGGTATAAATTCTGGGAAGTTGAACAGTCACTGGCCTGAACAAGATTCGCAATGTGATGTTTACATTCTGTAAATCTACCAGAAAGATAGGAAGAACATTAGAGCAAGAATTCATGGTTGCAAGTCAAGGGTATGTTATTCCGGGCCCACTCCATGTTTTTGAAGAGGCTATAAATCAGCAATTCCCAGTTCATGCCTCTTTGCAAGCTTATGTGAATTTCCCCCCACAATCTGCCATCTCTATGGCAGCCTCAATGAGAAAAGAGCTAATGGTGAGGAAGGTTAGAAACTGCTGTCCCAGTAACATCCTCAGGACCATAGATCCTCTTCTTTTTAATTTGGCATTTCTCCAATCCCAGCAAGGCTTAGGAGCTAGGAAACCAAAACCAGAAAACTAGTATTTTTTAAAATCACCTTCTGTAATAATTCCCTATGCCAGTGGGCTTGTTTTGTCTTGTCTTGATTGAAGTGAAATAACCGAGGGGCTGGCCATTATGATAACCTGTTGCAACTTGCCCAGAACTCTACTTGGAAATCCACACCACTTTTCAATCAAACTGAATTATGTATCAAGGATAAAGTCAAACTGATCCAGCATCTGATTACCTTTGCTCCCAGTGATCACAGGAACGTTGCGTGGGCGAGAGCGGCAGTCAAATATGATTGGCTTCTGCACCCATGGGATAAGAAAATGAGTGCCTTCTCCCACCACTATGTCCTGGACACCTCGGAATCTGTCAAAAATGACAGCCCTGTGGCCTGCATCCACTAGAAGAGGAGTAGAGCAAACAAAACATCAGAAACTGGAACCACAAAAAAGTAAGAAATAGTGAACCATGTCCCACATCAATTTGGAGTTTTATGTGCCAAAAATGGTAAAGGTTTACATACTGATAAACCAGGCATGGGAAAACTTCGACCCTCCAGGTGTTTTGGACTTTAGCTCCCACAATTCCTAACAGAAAGCTGTTAGGAATTGTGGAGGTCCAAAGTTTACCCATGCCTGTGATAAACCTATGACCACCTGGTTTATTCAAAGATACAAATGGAACAAAATGTTGCAATGCTGTGTTCGCCTGTTCAGGATTTCAGCAAACGGATGCAAATGTTGCTGTTTTTAAATATAACTTTCAGAATCCCCAAGCCTTCATGTTACATTGCAGGCTAGAAATGAATTCCCTCCCATTTTTTATTCTAGGACCTTACAGTAGGAGTGTGGATTATATGGTCCTATAAGTCTTGCTGACTACCACTGCCATAATCTTTGAACATAGTGGTTGGAGTCCAATGACATTGAGAAAGCTACATAATGTAGTTAGCTACACTCCTGCAGAATATAATTCCCCTTTTGAATGTGTGGTCCTATTTGTCACTTTGTGTGTGTCTCCCAATTCTGTGAAATATTGACTTCTTCTCTTCAGTGTTTAGTTTTTACTTTTACGGTGAAGCCTACTATGATTATGGATCCATCTAGGTATTGTATTACAAAATGATTGGGACAAAATGCAAGCCTAATGAAGAAGGAGTTCCCTAAGCTTTTATCAGTTATATTCCATAGCAAAGTATCCAGCTCAGCTGTCTCTGCTTAACAGTTTTTAATATTCTACTGAAGAGTTCTAGTCAAAGGCAAATCACTAAAATCAACTGCAGTCAGTTACAATATCTCATGCAAGAAAATACGTCCTTACCATTATAAAGAGCAGAGTTGACAACTCCACCAGCAATTGCCAGGCCAAGGCCCAGTTTACCAACAGTCTCAAAGATCTTGGCAGCCATCAGGTCAGCTTCAAGCCTGCTTCTATGTCTTAAAAAAAAAATCACAGCTGCGCATAGAATAGGGAAATGCATAGAAGCCTTTAAAAAAAGGTAGTGAAGCAATTTCCCTCAATGGGAGCTGACTATAAAGCAGTCTGTTTTCCAACAATGACAAGTTACAAATCATTCATACCCACCTAGTAGTGTTGAATATCGTAGGATCTCCTCCAGAATAAACACCCAGATAACTGTTCTGATTTAACAATCTCCTTTCTGTTGGTATATATTATTGTTTCTCATGTAAACCCTCTAGGCTATATATTTATGGTGTATATGAAATAAAGGGTGTTTCAAAGAGATGTACCTGATTTGAAATCACTTTACCTCTGCAACCACGAACCGTGTATGAATGAAACCCTTACCCCTTGAAAGCTTCAAAGCAGAGTTTCAAATGATAATCGCTAGAGGTCTCTCCCAGCTCACAAACAACCTCCAGCCCCAGTCTTTTGCAAGATGGTGACTTCACAAGATAAGGCCTAATGAAATCATCTCAATTTGCAGAGTTATTGTCTAGTTTTGTTTCTGGTTCAAAATGGTTAGGAAAACTTGATAACATTACATTGTTGGGTGATAACATGTAGCTATTGTGAAATGTTCTGCTTTGAAATTGGTTCCATCATTTTGTTTTGTCTTAGTCATACATTTTTTATTTCATTTTCATACTTTTGTACTGCAAGGGTGGGGGGAAGGGCTCACAATGTCTTTCGCTTAGGAAAAACAAAAAAAATGTTTCATTTTTGATGCCATTTGTCCTTATTGTTGATCTTCTTTCTCCTGATATTGCCCCATTTTTTCTTATCTTCTCCCTTGGGCCTATACCATTAGTATTTCTTCTAGTTATTTGTCACTTTATTTCTACATTACATTTTCTCTCTATATTTATACATACAAATTTTATAATTTTACAGCTTTTTTGTTAGTATAAACCAGTGGTTCTCAACCTGTGGGTCCTCAGGTGTTTTGGCCTCCAACTCCAAGAAATCCCAGCCAGTTTAGCAGTTGTTAGGATTTCTGGGAGTTGAAGGCCAAAACATCTGGGGATCCACAGGTTGAGAACCACAGTTCAAGTTTTTTGTCATTTTACTTATACATTACATTTTCTTTTTTCCATTACTTTTAATAATATTTCATTTATATTTCTTAGAGATGATTTTGTTTGTTAATGTATTATTAATGCCTGTATAAATACTCATTAGCTTGGTCCATTGTCTACCCTTTTATATCAAACTGTCTCTCTCACTCTCTATATACATACATAAACAAACATATTAATATATATACTTATATATGTGTGTGTGTGAGTATATGTACTATAATTTCTATATCATTGATATTGTGCATTTTTTCTATTATGGTTTCTTAACAATTGGCCCATCAGTTAGCACCCGTCTTTTAAGTTTTAATATACAAAATACAGAAGATAACCATATATTTCTTATTTTTAGTTCTCATATCCTATCGTGGTCATCTTCTTTAGGTTTTTTTTACAAAGTCTAGTACAAAAGGTTCCATTCTTGTAGATTCTGCAAATTAGTTTGTTGAAGGGCTCCATCATTTTGGAACACCCTCTATAATGGAATTTCCTATTTAGATCTGGGTCCCATCTCCAAAATATCTCATAATATTCTGTATATGCAAGTATTACCAGACATGGGCAAACTTTGGCCCTTCAAGTGTTTTGGATTTCAACTCCTACAATTCCCAACAGCTGGTAGGCTGTTAGGAACTGTAGGAATTGAAGTCCAAAACACCTGGAGGGTCGATGCTTGCCCATGCCTGATCTACACTGTTGAATTAGTGCAATTTGGCACCACTTTGCCACGACTTGATGCAATGGAATCATGGGATTTATAGTTTGGTGAGACAACCACATAATTTGTCAAGGAAGGATAAAAGCTTTGTAAAAATACAACTCCCAGGATTGCATAGGATTAAGCCATGGCAGTTAAAGTGGAGTCAAACTGCATTAATTTTATAGTGTAGATGAATCCAAAATGGGGAGGGGGGGAGGAGACAATCAGAAACACGGTTCTGGTCCCAAGTATTAGGCTAAGGGATATCCAGCCTATAAAGGTTGCAGCCCACCATTTGCCAGAAATGGAATTCAGAAAAGCCTCTCAACCACCATGTTTTCCTCATCTCCACCCTCTTTAACCCTTGCTCTGTTTTCTTCGTCCCTTTCCATGCATTTTCCTAACACTCACAGCGCTCTCAACCCTCCCAAATGCAGACTGAAGCGAAAGGAAGGGAAGAAAAAAGATTTGGGGCGGCTGAGAACTCCGAGGGCCGCATGATCGCATTGCTTCACTCACCTCCCCAGACAGCTCTGACCTCCACATGAATCCCCAGCAAAAGCACCTGGCCTTGCTGTGCGGTGACGTACAATCTACTCGCCCCAAAGGTCTCGCGCAAAGACTGATGGGATTCGTAGTCTTTCTAGTCGCGGTGGTAAATGGAATGCAAAGGAGCACGAAGGCGGGAAGAACTACAAACCCCGAAAGCCTCACAAAGTCTGCCCTTATAGGCTCAGAGCTACTTGGGATTTGTTGTCTGTCATATATATAAGAAAAGCCAGGGTGGTAACTGCAGTAGAGTTAGGATTTTGGTGCTTCAGAGACAGTTGAGTTTCTGATCATGCAGAGTGCATCTACATTGTAGAATTAATGCAGTTTGACACCACTTTAACTACCATGGTTTAATTCCATGAGATAAGGGTACAGTAGAGTCTCACTTATCCAACACTCGCTTATCCAACGTTCTGGATTATCCAACGCATTTTTGTAGTCAACGTTATATCATGATATTTTGGTGCTAAATTCATAAATACAGTAATTACTACATAGCATTACTGCGTATTGAACTACTTTTTCTGCAAAATTTGTTGTCTAACATGATGTTTTGGTGCTTCATTTGTAAAATCATAACCTAATTTGATGATTAATAGGCTTTTCCTTAATGCCTCCTTATTATCCAACATATTTGCTTATCCAACATTCTGCCGGCCCGTTTATGTTGGATAAGTGAAACTCTACTGTATTTGTATTTTAGCAAAATGTATTAGGTTATGTTAAGCAAGCAGACAGAACATTCCCCTAGCCATAGTGTTGGGTGAGTGACTTCAAATTACTTAATGAAGTGATTGAAATGCACCCAGTATGAAATGCAAATCTACCACTTAAATGATGTTGTTAGAGTGACCCAGCATTTCAGTATACCATGTAGCTGTGGACAAACCTACATAGGGACCACCAAACACAGCATTGCCCAAACATGAATCAAGGAACATAAAAGGCATTGCAGATTAATTCAACCATAGTCAGCCATAGCAGAACACTTGATGAACCTACCTGGATACAGCATATTATGCTGAGAACACAAAAATGCTGGACCATTCTAACAACCACAAATGTCAGACTACACAGAGAAGCCACTGAAATCCACAAGTATGTGGACATTTCAACAGAAAGGAAGAAAACCATAAAAATGAACAAAATCTGGCTACTAGTATTAAAAAAACTCTAAAATCAGGACAATAAGTAAAGAACAATACTCAGAAAACAGAGGAATTCCAGACAGGAAACAAATAGGGCCAGCTAACACTTCTCAACAAAGGATTTCCCCAGGCTGTAAGCAGCCAGTCTTTGAAGCTGCAAGGCCATTCAATGCTAAGCAAGGTGGTCAATTGCAACATTCACACTTGTCTCAAGCAGACAGGAGTTCTTTCTCCCATGCTGGATATTTTACAGATATATAAACTCCACTTGCCAAGTTATCAACAGACCTCACTGCCTCTGAGAATGCATGCCATAGATATGGGTGAAACGTCAAGAGAGAATGCTTCTAGAACATGGCCATACAGCCTGGAAAATTCACAGCAACCCAGTGATTCTGGCCATGAAAGCCATTAAAAAAATTAAAAATATCTGCCACCCAGTTTCTTCTCATCTTCAGAACTTGGAAAGTCACTTTCAAAAAGCAATTGTTGCTGTTTGTTTCCACGATTGTTTGTAAAAGAGGCAATCTATTTTACGTCATAAACGCAGTGACTCATTTTGTTCCACTTTGTGTTACTCTTTTGTACAAGAGTGAAGTTCATAAGAAAATGGGAGAAAGCTCGAAAAATTCCTCTGAAAGTGCCTCTAAAAATGCCCTTAAAATGTCACTTTAGAAAGTTACTCAGAGCATTAGTCATTACGCCAAGAAGGTGAATTTATTTCCCATGTCTTAAGGTTGCTTTTGAAATGTAAATTCATTTTGTCTTTTTCATCCTCTCAAATGTCTTTGCAGGCAACTGTTAGTGGTTTGAGTGTTGAACTAGGGCCCCATCTACACTGCCATATAATCATAGAAACACAGAGTTAGAAGGGACCCTGTGGGCCATCCAGTCCAACCCCCTGCCAAGAAACAGGAAAATCGCATTCAAAGCACCCCCGACAGATGGCCTTTGAATGGAGTTCAATGGAGTTGAAACTGGGTTATATGGTCAATTTCATAGGCTAGATCTACATTTCATATAATCCAGTTTCTGAATCCAGATTATCTGCCCTGATTTATAAGAAGCACTGCTTGAATATCAAGAAAAAGGTGGGTGCTAGAAACAATATCATACGAAAGCTGACTGGCACAACCTGGGGATCAAAACCAGATACAGTGAAAACACCTGCCCTTGCGCTTTGCTACTCTGCTGCTGAATACGCATCCCAGTGTGGAATACATCTCATCACGTTAAAACAGTGGATGTGGCTCTTAATGAGACATGCCGCATTGTCACAGGATGTCCACACCCTACACCACTGGAGAAATTATACTGATATCCGTTGGGAAGTAGCAGCCTGTAATGAAAGGACCAAGGCAGTGATATCTCCAGCCCATCCTCTGTTCGGATATCAGCCAGCATGCCAATGCCTTAAATCAAGAAACAGCTTCCTAAGATCTACAGAGATACTCGCAGGAACACCTCAGCAAGCGAGAGTTCAAAAGTGGCAGGCTAAAACTCAGAACCTCAATTAGTGATTGATATGAAATGAGAAACTTCCTCCTGGTCACACAGAAGACTGGGCGACTTGGAAGGTGTTGAACAGACTGCGCTCTGGCACCATGACATGCAGAGCTAACCTTAAGAAATGGGGCTACAAAGTGGTGTTCGGAACATGTGACTGTGGAGGGAGAGCAAACCACAGACCACTGACTACAATGCGGGCTGAGCCCCTCCACATGCACAATGAAAGACCTTCTTACAGTGACATCAGAGACACTCCAAGTGGCCAGTTTATGGTTAAAGGAAATCTAGTTTTTAACTTTGTTTTTAAATACATTATAACTGTATCCTCAATTTGTTTCTGACACAATAAATAAATAATCTGCTTTGAAGTGCATTACGAGACTACACTGTCATATAACCCAGTTCAAAGCACATAATCCTGATTCAGAAACTGGATTATATGGAGGCATAGATGGAACCACAGACTTATATAATGCAGTTCAAACTGCATTATATGTTTCAAACTGCATTATATGCCATGTGGATATGGCCTAGGACTCCCTACTCACCAACTGTCTTTATTGGCAGTATGATCAATCAAGGTGAATACAAAGGTCTGGTATTTTGGGTATGCATGAACATGTATTTTATAACTTGTCAGCCTAAAGAAAACATAATTTTGGATGTATGGTCTGTATATATGCCCAGCTGCGCTTCACTATATCTTAGGTACTTCCTTTCTCTCTCTCTCTCTCCCCCCCCCCCCCCCCCATTCCATACTATCCTTTATTTTACATTGAAGGCATCATTTTAAAAAGGGCTAACACTGCCATATAATCCTGTTCCAATAAGATAATCTGGATTTTATATGGCAGTGTATAGGGGCCAAGGTCACTGAGTTAGTGGGATATAGCCATTGCCACTATCCATGTTTTCATTAATCATAATTCATCCTACAGTTTGGTACATACGCCATGGATGTGTTTACATAAAAAAATAAATGCAGTTTGAAGTTCCTTTAACTCCCATGGCTCGATGCTATGGAATCGTGGGAGTTGTCATTTTACATAGCCTTTAGTCTTCTCTGCCAAAGAGAGCTAGTGCCTCATCAAACTACACATCCCAGGATTCCATTAATATTGAGCCATGGCAGTTACAGTGGTATTAAACTGAATTAATTCTACATTGTGGATGCCTCCCCATGATTTCATCTAGAACCTAGTTTGAATATTTGGAGCTAGATGAAATTAATTCCAGATCAGTCCAGACCTAATCTGATTTGGATCCTGGGTCTGAATTTAGAACTGGAAAACTGAGGTTAAAAACTAACCCAACTAAAACACAGATAGTAAATACAGAACAACACTCAAAAGACAGGAAACAAGGTGTTAGCTGTCAGGGACAGCTAACACCTCCTAACAAAGGATTCCCCCAGACAGGAAGCAGCCAAGCTTTGAAGCTGCAAGGCTATTCAATGCTAATCAAAGTGGCCAATTGCAACATTCACACTTGCCTCCAACAGACAAGAGTTTTTTCTCCCACCGTGGACATTCCACAGAAATATAAACCCCACTTGCCTAGTTTCCAACAGACCTCACAACCTCTGAGGATGCCTGCCATAGATGAGGGCAAACTTCAGGAGAGAATACTTCTGGAACATGGCCATTCAGTCCAGAAAACTCATTGCAACCCAATTAAACTTTTATTTTTTCCATACATCTACATAAAATATGGAAAGATGCCGATCCGAAAGAGGGGATACCTCAGACATAGTTCAGACAAATAATCTTCCAGGTTTTTGTGTGCTAGTCACCTGTACAATTTGTTCTCTCTCTTTTTGAGGCCAATAACAATTTTAAAAAGAGTAAGCCATTCAATCTTGGCAATTTATGATGCTTTTTCTTGGCACTGACACCATCTGCCTCTTTCTCTTCCTAAGGGCACCATGTATTATTGCTGCAGAAAGCCCTCTTGGTAAATTTAAACTAACGATCACGTATAATAGTAATAATAAATAATTGTCAAAATCGTTAACTTCCAGCAGTAAATTACATATACACCTATGTGTGTCTAAGTTTGACTTATAATGAGAAATAAAATATAGTGTTTTGCTTGCTCAACCAAATGGGCATAAAATAACTATGTTTGCTTTGCTTCACAATATATACACCAAGGGTGCAATATAATGGTAATATATGCACTCTTTGGATTAAATAGATGTGTTTTTTGGCACAGCAAAACTGTACACAGGCAGAAGCACTAGACAGATGGTTTTGAAAAATGGATAGTATTGAGTAAGCACTCTACAGTCAGGGTGAATGGGGTGTGTATGGAATAAATTTCCCTACCTAATCATGCACAGGCTCATAGAGAGACAGCTGCCCAAACCCTTTTGCCAATGAGAGACAACTAACAGCTAAAGTCTAGCAAGCAAAGAAATGTAGGAGACACTTGACTCTATAATTTCAATTACGTCAAACAGTCCTTCTCTCTAAGCACTGGGTGGAAGGGACCTGGGTTATATGGCTGTGTGGAAGCGCTCTCAGATTGTAAACTAGTGATGCTAGTGAAAAAATCCCTCCCCCCAAATTCCATTTTGGCATTTTCATAAGACTGTTTTGGAGACACAGGGTGCATCTACACTGTAGAATTAATGTAGTTTGACATCACTTTCACTGGCATGGCTCATTACTGTGGAATCCTGAGAGCTGTAGTTTGAAGGTCCTTCCACACAGACATATAACCCAGAATATCAAGGCAGAAAATCCCACAATATCTGCTTTGAACTGGATTATCTGAGTCCACACTGCCATATATTCCAGTTCAAAGCAGAAAATGTGGGATTTTATTCAGCTGTGTAGAAGGGGCCAAAGTTTGTATCCTTCTCTACCAAACAGGGTTGGTGCCTAACCAAACAACATACTCCAGGGTTCCATAGCACTGAGCCATGACAGTTAAAGTTGTGTCAAACTGCATTATTTCTACAGTGCAGATACACCAAGAGTGTCTGAATGCCTTCCCACTTATTTTTGATGTCTGGATCTCCATATCCCCCCCCTTTTTCAGGCTGTGTTTCTCTACTCTAGAATCAAAATGGGACAATGTAAGCCAGCCCAGAACTGGTACATAATTGCCCAGCGTGCTTCAGGTTGAATCATGTGCTTTTCCTTACTAACCACTTCTTGTGACTTCTGATGATGTCAATCAATCCTTACTAGAAAGGATGGGAGAGTGGCCACTTTTTCTGCGTCTTACTTACAAAAAGGTGAGGCAACAGGAGTACATTTTCTCTCATGTAGCCATAATTCAAAAGAGAGAACTGGCAAAGCCACTTCTGAGCATTCCTTACCCAAGGAAAGCTGTGATATTAATGGGGTTGCCATAAGTCAACAGCTGCCTTGAAGGCACACACATACAAAACATAACGTTAACAGCAATGTTACTATACCAACAGTGTAATTTTGAGAACATCATCTTCATCATTATGATCTAATAACAGTTTTTTTTTTATTTAATACCCGCCTCTCCTTATTGCTTAGGGTGGGGCACAACATTGTTAAAATACATCCACATAAGCACAATAAACATAGAATGTGATTTCATAATTCATAGTTAAAACTGACAGACTGACATATTGTTCTATTACCATCAAGTCCAACCCATAGAGACATTATAAATGAGAGCCCTCTTCAGGTCTTGCAGACTTAGGTCCATGGCTTCCTTGATTGAATCAATCCACCTATAATGCTGTCTTTCTCTTTTCCTACTACCTTCAACTTCACCAAACATTATAATATTTTCCAGTGAATCATGTTGTCTTATGATGTGTCCTAAGTATGACAGCCTCCAATTAGTAATTTTGGCTTCTAGTAAGATATTGTACTTGATTTCATCCTGGACATATTTGTCTTTTTGGTAGTCTTTTCCAGAAGATTCAGAAACAATCTTGTATTTCTTGACATCTTCTCACAAAGCCATTTCTGTTGCATGGAAACAAATTTAATCTATTTTATTTGTGTATGGGTTGTACTTTATAATACTGATCTGATATGGTTTGAAATGAACAAATGTAAGTAAGCAGCAAGACTTTTAAATGTCCAAAAATTGAATTTTCTGTATGCTTGAATAACAAGAGGTCAAGAGGCAGCACAGCCATATATCTTACTAAGCATGTTAAGAGAAAGTATCATCATAAAAACTATAAGCATAAAAAAGCAAATATTCATTTATATTACTAGAAGGAATTAGGTTTATTATGTTTGCCAGTTTTGAAAATTGGACATTACAGCTAATCATGTATTTTTCTGAGTGGGAAAGGGAGAGGGGGTGAGAGGAAGAAGGAGGGAAAGAGAGCGAAAGAGAGAGGCCCCTCCAACACAGTTGAATAAAATCCCACATTCCCTGCTTTGACCTGGAATATATGGCAGTGTGGAAATGTTGATCAGGCATTCAGACAACATGACCAGTCCAGCGGAGTTGATGGCATAGGAGTATCGCTTCAATGCTGGTAGTCCTTGCTTCTTCCAGCACACTGACATTTTTCTGCCTGTCTTCCTAAGAGTTTGCAGGATTTTTTGGAGGCAACACTGGTGGAATCGAGTTGAGTGTGATGTCTGTAGACAGCAGGCCCGGTCCAACGTGGAGGCCGTTGAAGCGGCCGCCTTGGGCGTACGTCAAGGGGGGTGTTGTCGAGGCCTCGACAGCGCCCCTGTGTAAATTTACTGAGGAGGGAGGCAGTGGCAGCGGTGGGGGGGGGG
The DNA here is from genome assembly GCF_035594765.1 of Anolis carolinensis. Classification (NCBI taxonomy): domain Eukaryota; kingdom Metazoa; phylum Chordata; class Lepidosauria; order Squamata; family Anolidae; genus Anolis; species Anolis carolinensis. The sequence continues at coordinate 25,984,778 of NC_085846.1, read as the reverse complement.
ACCATTGCCTCCCTCCTCGGTGAAGAGCTAGGCCTCAGATAGGCCTTCCACGTTCGCCAAGTAGGAAGGCGATGGTCCCCGCTGCTGCCTCCGCCCTCGGCAAACGAGGAAGGCCTACTGAGGCCTAGCTATTCTCGCAAGGTCTCGCGAGGTCTCATGAGGACTCACGAGACCTCGCGAGAATAGCTAGGCCTCAGATGAGGCCTTCTGCATTCGCTGAGGGCGGAGGCGGCGGAGGGGACTATCACCTCCCTCTACGGCGAATGTGGGAGGCCTTGTGAGAAGATTTAGGCCTCAGTTGAGGCCTTCATCTGGGAGGGAGGTTTTGGTCCTCCCCGCCGCCGCTGAAGGAGGTATGTGCGGGGCCTTGGGGGTGGGGGCGCAATTTTGGGGGGGGGGGCGTGGCCACTAGGTTCGCTTACAAGGCGAAATTACCTAGGGACGCCCCTGGTAGACAGTTCACGTTTCGCAGGCGTATAACAAGGTTGGGAAGACAATAGCTTTTTAAATGAACACCTTGGTATCCCTACGAATGTCCTGATCCTCAAACACTCTCTGCTTCATTCAGAAGAATGCTGCACTCGCAGAGCTCAGGCGGTGTTGTATTTCAGTGTCAATGCTGACTTTTGTGGAGAGGTGGCTGCCAAGGCAGCGAAATTGTCAACATTTTCTAATGTTATACCATTAATCTGTTTTTCTGGCATTGCAGGGGGATTGGCTGGTGCTATCCCCACAAATAGATTCAACACCTTGGACACTACTCTTGAAATTTAAATGCAAACTGTCTTTGGGTTCATCTACATAGTAGAATTAAAGTAGTTTGATGCTACTTTCTCTTCCATGGCTCAATGCTATGGAATCATGGGAGCTGTAGTGTGACAAGGACTTTAGCCGTCTCTGCCTTAGGCCCCTTGCACACAGCCATATAACCCAGAATATCAAGGCAGAAAATCCCACAATATCTGCTTTGAACTGGGTTATCTGAGTCCACACTGCCATATATTTCAATTCAAAGCAGATAATGTGGGATTTTATTCACCTGTGTGGAAGGAGCCATAGAGTGCTGATGCCTCACTAAATTAAAGCTTTCATTATTCCATAAAATTGAGTCAGGACAGTTAAAGTGATGTTGAACTGCATTCATTCTGTGGTGTAGATGCACTCAAACACTCAATGTTCATGTGAAAATACCTGTGAAACAAGTTGCTGAACCTTTGACCAAATTTCTCTCTCAGGCCCCTTCTACACTGCCATATAATCTAGTTCAAAACTGATAATCTGGATTGTATATGGCAGTGTAGAAGGGGCCTTACTGTCTCATTTGCTTGCCCCCATTCACGTTGGCTCGATTCCTGGCCAACAGTGGCATCACTCCCCATTAAGCACTAACTAAGCAGTATCAGAGCCATTGGTCATTACTTTTTAAAAATCTATCTTCCATTAAAAACGTTTGGAAAAAGCACAAAATTGCCTTTCTTTCCTCCAAGACACTGCTGAGCAAGCAGCATTTCTAGGAATCGAGGTATATTGAGTAGAGACAGATAGAGCAAGGAATCTGCTGAGAAGGCAATTTGGGAAGGCATAATACACTCACCTGTCTAGCCATTGAGTACTGGTGATTGATTCAAGGGCAATGTCCATGATGATAGTCTTTTGTTTCACCGCAGTGCTGGATTTCCACTTTGTCCTTTAAGTGGTGAGCAAAAGGATTTAGGAAGAACTGTGGGGAATCAAATATAAGGGCTTCCTAGTTCAGTATTCTGTTTCCCAGAGTGATAAAACAGATACCTTGATGGACATAAAAATATGAAGGAATCTTGCAACATATTTGACCCTAAATACATTGCATTATATGAGTCTACACTGACCATATAATGCTGCTACAAAAGACATTATATAGCCTTTCAGACAGAGAACAAGAAACCTTAAGTACAATATGTATATGCAGGAAATATATTCTTGGACTTTGTGTGGATATGCAAAACAGTTGATAATCTTTAAAGGAAGGACTCCTGGCCAAAGAATATCATAGAATTATATAGAATGGAGGACACAGAAAATATCTAGAGAGGCCATATTTTGTTGGACATGGATAATTGTGAATATTGGTATCACAGATGAAGTCATAATTGTATAATCATCAGTCTACGCCATCAGATATGTACACCAATTTGGAGGGGGGAGAGAAAGGAGTGCAAATTGCAATAGAAATTCAAAAACATTTCTCAGTTAATCTCAAAGGTGTTACAGGTTTAATATATATATGTGTGTGTGTGTATTGTCAAAGGTTTTCATGGCCGAAATTTCATGGCTGTGAGTTTTCCAGGCTGTATGGCCATGTTCCAGAAGCATTCTCTCTTGACGTTTTGCCCACATCTATGGCAGGCATCCTCAGAAATGGTGAAGTCTGTTGGAAACTAGGCAAGTGAGGTTTATATATCTGTGGAATGTCCAGGGTGGGAGAAAGAACTCTTGTCTGTTAGAGGCAAGTGTGAATGTTGCAATTGGCCACCTTGATTAGCATTGAATAGCCTTGCATCTATTCAGTTGCAGCATTGAATAGTCAAAGCAGCCAGGCTTTGAAGCTCAAAGCTATTCAATGCTAATCAAGCTGGCGAATTGCAACATTCATACTTGCCTCAAGTAAGTTAGAAATGATTTGAAGGCGCACAACAACTCGGTGCAAAAGAGTTCACATATCTGCTACATGCCACATTAATGTTTAGCAGAGTTGGGACTCGAATCCCACTCTGAAATGAATTTGATGTTTTATTTTACTGTATTTTTAAATCATTCTCATAGGGCCCAAATAATGATGTATTTTTAAAAAATGGATGGATCTGTTGAATGATTTATATAGAGATATTTGTTGTTGAAAATTGGATATAATAAAGAGTTTATTGTTGTGTATAGCCTTTTGTTGCTCCCACATGATCTTGGATCAGAGCAGTTATATTTTACTGCCCTAATCGCTTACATTTCTAAAGTTATGCAGATACTATACTTTCTGGATGGAGTTGTCTCACAAACTCTTCATATTGTAAGTTAATCCAAGAACTACAGACTGGAACAGGGATGTGTTTCCCATCTCTCATTACTTTGGCAAGTTCCACGTTTGTGGGAAAGGATGTTTCTAATAACGATGTGTAAGAAATTTGGAGATTAGGGGTAATCCTGCTGCTTTACAATATGTTTTTCAGTGGGGCATTGTGTGGTTAACAAAACTGCCTACCTCGAATCTGGAAGTGTTACTTTTTGGATGATAACTCCCAGAATCTACAGGCAGTCTGCAGTCTGGGGATTCTATAAATTGTTATCCCCTAAAATAACTTTTCCAAGTTTGATATAACAGAAGCTGGAGCGTCGCATCCTGTCCGTACTGTTTTTCCCCCCAAGTGCTTCTCTAGAAGGGCCACTGGGAGGCACCATTGTCCTCTCTCATTGGGCTGATGATGAAAATTGATCCAGTTTACTGAAGTAGAGGCAAGGGCTTGGATTTGTCCCAAGGTTGTATCTGGGATGGAAGAAAATATAGCTTCCTCTCATCCAGATTCAAATCATACCTGCTTTTGTTGCTCTTGTGTGCTTTGAAGTCAATTTTTTTAACTTATGGCAACCTTAAGATGAACCTATCACAGGGTTTTCTTGGCAAGATTTCTTCACAGAGCATTTGCTTTTGCTTTCTGCTGTGGCCGAGAGAGTATGACTTGCTTAAGGTCACCTAAAGAGTTTCCATGGCTTAGTGGGGATGTGATTTTCATTTCCAGAGTCATAGTCTGGCACTCAAACCACTACACAATGGTACTTTTTTCCCATTGGCTAAGCCGAAATCCTTTGCCTCAACGGACTCTTGTCTTGCACACATTCAGGTTTCGTTTGGAAATCCTATCTTCTGTTTCCTATTCCAAAGCATGGGGTCTTAATTAAAACCACAGAGCTGGTGATTTGGGAGAAAGTAGTTTGGATTTTGACATCCATCTGATATCAGATAAATATAAAAGAAATGGGAGGGAAGTGAAAGGGGGTGGGCTGGGGTCAAAAGAATCAGCCACTAATGGAGGGCTCTCCTTGGCTCAATGGCTACAATGCTGATTTACAAGCTTCTAAATAAATCATTTTTATTGCTGTCTTTTTGTCTTGCTGTCTTACATTTAACCCAAACCATCAGTCAGTGACTGTGGAGGGTCTCTAGTTGCGTCAAGCACCAAGGCTGCGTCTCTCCCCCCCCCCCCCCCCCCAATAAGCTATTCAGACAAAGAATTCTAATCTTTTTTTTTGGCCTTTTCAAGTGTTTTACAGGCTAAAGTATTGTCAATGGCATTGTCAGATAAATGTGGGATGAAGCTCTGGATTTCCCTGGGAGAGACAGGCAGTACCCATGGATCAGCGATAAATGCTCAAGCGGTCAATCATCATGACAGTCCACACAGATTGGATCTATACTGCCAAACAATGCAGTTTGAACTGCATTATATTGTCACTGTAAATCCATGTAATGCAGTTCAATGCAATTAAATTGCATTCTTTGGCAGTGGAGATCCAGCCACAGATATGCATCCAAGGAGAATCCAAATTGCAGCTGTGTTGTTGAACTACATCAACCTACCAGTTCTGGCTATTTTTTTCTTTGTCTAGCACAGGTCTTTTGTAAAGTTAGTGGCACTTCTTTGTTTGTTCAACACCCACACCATCTGAAATATTTTCATAGGAATAGTAATGGCTTGCAACAATATGTTAGTGTTGCTAAAATACATCCACAACCCACCAGCTAGTAGTGTGAGGACTGCAGCTAAGTTCAGAAAGAACAGGGAAATCAGATGCACACAGGTTACTGATTGCATTCTCATCATTTACCATTGTGGGTGAGGGAGATCGGACAAAACCTGGTAGATCTGAGCATCCTATTTCTCCAGTGTCTTCTTTCTTTCATGACTGCTGGACAGTATTTTTCCACCTGTCATAATGGTCTATGCCGGAATAGTTATTGTGGTATTGTCAGTGTAAAATAAAAGGGCAAGGTAAAGGTTTTCCCCCAACATTAAGTCCAGTCATGTCCAACTCTGGGGGTTGGTGCTCATCTCAATTTCTAAGCCGAAGAGCCGGCATTGTCTGTAGACACCTCCAAGGTCATGTGGCTGGCATGACTGCATGGAGTGCCATTACCTTCCCGCCGGAGTGGTACCTATTGATCTACTCACATTTGCATGTTCTCGAACTGCTAGGCTGGCACAAGCTGGGGCTAACTGCGGGCACTCACTCTGCTCCCCGGATTCGAACCTGCAACCTTTTGGTTCGCAAGTTCAGCAGCTCATCACTTTAATACGCTGTGCCCTTGGGGGCTCCCAATGTAAAATAGTTAAGACAAATTCAGCTGGTCTGTTGTAATTGGCCCGATTAAATAATAAATATAATATATTTAACTCCATTTTGACAATAGCTGACATCTCCCCCATGCCCTGTATTGTATTACTGAACTCTGCCATTTGGGCTATGCCAGAAATGCTGTAACTGCAATAACATGTGCTCAGGGCCACCCCATCAGAAATTACGGCTGTAGTGCCAGACCCTGAGAACATCCTTGTAAACAACAAAAAGATCTCTGTTTGCATTCTTTGTGTGCCACAGAGACTTTAGATAAGACTTAGTAGATGTGATTTAGATATTGTTTATGCGCACTTTGTCTTTTTTTTTTTTACTCTGAAATCCTATAAAATACTATTGTTTAGAATAAACTTTATCTAAGCCAAACAATAAGCCAGATTGAAAGCATGTACTGGAACACTGATTAATCCTTTGGCCAACATTATTGTTTGTTGTTTGCTTTCTTGCTTAGCTTCGGGGCCCATCCTAGCTTTGTGTCCTACCTGGAAGAATATGATAGGTCTGATATTTCAATCCTACCCAATAGTATAATGTACTACCAAGATTCCAGCCACCAGATTTGGTTGATGGCATGTAATGGAGAGACTGCAGAAGAAAACTACTGGTAAGTAAAAGACCGTTTCCTCTTATGTAGACCTTCTTCAGCTTGCAGCTTGAGCCTGGGTGAAGCTCTGGAAATGGAGGTCTATAAACCAGACTCTTAGACAGGGAACATTTCTGACAGCGTGGGTCCAATATCGTTTGTTCCTTGAAGCACAGAACAAGATGGCACCCCTCCCATTCCATACAGAGAGGTTGACTGGGCTGGCAGATAATTCTTTCATCAAGACTTGTAATTAGGCAGAATTATTCATCTCACATAGGAAGAGCACAAAGCAAGGAGTATAAGTCAAAACTTCCTGTTCCAACTCCTTGCTGTAATTCTTGGCATCTCCTGCATGACAGGACTACTTTTCTTTGGTGGGTGGGATGACCTACTATTAGACCTGCAGCAGCTCAAGACCCTATTAACATTCTTCCTATCCATCTTCCTATCCATTATATTAGATGCTAAACTACTTCTGGACTCAGTTTAGTGGACGTAGGGCCCATTCACACTGCAGAATTGTAGCATTATTATTCCACTTTAACTATCATGGTTCTATCCTATGAAATCATGGGATTAGAATGTTAAGGGGGGCATTTAGAATTCTCAGTTAGCGCATTTTTCATTAGACTACAAATCCCAGGATTTCATAGGATGAAATTGTGGCAGTTAAAATGGAGCAATAGTGCTATAATTCAGTAATATGAATTGGACCCTGGTCTTGCCTGTGTACATACTTCTTTTTTGGATCCATGATAGTTGTGACTCCCATGTCACAGCAGCTCAGCGGTTTAACATGCTGCACCACCGGTGGCTCCACCTCATTTATTATTCCATGCTATACATACACACACACACACACACACACACACACACAATGTATGATCTCTCATACTGAGAGACACACGCTTTGCTAAGACATTACACATCTGAGTCAGACAATCTCACAGATCTCTGTCTCACATATGGTAAAATATATTAACAATATATTAAATAACTAATATTTTGCTGCCTTTTTATAGCACAGAAATTTAGCTGCCTTCTTTGCTTAATGGGTAAATAAGCTCATGTGGCATGATCCAGGGGGATTCACTGATGTGAATGAGACTCACGAAGGAACACTGCTGTTGTGATTATTTCTGTAGCAAAGTATTGGAGGATGTGCCTTCATTCCAAGGATCATTGAGAAATACTAACATACTACTCTGTCCTTGTAGTTATTTTGACCCAAACTAAGACCCACAGGCCGGATGTGGCCCTACAAAGTCATTTACCTGGCCTCTGCCCTAAACTTTACACTTAGGGTTGCCTTCAGTCTGAAATGACTTGAAGGCACACAATGACAACACTGCTAATGTACTTGATTATTTCATTAGCCGAAAGCAGTACTACACTTTGCGTTGAAATACTGGTGAGTTTATGTTGGTTAAAATTGTCCTTCATTTAAATTATTGTAATTTTCTTTTGTGCTTTTTGCACTAAGATATGTGCAGTGTGCATAGGAATTAGTTCATCTTTTAAAAAAAACTGTAGTCCAGACCCACAACAGTCTGAGGGACTATAAACTGGTCCTCTGCTTAAAAAGTTTGAGAAACACCTGATTTAGAACCTTTGCAGATCCATTTTTATCTTATGTAACATACATAGATCTGGAATTCTGGATGGGAGACTGACAGAAGGGATCAATATGCATAAGAAAAGTGGGTGGAGTTGCAGGTGGAGATGTTGACATAAGGCAAAGAGTCCAAAAATTAAGGAGCTAACCAAGGTTCTGAATCCAAACCACCAAATAGAGTTCTTGAATAGCTCCTTTAAAGATTAGATGAAAATCCAGGCAATGATTTTCTTTCATTGATAAGGAAGCCTCTGCCAGAGGTGTAGAAAGAGGTTTAGGAGGAAAATCAACCTGATGTTTCATTATTATTGGTAGCAATTCGCTATTAATACTCAACATTGTTCAATGTTGTTTGATTCTCAGAGCACAGCAACCATTGGTTGAATGTGTCTTCTAAAGCAAGATATTAAGAAGAAATGAAATTTTGTGGAGTGGAGGGCAAATGGAACAGGAAAGGAGACTGCTAAGTATAATGGACACACGCTGCTGGTGGAATATGCGGATGGTAAATCTCTGGGTGGTGTAGTGGTTTGACCATTGAACTATGAAGACCAAGGTTCCAAACCCCATTCAGCCATAGCTACCTACTAGGCAAGCTTAGGCAAGTCACACTCTCTTAGCTTCTGATGAAAGCATATGCAATCCACTTCTAAACAATTCTTGACAAAAAACCCTGTGATTAGGTTGCCATAGGTTGGAAACAACCTGAAGATATACACCAGCAACCCTATCTTTAAGCCAGGTCTACCATTAAGCAAAAGAGAGACAATCACTTCATGTGGCTGATGACAGGAGGCAGCAACGGTTGCCTTCTCCTCTGCTGGTCCTGCTTCTAAGTCCCATGGCCTTTCTTCTTCTATTAGAAGAGAAAGTTGTATATGTTCTACAATCTCCTTTCCAGCTTCTTGACTGGCCTATAGCTAGTGGGCATTCTCCTGGGAGACATTCTTCTATCATCAATGTTGAAGTGCTATGCCTAGTTTTACTGAGAGACAATTTAGTGTGGTGGTTAGTATTGGACTAGGGCTCTAGAAGATCAGGCTTTGAATCCTTGCTCAGGCGTGGAAACCCATTGGGGGACCTAGAGTAAGTCACCCTTTCTCAGCCTCAGAGGAAGGCAATGCTAAACTTCCTCAGAAGAAATTCTGCCAAGAAAACCCTGTGATAATGTCACCATATGTTGGAGTTGACTTGAGGGGATATAACAGCAACATTAAATGAAAAAGCAACTTTCCAAGTTATAGGTGTTGCAAATAATGTAATAAACAGTTGATTTTCTTGTTCCGAATCTCAAAAGCGCCAGCTTTTTAGTGGTCCCCTTTCATGGGAAAGTATTCTATTTTTTGCCATTTTCCTTTCCCAGCTCTACAATATCCTTTCTCAGGTGGAAAACAAGAAATATATTATTTTGAATATTTTCAGATTTGGCTGCAGGTAACGATGAGCTAATGTGGTATATTGGCTTGATTTTTGGACTAGGACTCTGGGAGAGCAATGTTCAAATCCCTCCTCAGCCATGAAAAGAGTATCTTTGAGCAAGACAAGTTCACTCAGTCTTAGGTGAAGAAAATGGCAAAGATTACATGAATACATTTTGGCACATAAACTCTGTAATAGGATCACCATAAGTCTGAGTTGACTTGAAAGCACAAAATACTGATGCTGAACACCTCCTTGTCTTTTTTTTACAAGTATTTGGTAATGGTAAAACAATGGCTAATTGCTGAAGACCGAGATTGTTTCCAGTTGGAAGCCATCAATTTCTTTGTGTGTATAAAGAGGTAAAGGTTTCCCCTGAAGTTAAGTCCAGTCATGTCTGACTCTGGGGTTGGTGCTCATCTCCATTGCTAAGCCGAAGAGTCAGCGTTGTCCGTAGACACCTCCAAGGTCATGTGGCCGGCATGACTGCATGGAGCACCGTTACCTTCTCGCCGGAGCGGTACCTATTGATTTACTCACATTGGCATGTTTTCGAACTACTAGGTTGGCAGAAGCTGGAGCTAACAGCGGCCGCTCCCAGGGTTTGAACCTGGGACCTTTCGGTCTGCAAGTTCAGCAGCTCAGTACTTTAACACACTTCGCCACCGGGGCTCCTTGTGTGTATACTTCAGAATTAATACAGTTTGACACCACTTTCTTTACCATAACTCATTGCTATAGAATCCTAGGAGTTGTAGATTTACAAGATCTTTATCCTTTTCTGGTTCTTCACCAAACTCCAAGTCAAAGTAAAAAAAAAAAGTAAATAAAGTCCCAGGATTACTTAATATTACACCGTAGCAGTTAAAGTAACATCAAGCTCAATTTATGCTACTGTGTAGGTGCATCCTTACAGAAGCATTTTTAAGTACTGGTGTTTCATTGTTTTTAATTGTAACTTACATTTAATTCTGCTATAATAATTGACTTTCTTAGAAGTTTATTCTTTTAAAAATTTAGTATTACTGTAAGCCATAAATAAAATACAATAAATACTGTAAATTGCACTGGATATTACCCATATAACAGCCAGACGATGCACCAAAGTTAGCTGTAGGAGATACTCAATTATCTGTTTTCTATGAGGAGGAAAGTAAATTATGGCTTGCTTTTCTATGGATTGGTTCCTTCATGCTAGCTAGGATAAGGACTCTCAAGGGAGTAATGACAAAAAGTCAGGCTAGCAGGGCATTAGCCAGAGAGGGCATTTTTGTGCTTCTGAAGAATATAAAAAAGTGTCTGAGTTGGTTCTGAGTAACGGGAAGGCAAAGAATAGGACTGAGTGTTTGGACACATGTGACTTAAATATTAGATAGGCGGGTAGAGAAGACAAACAAAAGTGGGATGAGTAACTGTGCATTGTGAAAAAGGCAAGGGCAAACACAAATCTTCATTTGGATAACACCTCACAGAGATACAATCATGAAAGAGGAGCAATTTCGGGGAGAGCATTGCTCCTGAATTCATCACCCTCCTTGAAATTTTCCTTCAGTCCTTAAATTTCTAGTATTGTAACCAAAGCAAAGGGGCAAGCAAAATTACCAAGGGAATGCAAATATAAGAGTTATAGGCATAAATGATTTTCAAATCCTCACTTTCTGAAATTCTAGACATTTGGGAAGTGATGGGAAATGTCATTTGAAAGGGGCAGAATTCTTATTTTGGGGACAACCTCTCATTTCAAACCCTACTCACACCTATGGCGACACCCATGACCAGTGGGTGTCCTCCAAGTGATGTCCTTCTTTCTATGCTGCTTTTGCTGTTACTTAACAAAACCACAAGCATACATTGTATTGTGAACATAAGGGTGTGTAGAAGCTGCTTAATTACGCTCTGTATTGAACATTACACAACCCCAAAACAGAAAACAAAGAACGTGGGATAAATAGGCCACGTGCTTGGAAGAGAATCAAATGGGAATCTGTTGAAGACATAGTGAGTCATCTTTTCATATAATTGAGCTGGTCAAGTTCAACCACAAACCACACAAAATTAAGCTGAAGCCAAACAACAGTTGTTCATTTCACTAATGTGACATTTTAGACAAATTAGAGGGATGATGATATCACCGTTTCTTTTCTTTTGGATGCAAATTATCTAAAACGAAGGCACCAATTCAGCCAGGGCTGATTTTTAGTGGCTGCTATCATGTGTTGTCAAGTAGGCTTCAATTTATGACAAGCCTATGAGTAAAAGATTTCCAAGAACCTGGTCAATTGCCCCCTCAGGCTATTAACTAGGCAGGCAAACTTGGGACCATGACATATTGCCTAATGTGTCAAGCTATCTCATGATATGCCCAAAGCAGAACAGCCCCAGTTTAGTCATTTTAGCTTCTAGTGAGAGTTCTGACTTGATTTTGACACAGACAAATTGTTTTGTCTTCTACGAGTTCCACAGGACTACCTTCCATCACATATTTAAGGAGTTCATGTTTTTTTTCTTGTCAGCTTTCTTCACCATCCAGCTTTCACATCCATACATAGGAATCAGATAGAGCCTGATGTGGTATTCAATTGTGTATCAATAATAATATTAAATAATAATAATAATAATAATAATAATAATAATAATAATAATAATAAATTATTTGTTACCCACCTCTCCTTACAGCTTGAGGTGGGACTATAACATAGTCAAACATACATTTAAAATATAATACTATTAAAATGTATATATTAAAATACACATTTGAGAATGTTCCTTACCTAGTTCCTTAACAGCTGCCCTTCCAAGTCTTTTTCTTGACTATGATCTCCAGTTTGATTTATCGTTGAGCCAAGGTGTGGAAACTCATTAATAATGAGCCCCAGTCACTATTATTAATGATACGGTTCAAATCTAATGGACATGACAACCTATAGCAGTCCCAAGGCATTTTGCTACCCAAGGTAAATAACAAAATGACTGTCTCTCCCATGCCATATACAAAATCTGTCCGTACTTATAGTACTGGCAATGGAAAGGTATCCTCTACCCCACCAGAAGGCAACAGGCTAGGTTAGATAATGCAGGGAGAGTTACATGCCACATAGCATTTTCCTCCCACATCTTCCTGTGGCCTCCCAGCACCTGCTATTTGTGGCAACCCAATCAATCTGTCTAATGGTAGGACCAACCCTGTGAAATACCAGTGAAAAAGAAGGTGTTCCTTAGCATGTTCTCCATCAGTGAGAATCCACAACCAGTTCTAATACATCTGAGATTAATAGTCACAGCTTCAAAGATTGTGGTTCCAAGGCATGCTTGACCTCCATACTTCCCTCCTCCTCTAGGTATGACCAACTAAAGAGATATAAAATACTTAACTTACAAAATGCGACATAGCAGCATGAACTGAAAGTACTTATTTTAATGAAACATCTTCATTAAAAGCCACTCCAAATGGAGTCTTGCAAGATTTCCTGGGTGTGATCAAGGTGTTGCTAAGTGTATGTGGCTGGATGCCTACTTCTGAGATCCCTTCACCTTACAGTGCTATAGCTCTGTTGAGTAAAAGGGCTCTGATTCACTCCACTTGTCCCACCTAGTCTATATTGTCAATAATGAATCAAGGCCCTTCCATACAGCCCTATATCCTAGGATATCAAGATAGAAAATCCCACATTATCTGTTTGAACTGGAATATACGGCAGTGTGGACTCAGATAACCCAGTTCAAAGCAGATATTCTGCCTTGATATTCTGGGATATAGGACTGTGTGGAAGGACCCTCAGTGAGCATTTCCAAGTTTGAGGCAAAATTCCTCCATATTCTTAATTGGAGATAGAAAACACCTTTTGCACACAAATCATTTACTCTACTGTCGAGCTAAACATTAGAACTTCCAGTTTTATGTCTGTTTTCTACATGGTTGTTCACAGGAAGGTGGAATATCAGGCACTGAAAAAACATAGTACAAGCAGGATCCTATAGTCCAGAAATGGGATTTTTTTTTTTTTTTGCCTTGGGGCCGCATTGTGAACTCAACCAAAAGATCTGGGCCAGGGATGTGGTGGCCAGGCACACGCTGAGTGGAATGGACCTGGGTGGGACAGGGCCTATGAGAGGGTGCGGGGCAGGGCCCAGATCATCCTCAGGTTTTCCTCCTGGCACAAGGATGGGGTTGCTTGCCCCATCCTTATGCTGGGAGGAAAACGAGATATGTAGCAAGTTGACTGCCCCGATCCTTCTCCCCCGATCTTTGGGCTGTCCTTTCAGCATTATTCTAGGAAGAGCAGGAGGCAGGCAACGGCCAAGTGCAGTCACGGAAGGGTCTCAGCCACTGCACGCCTTCCTTGGGCCATCCTCTCAGCATAAGGACAGGGCTGGTCACACCGTCTTTATGCCGGGAGGAGGACGAGACACGAGGTAACTGAGAGCGCTCCAGAGGGCTCTCAGCTGTTGCGTGCCTTCTTCCCCCCTCCTTTCTGCATAAGGATGTAGTGGGCTATTGTGTCCTTATGCCAAAAGGACAGGGGAAATGAGGAGGGCCTGAGGTAAGCATCTGGGCCTTAGTTTGCCCATGACTGCTATAGTCAGACATTAAAATAGTGTGGGCCAGCCCTGCCACCAAAGGTACAGCAGCTTCAAGACTCCTTAGTGAGCTGATTCTTGTTCTGATAATTCCATTCCCAATGAGCAAATCTGGTAAAACTCCTTAAGACATATGACCTGTTGTTCCCCCCGTAATGTTCTACGGAAGTGTTTTGTGGGGAGCAACAAACAGCTGCTGTTATTTATAAATAGCTAGAAAAAAAAGATGGTGGGTGGCCTCAAAACAGCTGGAATAAATATGCATGTCTTCAACCAGCACCCTCTCTGGAAAAGGCGTACCCAGATGTAAAGGATTTTAACCATTGGGTTCCACCACCCCCATTTCCATTGAACATCCCAGAAATGACTTCCTTCTTCCACTCTGCATGAAATTCCCAGAGCTCTGTGGACAAGTTCATGGCTGATCTTACTTCTGGCTAGAATTATTCCTGTCTTGAGGTTGTTTTTTTTTTAAAAGATAAATATGAAATGCATATACACTCAAAGCCCTCCTTCTTGTGTCGGAGAGCAGCTGCATGAAACAGATGTGTGGTAGCGTGGTTGGAAGTAGAGTTTGTGTTTCTGGCAAATCCTTTTTCCCTGTGTGCACAAAAGGCCTTTAATGTCTTGACAGCTCTGGGAAGCAGAAACTTAAGAGGGAAAAGGAAGAGAGGGGGAAGGTGTTTACAGGTGTGTGGGATTGTTCCAGTGTCTTGTCTCCTGGGACTCAGGAAGGGAAGGAGACCTTGACGTCATGAACGGAGGTTGTGCAAACGTTTGTAATAAGTCATTCATGGGAAGATGAGGGGAAAGCAGTGAGGGGGACAGACTGAGAAAATGCTCAAAAGGACTGACCTATGATGGGAGAAGGTGAGAGGAAGCTGGGAGAAGCCAGATTTTGTTCTCATAAAAAAGAGAACTATGAATCACAGGGGACCTTTGATTGCATTATTCTGGCACTCAAGATTGGAGTGGGCTGGCCCTCAGGGATAAGCCATTGGCTGATAAAGCCATGTGGAATTGATCCCATTGAAAATATATATGATACGCAGGGGACATAAGATCGGAAATAGGGACCTCACAAGAGACCTGAGAATACAACCAGTCACCAGCCTCAATCCCATTAGGACTAACACAGAATGACTTTGCTGGGAGGACAGGCATTATTGCACCTAGGTTATGCTTTTTCAGATGTTTCTGGAGCATGCTACTATAGACAGACAACAGTTGGTATCCTATTGGTGTCTTATGCATTTGCATACCTTCCAATATTGCGTAGATGAAAACCAGGACAGATGTAGTCAAGCAGCATCAGAATGTGGTCAAGATGGTAACAGTTATTAATATGGAAAAATACATAAGCTAGGAGAGATTGCAGCAATTTGCTTTTGCCCAAACTTACTGGAAAGGGTAAGATTAAACTTCATATTTTCTTCTCTCCACTGCTGTGTATTTTAGTACAAACTACTCTTGCATTCTGAATTTAGAAATGTATTACATGAGGCAGGCAAAATGTAATTATAGCAAGAAAGCTATAATTCTTTGCCTTGGACGTATCCCATGATGTAGTATCCCTGCTACTCTCTCTTTTGGGAAAGAACCTTGAAAGCATTTCTTTTACAAATACAAAGACTCCGTTAATGATTTCCTTTTGTAAATGAAGCACCTTCCCGCAGTCTCTCATCAGGAGAACTGCAGGGAAAGGTGTGACATCATGTAATAAGTTCAAGGCAAAGATCCTGTTCTCCTCCTGTAATTGTAATGTGTCTGCCTTGTGAACTAACACCTTAGTTTTTAGCAATGGAAATAAGCCAGGGACATAACGGATGAGTCTGAAAAAGTGAGCCAACAGAGGGTTAACTGGATAAAACATGTTAAATTGAGACATTCTTGCCTAATGTGTGATGCCTACATTGAGTTCCAGGTTACAGAAGAGGAGTTCTGTACTCCTGTCCCATGGTTTCAGTTGATTTAACAATTTCCCACGACGCTTCCAGATAGTGGCAAAACGTGGAACAAAAAAGAGGGTTTTTATAATGTAGGACCTCAAAGGGAGTCCAAACACAGACCTCTCGCTTCTGCTGCATAGTCCCCTACCATCTTCACAGATTTTTTTGAGGCGGATTAAGATGGAGTGCGGAGGGGGATGTCTGGCAGAAGGCTTTTTAAAAAAATTCACCCCAGAGATGCGCATATACACCAATGCGATCCAGCACATAACGGATCATTTAAAAAAAAAAAAAACTTCCCTTGGATCTCTGTCTTCCCCAAATAGTTAATTCAAGTTCTGTTTAAGATTACAGAGTTTAAAAGATAGAATATGAGAGAGTTGTATTTGCTTTGCACTTGCGTTTCCCTGACCCACCTGTGTCTCTGTTTGATAGTTGATCAGCTGTTTTGGGCTTTTCAGAAATGCACATGCCATGGAGGAGTCCACACAGAGGAGGGGAAAGCACATGTTTTCTATGCCTGCTGGGATACACAGGCATGTTTTTCATGTCAGGAGAGACTTGAGAAACTGCAAGTCACTTCTGGGGTGAGAGAATTGGTTGTCTTCAAGGACGTTGTCCAGGGGATGCCCAGATTTTTTTTGATGTTTTACCATCCTTGTGGGAGGTTTCGCTCATGTCTCTGCATGGAGATGGAGCTGACAGAGGGAGCTTCATCATACTCTTCCTGGGTTGGATTCAAACTGGCAACCTTCAGGTCAGCAACCCAACCTTCAAGTCAGAAGTGTGCCAGCCCAAGGGTTTAACACATTGCACTACTGGCATGGAAATATTGGTGTTTCTCAAGAAGAATCGGGCTTAAAGGGCACCTTTTAAACACATGTTTCCCAGCCTTTAACCTGATTCCTTCTAATTCCCCCCCCCCCCCCACTTTAGCTAAATGTTGTTTATCCACCCCCCTTTTAACCCGCTTCCTCGTGGATTTTAATGTATGTGTAGAATGACACCCAGTTTCTTTTCCTTCTTCTTCCACTTTTGCACTTTGTCCTCCGCTTCTTTCAATTGCAAACTAGGTTCAAAGGACAAAAGGACAAAGGACAAAAGTAGTTTGCATTGAATTAACTCAAAAGTAGGGAGTGAAGAGGAAAGAGTGCAATTAAACTCTTCCCAGTAGATGTAGGCAAAAGCTAACTGCCACAGGATTTCCCAGCTTGGGTCTCTTCCACATTAATAACTTTTACCATCTTGAGCATACTATGATGTTGCTTGGCCACATGGTTTTGATCTGTGATAGGTTGGAGGGCAAGTATCATTTTTGGCTTAGTTCATATGAAAAGAAACAGAACTGTGGCAATTAGCACCCATCTGTTTGCCTAACCAGACCAAGAATTTGGGAGGCTTGGCCAACAGAGGAAAAGGAAATGGCTGTTTTGAATTGAAGAACAAATAGATGACTCCCAAAGGGATATGGTTTCACAGCCAACATATTAAAAGTCCACCAGGTTGCTGACATCTTTAGCCTAGTTCCTTGGCTGAAAGTTCCTTCTGCACATTTGTATACTGAATGTGGTGGGAATCATCATGCAGACTCCCAGTCATCACCCGGTCACTTTCTACTGACATGTTCCAGAGAGTGAGATGGTTATGATTTCTGGACTAGCTGGGAAAGGGAGGCCTGGGGAACTAAAAAATGACCCCATTGTCTGAAGAATATCTCAAGAGTGAGTTCAGCCAAGTCTGACGCCTGAATGACACATTTCTCTCTCTCTTTGTTTTCATGATTGTGAGGTCTGGACACTGTGTTTATATGTTATACTGGGGACTTTGTATATCTCTGATAAGTTACACATATTTTTACTAAATTACATAGAATCAGGATTATTGACAAAGGCAGAATATGTCTGTGGAGTTGTGGGTCAGCATTTTCTTCATCTTTCTATGAAATAGTGCTCTATGAACAGAAATGGCCCAAGGCATTTTGAAGGCCTGAGGCAAAAATTATACCCCAACACATTCGTCCTATCTGGAGAAACCCTAAGATAATAACATCATTCGGTGCATCAAACTGCAGAATTAATGCAGTCTGACACCATTTTAACTGGTATAGCTCAATGTTATGGAAACATGAAAGTTGTAATTTTATAAAGTCTTCAGCTGGTGCTTCATCAAACTACAAATCTCAAGATATTCAAAGCGTTGAGTATGTCAGTTAAAATTGTATTAAACTGAATGAATTCTGCAGTGTCAATACAGCCTTAAAGATCTAAAAATATGTTGTTCTGTGATACTAAAAATCTACTGCTTGAGTTGACTCACAGCAAAGTGGATGACCACACCACTTCTGAGGCTAACTATGAAGTCCTAGAATATAGAAAAGTTCTTTTTTGCATGACAGCTCCCAGAATCTTCCAAGAAGCATAGCCACTGTAGTTTTATAACCTTCTTTTGAAAATGGCACAGTATTGAAAGCTGGCTACTCTTTGGTTATAAGGAGGAGGCCTGGCTAATAGACTTTTCTATTTTAATGACCTCCTATGGCCTGCAAGAAGCAATGCTGATGACAACTGCAATTTAAGACACTTCTCAGCTTGTCTCCAGTCTCCAGAGAAAAGCGCAAACTGCTTGGATCTGAATGGAAAGTCTCAATTACAGACAGAAGCACCCCTGGCATCCTCAGATCTGGGCAGGCTAAGCAGCTTGAAGTTACAAAACAGATTCCCTGGGGCAGCTGCTAATTAGCTGCTCTTCAACAATTGATGAGCTGCTAATTGTTGTTCATCTTGGGGTGAAATCTGGAAGTTTATTGCAAGGCTTCTGTAAGTATCCAGTGAATGTGCCATGACTCAGGATAAGCTTGATTGCTTCCTCTGTTTGAAAAACTCAGATTTTCCCCATGGCCTATGGATCAAAATAGTGCTGCAGAGCCAACACTGGGAGAGCTGAAGGGCTGAGACTTTCTATAATTAGTATTATAGCAATTAGGAGGGTTAATGTCCTCTGATCAGCATCATGTAGTTGTTAGGGAGTTGGACTAAGATGCTGGGAGGCCCCAGATTTGAATACCTGCTTGGCCATTGAAAGCCACTTGGTGACCATGAGCAAAGCACATTTTCTCTCTTTTGAACAAATTTTTCCAAGTAAAGGCTGAAATAAGGTTGCCCTAGGCCTCCATAAGTCATATGATACTTGATGTCGCATTAATGACCTCGCCTGCCACACACACAACCTTCAAGCTCCCCTGTTTCCAAGGATCATAGCTTTGTTGCTTACAGCAATTAGGGGGAAAGGGATGCATTTTTATAGTAACAATGTACTATTGTGAGCTATGCTTGTTGCAATGCAAAGAATTTATGAGTATCTTGGTCTTGAATGAATAATTACAACCAATTAATATTAAAAAGAGAGCCAGTATTTGGAGGACCTGATGTAATAAAGATGCTATATGTTCCATTGTATGTGTGAGTGTGTGCACCTTCAAGTCACCTGTTGACCTGTGATGACCCTATGAATTTCATAGAGTTTTCTTAGGCAAGGAAACTCAGACGTGGTTTTGCTAGTACCTTCCTCAGAAATATAACCTATTACACGTGGTATTACTAACAAGGTTGGACCCTGCTTAGCTTCCACGATTAGATCAAGTATCCTTTAGGATATTTAGGCCTTGTTCAGGAATCAGGAATCTCACCAGTTGAAGGCAAACGATGGAGATCTTATTCGATTTGCACAAAAGGAATACTTGTACAGCACGAATGCTTGGAGGAAACAAATGTAATAACCAGACAATTTTATACACAAAAATTCTCATGCATTAACATTTCTGTGTTTTGAAAATTCCCTCCCTTTCCCTGATTAGCCAGTGCCAGGCATCCCTCTGGCCTCTAATTGGTCAGGAGGTGAGCCATGATTGGAGGAGGCGGCAATGACATAGCCGGGGATCTTCTCCCAGCTAGGCAGGGAGTGCCCAAGGCTACCAATGGGCTGGTGGAGGCAGTCTTGGGGGGGTGAGGTCCCTAGGGGTCAGGTCAACGCCATGGTGTGTAGCAATGGAATGTTGGAGACAAAGAAAAGTCTAAAATATGATTTGACAGGATTATGCAGATATTGGACCCTGTCAGAGAAGACAGTGGGAGTTCTTCCAGACATCTTCCCATGCTGGGAAGACAAAGAAAGAGACCCAAAGATGTATATTTGTTGATGGAATCATAATCAAGGTTTTGTCTGGGACCTTTGTCCGTGGATGACTGAAGGTGAACTGCTGGGCAGTGGGTGGATGGGCTCCCACTAAGATCCAGGAAGGTCCTTTGTCCCCCAGATTATGTCCCATCTCTGGTTCTCACCAAGGGCATGGAATGGATGTCTGGAATTACTCGAGAGGTTACTAGAATTAATAGGTTCATGTACATTTGCCTTCATTTTATAGAGCAGACTGGAGCAGACTGGCCCGAGCTGAATAGCTGAGCTGGGGGTGTTGGCCCATGTGCTGGTCCTTTGGAGGCTCGAGTGAAGCCGTGGGGATGGAGGCCATTTCCAGTTCATCTGGCCTTCCATCTTTCGGAAACTCTAATTTCCACAGAGATCAAACTATGTCTTCTTTTTATGGGGAGTTAGGTTGGGGGTTCTTGACAACATAACCAGGACCAATTTCATGGTTGAAAAGACTGACCTTGGAATCATTACCTGAAATGGGTTTCAGACATAGGACAGTGGGCTTATCTGGCAGTAGCAGTGAATGACTGAAAAGCCAACTCAATAAACTTTCCTTTTGGCCAGAGGAAAAGTCATTTTATTAGACTAGAATGCCCAAAATTCTCTCAGTAAGCATGGCCAGTATAGGCTGTGTTGATGTTTTGGGCTATAGCTTCTCAGTTCCTCTTAGACATAAAGTCCAAAGCAATTTTAGGTCCAAAAATTACCCACTTCTGGTTAACTTGTAATCTTCCATAGATTGAGGAAGAAGGAGAAACACTTGTATATTTGAAAATGGGCAGACAGAAGTGAGGAAGAACAAGTACAGCTACTCTGCTCTGTGCAAATTCCTACCCTTTGATGGATATTTTCTGCTAATCCACCATGGTAGCTAGCAGGCATTCACACTCTTGCATTTCAGGCTTGTCAGTTCCACCATAGTGGCAAATATTCAGAAAGCCTGACATCCTTTGATGTGCCAGCAAGGCCAACTTAGGTAGAAAACAGTGAAGATCCCAATTTTACAGGAGAATGTTAAGGCAAAGAAGAGCCCACACAACTGGTTGACCAAGATTTGAACCCAGGATATGAGTCCGAAATGTCTTCCAGAAGTGACACAACTTTCCCCATTTTTTTCTACAGATGCAGACTTTGGAAAAGCGATTTTGAGGGACTATTCCTCCCAGCATCCCCTATGTGGATTAGGGGATTTGGGGAGTGGAGTCCCCCAAAGTAACCTTTTTGAGCTTTTTGTAACCTGTAATGTCAAAGAAGGGAACAAAGGGTCAGGTCCTGTGCTGAGTTAGGACTTCAGAACAGCAAGGATGCTGCTGACTCAGGAGAGAGCGGACTCGCTATCGGCTTCCGCAGACACACGCCTGACCAAAGCAGCCTCGCAGGCTGAATTGGCGGCTTCCTGCTCTGTGCCGATTGTCACTGGAAGCTTTGATTCTGTTTAATGAGGCTGGAGTGGACTCCTTTGGAAGGGGCTCTCAAAAAGAATCACGTCAGGCAGATTCCCTTTTCAAATCGAGCTGCTGAAACGTTTGCTTGTTCAGCAAGAATTGGTCCTTGCCCCTCTCCTATTGCCCCAAACATCATTTTTGTGGGAAAGCATCAATTGGATGACTCTTTTCCCTTTCACATTTGTTTTGCTACAAGGAAATAATCACCACTAGCCCCCCCCCCCCCCCTTTTCCTAAATGGCCGTATATAGATGTAAAACGAAATGGTTGTTTCATTCGGAAGTGAGATTAAAAAAATATAATGGACAAGTGAAGGCATGAAAAACAAAACTAAATCCTCTCTGAACAAATTTGGCCAAGAAACCCTGTAATGAGTTTATCATAGGGTTGTCATATTTCAGATTCTTAATCATTCTTCCTTCAGCTATTTCTCTCCTTTTGGATCAGTGGTAGTGTAGTGGTGAAAGTATTAGTATCTTTTGGGAGAGGCCTCCAGATGGATGTGTGCCACAACTATTCAGAGTTTCAAATTGAGGTGCATATATGTATTTAAAGTGCATAAGCAACAGCATAAAGGTTTGCAAAGGGATGCGATAGAAAGGATACAGTCAGGACCAGAGACAGAGACATTCTCTAAACCAACTGAAGAGAGGAAATGCTGCAGGAAGCAAAGCTGGGACAGAGAAGATTAACCTAGACAAAAAGGCACCAAATTTACAAATACTTGTATCGGCACATTATGGGGAAAAATACAAATAAATTTAGCATATTTTTAAAATTAGTGCTAAGGGCTCTTCCTCCTGAGAAATCTGTATAATGACCAAGTAGCAATAGTAAGAACAGACCATGGAACAACAGACTGGTTCAGGATTGGGAAAGTAGTACGGCAGGGCTGTATACTCTCACCCTACCTATTCAACTTGGCTGAAGTTAAAATTGCTGGAAGGAATATTAGCAACCTTAGATATGTAGATGATACCACTTTGATGGCTGAAAGTGAGGAGGAGCTGTGGAGCCTTATCACCAAGGTGAAAGAAGAAAGTGCAAAAGCTGGGTTGCAGTTAAACATCAAAATACCCCAAGATTATGGCAACCAGACTGATTGATAACTGGCAAAAAGAGGGAGAAAACGTCGAGACAGTGACATTGTATTTCTAGGTGCGAAGATGACTGCAGACACAAACTGCAGCCTGGAAATCAGAAGGCGTTTACTTCTTGGAAGGAGAGCAATGACCAACCTCGATAAAATAGTGAAGAGACATTACACTGGCAACGAAGGTCCTCATAGTATTCCCTGTAGTAACCTATGGATGTGAGAGCTGGACCATAAGGAAGGCTGAGCAAAGGAAGATAGACACTTTTGAACTGTGGTGTTGGAGGAAAATTCTGAGAGTTCTTTGGCCCGCAAGAAGATCAAGCCAGTCCATACTCCAGTAAATAATGTCCAACTGCTCACTGGAGTGAAGGATATTAGAGGCAAAGATGAAGTACTTTGGCCACATAATGCGAAGACAGTAAAGCTTGGAGAAGATCATGATGCTGGGGAAAATGGAAGGAAAAAGAAAGAGGGGCCGACTAAGAGCAAGATGGATGGATGGTATCCTTGAAGTGACTGACCTGACCTTGAAGGAGCTGAGGGTGGTGACAGCCGACAGGGAGCTCTGGCATGGGCTGGTCCATGAGGTCACGAAGAGATGGAAGAGTTGACTGAACAAATAAACAGCAACACATTATACCATATCTGGTCACTATGGTGTTATATTGTATTTTATGTTTTAATTTGGTTATTATATCTGAATGTTATGATGGTACTGTTTTTTAATTATTTATATTGGTTTTAACTTGTCACATTCTGTTTCTGTTTTGGGCTTGGTCCCATGTTAGCCGGCTTATTATTATTATTATTATTATTATTATTATTATTATTATTATTATTGTTGTTGTTGTTGTTGTACTAGGAACCCACTATAACAACCATGGCTCTGTCCTGTAGAACCTGGTGTTTGTAGAGTTCTCTGGCTGAGAACTCTAAATGTATCTTGCAGGATTCTATAGGATTTTGTCATGTTAAAGTAAAATCATAGTGCTATAATTATACAATATGAAAGGGTTCTAACTAAAAAGTTGTTTTGTTGCTTTGTAACATTCTAGTCCCAAGGAAGTGACAAATATATTAGTCACACTACATACTTTACTCCCCTTGTCCTCTGTATTAATCACTACATTTAGATGAGAAGTGCAGCAGCCAGGATCTAAACATGATAGCCATGTTTAAATATTTGAATGGATGTCATATTGAGGACGGAGCAAGCTCAAACTGTGGAGTTTATTCTGTGGATTGCCAAAAATGATGCCATTTATTATGATATTAGTATCACTGTTTGTGCCGTCCGCCGGACAATAAAAAACTATAAAACTGAAACGTGCTGTCCTTTATCCGGGCGAACTGCAAATCCCTATAAGCTGTCCTATAGATCTTGAACGACTGAGTCTGGATAACTTCAAAAAGGATGTTTATTCATACAAGGTTGTAAACCTGGCACAGATCTTAAAGTTGCAGAAAATGAAACAAATTTCCATAGGTTTTAGTTGCAGAATTATCCCTGGTTCCAGAAGGCAAAGGTGATTATAAAACCACTATACCCTAATCACGCTGTCTATATTAGAAGGAGAAACTCTTTCCTTCCCTATCTTTACAGCAAAGATTAGTTCTAGAAGCGACAGAATAACCCTGCTCCTCCAACTAGATTTCCTATTCCAGATCAATATAATTCAATACTTATCTAATTTGGATAGGCTTAGATTGGCCTGGTTTTGAGGATGATTTGTCCCAGTTAGCCTTGCACAGCTCCAGCACGTTGGAAGACTATAGCCAGAATGAAACTCTAAAATGGAGACTAGACCCTGGTAAAAAGGGCGGTCCTAAGATGTTGTACTCTTTGACCAATCATTGCAAAGAAAACTGCAGCCAGCTCTTGCAGACTTCAAGCCACCTTTCCTGGGCTTTGCAGCCAGAGGCTGAAACAAAATGCAAAGGAGGGAAAACAAACAAACGACCAATAAGTAAGGCAAACCATCGTCCTGGGGGACGGAACACTCCCCGCTAAATTCCCAGGATGTGGGAATTTACCAATCAAAAACATACAAACACCTTTGTATACACAACAATACAAACACTAGAACTTTAAACATCTCCAATAAGCAACACGAGGTCACTAATTGGTCTGTCCAAAATGGACACTTTGCCTCTGTTGCAAGTCTTTAATTGAACTTTCCTGACCTTACCGTCCGGGCAAGGAAAGGTCTTTAATACAATGCCCATGGGCCACGCATGGCGGGGCAAGTCTTTGTCCTTTAACAACACAACGTTGTTAACCTCAATGTTGTCCTGTGGGCTTTGCCAGATTCTTCTAGCTTGAAGCTGGCTTAAGTACTCAGCTTTCCACCTTTTCCAAAAGTGGTTGGCCAAGGACTGCACCTGTTTCCACAGGGCACGGTGAGTTCCGTCCGGAACTGGCAACATGACGTCCTTCCATCCTGGCACCTTTTGTGTCAAAATAAGTGTAGGAGTCAGTGGTTGTAAGTTCTCAGGGTCACTGGTAAGGGGAACCAGCGGCCGGTTGTTGATAATTGCGGTAACTTCCGCCATAAGTGTCACCAAAACATCATGCGTCAATGACCTATGACTCAAAAACATGGCATTAAGGATTTTGCGACTAATACCAATCATCCTCTCCCAAACACCACCCATGTGGGAGGCGTGAGGAACATTGAAAGTCCACATAATTTGTTCAGTATTCGTAAAGTTCTGAACCTTTGGGTCTCTCCCAAACCTAGACACACAATTGAGTTCTTTGGTCGCACCTACAAAATTGGTGCCACAGTCCGACCGAATTGACTTAATTGGCCCTCTGAGGGCTATGAACCTTTTTAATGCGTTTAAAAATGATGAAGTGTCCATCCCTTCTATGACTTCTATATGGACAGCTCGTATTACTAAACAAGTAAACAAAACTGCCCACCTCTTGTTATTTACAACACCACCCCTGGTTTTCCTAGTGACAACCTCCCAAGGACCAAACACATCGATTCCCACATGGGAAAAGGGTGGGTCTGTCAAAGTCCTATCCTGAGGTAGTTCTGCCATCAACTGACTTTGACAGTTTCGCCTAAGGCGCCTGCATTTAACACATTTGAAAATACAACTGTTGACCAACCTTTTGGCATTAACTACCCACAGACCTTCATTTCTAAGCGCTGCCTCAGTTAGAGTTCTACCCTGATGATGGATCCTTTCATGGTGATGCCGAACGAGCAGCAATGCAGTGTGACTATTAGGGGGTATGATGATGGGGTTTTTTATGCACGCCTTGAGTTTAGCTTTGGCTAACCTTCCTCCAACTCTCAAAATACCCTCCTTGTCTAGAAATGGGTTTAACTCATTTAGAAGACTTTGATTAGGGATGTTGAGCCCTTGCTCTAGCCTAGCTATTTCCTGCTTGAAAGCAGATCTCTGTACTGACTTGAATATGACGCTCTTAGCCTTTATCATATCCTGGACCTGTAAAGGCTCACTATCTTTGCAAGCTAAACGATGTATAAGCCTAGCAACTGCTCTAAGAAGACTGTGCCACTCCGAAAAACATTCAAAACGGTGTGGTTCCAGGCAAGATCTTTGGCCCATCTTGATTTCTGTGGTCATCTTGCAAACTTTCACCTCTGGAACGGACTCGGGCAATTCTGTATTATCGGTGGGAGAAAAGGCTGATGGAAAATTGACTTCGGTCAAGCATCTGGGGCCTGTCAGCCAACTTGAACTTAACACTCGTTGAGCTGAAGCTCCTCTGGAAGCGATGTCAGCTGGGTTGTCGCTGGTGGCGACATGGTGCCACTGGCTAGGCGTAGAACTGGATAGAATGTTGTTGATTCTATTAGCCACATACACCTTAAATTTCTTGGTCATGTTGTTTGGCAAAGTGGGTTTTTCTGCTTTAAAAGGCAGAGGGGCTATCCAATTTCCCTCTGGACTCCGGGAAACTTGAGAGTTCATGATCTCTAAAAACCTCTGTTCATCTTTGGAAAGCGCTGTAGTTTCATCCCTTTCGGAGACTTCAAAGATGGAAGAATACTCTGGTGTTATCCCCTGACAATAGACCGAGATATGACTCAAACAGCTATGCATTAGTGTGGGGCGACTGCCTTGAAGCACGTGCGCTTGACGAGTGCCCACCGACGATGGAGGGTGCATCCTATTTATGCACACTGGGCCTGTAACTGTCCAGCCTAGTGGTAGCAGCTGAGCAATGGGCGCCCCTGGAGGTCCCTTAACTTGGTCGTTCACATAGAACAAGTTCGGACAGTCCGCACCAAGCAGAAGGGCAATGTCCACATCTGGACGGAAAGCAGGTAAGGCGTTCTTCAGCTTTCGCAAGTGAGGATGGGCTTCCACGACTTCTCTGGTGACAATCTGCCTTTTGTTCCGGGGAATAGAGGAACACTCAATGAGGTCTGGTAACTCGAACAGTCTCTTCTGGTCACAAGAGGAGACAACAAAGCCGGATGCTATGCGACCCTGCAACTTCTTCTTCCCTACACAGGTGGACATGGTGTAGTCGACCGTCTGGGTTTTTATGTCAAACAGTTGGAAAAACTCTGGAGTCGCCAGGGAGGCGTCGCTTTGTGAATCCAAAGCCACGTAAAGTCTCTTTTTAAGCCAAGGTCTTCTGGCTGGATATACATCTGCTAGGCAGATGGGATGGCAGACTCTGAACTGGTGCACGTCAGAGCATAGTTCAGTACAGGCGACCGATGGAGCATCCTCCTGCATCCGTGACGCGGTCTGCATGTTGGTGGCTTCAGTAGATGACCCTTCTTTGGAAGACGTGTCCCCTTTGGCGCGGGAGACAGCGTCAGAGTTGTGCATCGCGGTGCAATGCTTAAGGCTGTTACACCTTGCGCATTTGACGTCCTCTTTGCAGTTGGATGCAAAGTGAGGAGTTGCTCCACAGCACCTAAAACATATGCCCAGCTTCTGTACAATCTGTTGTCTTTCTTTATAAGGCTTCTTGCCAAATTCCCGGCAGTTGGCCAAACTGTGAGGCTTTTGGTGAATGGGGCAGAGCACCTCCTTCACCTCTGACTTGGATTCGTTGGCCCTGTGCTGAGTTTCAACAGCCTTAACACTAACCGGTCTTTTGGCCTCTCTGGATGGTTTTTTCTCCACTTTAGGTGCCTTCTCTGGCTGGGTCCCTTGGTATAAGGTGGGGAGGCCCGTCTGCGGATCATTCCTTTCTCTGGCCGCCCTGGTGATGAACTGGACCAAATGAGAAAATGGAGGGTATGCCTGGGAGTGGGCCTCCTTGTAGTTGAAGACCTCCTGTCCCCAGCGTTCTTGCAAAGTGAAGGGCAGCTTGGTCAAGATCTGCCTCTGGGACAGGTGCTGATCGAGGCACTTCAAACCGGGCAGTTCTGGATTCTCCTTGGCCGACTCTAATTCCGTAAGGAGATCGCTGAGGTCCCACAAGAGTTTGAAGTCTTTGAGTTTCAAAGCTGGGAACCTTTGGAGCTTGTCCATAAGAGATGCTTCAATCTCTGTGCTGGCCCCATACCTCTGCTGCAACCTGGCCCAGGCCTTTTCCAGGGCTTTGTCGGGATCGGCTACGTGGGCTGCGTAGATCTTCTTAACTTGTGAGGATGAGGCTGGGCCCAACCATGCAGCCAGAAGAGTCAGTTCTTCCTCAGGCAATAACTTTAAGTCTCTGATTGCTCTCTGGAAGGTGGCCTTCCAGAGAAGAAATTCCTCAGGCTTGTCCGAAAACTTTTCGACACCCTTGTCCTTAAGATCTCTTCTGGGGCTTCTGATGATGGAGACAAGCTGGGACTCTGGCGTCGAAGGGAACAATTGAGGAGTTTGCTGTTGTGGAGTGGACTCCCACCGTGCACCTTGCGTCAACCTTTGGCCTCTTGGAGGGATGACATCGACCACTGACGAATCGGTGGCTCCCTGTGCAGCTGTCTGTAAGGGCCAACTAGCACTTGGCCTTGAGGCCCTGATTGACTGACCTAGGGATTTAGCAGGAGGCACAGGTAGCTCGGGCAAGGGTGAGCTCCCCGCTATGACGCTCTGCTCTGCAGGAAACTCAAAAGTGACTTTGGGGCCCTGCTCTGGGTAAGGAGAGAAGTCTTCCTGTTCCTCATCCGAAAACTGGCTGTTTAAGCTATTAAGATGCACAAGCACCTTGGAAGAAGGGTCCTGCTTCGGCAACTGACTTACATTTTCTTCTGTGAGTGGCTCAATTAGGGCCTTGGCCAAAGTCTCAGCCCTTACCTTTTTGGCAGTAGCATCCATCCTTATTCTAAGCATTTCTATTTCACCTTGCCTTTGGGCCTGTTCCATTTGCATTTCGCTTTGTCTACGGGCCTGTTCTATTTGCATTTCGCTTTGTCTACGGGCCTGTTCTATTTGCATTTCGCTTTGTCTACGGGCCTGTTCTATTTGCAGTCGTTGCTCTTCTTCTTTAAAGGGAAGGGTGAGATCAGCTGCCTTAGCATCAGCCTCTGCCCCCGCTACCTTGCTCTTTAGCTCTAGACGTGCAGCCTCCTTAATGTGCAAGGCAGCTAGGGAAGAGATGGCACTCCCAGCAGCAGAAGACTTGCTAGAGTGGCTATGTTTAGATGATGCACACTCCCTTAGCTTAGATACCTGGCTAGAGCGGTTGGACTTAAGACTAAGTGCCACAGCAGGTGATTTTAAAAGATTGGTCTCATGGTTGCATAAGGAAGACTGATTTCCTTTTGGCTCAGACCTTAGATTAACAGATGGAGAACTAAATTCCAAGGCATCTAGAATTGCCCTCACCTTATTTTCTAACTCTGAATCCTTGGCGTTAATGCGCTCGAGGACCTGGACTATCTTAGACACCAAACCCCTCCAAATACCGAAGGTCTCTTCAAGGTCGGTCTGTAATATGGATGGCACCCTTGTAATACCCAAGCTCTCAATTCTGTCCATCAATGTTACAATTCGCTCCCATGCCGAACCTAACCTCACATGGAGGAGCTCCTTTTCATCTATTAGATGGGCTAGCATCTTGGCTGAAGGGTGCTTTATCCTTTGGGGCCTTTCATTCCTACTTTCAGCCTCAGAAGGAGGTATACCATCTGTATCATCTTGAAATTGCGTAGACATTATGTATTCTTAATAGCAAGTAAATTTACAACAAAAGCAAATACAACATACCAGCAAGTAAATTTACAATAAAAGCAAATGCAATATATAATACAATGCACAACACTTAACCATAGCAATATAGATCACTAAGTAACTATACTTTACAAAGATAGTGACCTTTGGCGCCAGATTTTAGTGGGCAAGCTGCAAAATGCCAACTGACAGCAACTTGCCACTTGATACCTCCCTTGCCCGAGTGACGTAAACTGCCAAAATGGCGACTTCGCCAATTTTTCAAGCACCTCGTGCTCTGCGGCTCGAGGCCTGCCGCCGAAGGAGCACCGAGGCTGGCTTTGGAAAGGAGGAGAGAAAAGACGCCTCCTCCCCGCTGTGAAGGGAGGTCACCACCGCAGGACGATGAAGCAGGTCACCACCGCAGGACGATGAGGCAGGTCACCACCGCAGGACGATGAGGCAGGTCACCACCGCAGGACGATGAGGCAGGTCACCACCGCCAGGCGATGAGGCAGGTCACCACCGCAGGACGATGAGGCAGGTCACCACCGCAGGACGATGAGGCAGGTCGAAGCCGGCCGAGTGCTCCGGCCGAACTCGCAGCAGCGTTGCCAGGCCTGTCCAGGTTCTAGCCTGGTTCTGGTGGGCTTCACGCCTCAGAGCCAGCCAAAGAACTGTCGCTGGTGCTCCGCGGCTCGAGGTCTACCGCCGAGGGAGCCCTGGACGTTGCTGGGAACTGCACAGCCTGTGCAAACCCAGAAAGCCACTGGGCCACGTGCGCACACGCGAGCCAAATAGCAAGGAAATAGAGCCCCACTATTTGACTCCTTCAGGTCTGAGAGCGGGCTCCACTGCCTCAGACGCTGGTAGAGTCTTTAGGTATGCAGACTGAGCTCAGGCGGAAAAGCCGCGGCCTAAACTAAACTTCCTAAACTATAAAAAACTATAAGCCGTGCAAGCTAGCTCAAGCGGAAAAACCGCTGATCTACCTCAAAACTGTGCCGTCCGCCGGACAATAAAAAACTATAAAACTGAAACGTGCTGTCCTTTATCCGGGCGAACTGCAAATCCCTATAAGCTGTCCTATAGATATTGAACGACTGAGTCTGGATAACTTCAAAAAGGATGTTTATTCATACAAGGTTGTAAACCTGGCACAGATCTTAAAGTTGCAGAAAATGAAACAAATTTCCATAGGTTTTAGTTGCAGAATTATCCCTGGTTCCAGAAGGCAAAGGTGATTATAAAACCACTATACCCTAATCACGCTGTCTATATTAGAAGGAGAAACTCTTTCCTTCCCTATCTTTACAGCAAAGATTAGTTCTAGAAGCGACAGAATAACCCTGCTCAAACAAACAAACGACCAATAAGTAAGGCAAACCATCGTCCTGGGGGACGGAACACTGTTCTTCACTTGCTCTCTCCTTAAACATCTAGCATCATGGCTCATAAAGCTGGGACATCAGGCTTTTTAGGAATGTGAAAGGATACATCTCTGTGCCCTGCCCTGACTGGGCTAAACAATGGGATTTCCAACAGATGACGACTTGCAGAAACAAAGACAAACTTTGAATCAGGGCTCTGTTTGACGAATCTGGTATATTTTTGATGATCCATTCCACGAAGGGGGCAGCGCTTCAACTGGGCAAAGCCACGGCCTCCAAGCCAAGAAACCTCCCATTGTGTTTCTCTGCTGGGAGTCTAGGCTGGCTCAGACACTTTGCTCTGAATGGAGCAGGCAGGCCAAGATGAACAAGGGAGACCCTTCTTCCCCAACCCTCCCCAATCCTTCAGCCAAAGACAATGGCATTCAAAGTCCACCCCAAGGGGAAATTTATGGCATGAAATTTGCAAACTCTGGAGAATTTGAAGCACTTGTCACCGAGTGACCCCCAAGATCTTGTCAACTATAAAGACAGCTATTGATGATCTCTTCCCATCTTCCTTAGGGAATCCTTGTAGCATCATACATAGCTTTGGCTGGGTCAGAGGGAGGCAGTGGTCAGCAAGCAAATTGTTTCAAAATGGAGGCAGTTTGGAGAACTATAAGGACCTCTGTAGAAGCTGCTTAGTTTTGCTCTTCTCCTTTGGTGATGGGCCTATAGATAGGGTTAACTTGGAAGGAACTGGAATTTGTGCTTCTCCTTAATAGAGTTCTGAAGCAAAAGAGTTGATTTATCCTTCTCCTGGTGGCTTCTCTCCTACATCTCACGTAGAAAGAATATGCTCTGTATAATGTGCTTTGTTACCAGTTAGGGTAACTGGTCTTGTGTCTAGTCTGACAGGGATAAGAACCAAAAATGCTACCTTTAGCCAAAATTGACCAGGCAGAAGTATGACTGCAGTAAAATCTAGTACATTTATGCTCATTACCCTGGTAAAATGTGCACCTCCAGATATAGGATTACCATGCTGATGAAGGAGAAATAATAAAATAAAGGGGTCTTATGGGGTATTGCCAACTAAGCATGTGCCGGTAATGTGATCTACTACTTAGTGATGTAGCTGTGCTGTGTTAAAATATATTTTGTAATTTCCATACAGAACTGTATAAATTGTCTTGATCAGAGTGTCTGTTTCTTTTATGGCCCTGAGATCCCAGGCAGGTTTTGCTGCAGCTACAATAAACTTTTGTGATCTCTCACTGCCCGATGTTATCTGACTGAGGAACGCCAGCACTCCACATTTAGGGATAACAAGAGGAAAGGGATTTGGAGTGAAAGTAAAGTGGTTGATAGCATTATAAAACTGAGGAGTCACTAATCTATGAGATGAATGAGACTTCTGTCAGGATGTTAAAAAGCTGGGAAAAGTTGTTTTTGGATTATAGCTCCCACTGACCCAGAAACCAGAAAAACTGTAGTAAAAGTTCTGGGAAAAGTTGCAGTCTTGTTATTTGTTGTGTTTCTCCAAATCCCACTTGCATTCCCATCTCAGTCTTTGTTTGCCTCAGATGGTAAAACTTTATTTTTAATTCCCATATGGAAATTCATATGCATTCCATTCACATTTCCTCAGATCAAAGCATTATTTCCCCATT
The DNA here is from genome assembly GCF_035594765.1 of Anolis carolinensis. NCBI lineage: Eukaryota > Metazoa > Chordata > Lepidosauria > Squamata > Anolidae > Anolis > Anolis carolinensis. Next base: position 25,952,370 of record NC_085846.1, on the reverse strand, counting down.
GCCAAAAATATATTGGTACTTATCTGTATTTTATACATTTTCTAGTAGTTTGTATTTTTAAATGCATGTTTTGTCTACATCTAATTTCTTTGAAAGATCCTAAAGCCTTCCAAGTGTAGAACACTACTGCTTTTCTCAAAATGGGGAAAAATCCTGTAATACTGAGTCAGAACATTGGGAAAATTTGTCCTAAAGAATTGAAAAATGTATTATGTAATGATTGTAAATATCTTTTTAATAAAATGACACACAGATGGTGTTTGATTCCAATAAGATTTTCCAAGTGGTATAAAGGGTCCACAAATACCTTTGGAAGTCTGAAAAACAAGAAGGAACTTTTTATCATAAATGGTGAAAAAAGTGAAGAAATATTGAAAGCAGCTACAGCTATTGATCTAAGACATCTTTAAAATTAGGTAAAGGTAAAGATTTCCCCTGATGTTAAGATCAGTCGTGTCCGACTCTGGGGGTTGGTGCTCATTTCCATTTCTAAGCTGAAGAGCCGGTGTTGTCCGTAGACACCTCCCAGGTCATGTGGCTGGCTTGACTGCATGGAGCGCTGTTACCTTCCCAATGAAGCGGTATCTACTCACATTTGCATGTTTTTGAACTGCTAGGTTGGCAGAAGCTGGAGCTAACAGCAGGCGCTCACTCTGCTCCCTGGATTTGAACCTGCAACCTTTCAGTCTGCAAGTTCAGCAGCTCAGCATCTTAACACACTGCACTGCCGGGTGTAAGAGAATACACAAAAAAGTATAGACATACTACAAAAGAGACAAAACTTCAATTTCTGAGTATACTAAAGCTATCAAATATTAGAAGAATTAGGAAAGGCAAACTCTTGCAGTACAGGATTTATGGGCAAAATTAAGATGCAGTTAAAACCAGAGCTGATTTTGTTAGGATTGATTAACAGATATAGGGCCTGAATCATAAAGTGCTACACTTTATCATCATGGCAGCAAGACTGTTATCTGCTAAGAAATAGAAAAATTTGGAGCAACGGGAGATTGGATATAACAGAAATGGATAAACTATGCAAATTAAAAGAAAACCATTGTATAACCTTTTTTAAAGGTTGGGAACCTCTTTTAACCTTTAGAAAGAAGAAAAATAGCTTTTGTAAATTTTAAAAACTAATTTTGCTGACCAGGATTTATGTTTTTTAAACATTTGGACTAATATGCTCTCCTCAATTCTCTGTTTTGCTGTCCATGCATGCTCAGGGTTTCTTGGAGCTGCTGCAGCTTGCGTTCACTATTGTAGGTAGGCACATAACTACAGCGGTTGTTGTTTGTTCAGTCAGTTGCTTCTGAATCTTTGTGACCTCATGGACCAGCTAGAGCTTTCTATTGGCTGTCGCCACCCCCAGCTCCTCCAAGGTCAAGCCAGTCACTTCAAGAATACCATCTATCCATGTGGCCCTTGGTTGGCCCCTTTTCCTTTTTCCTTCCATTTTCCCCAGCATCATTGTCTTCTTCAACCTTTCCTGTCTTCTTATGATGTGGCCAAAGTACTTCATCTTTGCCTCCATTATCCTTCCCTCCAGTGAACAGTTGGGCAGTCTGTTACAGTGGAATTAGATCCAGTTTCCCAACTTCAGTCCAGGAATATATAGATGGTTACATTATTTCTGCTTAATGGTTTAGCAGCTGAGCATGCCTTGTTTGAGCATTGGAATATGACTCTGGAGACCAGGGTTAATATCTACGCTCAGCCGTGAAACCAACTGTGTGACCTTGAGCAAGTCGCACATTTGAAGGAAGGAATGGCAAGCCCCTTCTGAACAATCCTAGCCAAGAAAACACTGTAATAAAGTTGCCTCAGGATCACCATAAATTGGAAACAGCTGATGGCACACAGCAGCAACAAAATCCAGCCCTCTTAATCTATCAATACTAGACTTGGTGGTCTGTTTCTTTCAGTCAATATGGCTGATCTTATCTCCCTGAGAGGAGTCTATCTCTGCTTTTTCTGTCTGCATTCAGGAAGGGTTTGCACTTGGGAAGGGCTCTGAAGAACCAAACCCGTCCCAAGTCAAACAGAAACAGCATTCACACTCAGGCACCCCATCCTCCAGAGTGACTTCAGCAATCGGCTGCATTTCTTTGTTCAGCATTGGTTAAAAATAGCTCCCTGGCAAGTGGTGGTTTGTGGGGTTTTTGAATCATTCGTATTCATGAGGCCCACTGTGAGTCAAGCTCTCGCTGGCAGAGCAATTACAAGAAGATGTTAATTTAAGGACGGGGCCAGCACAGTTGCGACAGGGAAGTCGATAGTAGTCATGTTGCTCTTTTGAGACTGGGAGAAAGAATCTGTTAGCATAAGCTTTTATAGACTTAAGCAAGATGCCCCTGATGAAGTCAACTATAAGTCTATAATATCATATGCTACTAGCTTCTTCCTTTCACATGTCTCAAAGGTGCTGCAAGATCCCTTTGCATAATGATCCAGACAAACATGGCTATGTCTTTGGATTATAGTCATGATGGGAAAATGAGACACAACAGTTAGCATCTGTCCTGTTGGTTGGAAGCCACCCTGAACCATCAGGACTGGGGGAAAGCAAGGAGAGGAGGTGACACAGAGGATAAAAATCTAGCAGGATTAAGCCGCCAACACCAACATTTGACCTACGATGCTCAATGCAGTTGGTTCTCTCTGTATAGTAAACTGCCAGTTGCAAGACAGTTTTGGGCAATAATGCAATAACAGAGAGGTTAGATTGTTCTTCATTTTCCAGCCTCTAGAGGTGCTTTAGCTTCCAATTTGAGCTTGATGTCAAATGTCTATTTTATGGGCCTATAAAGGTCATGTTAGTGAGGAGGGTTTCTGGGAACTGCAAGCTGAAAAGCAACTCTTCCAAGGCCTGTTTCATATAGCAGACAGGGAAAGTGGTTGTGGTTTTTACTTTGAATATGTATGCATTGATTTTAACTGAATTTTTAAAATACCAATATATTTAATTCTATTTTAATGTTTATATATTTGTAGATTTTGCATTGTACTCAAAAGCTTTTAATGTAAGCTGCTTTGAATCTCCCTGTGGAGAGAAAAAGTGGGGTGTAAATAATAATAATAATAATAATAATAATAATAATAATAATAATAATAATAATAATGATGATGATGATTATGATGATGTTTCCTGTCATTTATTGGTACCTGATTATTTTCTCTTGAAGTAAGAAAGATAGTAGCTTCACCCATTAGAATGTTTAGCAGTTACTTTAACATGTGGGGAGTTTATTGTCACTAATCCCGATTGTAATCCATCCTCACCATGCGCCTGATTAATTTGGGTTTTTTTGGGGTGTGTGTGGGAAATCTCTGCACTACTTGTTTGTTTAAACCTGGAGTTAACAATCCTTTTGCTATTTAACAGTTGGGGGGTGAGCAATTAATGAGCAAAACCCACTGGTTGTTAACAATAATGAGTCTAATGACTAATTTCCAGACCCTGCAGACATGGTAAAACCTCAGTTTACAACTGCAATAGCATTCTGTGCATTTTAGAAAATTTGTGCATTTTATAAAACCACTGCAGTGGAGGTATTTTCTTCCTGGACACTCAGCAGAAATGCTTTCAAGGCTGCAAACCTAAAATATACTAGAGAATAAGCCATTTTAAATAATCAGTTGGGAATAGGCTTTCCAGATCTAGGGACTTGGATAGTCTTCTCAGGAGGAGGAATCCCAGGGCAGGAGCACTGTCTTGAAAAGTGAATGTGTTTATATTTTTCCTCATTTGTTAGGCTTGGCCTAGAATTTTGTTGATTAATCTAAATTACATTAGACCAGCTGAATTTTGAACTATTGAGTAGGTAAAGGCCATTGGTTCAATGCTTTTTCTCCAATTGAGGATCAGAAACCCTTTTAAAAATATATATGCTGATTGTTTAGTAATTTGTCATTCTTAATCTTAAAAATGATCCCAGATTTCAGCCATTCAGTTTTTTCACAACCTGCTTTGATGTTTTGCAAGATTTTTTTGGTGACTAAAGTGTAAACAGTGAGAAGGTGTTAAAGTCTTCCAACAGAGTGTTGTCGAAGGCTTTCATGGCTGGGATCACAGGGTTGTTGTATGTCTTTCGGGCTGTATGGCCATGTTTCAGAAGCATTCTCTCCTGACGTTTTGCCCACATCTATGGCAGGCATCCTCAGAGGTTGTGAGGTATGGATAAACTAGGCAAGGAAAGGAAAATATATATATATATCTGTGGAGGGTCCAGGGTGTGACAAGAGTCCTTTGTCAGTTGGAAGCACCTTGGACTCTCCACAGATATATATATTTTCCTTTCCTTGCCTAGTTTATCCATACTTCTGAAACATGGCCACACAGCCCAAAAGACAAACAACAACCCTGTCTTCCAACAGACTTTCAAAAGACTTTTAATTCACTGCTTCAAAAAACATAAATCAGTTGAAAAGCATAAAAAGAAACCACACTGGAACATTAGCACCCATACTTAATCAAAAGTAACAACTAAATTGATAAAAATATAAAATTTGTGAATGAATTCTGTGTGGTACGACATCTTTATTGAGTTTTTTTTCAGATTCAGCACCCCAAAAGACATTATAGTAGAATCTCAGTTATCCAAGACTCGCTTATCCAAGGTTCTAGATTATCCAAATGCATTTTTGTAGTCAATGTTTTCAGTATATCGTAATATTTTGGTGACTGCGTATTGAACTACTTTTTCTGTCAAATTTGTTGTATAACATGATGTTTTGGTGCTTAATTTGTAAAATCCTAACCTAATTTGATGTTTAATAGACTTTTTCTTAATCCCTCCTTATTATTCAAGATATTTGCTTATCCAAGGTTCTGCCGGCCCGTTTAGCTTGGATAAGTGAGACTCTACTGTAATTTGGCTTGTGCATTTGGAGTGAATCGCTATTTATTTATTTATTTCCAATATTTATATCCCGCCCTTCTCATCTGAAGGGACTCAGGGCGGCTTACAACACTGGCACGATTAGGTTTCTGTTTGTTTCTTCCGTAAGCCCCCCATATCAGTTTTGCAGCACCTCCTGAAAACGGGGATGCTGCTGAATGGGGTTTTCACTTAGCATCTGTAAAAATTGTTATTTTGATCTCATTGGCAGCAATAGGGTTAAGAAAGCAGCCATTGTGTGTGGGGGGGGGGGCGGACTTCCCACAGGCTCCTCTTCAACATCCTTCATTATAACCTGGATTTAAAAGAACATCAGAGTTACCAATCTTTCAGGATCCTTTCCCTTTATAGAGGAGGAGACTGGGTTTAGTGCTTCTTAAAGCTGTTCTACTCTAGAGGAGAGGCAGGATGCGGCTTGGCTTTGAGGCTCCTGTGGCACTGGGTCTGTCTCCATGAGAGAGAGACTCAGGGATGGGAGGGGGGAGATCCTTGGCCCTTAGCTGTATGCGCTTAGACTTGGTCCTCCCTTCTTCCGTCAACATGAGTTGGAAGCCTGGCTATTGCTACTGCTAAAGTTTTCCATGTTAGAGGTGAAGGAAGAGGAGGCCGGGCATGGGAGGGTTAAGGATATCCCTCTTTCTGGAATTGTTTGTCCTTATCCAGGCTCCTGCAGCATGGAGAGAGAGGCTGAGGGAGGGAGGGAGGGTGGTGGAGCTCTTTGGCCCTTGGCTGCACATTTCAAGGAGTCCCAGGGAAGGAAAAGCCTATAACCTGGAGCTCAGTCAAGCTAGGAGCACCATGTGGTCAGGAAAACATGGCTCTCGCTTGCTTTCGTGTCGAGCTGATTTTTGTACTTCCTGTTCCATGCTCCAGAAAGGAACGAAAGGAATGAAAGAACAAATGAAATGGGCGAAACAAATTCCATGCACAACTCTAATTAAGAACACCTGCAATATTGAAAAAAGATTTTGTGATAGGATTTTGGCCTTAAAAAATTGAACGTCTGTGCTCAAGGTATAATGTTGCTTAATGACATCACAATGGTTTGCCTCTTTAAACAGAAGAAGACTGACCTCCCTCTGACATCACAATGACTCAAGTCTAGGGACCTGTTCACATTATACAATTATGGCACTAAAATTCCCATTTAATGGTCATGGTTCAGTCTTATGAAAAATCTGGTAGGAGCAGTTTAAGGAAGTGTTTTTAGATACCTTAGCGAGAGCACTCTTGTGCCTCACTAAAGTACAAATTTCATAAGAATCCTTACTTTGTTGCAGCAAAACAAGAAAAAGTTCTAGAGAACCTTAAAGACCAGACTGTCTTTAAGGTTCTGCACTTCAAGATGTATATTTTCCACGCTCTGTTTTATCCTGCTTGCATCCTGCTTTTAACTGTTGGATTTTACAGTGTTTTGTATAGATGCTTGTTAGATGATGTTTTTGTCAGTGTAAATGCATATGGCCATTGGTAGGAGCATTAATACATTTATTGATATTATGGTATATATATTTATTCGATATGTATTGCTGGGGTTCTTTGGGAAGCATTTAGTGGACAGGTAGGATAATATTCTTTTAGCAAATTACCCCCTCCCACAGATGCTGGAGTTGAGACAGCTGGTTTTATCAAGCTCTAGACAGGTTTGGGCAAGCACATGCTAAGAATACATCTGGATGATTCATTTTTCATATGATCTGCTATTCATAATTGCCACAGGAGGCAACAAAATTCATTCTGGATTCTATTACCTGTCACCTACTGTTCCTGTTCTACTCGTGCAAAATTTATATCAACTGCTTATTTTTTAAAAGGAGAAATACAGTAGGAGACACCAGGTCTTTTCATGGTAAACAGTTATGCCATTATGCCACTCTGATTCCACTTCAACTTCCTTGGCAACTTCTTATGGAGTCCTCAGATTTGCAGCATAGAGAAAGGTATTTAGATTTCTTAGCCAGAGAGCTTCAATATCGTATAGCATCAAACTACAAACCCCAGGTTTCCATAGAATGTAGTCAAAATGCAAACAGTCTTGCAAAGAGTTATGCCTTTTAAGCTGTGAGCACGAAGCTGTTAATATGGAATCATGACACTATAAGTGAGTAGTGTGGAAAGGCACCAAAGAACAAAAGAGAAAGAAAAAGATGGATTGATATGGTATACAAAATAATGGCTTTCTTGTTGGCAGGGGTGGGTGGATGGATGAGTACTCTGAAGAATGCTGCCCTGGGACATTTATCAGAAGAGAAATCTGCCCAGGACTCTTAAATAATGGAGTTAATGGACAGACTGAGAAATGAATGAGATGGATCAGATAAACAGGAAAATAAACAGAGGCTGGATACATCTTTCCTTTTTTTGTTGTTGTTGACCGTAGTCCTGCTTTGTGCTCGCAACTTAAAAGGCATCACTCTTTGCAAGATTGTTTGCATTTTGAATTAGAATTCTAAAGTTGTATTGCAGCTAGCTGGACATCTTTGGTTAAGGTTCAGCGAGTTTTACATTGTAGTCAGAGGCATAACTGAGTTCAGCAGAGCTTAGTTTCCGGTAATGATGGAGTATGGTTTTATTCAGTATATTATCTGTGTGATGAAAGTCTTTTTCTTCTTTGCTCTGGCTGTCTGATTTCACTACCTTAAGTTTTATTGTAGGATTTCTTACCAAAGTGTCAATTATGTTTAGATTTCATACTGACACCTCTTGTGACTATAAAATGACATAAACAAATCCAGTAGCATTTTTGAGACTCACAGGAAAGATGAAATTTCAAGCATAAGCTTTTGGGGCTAAAGTACTATTTTACCATTCACAATTCATTATTATTATTTGGTGAGGGACAATGCTCTTATTTTGCCCACCTATATCTAGCTTTTAATTCAGCCTACACTTTTGCAAATGAGCATATTAAAATACAAGGAAATCTATAACTACAGGATGCATATAGAACCTCATACCAGTTTTAGGACATATATTGTCCTCCAATCCATAAACTGTGAACTCCATTGAGGTCTTCTTTGAAAAAGAAAGAAAGAAGGAAGGAAGGAAAAGAAATACAGCTTATTCAATCTTTTGTCTTCATATATCCTTCCTCCATGAGAGAAATTGCTTTTTGGCAGCAGGAGCCAGCAATTAGAACTTTCATTGTCTGCTAAGTTCCACTTTCACTCAGCAATCAAAGAATTGATAAATATTAATGGAAGGAAGTTGTAGGCTTTGTTTTTGATCAAAGCACTCCAGCCACAGAAATATGGGCCAAGCCCCAGATCCTGGAGATATTGACCATGGACTTTTCCCAAAGGCCCAACAGTTGACAGGAGCCTTAAAGATGGCCAAAGAAGATCACACCATTCTGGGCAGCCAGTCCCTTGTCTTCACCCCACTTTATTTATTTCTCACATTTATATCTCGCCCTTCTCACCCGAAGGGACTTTATAGTTCCACATGCTACTCAATTCACTTTGTAGCCATGGTAGAAAAGTCCACCAGCACATCTCCCTTTCCCTGGCAGAAAATAATAACAATAACTTTATAATTTTCTACTTTTTTTTAACCAAAGACCTAATTCAGCTCAGCAGTAGTGCAAAATGAGATAGCTGAGCAAAGTAGCAGAGTTCCTGACTGTGCCATTAGATAGTATGTGGGTTAATATTCTTTTACCTCATCCAAGACCCCTTCATGTAAATAAACAGCAAGTCAAGGAGAGAGCTGGAGTTAATAATTGCCTAATGAAGGATGCTGGTGTTCATTTGGTGTGGGGCAATGGGGAAAAATAGGATATTTTCACCAACTTGAGCCATGAGACCTAACAGCATAATAATTCAGACATCCCAGTTCACCACAGGACTGTTCATGCATTATCATGAACATAAAAAGGTAAAGGTTTCCCCTGACGTTAAGTCCAGTTATGTCTGACTCTGGGGGTTGGTGCTCATCTCCATTTCTAAGCCGAAGACCCGGCATTGTCCGTAGACACCTCCAAGGTCATGTGGCCGGCATGACTGCATGGAGCACTGTTACCTTCCCGCTGGAGCGGTACCTATTGATCTACTCACATTGGCATGTTTTCGAACTGCTAGGTTGGCAGAAGCTGGAGCTAACAGCACCCGCTCACGCCGCTCCTGGGGTTTGAACCTGGGACCTTTCGGTCTGCAAGTTCAGCAGCTCAGTGCTTTAACACACTTTGCCACCAGGGCTCCTTATCATGAACATACATTCACACAATATATATACAAAACATGTGTTTAGATAGTGGTGAGAATTAGCCTATATTCATTCAAATGTCCCAACAGTCTATGCTGTTGCAGATTCAAATGCTTCAGAAGAGGCTGTAATTTCATACTGGTGAAGGACATAGAATTCCTGACTATGACAAAGGACTTTGTCCATTGATGATGTCTCCCAATCAAGGAAAAGTTCTATGTGTGAACTGATGCAGATTCAAAGACATAGTCTGTTCTAAATATGCTAAAGGCATTAGACACTATCTTATCTTAAGAGTTAAAAGCTGGTCCAGCCCTGATTAGTACTTGGATGCAAGACAAATACTGGGTGTTGTAGGCTACGTTCTAGACAGGCCTGTAGTGTCTTTGGCCTTCCAGGTGTTTCGGACTCCAACTCCCAGAAGCTCTAATGTGCTACAGATGCAATCCTATTGCAGATCTGGGACTAATTGGAGAAAATAATTTTCTAGCATAAGGAACTTTCCTGGACTCTGGTATGAGTGACTGCATCTGAGTCCAAATAACTTGTGCTTGTCTCTAAGATGTAACTGGTACCTAGAACAGCACTTTTGATGTATATTAGGGTACCAAACAGAATGGAAACAAATTACTTTATGTTGTTGCATAACTTCAACTTTTTAATCTGATTTATGACCTCATCAAATGGTCAAAAATGCCCATCCTACAACAGTTTGATCTCACTTCAAGCATGGATCCATGGTAAACCCCCCCCCCCCCCCCCGCTATCGTCCAGCTTAGTGACCTAAATGTGATGAGTTCCTTATTGGTAACCATAAAGGATCCCTATCATAGGGTTTTCCTAGCATGATTTGTTCAGAGAGATTTGCCTTCCTCTGATGCTGACAGAGTCTGACTTGCCCAAGACCACTTGGGGGGTTTCCAGGGCCCAGCAGTGCTCAAATTCTGGTCTCGAGAGTCATGGTCTAATGCTCAATCCACTACACCATGCTCACTCTCTTGACCGTTCTTTATATCAAAAAATTCAGAAAATATCCCAGTGGAGCAGACAGTGCCCATGGATTGGAATCCACCTGTTGCCCTTTCTGTTCTTCTGTAATCACTGCAGTTTCTGCACACAATCGATCCAACTCTGTTGTGTTATGTGTGGCCATTCTCCATGAGTTCCAACTCCCATTAACACATTTATTTTATAGATAGGTCCAACATGGCCTGTGGTCCACAGGTGGAAAATCTCTAGCTTCTGAGGGAGGGAAGCCAGACCCATGTGGTGGAAAGGAAGAGGGTGCAAGAAGGGCCTCCACATCTGCACAATGTCCTGTCTGTTTTCTCTCCTTTTCCTTTAATACCACTTCCAGATCCCTATCGTCATTTTAACAAAGTTGCCTCCTTTGCAGACCTGGCCTGCGGTCTGAAATTTGCAGCATTCAAGACCCGTTCTGGTCTATGGAAGGCCGTAATGGCCGGTAATTGCCTGCCGACAGTAGTACCGAGGCCAAGAATCGGAAAGCCAAACTGCAGGTGTCTGCCCTCCTCGTCACATCACACCCTCTTTACCTCCTCCCCACCGCACTCTTCTCCATTTCAGGGTTCTCCCACTCCATTATCTCCTCTCTCCATTCAGCTGCTAATCGCTCTCCCATTCAAAGAGCTGTTTCTCATTTAGGAGCAATTATTGTGTGCATCTGGGCCCCCATTATGGTCCCTCTCTGGGCCTTGGCGAATGAAGCACACAGCATGGTTTTTTGTTTTGTCTTTTTTAAAGGGCAGTACACCATTTTTCATACTTGGTAAAAGCATTTGCTGTGCTGGGAAGACCTGCAAAGAAGTATTTCCAGAATACCTTGGTATCTGAAATGCTTCTGAAAAATCAGAAGCTCAGCTTGGCTCAGCTGACAATTAACAAAATGGGCTTTGCAAGAAGTCAGCTGGAAGTCAATGTGACTTACGTAGGAGTTGTATCTGGTTTTTCTGAAGACATCTGAAGCAATGACAGTAGAATCCACTGAGCAGAATGATACTTGGAAATGATCAGGTTCTAGTTTAACTGCTTGCTCTATATGAATTCTTCAGTACTGAAGAGGTATTGGTACTATTGCATCCTTAGCAGATTGTTGTAAATTATCCTTTGCCTTGCTTAACTTCCCAGGCAAAGGATAATTTACCCCTTGCTTAAGATATCATATACACATGCCTTAAAGTCAGTCCTTACCTATGGTGACCCTATCCTAGGAATAATAATAATAATAATAATAATAATAATAATAATAATAATAATAACTTTAATAAACTGTCATTGGAGCATTTTGAAGTTTCTGTCTGTTTACTGATCTGCCTCTGAGAGGGACATGATAGGAGAGGAATGTGATATGGCAATTGGCAATGGGTTCACTTTAACTTCCACCATGTTTACAAGTCTTACTTAGTGCACTTTTTCCCAGTCCATTTTTATGACACTATTGCTGTATTTTAACTTGTTTTATTAATGGTTGTCATTTTATTTATGTCTTTTTAAATTTTCATTTGCGTTGTTGTTTGGTTCCTGATGTTATTGTACTTTTGTTCTGTATTTGTAAGCCGCCCCGAGTCCCCACGGGGAGATGGAGGTGGGGTACAAGAATATTATTATTATTATTATTATTATTATTATTATGGGCTTAATGTCTGGCTCTGGTGGACACAAAGAGGTTAGTTCAAGATAAATAATGGGTGCTGTAGAGAGATGGTCATTTCAATGGGTGTCGCATGGACGGGTCTTGCTTGGGGTATAGGAAATGAGACTGTTCCCAGATCATGTCAGATGGAGACAGGAAGAGGAACCCATGCTCTCACAAAAGTTCATTGTGGGGTTTCCTCCTGTCTCCCAGGTCACTGTGAGAGGATTATGTTAATTTCAGGGATTGCTTCCGAGGGTCCAAGGTGCGTTACATTCCAAAGATAATTAATGAATGGGTTACTACAGGGCAAAGGAGTGTGCTTGCTGTATGTCCCAATGGAACCACTTCTCACAATTCATGTAATTCGTATAATTCATAATTTGGGATCCAATTTCTTGATAACAGGGAAAAGGTTATTTTCTCTTTATATTCACTATCATATCCAGTCTACCCATCCAAAAGATTTTTATCATAATCCTCCAGTATCCTATTTATTCTGTGTGTTTGTAATAAAGTAAAGGTGAAAGTGAGGAGAGCACAGGAAAGCAGATAATAATTAAAGCAATGAGGAAATTGAAATGAATGAGGGAAGAGAAATGGATTTTTGATCTGCTTTTTTTAAAATACAAAAAGCAATGACCCACTACAAAAACAATTTGTTGTATTTTCTCTTTGTAGCACACATGTTTTAAAGAGAGCTGGTTAGCACATTCAGCCTTCCCTGGGATCCATTAGTGTTAACATCACAGTTGCCTGGAGGCAAGGAATACACCCTTCAGTAACTAGCCAACAGGGAAAGCAAGCAAGCAAGCAAGCAAGCAAACAGCTTCAATCTGGGGCTTTGTCAAAAGTTTTTGGAGGATGTACCGCTATCCAGGAAACAATAAGACAGATGATGTAGGACTTCACAGCAAATGAGCTATCATTTACTTTTAAGTAACTTTCCATTTTGGAATACAGAGCAACATAATCCAAGGTGCATAAGAAGGAAAAGGTAAAAAGAAATGGGTCAGCACATTTCAAATTCATTGGTCTGTATTTTAACATAAGATTTAGTGGTTATTAATCCACTTCCTCAGATGCTTTGGGGGAGTGATGTTAAAACTATATGCTTTTTTTGTAGTTTAAGGTGGCCTATAAGACTCTAGAAAATGTTGTCAGATGGGCATTCTACATATTCAAGCACACCACCTAAAATGGAAGGTTGTACCCCAACATTTTTTCAGACTTCACATCATTAGACAAGAGCAGTAGAGTCAGGATAAAAGTATTTTCTGTCTAAAAGAGATACAAGTTATAGGACACTTCTGAAAAGCTGCACAGTTGCCTCCCAGCATCTGCTGCCTGAAGCAATTGGTTCATTCTTTTTAAGATAGGGCCAACCTTCTTCAGATATTTTCCCCCAAACTCATTGATTCCACATACTGTGTTTACATGTAACAATAAACCAGAGAATTCTGGTTTATTGCTCATGTGGAGCACAATGCCCAGTTGCTCCCATAACTTGGCTTTTCCTGCTAGGAAGAGAGAGACTGTCTGCATCATTTTTATGCAGTCACTGAGTGTATTTTGACATTATCTGGACTTTCTGAATGTGCTGGCCATTCACAATGACAAAGTTATGTGCAGAATTCACTTTTATTCAAATGATGTTTAAGCATATATTGAAACGTGAAAGAACCTAGATTTTGAACCCAGCCACAGCTGACCATGTGCAGGGGGCCATAATATGAACAAAACATGATATGTGCCTCCTTTCCCAGATACCCAGTAATTGTATGAACTTACCTCTGTCCATATGGGCATTGGTAGAGTTTGGATCCAGACAAAATGCCTATGTCTCGAGGAGCAGCAAATCCCAGGATTTGCAGGTAGGCAGAAGTCAAAGAGGAAAATGGGTGAAGACTGGGGTGGGTATACAAATAACGGGTGCTGCAAGGAGGAGTTTCACTGGCAGAGGCTTTAAGTGAGTTATAGTATGTCTGTGTTGCATCTGGTGTCAAAGTCAATGGCTTCTTGATACCAGTTACCAGCAATGGTGTCATTAATGGGATGTGGGTCTCTGTGTGTGAACTGCATTGAGTGATACCATCAAAGGGGATTTAACCAAAATGACTACCAATACAATTTTGGTGCAGTGTATTTGCAGAAATTTATTATTTTCAATAAAAATATCCCTGTAACTAGATATCATCTCAAAAACATTTGTCAGTCCAATTTACGTCTACTGTAGCAATCATGATAAAAATGTTATGCTGATTTATTTTTTTGAACCTTCTAATGTGCACATGCTCATTATTATCCAAATACAACGACACTTTGAATCATGTGGGCTTTTTTTTTTACATGCATTATAAGCATGCTCTCTTATTTTCATCACTGTACAATTTTGAAAAAAAAATGTTGATTTTGTCAAATTTTCTAGTATTTTGGCTCATCTATTTGGAGAAGGTTTATGGGGGTGACACCATGAGTTACTGCACTGGGTGCTATTAATTCTAATGATACCATTGATTACAGGGAATGAAACCAGGAGAGAGATTTTGTGCTCTTTTCCTAATAGTGGACCTCTATGTAGTTTCTGTGGAAACAAAATTCTGGACCAGCTAGGCATTGGTCTGATCCATCATGGTTCTACTTACATTGTTAACACGCTTAAGAGCCACCCATACACAGAGGCACACTACAAAGATGGTGGTATAATTTATTTTGGCAAGCAAAAGCGCTCTTTGTTTCCTGTCTCAGCTCTTCCAAATGAGAGGTGCAACGTTCGGCCAACTTTTAACTTACTGTAAAGCTTGTGCCACAAATGGAATTGCCATTAGAGGAGAGTCTCTTGCTCTTCAAGCAGAGGGCCAGCCAACAGAGTGAGTGAAGCGAGTAATAAATATAACATGAACAGCAGCGCAAACGCCATTGATCTGAAAACATCTTTGCTCGCCAAATTCATTTGTGCTTTTTAATGGATCCCTTTTTCTCCTGCAGCTGTCTACAGGCTCAGAGAGAATGAAGAGGGGGAGGGAGGCAACCCTTTAATAATTAGTTTTTAGAGCGTGTGGCTATTCGGAGAGAATTGCAGGTGGGACAGGAAAAATCATTGTTTACTAGGCAAATGGCTTCTGTACTCTAGATTGTCGCTTGGGATTGAAAGAGAGAAGAGAGATACTAAAGATGACGAGGAAGTGTTGTGTCAAGGGACAATCCTGAGTGGTATTTAGATCCTGAGATAGGGGCTTTTTAAAGAGTCTCTGCCAGGAAGACTCTTTTAAAAATCCACTGACTCAATGTCTAAATGCCATTCAGCACTGAGTCTACTGGGACCAGACCTTTGAAGAGACTCTTCAGTTTGTATGGTTCCCCTTGGAGGATTTGCTGAGCATAACTTAATCCTGGAAACTGATTTTTAGTAGGGCTTAAACCTGATTTGGCTAAATTGGACTGATCTACATATTGTCTACGTTGGCGCAGCGGGTTAAACCACTGAGCTATTGAACTTGCTGACCGAAAGGTTGGCGGTTCAAATCCAGGGAGCTGAGTGAGCTTCCGCTATTAGCTCCAGCTTCTGCCATGCTGGCAGTTCGAAAACATGCAAATGTGAGTTGGTCAATATGTACTGCTTCTGTGGGAAGGTAACGGCGTTCCATGTATTCATGCCGGCCACATGACCTTGGAGGTGTCTACGGACAATGCCGACTCTTTGGCCTAGAAATGGAGATTAGCACCACCCACCAAAGTCAGACACGACTAGACAATGTCAGGAGAGACCTTTACCTTTTTACATATGGTCTAAATAGGGTTGGATCTGTCCTGATCCAGTCTAATCAGTTTGAATCAGTTTGGACTGTAGAAGAAAGCTGAACAATGTATTTCTATAACTTTCAAAAACTACGGCCTGTCGAATTCATATTATGCAGATTATTATACTCTAGTCTGCATTCCAGTTAAGTGAATAAGGCAGATTAATTGTTGCAGTTTTTTCTCTCACTATGTTCCAAACTTTGTGTTAGGACCTGAGAGAACTGGAATGAAGTGATTGGTTTTAAAAATGTTGGGCATGGAGCAGGGAGACCAAAATTCAAATAGATTTTGGTCGTGGAATTAACCATGGGACTCTGGGCCAACACAACCTCTCAACAAGCCTATTTTGTGGCTTAAAAGGAAAATGGAAGCCACATGAAGAAAACACATGTATTTGTAGTGCTGTACAAATAAAAGACACCAACAATAATATGAACATTGAAAATATACAGACACTTCCATTGGTATTCCCATAAGATTGCTATTTTTGCCATCAGTTTTTTCAATGAAGGCAAAAAGCTATATGAAAATACTGCAGAATGCTCCTGAGAGTGGCTGTCATCTGATTCACAGGGCAAGATGTAGAAGAAGAAAAAAGAAACAAATAGCAATAATTGAAGGGGGAAAGCACGGTCTGATATCATTCAGAGATTTAGGGGGAAAATAGTTATAAGTAGAAAACAGTTTCCTTTAAGTGACATTCACCAATTTGGGAATTCATCAAAATGTACATTTTAAGCAGCTCAAGCTTGCATCCAATTATTATTTGTTAATGTCAGTTAAGGAAATTATAAATATTTATACTTTCTATATTTCCATTTCCTTTTACCACACTAATTGCATTCTTCCACTCAAACCATGTGTTTAAATATCTGCCAATGGAGGCATCGCGCCATGCATCTGATGGCACTGGCTGAAGTCTATAAAAACTCATGTCAATAAAATGTGTTAGTTTTGAGGATAGATATTGATGGGTAGATAAGGGCAGATCCAAGATCTAAAATGTTCTTTCTCTGTTATAAATATTTAACTTTGTAGGAGATAACTGTGAATAAACCATTCAAATGCCCATACAATATTCTTCCCACTCATGAATACAACCAGCTCTTTGTATCTATAGATTCAATATCCACTACTTATATATTCCCCTGACAAAAAAGAAAGACAAAGAAAAAACAAAAGTATCCAGAGAATCAACCTAGATTCTGCCAGTTTATATAAGGGATAGCATTTTATTCCACCATTGTATATAATGGGAATTGAGTATTCACAAATTTTGTATTGTTTTAATGTGTTGTTAGCTGCTTTGAGTCCCATGAGAAACAGGATCTAAATAAATATAATTGTGTGGAGTGTTTATTTCATTTGTGTCTATGTAATCACACAGAGGAAGCCTTAATGCTCAAGCAGTATATATACATTATAGTCATAGCATAGTGCAAAAATAAAAAAGGATCTGTAAGCAAATGTTCAGTACATTAAAACATATTTTAAAGGTGGCTAGCATTTTTTAAATAGCCTACCATCTGCAATTTATCAGGGCTGATCCCCTCTGCAGGGGTTGCCATATTACAAAATTTCAAGCTCAGTTGTGAAAAAGCAAGATTGGCGTGACCATTTTAGAAGGAAATCTTAAAGGTGCCTGACACATACATTCCTGGACCTATTTTTCTGCAATTTTGGTAGAATCAATCCCTTGTAAAGAGGCCACTGTGTCACTCGAGTTCAAGGACCAGATTCAAGGATTAGCTTCCCTTGTATAGGCTTTTCATCCTGGCACCTCATCTCTCATTTTAAAAATTACACACCACTTGAAGCTTGTCCAAAGACCATTTGTTCATTTAATTTCTATTACCTGCCCTGGTTCTGTGGTTGAGGTCCACAACAGACTGAAGACTGACAGAGCTTCCAATTTTACTTTCTTCTGCTTATTTTTCTACACTTCACATTGTTTCCTTGAGGAATATGAACACATTTGATAGTAAATTGTTGAAAAGGAATTAAACTGAACTCCCCGTCTTCCCTTATTACAGATGTACGATTAGTCCAGTCTTTGATTAAGGAGAAGCTACTGTTAGATGTTTTAGAAGGACTTTGCTTGTTTTCTCTCTCTGCTATACCCTCTTATGTGTGTACATAGGACTACTTGCTTTTCCCCTACCAATTTGATTACAGTCAGCCCCACATTCTCGTTATATCAACCAGTCAGCTGTTTTCAGGGTGCTCACCTCATTTCTATTGGTATGAGTTAAGGTTTTGTTGAAGAAAGTAATATAAATTCTAGACCTCACAAACCTGCATAATTGTACTCATATGAAAGGCTATAAAAACAAATAAGGAAATAAATTAATAATACTAGTATAACCCTGTCCATTATGGTGATCGATGGATGACAACATCTTTATTGCACTCCTTTAAATAATTTCTAATTATGTCCCTTCCACACAGCTGTGTAAAATCCACATTAAACTGGATTATATGGCAGTGTGAACTCAGTTAACCCAGTTCCAAGCAGATATTGCGGATTATCTGCATTGATATTATATGGCTGTGTAGAAGGGCCCTTAGGGTGACCCTTTGGCTGAACCTAAAATAGGAATTTCTTGGTAATATTTGTTCAGACAGAGAGTATGGCTTGCTCAAAGTAGGTTTCAGTGGCTAAGGGGAATTGCCAGAATGATAGTCCAACACTTAAAATCACTATACCACTCCAACATATACTTATTTACCTAAACAACAGTTTAAATGTATGTAAGCGCCCTTCCACACATCCATATAACCCAGAATATCAAAGCAGATAATCCACAATATCTGCTTTGAACTGGGTTATTGGAGTCCACACTGCCATATAATCCAGTTCACTGCGGGTTTTATACAGCTGTGTGGAAGGGGCCTGACTTTTCAATTGGAAATGTAAGTTCTATCCTGTCACCAGGTGATTTTTCTAAAATCTGGGGCAGAGTCACACCCCAGTACTGAGACTGAAAGATAAGTTAAGTCTAGAGAAAATAGCAGATCAACATCATCCACCAAGTGTTGTGACTAACAACCTCATCACATAAACCCACCCCCCCCCCCCCAATTTGCCACCACCATCACCTGCAGGGACTTGGGGTGGCTAACATGGGGCCAAGCCCAAATAGACATAATAGAACAGAATAAAATACACACATAAACACAACATCATCAAGAAGTAATATTAAAACAAAGCAAAACATATTTATTCACAGTAGTATAGCAATAAGATAAAATAAGAGGCCACTATTTAAAGGCAGAACGAAGATTAACCTAAAAACAAGCTGGGCCAAAGTGCAAGGAGTGTATATTGCAAATGATGAGTGAGAAAGTGCTGCAGTATTTAATGGGAGAATTGGAGGTGGGATAAGCGGTGAAATTATTCCCAACTGATGGGACCCTGTCACTCCGTGTCACCCACCTTGCCACTCACCCCACCCCATGGGGGGAAACATTGCCAACTGGTGTCTCTCCCCCCCCCCCCCCCCCAGTTCTTTCTTATGCAACATGGAAAGCCTCCTGTGTTGCCGTCACTGCCTCCTGCGATGCTTGGACTTCAGTTGAGGCACAGAGCCCCACTGGAAGTTGATCTACATCATGTGATAAGAGCCGGCAAGCTCCGTGCCTCAACTGAAGCCCAAGCATCCTAGGATGGGCAATTTTGCCCATCTAATGTGGTCCCAAGTGGAAATCTGAACCCCATTTCCTCCAAGTCTTCTCTATGAGCTCCCAAGCTTACATCATCTTAGAATGCTTTATTATTCTACTCAAAGAGAAGCTGAAATCTCCTTGTCCCTCTATAAATCCGAAGCTCCTCTTCATTTCTATGGCTTGACTGACAAGAATGAAGATATCCGGGATGGGTAGCTGGTTGCCATGGAAATAAGCAAAGAGGGTCAGAAAGAGGTCTGGGATGTTTCAGTCTTCCTGTAATATCCTTAATTGCTCATTTATTTAGTGCAATTAGTCCCAGGTGCTTGTTCTCATTCGTATGACCCCAAGGCGAAGCACCATTTGCAGCCCTGCTGTGCTATTCCAAGATGTTCCATTGATTTCTTTTCGCTGTCAGCTGAGTGAATGGTAATATAGGCATCAAATTGTGAAGGCAGGGCATACATTCATCTTCTGCTGCTAAGTATAGAACTCTGGATTTAAGGCTACAATAAATAACCAAATACAATGTTTAATAGGGAATTCAAAATATTTCTTTCTTTCTCTTAAGATCTTGCACAGGTTGCTTCCACTTTCAGAGGCCAAGTGGGTTTTTTCTGGGATGATACTACCAGAGGAGGTACAGCAAAACGGGGTTGAGGGGGTAAATGTCTGAGATCATAAGAGATCACAGTTGCATAGGAGGAGCAAAAATATCTCAGGCCAGGAATCAAGGCTAAAGCAGATGCTAAAGAAAATCTAAAAGGAAACTAGTAATCAAAGACCTGCAGACCTGATTCAACTAGAGATGATAGAAATAAGCTTGTGAGACCAAAACCCCAAATACTATAAGCTGAATAATAATGCCAGTTGTGACACTGGATTAAAGACTAAATTTATTTATTTATTTTTCAAACTTATATGCCGCCACTCCCCTAGGACTCGGAGCGGCTTACAAGAACCGGCTAAAATCAACAATTTAAAAAACATCTTAAAAACATCTTAATAGCAGGATATGTGCATTTTCCATATGGCTCTTTGTATATTCACACATCCTGCATACACAAAGTCCAGCATCTGTGGCCTGAAAATATTTCCAGCACCTCTCCTCAATTTTTTAAAAAGCTCTAACTTTGATTTTGCCATTTTTGTGAGGGACAACATTTTACTACCCCAGTTGATATAATGGTACCTGAGCATCCACAGATTTTGGTATCCTTAGGAATCCTGGAACCAAAATCCCAGTGGATAGCAAGGGTCCACTGTATATTGTTATTAGCAAGCCTTGTTATAATACAAAATATTATGAACACTTAAGTAAAGCCATGAGTGCTATTGAAACACATAACCATGTTATTCTGAATCAGCACCCCAAATAACCCCAGGAACAAACCGAAAAACAAAGGCACAAAGGTGCCACTACTTCCAGGCTCCACGGCTCTGCTCAGGGGGAGGGAGGAGGAGGAGAAGCAGCACACAGGAGGCTTGTTGTTGCGCCGTTCATGCGTAGTCAACATCTCCCTTCCCAACATTCCTGTTGCCTCAGCACTATAAAAGGGTTTCGCATGACCCGTCACTCTTGTAGCAACAGTGTAATAATGGTGAGGTCTCAGACCATATTTTAGTTCTTGGGGACTGCTAGTGGTCCACGGACCACAGGTTGGGAATACTGTACTAAGGTAAGATTTATTAAAGGAGTCTTTGTCTTCTTTTGAGGCTGAAGGAGTGCGACTTGCCCAAGCTAATCTACTGGGTTTCCATTGTCAAGCATGGATTCTGGTCTCCAGAATCAATGCTCAAACCACTCCACCTTATTGACTCTCCTGATGTATTTATATTATTAGACTTGTAGTGTGCTATGAGCTAGTTGAACTCTAAGTGCTTGTACTGATTCTGCCTGTTACTGTTTCTGAACTATTATCCCTAAACTTCTAATAGAGAGATTTTCATGAGCAGCCTGTAAGTCTCTCTCCTCCAGAGGAAACAGATATTCTGACATCTGCTCTGAACTTTGCACAGCTCAGGCAACCAGGAGCAAAACTTAGCGTCTTTGGGTTTGTTTTTCTCAAAGGGCCATTAGGCTGACAGGCTAAAAGAAAGAAAGTGAAAAAGAACAGTAAGAACCCTTGTATGTATGTATATATGTATGGTGGGAAATATGAAGGTAATCAAGAAAGCCTCTTTCACTTGACCAGTGATGTCACTAATTTGGTTAATTTCTTTTCTTAATCTGTTTGGCATGGAAGGCACAAAGGAATCCACATGTCTCTCTGTCCTTGAGCTCATTTTGGCAAAAGACTTTTGCTGCCCACACAATGGCCTTCAGTGAAAGGAGGCGGCAAGAAAAGGCCTCAGATATTAGACACCCAGCTTGACCTTTATTTTAAAATGGTGTGTGAAGCCACAAAATAAAGGGCAAAATGCACTGAATGGCAGCTGAGTAGTGCCTCACTCCTTTCCTTATGGCCAAGGTGGTTGTCTCAATATTGTGTGGGACAGAATTTGGGAACAACACAAAGGTGCCAAGGATTTAAAGGAAATTCATGAGTACAGTTGAGTTTCTGCATCCACGGACTCAGCCATCCGTAGTCTGAAAATATTTTTTTCTTTAAAAAGAGTTATTAGAAAAAGAAAAAGATTTTTATGTTTTATATTGGTTGTTCACAACCTTTTTTTGACCAGGGCCCACTTTGACCAGGGACCACTCTCCAATATTAGTACCAAAAGATTACGAATAAGTTTTTGGTCAACTTTAGATTCAGTTTGGTTATTTGGGATGCTGATTCAGAAAATTGCATTGGATAAACCACATCAGGTCTAGTTTCTGATACAAAACATATGCCATCCAGTAGTCACCATCTGCTCATCCACAGAAAACCATATTTAATCATCTAGAGCTGATGTGGTCTAGCCAATGCAATGGTCAGCTCTGTGGAAAGGAGCAGAAACAAAATTAATAAAATAAAATAAATAAATAAAGAGGAAGGAGGTTCGCGGACCGGATTTTCGTTCTCGCAGCCCACTGCTGAACCACGGTCCACAGGTTAAGAACCACTGTTTTATATAAAGGACACCATTCTACTCTGCTTGGCAGCTTCCATGACTTCACAGTATTGAGTAAAAGCAGTTAAAGTGGTGTCAAACTGCATTAATTCTGCAGAGTAGATGCATCCTTATTCTCATTTCTGTCTCTGATGTCTCTTACTTCTAATCTATTTTACCTTCTGTAATGTTTGTGGAAATTGTTTAAAAACGAGTGTTTTTCTAGATATCCTCCGGTAATATATTGATATTCCCAGTACAGCTAAAAACACAAGGAAAACATCTTGCTGGAAGGAATTGCCAAATATTTGCACTGTGTGCCCATTCTTACCCTCTTTCACTGTGGGATACGAGAAGAAAGGTGGTTTTGCAGGTCTCGTAGCCTGTTACCTTTCTCAGAAATGATGAATACTCCTGGGGCTACATGATCTAAAAAGAGGCTGAGGGCACCTGGCATTGATCAACAAAGTCCAGAGGCTATGCACTCTGGATTTTTTGTGTTAAAAAAATTGCCTTCCTTTTCACGCTGCTAAAACAATCCCAGACCTTTTGTTTTCAGTAACTGGAGAGATTCTCTTAGCAGCTCCTTCACAGGACTCCAAGGCCTACTTTGGGGCATAGTAACAGCCTGTATGTTGTTTGCTTTAAGTAAGATGGTGAAAATCTAATGTTAGATGAGTATATGGTGGGGGTCTTGATTCTTTGCTTCTCCCCTCACACCACTGCTGCCACTTTGTGCTTTGGTGTTAAAGAAAGAGGCGGAGAAAAGCCTCATGAGTCTCAAAAAAGACTCATTAGATGGAAAGGAACCAGAATGATGGATGGATGTTCAGTCATGCAGAGAAATTATGTAAATAAACTGAGGTAAATATCCAAAAAGTTCCAATGACAAGCAGAGCACTGAGAATTGTGCAAAGCAAAAAACGGAGGCCTTCAAACATCTGGTTTTCAGACCATGAAGTCCTGAATGCGACTCACTACCTGTATGAAGAGCCGGATTTCACAGGGATTTTGTTTACAGGTTTGGTACCACAAATTGGATCATTTGATCCAATTGCAAAAATGTATTATTTAAGAGAACCAACATTACATTTAAACATTGAAAATGTGATAACTTGAGTTAGTGCCCACAGAAGGATTCACCACACAAACCTGACATTTAGAGACATTGGATAAGGATTTTGCTCATCTTTGTCCTTCTAAGTGCAGACTCAGGTGGAGAATGGCTAAGGTGGAACCACTGAGATGTAAGGAATATCAATGTGCTGAGGCCAACATGCAGAATTGCATAAGTCCAAAACACCTTGAAATGGAACAACATTAAGTACACCTAAGTGGCAATACTCAAAATGATCCAGTGAGGTGAACATATGCAAGTAACCACAGGATGTTGTTGACTGCACAGCTATCAGAGCTATTAGGCTCTACAGTCACCTACGTATCCATCACCAAGACACTGCACTTGGAAGGCCATCATACTTGGACAACAAGGGATTGCATAAGTAAGTAAGTAAGTAAATACGTAAGTATCAGTATCAGGGAGAATAGAATGACA
Source organism: Anolis carolinensis (assembly GCF_035594765.1). Taxonomy (NCBI): domain Eukaryota; kingdom Metazoa; phylum Chordata; class Lepidosauria; order Squamata; family Anolidae; genus Anolis; species Anolis carolinensis. Next base: position 25,928,549 of record NC_085846.1, on the reverse strand, counting down.
TGGTAGAAGAGCATTATCAGTACATTTTGAAAAACCATGTTATTAATCTCTTTTTACTGCCAAAGATAGACATACCGTATGTTTTTTACTTCATTTATATGCTGCTCTTTTCACCCCACAGGGGACTCAGAGTGGCGTACGTCATATATTTAGGCAAACATTTAATGTCTCAATTATACAAACTGTTAAAACATAACACAAAATCATTAAAACAGTAAACATAAAATACAATTTAAAACCAGTAACATCTTAAACATATTATTAGCAATATAGGATACATCTACACTGTAGAATTTATTCACTTCGACACCACTTTAACTGCCATAGCTCAATGCTATGGAATCACTGGAGTTATAGTTTTACAAGGTCTTTAGCCTTCTTTGCCAGAGGGGACTGGTGTCTCACCAAACTACAACTTACAGAATTGTATAGCATTGAGCCAAGGTAGTCATAGTGCTCTCAAATTGTATTAATTCTGCAATGTAGATGCTCTCAATTATATAGTTATTTATCATACAGTTCAGTACAATACTGTGGAAACAGAAAACTGTGTATTATAGCAAACCCTTTTGAAATAAACAACTACAGTAGAGTCTCACTTATCCAACACTCACTAATCCAACGTTCTGGATTATCCAATGCATTTTTGTAGTCAATGTTTTCAATGCATTGTGATATTTTGATGCTAAATTCGTAAATACAGTAATTACTACATAGCATTACTGCGTATTGAACTACTTTTTCTGTCAAATTTGTTGTATAACATGATGTTTTGGTGCTTAATTTGTAAAATCATAACCTATTTTGATGTTTAATAGGCTTTTTCTTAATCTCTCCTTATTATCCAACATATTCGCTTATCCAACGTTCTGCTGGCCCATTTATGTTGGATAAGTGAGACTCTACTGTATTGCCTAAAATTGTCTTAGAGTTGCCCTGGAGGACATAACAACATTCTAGAGAGGATATCCCTCTCTAGGAATTTGCTAGGTCCTTCAGAGCGACTCTAGGGTTACTTCTAGTTCTCCCAAAGTAATCTTTTCAAGCTCTTGGAAGTCAATGTGTTGTCGAAGGCTTTCATGGATGGAATCACTATGTTGCTGTGAGTCTTCCGGGCTGTATGGCCATGTTCCAGAAGCATTCTTTCCTGATGTTTCACCTGCATCTATGGCAGGCATCCTCAGAGTTTGTGAGGTCTGTTGGAAACTAGGCAAGTGGGGTTTATATATCTGCGGAATGTTCAGGGTGGGAGAAAGTACTCTTGTCTGTTTGAGGCAGGTGTAAATGTTGCAGCTGAACACCTTGATTAGCACTCAATAGCTTTTCAGTTTCAAGGTCTGGCTATTTACTGCCTGGGGGAATCCTTTGTTGGGAGGTGTCAGGAGAGAATGCTTCCGGAACATGGCTATATTGTCCGGAAAACTCACAGCAGCTCTTGGAACTCACTTTATTTGGGCTGACAACAGGGATACTTCTACAAATTTGTGGTATGATATGTGAACCTGGGCTCTTGCTTGGCCTGGGCTCCAATTAGAGAAGTTGAGTATTTTGTTACAGTTCATTTTTGACAAGATTTGAAAAATGTCTTCATATTCAGGATGTAAAGAATTTGAGCTTTTAAAAATGAAAGAGTGGAAGAAATAGAAAATATCAGATTTGTCCATTTAGGATCAGCATTCTGAGCACCCAGCTCTTCAAAGTCTAAACTTCTTAGTGCCGAATTTCTGTAATAAGCTCTTCGTCATCAACAGCTTTGTGACAGACAGATGCAACCTATCGCCATGTTGCAAAACATCTACTAATTTGGCCACATGAGATGGTTGAATTTTTCATTTCAGCTTGTTACTGAAGGATGTGCCAAAATATGTACATTTGTCTGGCAATGACAAGAGTTCTCTTAAACAGATTCTAAAAGCACAAGAAATCAAGTTGCATGTATCTCTTTCCCCACATAGCTTTCTTACTCCCCTCTGAACTATGACCTCTTATTTTATAGTCCTGCCAGGTAGTTTGTTAGCAATTTGCTCCAACTTTTACTGAATGCCAGTGAGAATTCTGCAGTGAGCCCAAAGGGGAATCAGATTGGACCACAGAGGCAAAACAGTTAAATGAAAATGCATTGGGCTTGAGTGGGTTTTATAGCTCACATTGTTCACCCTGAAAGCTTCTAAGAGCAAATAGGGGCTGTCTGCCAAATGGATTGGCAGCACTCCCTGCATACTTCCCCTCATCCCCCCAATTTATTCCTCCTTACTTCCCATCTATCTATATCTTTCCCAACTCTGACACTACCAAAGAGTAATAGAGCTTTGGCAGATTAAACCTTTTTGCACGTGTCTCTCAACCATAAAGCAAAATGTCAGCATGTTTTAATTGGCTGCCTAGCAATGCATATCAAAACCCCATTGGAGCCACATTTAAGTTGAAGGTACTGGGAATAAGGGTCTTAGGGCAAATGAGTAAGAATAAGAGAAGGGCTGGGTAACTGTAACTGTTGCACATCGACTGCCAAAAATTCCAATTACCCCATAAGTAGCAGGAAAAGACAGTGACATATATGTGCGTTCATTGTCCTTCATAAGGCACTATGGGAATTGGGATTCCTTTCCTTTTTCTGCAGTGCTTAAAGCCTTCCCATGCTAGACTTACCATAAAGCTCTTAGACTTGCCCCTCACTCAGGGAGAAGACAGCATCAGACAAGCATTTGGCTACTAGTGTTGTGCATTTGTATGGAATTGCTGTTTGTTTTGTGTAGTTTCATTTATTTTGTCTCATTTTCATATTTGTTCCCGTTTCCAAAAATGGGGCGCCTATACAAATAGAATTTTTGTCTTGCTTCCGAAAAAAACGAGAATTTTCGTCCTGTTGGCAGAAATAGGAGGGCTTCCAATGCTTGCTCCCCACTCAGATTTAGGGCCAGAGGGCTGCAAATTGCTACACACGGAAGGCATATGGACCCCTTTTAGCCCACCAACTTGTAAAATGTTTGGGTCTTCCCCTGATTTCTAGCATTTTTTTTCCTTTTTATAAATAAAATCCCCTCTAAAAGCATTCCCTTTTTCTCCCAGCTGACCCGGCTCTCTTAACTTCTGCAACAGCAGTAGGAGGGCCAGGGCAGCTGCCAACCAGCCAAATGGGAAAGATGCTTCACACAAACACCACACACAAAGCCTGGTGCCTAGACCCAAGATTTTACTTCTTAACAAAAATATTACAACATCAAACAACTCCTACAAAAGCTTTTTGCTGATCCTTTCCTTTGGGTGGGTAAGAAAACATTCCTCATAATGTGTTTAAAATAAGGCAAGCAGCCAGGGAAAACCCCAAACCCCAAACCCAAAATCCCACTCCCAACCAGTGCCCTCACCAGCAAGGCAAACAGCTAGGTAAGGCACAAAAGGAAAAAGGCAAGCCAAGCGGAGACACAGCAATAGCAAGCAACCCACTCCAGCTCACCCCAGCACGCACCAGCAGGAGCAATGGCTGCTTTAGGGGCAGTCCCCCCTTACATACCCTGCTTGCCCTCCCTGCCCAGCACACTTCAGTGATTCCTTGGCCTCCGATTGGCCAAGGATCACTCCCTTCCCGCCTCCTTCTCTGACACATGAGGAAATGATTGCAGGCATGGAGGCCATGTGGCCAGAAAACAAAAGCAAGCATGATGACTGTGTGGCTTTCATTTTCATGTCGCCTCTCATTTTTGTGTCGTTTTCATTCATTTTGTGTAGAGGAACAGTTGACACAAAATAAATGCACTAAGGAAATGAAGGAAACATATATCGCTCATATCCCTATTGGCTGCATCCCGAAAGACAGACCCAGAATAATGGCATCAGCGCTAAGTCCTTAGAGGTCTCAGTGCTTCTGTAATTGTGCATCTGTCTATGGGGAAGTTGCTAGATATATCTCTGATCCTGTCTTTCTGCTGAGAAGCATGGAATTGCCATGTGAGGCAGCTTAATTGGCTTTCCAGTAAGTTCCAGTTGGCACAGTCAGCCCTCCATATTCACAAATTCTGCATGCATAGATTCAACAGCTTATGGCTTGAGAATATATATTTTTAAATACAAGACACAAACCTTGATTGTGCCATTTTATACAAGATATACCATTTTACTATACCATTGTATATAATGGGACTTGAGCATCCATGGATGGGAGTTGTGGAAACAAATCCCATCAGAAACCAAGGGCTCACTGTACAAGGCTTGGTGTACTGTAAGCAGAGCCGGTCCTAGGTATTTTTCAAGTGTAGGCGAACAGAATTTTGGCACCCCCCCCCCCAAACCAATCACTGAAAAATAAAAGCGCTGGATAATCGAAAATGTTGGATAATAAGGAGGGATTAAGGAAAAGCCTATTAAACATCAAATTGCATTAAGATTTTACAAATTAAGCACCAAAACATCATGTTTTACAACAAATCAACAGAAAGAGCACTCTCGACTGCGCCCCCATATGTTTTGCGCCCCAAGCAACCGCTTAATTCGCCTTATTGTTGGACCGGCTCTGACTGTAAGTCCATGTGGATATTTACACTGCACTGAGAGGATGTTTGATTGAGGTCCTGTTTTGATTTCAGGAACTCAGCAGAGTTGGGCATTGGATAGTACTTGGACAGAGTCCACTGGTGAATAACAAGGATCATTAGATAGGGATAGGAAAAGTGTTTCCTCAAATTTCAGTGAGCAGCTTACCACTCAGAGCAGACAATTTTGGGCTAGATGGAGTGTTGGTCTGTCTCATTTCAAATCTGCTTCCTATGATACCTTGGGCATGGTTGTTTACGAGACACAGCAAATATATCATTCCTCTCTTTTCAGTATTCAATATGTAAATGCCATCACTTGAGGTGCCCAAATACCATCCCATTACTATATAAGTTTCAATCAAATGTTAGAAGAACTATCCAAGATGCCTACTCTGTTTTGGGCAAAGGAATCAGAACCTTGCAGAGCTCTTATAAAGTTTAAACTAAAACTCAAAGTGAATTTGTCACCCCTCCAGCCACTGCTTTGCTATTGTTGTTATGTGGAAACAAGTCAACTCTGGCTTATGGTGATCCTATCATAGGGTTGTCTTGGAAAGATTTATTCAAAAGGGCTTTGTGATTGCCTTCCTATGGGAGAGTGTGACTTGCTCAAAGTAGTGAGATCCATGTCTGAGTAGCACTTCAAACCCTGGACTCACAGAAAACTGGTCCAAACAACCAACCATAAGATATCAACATACACATGGAAGCACCAATATTTTAAGAAGCTTCATTTATAATCAGAACCTTTAAGGGGAAAAAAGACAGAGGCTAAAATAAATAAGTGAAAACTGAATGCTTACAATAGTCATAAAATACTGATTGACTTTGGAGGGTGGGCACAAAAAAACTGGAAGGGGAGAGATGAAATGGAGGTTCCTGTAAAAGAGCACTCCCCGCTGTAAGATGTTGTTATAGACTTCTTTTATAAATCAGGCTGCTCGTGGACAGGGCTGATAAATATTTGACTCCTACGAATTGCTGACCACTGTTGCAGTCTCTGACTGGCCTCTTGAGACCCATTCAGCCATGGCTGGCCTCTCTCCAGGAAGCTGAAATTGAAAAAAAAAAGAGATAAGAGTAACTATGTGAAAGCACATTTAAACTAGCTTCTGTAGAGAAACAAACATGTCTCATCTGTTTAATAATAACACATTAAGGCCCAAGAGTGTTATTGTTTTGAGACTTGATAGAATAACTGAAAATCTTGGGAAGAAGGGAGGAGTTGGATTTAGGAAATGTCTTATATTTTGCCCTTAAAAATCAACAGTAGAACATTTTATAATAATGTTTCCACGTAATATTACTGCTGTTACTGATGTCACTATATGCCTGCAAGTCAACTTTGACTTATTGCACCCCTATCATATGGTATAATATCAGAAGAAGGCTGGCCATTGCCTTTTAAGGAAGATACAACATGGTATACTGGTTTGCGTGTTGGACTAGGATGCTTGGTAGACAGGACTAGAATACATGCTTAGCCAAGAAAACCCACTGAGTGATCTTGGACACATTACATATTCTCAGGCTCAGATGAAGACAATGACTGCACTCCTCTGAAGAAATCTTGCCAAGAAAACTTCATGAAAGGTTTGCCTTAGAATCACCATGTCAGAAAATGGCTTGAAGACACACACAACAATAACAGTAAAGACTGAGAGAACGTGAGTAGTTGGGATGACTAATAGGACTTGTCATCAAATATATTCATAACACATCACACACAACACTAAAATACTTATTGTGCGGTGGCGCAATGAGTTAAACCCTTGTGCCACTGAACTGCTGACCTGAAGGTTGGCAGTTCAAATTCACGAGATGGGGTGAGCTCCCACCTGTCAGCCCCAGCTCCTTGCCAACCTAGCAGTTCGAAAACATGTGAATGTGAGTAGATAAATCGGCACTGCTTCAGTGAGAAAAGGTAAAGAGATGCTCCAAGCAATCTTGCCGGCCACATGACCAGGAGGTGACAACGCAAGGTCCTAGGCTTGAACATGGGGAAAAAGCCAGAGATCAGCACTGCCTCGAGAAGCTGGAAATGAAAGGAGAAGCTTTTTGCTTTGTTCGTGTTTGTATGTCTCATTGTATTTGACTGTAAAGGCACTGAATATTTGCCTATGTAAATGCTGTAGTCCACTCTGAGTCCCCAATGGGAGAAGGGCAGAATATAAATAAAGTGTATTATTATTGTTATTGTTATTACTACTACCTTTTGGATTTTAACTTCCAGAATCTCCAGACAGCATGGCCCTTAAGCATTGTAGTCCATGAAGATAAAGACATATTTCAAGCTCTGATTAAAAAAATCTATGTTGACCTTTAAAATTTAAAGTCTTGAAGAATATAATTGTCTTTGACAGAAAAAGGAGAACAATATTGGTGTCAGCATTCAATTTAGCAACATGTGACATATCAATGTTATATTTCATTTTCAGTATCAGTGTACTCAATTTGGACTTTTTGATCATAAACATGAATCGGAATATACTTATATCTTGACATCCACACATTTCCAAAGTTTGCAGTGCAATTTGCAAAACAAAACAGAATAAAAATCAGATATCAAAGGACTGGAAAAAGTATGGAGAAATGCATGTATGTTGAAAAGATAATGTACAAAAATGCGTATTTTAACAGCAAATGTATCTGAACAATCTGTGTTTGAAAAGTGCATGTAAATATGCATGAAATGTGTATATTTGGGAGGAAAACACAGAAAATGCATACAGATTTTTGGTGCGTATTAAACAAATAAATGACATTAACATTGGATAACTTGACAATTTCACTGATTTCCTACTCTTCTGTCTTACCTTACAAACTTGACAATTTCACTCATTTCTTACTCTTCTACCTTACCTTATTAAAAGACTAATGTAATTCAAGTAATGCACATCCTACAACACACAATCAATCAATCAATATTTATTGTTACGGTCACTGACCAGCAATACTATATGTTATAAACCATGATATGATAATGAGCATATCTGGTATAGAATAACCCAGGCAAGGAACAAACATCTTATCTGTTACTAAAACTGTCAACCACATCTCTTTTCTTTCTTTAGAAAACAATCCACCTATTCCTTGCTACCAAGCACGAATCTTTGAGCAGAGCAGCTGCTTTTCAGTGCCTAAGAGTAATTTACTTGACCTGTAACAAAATGCAGGAGCAAGCTATTAGTCAGACAGTGCCCATATTATTCATATATAACCTAAAACTGCATGAAGAAACAACAAGGTGTGCACATAATTAAGAATTATGCTGATGTGTTGGAAATTCCTAAAGATGTAACAAATGTTTTTTTTTCATTCTTGGTGTACCTCTAGCATGTATCTTATTTCATAATACCTCATTTAAGTGGACCATGCTGTGGCACACTGGTTAGTAGCCAGCTGCAATAAATCACTACTGACCGAGAAGTCATGAGTTCGAAGCCAGTCTGGGTCAGGGTAAGCTCTTGACCATAAATAGTCCAGCTTGCTGTTGACCTATGCAGCCAAAAGACAGTTGCATCTATCAAGTAGGAATTTAGGTACCACTTATGCGGAGAGGCCATAAAATCTCCAGCGGTATGCTGAAGAGGAGAAAGTTTCCATTAAGGACTCAGTGTCACAGTGGATGATGAAGCAGCAGCTCCCCCTGTGGCCGAAATCGAGCATATCCTCACGAAGCCAAAAGCTGGAGTGTTAAATTGCCTCTTTGTCTATATGTGGTTGTCTAATATATGTCGTTTGTCCAATGGCATTGAATGTTTGCCATTTAATGTGTATAGTGATCTGTCCCGAGTCCCCTTCAGGGTGAGAAGGGCAGAATATAAATACTGTAAATAAATAAATAAATAATAGGGAAGATGCTAAGTGATAAATCCTATGGTGGTTGTTTCAACTCTCTATTTATCAGAGTTCAAAGAAGTTATTTTCTGGATTACATCCCGTGGAACAGTTCTCCCATCACTACCGTGTTTCCCCAAAAATAAGACAGTGTCTTATATTATTTTTTGCTCCCAAAGATGTGCTAGGTCTTATTTTTAGGGGATGTCTTATTTTTTCCATGAAGAAGAATTCACATTTATTGTTGAACAAAACAATATACTGTACAGTAGTTGTCATCACAAACCAACATAACCAAACCAGACAAACTATGACTCCTGACAATAATTTCTTGTTACTACTATATAAATATAAATAATATAACATTAATATATTATTACCATTATTTCCATGTACAACTGGTATGTGCATTTACCGATCCTGCAAGTTCTGGTGTTTTGTTTGGCGGGCCCTGGGCATGCTTCCAAACAAAAACTTTGCTAGGTCTTACTTTTGGGGGAGGCCTTATATTTAGCAATTCAGCAAAACCTCTACTAGGTCTTATTTTTTGAGGATGTCTTATTTTCGGGGAAACAGGGTATATTGTCCCTAGCTATGGTAGCTGTGGGTTTGTAGGCCCAATAATTCATAAAAGTAACTTTTACAGCTCTTGATATTTATCATGATCCTAGATATTAAGGATATTACAGGATTTTGTCTGATTTGCATGTTTAAGGGAGTAGACGTACTTTGCACTTCCCATACTAGTAAATGTATCAGAATGAACGTTGCATTTGCATTCTGATAAGAATGGCACTGATCCACACTTCTTAGATGGATAGTTGGATCAAAATGAAGCTCTCCACTGGATTTTGCTTCTCTAAATGTTTTGTGATGAGCATATTTACTATGCTCATTACTACTAGACTCATAGAATAATAGAAGATGCTACATGAACCATCCAGTCCAACCCCATGCTATGCAAGAAAAGCACCATCAAAGCATCCCTGACAGATGGTTATCTAAGCTCTGTTTAAAAGTCTCCAAAGAAGGAGCTTCCACCACACGCCAAGGCAGTGAGTTTCACTGTTGAACAGCTCTCATCGTCAAGAAGTTCTTCCTAATGTTCAAGTGGAATTTCCTTTTCTGTAATTTGAACCCATTGCTCCAAGCCCTAGTCTCCAGGGCAGCAGAAAACAAGCCTCCTCCCTATGACTTCCCCTTACATATTTATACATGGCCATCGTGTCTCTTTCTAACTTTCTCTTCTGCAGGCTAAACAGGTCCAGCAATTTAAGGCACTCCTCATAGGGTATGGTCTCCAGACCTTTGATCATCTAAGGTCATTCTACACTGCTATGTAAAATCCAGATTATCTGCTTTGAACTGGTTTATATGGCAGTGTAGACTCATATAATCCAGTTCAAAGCAAATGTGGATTATCCACTTAGATAATCTGGGTTATATAAGGGGCCTTAGTCACCTCCTTCTGAACATGAATTGTGATGCCCAGAATTGGACATAGTAATCCAGGTGAATTTTGACGAAAGCAGAATAGAGAGGCACCATTACTTCCCTCGAATTAGACACTAGACTCCTTTTAATGCAGCCCAAAATCCTATTGGCTTTTTTAGTTGCTGGATCACATTGTTGATTCATGTTCAATTTGTTGTACACTAAGAGCCCACAATCTCTTTCTTATATACTGTTGTTGAACCCAATGTCACACATCCGTAACTGTGCATTTCATTTTTTCTACCTAAGTGTAGTATGCTACATTTCTCCTTTTTGAAATTTATTTTAATTAGATTTGGCCCATTTTTCTAACCTGTTAAGGTCATTTTGAATACTACTAAAACTATATTGTGTTGCTTGCTGCTCAGCTTCATTTTAATTGGAGAGATTAAAAACACATGATTACCTCCTTCTCCCATTATTTTGGAAGAATAGATGGAGACAGTCATAAGACTGCAATATCTCCCAACTAGTGCCATGGTCTGGTCCACACTGTCCTCAGTGACAAAGTTCACATTTGTTTTTGTGTGTATTGTCTACTTAAAACAATCTGAAAATTTTGTACAGAATTCTGAATAGTTTTCAAAAATTGCAAGTAGAAAATTGATTATAGCAGGAAGAACATTGTTAAAACTACTTTCTTCCTTAGAAAGTGAAATTAGCAAAGATTCTATTAGAATGCAGTGAAGACTCTTCCTCTGACAGTCTGAATATGCAGTTTGTGGGAAACTGCATCAACTGTAGAGAGCCTGTGTGGTGTAATAGTTTGAGCATTGGACTAGGAGATCTCAGAGGAAAGCAAAGCCAACCACCCTGAACAAATCTTGCCAAGAAACCTACATGATAGATTTGCCTTAGGGCCGCCATAAATCAGAAATGACTTGAAGGCACACAACAACAACATCCAAGGTAGATTATTACAGCTGGGTGCAGAACCATATAACACGACAGAAGGAGAGGTAAGGGCTGCTCTCCATCTACTGTGTGGCAAAACAGTGGATCCTCTTTGACTCTTTCAAAGAACTGATTGACAGTATTTAAGAGTGTTTAATCAAGGCTGTATCACAGCAGACCCTATTTGATTCTCCATACAGACTGATGAAGGCTTCTTTGCCATGTCAAACAACAGCAACAAATTAATCATTAGCCAAGGGCCACTGGAAAATAATAGTGGGTAGATAAATTAATTTTCTGGACAACAATTTCATGAACCTTCTGGGAGTTCTCATCCAAAAGAGTAATATTTCCAAGATTTGGTCAGATGTGGGTGGTCAGCAAAATATTCAACATCACAATTATTTCTTAATGGTGTTTTTCTCAAATAATCAAGTTTTAGGAATGTTTCTTTCTGGAGCATTTTCTGTAGAAACCTGGCTGTTTTATTGTTTTTTTCCTTCACATTGTGGTTAAAATGGCATTTGAAAGTACAAAGAAATAAAATGCTCCTTTTTGTTTGCCACGGGGGTTTGTTTTCTATTTTCAGCTTCTTATGTTTTATTTTTTAACAGTTTTATTTTTTGTATTTGCCAACTGGCAAACAAATAACCAATGATTTGGGTCCTCAGAGTGTAGCGGTTTGCAGCTCCCTCCCAATGTAGGAATCATTTGCAGTTATTGTTTTGTTGCCATAATTAGTCATTTCAGTGCCTTAGGCGAGCTCCCAATTCTACGCCCTTCCAACAACTGGCAATCAGACAAGTTGAGAATTTCAAAATATCTCTGTTCATGGAGGCGGCCCTTTGGCCAAAGCTGTTGAACAGAAAAATCTATGGTTGCTTCTATGTCCCCAGTGCTCTGTGTGTCCAGTTTTCTTTGCACACACCAGCACTGCGTTAGGTTACAGAGGGTAAATGAGAGGCTGGAACTGTGCCATTATTTCTTATTCGCAGCGCTTACTAAACCTCTCAACAAGTTGGGATCTTGCTTTTCACTTGGCAACATGGTAAAGTATTCCATGCATAAATGGAAACAATATACTAGGATGGAGCAATATTTTTGAAGCCTAGGGTTGTATTCCCTTAGCAGAAAATGTTTGAGATTTGCAGGCATATAGTCAACACGTTGAGACCTTGTGGTGGACTAGACCAAATCTTGATCTCATTAACTACCTCCCATGCCCCTAAAGTACCTCTTTATGGTACACATCCAACTATGAAATTCACTGCCACAAGATATCAAAATGATCAGGAACTTGGATGGCTTTGAATGGATTAGAATGAATGCATGGGGAAGAAGATTATTAGCCACAATGGCTATACATTATCTATCAGGATAACAGAATGCTGGTTTAAGTAACCTATCATTTGATCTACCAAAAGCCTAATATTTTTATTTGTGTTGGAAGTCCTAATGTGTTCAGGGAGACATAGTGTTTTTAGGATTGTAGCCTGGTTTTAATCTGTAAAAACACTACTGGTTTTAGTCAATTGGACTAGATCTCTGGAAATACAAGCGTCTAGAACAGTGTTTTCCAAAATCTGGTCTTCCAGGTGTTTTGGACTTCAGTTCACTGGAGAAGGGAACTGGGATTTCTGAGAATTGAAATCCAAAACATTTAGAAGACTAAAGTTTGTGATTCACTGGTTTAGATGGTATCGGTGGTAGAGAAGACTTCTGGCCATTTGAGAACTGTGGCAGGTGATGGCTTGCATGTCACCAGCACAATGAATCCACAGCAGAGCATAGATTTGACTTTAAATGAGCTTTCTAGGGTGTTAAACCTATTTTAGGAACAGACTGCAGCACCTTGGACAACCCATGTAAAGGTCTGACTCAAATACATAGTAATTATTCTATTGACACTGAAACCTTCAGTCACCATTGTTAAGGAATTGCCTGATTTGGGACGGTTGCTGGATTTAACTCTTTCTCAAAAAGTGATTTTCTGGTTATTGTTATTTCCTTAAAAGTTGGCACTTGCAATCTCAGCAGTCTCTGTTGCATAAGTCTAGCTGTGTCCAAAGCACCCCGTGTTTAGCTCTTTTGTCCTCTTGTGCCATCTTATGTCAGTGAATTGTGTGCTGGGTCCAGGGTTGTGTTTCCAATTCTACTTTAGGAGCTGCAAAGTTCATGCCCCAAACCCTCTTGAAAAGACAAAACCAGCAACCAAAAACCAAGGGCATCTTTCATTCTCCAGCAGCCCCTTCTACAAGCAGCTGATCTGAAGAAAATGTCAACAGGGAGAGTCAGGAATAATGAGCAAGTGATGAAACAAAGATGAAAAAACAGCCCAGCTAATGACTGGGCACCAAAGGGAGCTTTGAAGTTTTATTGTAGCCAGACGTGAAGAGCTCCATCTTAAAAGATACATTAACCCCACAATGCATTCGGCGTAATCCCTCCAACATGATTTTTTGTCAGTGAGTAGAGACAAGATTATCCCAGTGGGTCCTATCCAGCCAGATCGGATTAGTAGGTAACAAAACATTTCTGCTCATTTATAGCTTTCTCCCAGACAAACCCCTAACAATCTAGTTCCCATCTTTAATGAAATGTGAAATAGGAAAATATGAAAAAGGAACAAATACATATAGGCTAAAAGTCTGTCAAGATATAACCAGAGAATCAAAGGTTGTATAAAATTATCTTACAGCTTTTGATTCTCTGGTTGTATCTTGTGAGGAATCTGTGTACGTATAGATACGATTGGCTCTCCACATCCATGAATTCTGCACCCAAGGATCCCATCATCTACAGCCTGAAGAGAGTTAAAAAAATAAATCCACAAAGCAAACCATTTTATATAAGGGATGTGATTTTGCTAAACCATTGTATATAACAGGTCTTTAGCATCCATTGATTTTGGTATCCATAGGGAGCCTTGGAATAAATCCCCTGCAGATATCAAGAGCCACTTTAAATATATTCTCCAATTTACCACCGCAATATTCTTTATGTTTAGATCCCTGACTCTGTTAAATTACACTTCAGGTACACTTGTGCTGAAGTGCTCTGTCCAGCTTCAATGGCAAGATATAGCTTTAGGAGGGCAATTTTCACTGGGAAAACAGCATGGAGAAAGTCACTAATCCACACACCAAATTTCTCCTAAGTATAGAAATTAAGTACTTTTTAAAATGCAATAACTGGAATCTTGTTAGTGACATATTCATTCTTTATGTGTGTGTATGTTCTGTTTTTGAATCAGGCAGGAGAAGCAATTCTGTCTAAAGTTGTATACTCAGGTTCCAAATGAAACAGAGAGTGTTTGAGGATTGGGACATCCATTGGGACACCAAGGTACTTGTTTATAAAGCTATTGTTCTCCCAACCCTGTTATACGTCTGCGAAACGGACTGTCTACAGACATCACACACAACTCCTGGAAAGATTCCATCAATGTTGCCTCCGAAAAATCCTGCAAATCTCTTGGGAAGACAGGTGGACAAATGTCAGTGTGCTGGAAGAAGCAAAGACCACCAGAATTGAAGTGATGCCCTTATGCCATCAACTCCACTGGACTGGCCGTGTTGTTTGAATACCCGACCACTGTCTCCTAAAGCAGTTATGATACTCCCAACTCAAGAGCAGGAAACATAATGTTGGTGGACAGGAAAAGAATTTTAAAGATGCCCATCAAAGCCAACCTTAAAAACTGTGGGATAGATACTGAGAACTGGGAAGCCCTGGCCCTTGAACGCTCTAACTGGAGATCAGCTGTGACCAGCAGTGCTGCAGAATTTGAAGAGTCGTGAATTGAGGGCTTAAGGGAGAAACATGGCAAGAGAAAGGCACATTAAGTCATCCCTGACGAGGACCGCCTTCCACCTGGGAACCGATGTCTTCGCTGCAGAAGAACATGCGGGTCAAGACTAGATCTCCACAGCCACCTACGCATCCACCTCCAAGACACTACTTGGAGGACCATCATCCTCGGGCTATGGGGGATCGCCTAAGTAAAATAACTCAGGCAAATCCAAAAACCCATGGCGCCACTTATGTGGTGGAGATGGAGGAGGGAGTAATGGCTAGACCCATAAAGTTGAAAGAGGCCTCATGGGCCACCAAATCCAATTCCCTGCTCAATGGAGAATCTCCAGCTAAAGCATTCCAAGTAAGTAGCTGTCTCACCTGTTTGAAGGCTTCCAGAAAAGAAATTTGCTTTTTTGGAATTTTGGGAGGAAATTTTCAATTTGTGGATAATTGAATCCATGGATATACTTACTCTCCTTTTCCTCCTACTCTCTCACAAAGGTACCACTTTGCTTAAAATGCTACTCTTGGAACAATAAATTAATATTTTTGTATGATCTGTGGTACAGTTATTTCGGAAAAACTAATCTTCAGCTATTTCTTTCAAATGTTTTAGTAACAAATATGCAGTTGAGTCAGACTGGGCCAATTGAGGTTAGGCCAAACTTTCCTCCACATCCCTGCTCCTTCCAAAATGAATGTGATTTCCAGGTTGCCTTGGAATAAAAGCTTTCCTTCTGAAGTTAAAGTACCATTGCCTCCCATCAGTGGTTCAATGCCATATGCATGACACAATCCATTCAAATGTATGGTTATAATATGTCTGTGGTGCTTGGAAACATGATCGATAGCATTATCTCTCTCTGGTTATGGATTTATATGGATCAAGTGCTGGTTTGTGTATTTGTTCTGTTGCAGACATTGAGACAATGGTGATGAGATCAAAAGGAGAGTGTGTTTCCTTTCACATATGAGATGCTTATAGCATCCGTCTTAGAAAAGGAACTAAAAGGAACTCTTTTAGTTTCTTTGAGAATTAGTTGTAAATGTTTTTTAAAACAAATCATAGCCACAATAGTGACAAACTAATGGTGGGTATTCTTGTAACAATAACTGTGAACAATTACTTGGAAAAAAAAATAACATTCCCAGTTCTGGATGATGAACAGAACCAAAATGGGGAAACCTTACTATAAATTATAACACATACACATGCACACATATTTTGGTGACTTGATTTAATGTCCTTAGCAGCTGGTATTGTTTATGTCCATGGAATGGAAAATTTCACTAGCTAATTGCTACAGATCAGCTACAGCAGCAAAACCAGTTTAAAAAGAAGTTGGCAACCTTATGTGTAGCAGGAAGAGATGCTCTTGGGGGAATTTGTCATAATGGAACTTGAGCGGGAAGGGATGCTGGTTATGTGAGCCTTTATGAAAGAGTACGGTTTTGAAAATATACTAAGGGTGAGGGGCATTTTCATTTTGTAAACTACTGGAGGGTATGCAAAAGCCAGAGTGAGGCATGCATAATTTCCCCCCAATTTAATTGTATGCTATTTATTTATTTTACCCCAAAATACATTTTTTAAAAAAAGTTTTGCCCTTCAGACCGGTAGAACCTCTGAGATAGCTGATTCAAATTAAAGCTGAACAATTCAATTCAATAGATAAAATATGAAGCATAAAGATTTTTTTTTTTTAAAAAAATACTGTGTTCTGTTGATTTTTCTGCTTGTGTTGCTGTTACATTTCCTGAGCCCCAAGGAAAAAATGAGCTTTTAAACCCCATCTGCTGAGCTTGGAAAGGTTACTTTTTAAAGAAAAGCATAAAAAGTTCAATGAGCAATAGTCTATATAAAAAAGTAGAAGCACAATGTTTAAGTTTTTGTGCCTTTCCGGCAATGCAAACCCAAGACCTTACCAGAAGCAAAGTAGAAAGTGGCATCTGCTACTCTTTGACTCAGAGTGCAGACATAGTACTCCAAACCAGTCATATTATTTTGGTTCATAACACAGAAAATCACATTGACACTGCTCACAATTCCAAACAGTAAAAGAATACAAAGTTAAATAAATAGTATTTGTGCCTTTTCATGACATATCAAAAAGTCTGCTTGAGACAATCATGCAAAGTCTGGCCCTGTTATTCATTTGTACATTTGCACTGCATCTTTGACCTCATCTACACTGCCATATAATTAATTTTGAAACTGCATTATATAACAGTGTAGATGGGGATCTCAGTTGCACAGTGTCCTCACTGACTTCTTCAGTTTATCTAGCCATTTGTGTGGATGTACCATAGAGGTTCACAATGAAAGGTCTGCAGAGATGGTGGGTGGGCAGAATGCCATGTGTGCATGTGTATGTAAGTGCACACATACAAACATACCCTGGACATGCAGGAGCATCTCATGCACATTAGACGTTTGAACCAAATAATGCAGCTTGAACTGCAGTGTATAGTCAGTGTAGAATAGTGGTTCTCAACCTTCCTAATGCCACAACCCCTTAATACAGTTCCTCGTGTTGTGGTGACCCGCAACCATAAAATTATTTTTGTTGCTGCTTCATAACTGTAATTTTGCTACTGTTATGAATCGTAATGTAAATATCTGATATGCAGGGTGTTTTTCATTCACTGGACCAAATTTGGCACAAATACCTGATATGCTCAGATCTGAATACTGGTGGGGTTGATTTTGTCATTTGGGAGTTGTAGTTGCTGGGATTTATAGTTCAGCTATGCTCAAAGAGCATTCTGAATTTCACCAATGATAGAATTGAACCACACTTGGCACACAAAACTCCCATGCCCAACATAAAATGCTGGAAAGGTTTGGTGGGCATTGACTTTGAGTTTTGGAGTTGTAGTTCACCTACATCCAGAGAGCACTGTGGATTCCAGACAATGATGGATCTGGACCAAACTTGGCACAAATACTCAATATGCCAAAATTTGAACACTGGTGGAGTTTGGGGAAAATAGACCTTGACATTTGGGAGTTGTACTTGCTGGGATTTATAGTTCACCTACAATCAAAGAGCCCCTTGAATCCCACCAACAATAGAATTGGGCCAAACTTCCCACACAGAATCCCAATGACCAACAGAAAATACTGGAGGGATTTGGGAGGAATTAACAGTGATTTCGGAGCCCCGGTGGCGAAGTGTGTTAAAGCACTGAGCTGCTGAACTTGCAGACTGAAAGGTTGCAGGTTCAAATCCTGGGAGCAGAGTGAGCGCCCGCTGTTAGCTCCAGCTTCTGCCAACCTAGCAGTTCGAAAACATGCCAATGTGAGTAGATCAATAGGTACTGCTCCAGCGGGAAGGTAACGGCGGTCCATGCAGTCATGCCAGCCACATGACTTTTGAGTTGTCTATGGACAATGCCGGCTCTTCGGCTTAGAAATGGAGATGAGCACCAACCCCCAGAATCAGACATGACTGGACTTAACGTCAGAGGAAACCTTTACCTTTACCTTAACAGTGATTTAGGGAAGAGGAAGCTCACCTACCTCCAGAGAGCACTGTGAATTAATATGTGATTCCTGATGGATCCTTCTGACACCCCTTCATGACCCCCCACCCACCAGGGGTCCCAACCCCCAGATTGAGAAACACTAGTGTAGAACCATATAATGCAGCTTGAACTACTGCATTATATGGTTCTACACTGACTTCATAATGTAGTTCAAACTGCATTATTTGACAGTATAGAAACAGACCCAATTACCTGTTTCGTTTTAGCATATATATATATATATATATATATATATATAGGTAAAGGTTTTCCCCTGACGTTAAGTCCAGTTGTGACCGACTCCGGGGGTTGGTGCTCATCTCCATTTCTAAGCCGAAGAGCCGGCGTTGTCCATAGACACCTCCAAGGTCATGTGTCTGGCATGACTGCATGGAGCGCCATTACCTTCCCGCCGGAGCGGTACCTATTGATCTACTCACATTGGCATGTTTTCGAACTGCTAGGTTGGCAGGAGCTGGGACTAATAGCGGGCGCTCATTCCGCTCCCGGGATTTGAGGTCTGCAAGTTCAGCAGCTCAGCTCTTTAACACACTGTGCCACCAGAGGCCCATATATATATATATATATATATATATATATATATATATATATATATATATGTGTGTGTGTGTGTGTGTGTGTGTGTGTGTGTGTGTGTGTGTGTGTATATATATATATATATATATATATATATATATATATATATATAATCAAATCTGTTTTTTGTATTATTTCTGATATTTTTTCTATGTGTTCTTTATTTCCTAAATAGAAATTCATAAAAGAAATATCACAAAAATCAGTCCAAGACTATCTCATCCAGGATGCTGTATATCTATAGATTGACTCTGAACCAGAGGCATTTTTTGCTCCCAGGTCTCTGTTGGAAAATCAGCTAGACAAAAGATTTGAGGAGATGAAAGGAGGATAAGAAATATCTTTGCAGACTAAATTCCAACCATGACAGAACTGTCCTTTTCGGCACTTGGTAATGTAAAGGAAAAGGTGGACAGTGTCAGAAGCCACCAGGAAGATACGAGATCTGGAAGAGACCAGCTGCCTGCGTGGGATTTATTATGGCCTGGTTAGAGGAATACAGCGTGACAGGGCTCTTCCTCAGGGGGCTGTGCATTAGTGAGGGAGACGGGGTTTTCAAGAGGTTGCTAATTGAGCAATCTGCCACACTAATGGGAGAACTAATGAGGGGGACTGTTCTGGGGGAAGGTCTCCTTCCTGTGTAGGCTACAGCTGTAGTGGTGGTACGGGCCTTTCAGGAGTCAGAAGAAGTGCCATCAATTTTCGTCCCATAACCTTTAGATGCTACAGCCTTAGGGATGCAGAGGGAGGGGTATCTTTCAAATGCGTAAGGAATCAATTTGCGAGGAGAGAGAGGAGCTGAAGGAGAGATTTCTTTAGCTGAGAACACAACAGTCAGCCAGCACCATTGTGCCCTTTTGTAAGTGATGGCTGGTTCAAACATTAGTGGATTTGGGGATATTAAAACAACAACTAAAACTAGGTTTGGGCTTGTATTAAGAATGTACTCACAGTGGTCTTCACACTTCAGTGTCTTAAATTTTGCAGGGCCATGACTTGTAATATTTTGATTAATAATACCAGTTGAGCAGCCCTTATCTGGAAATTCAAAACACTCCACAATCCAAAAATTGTCCCAGTGGGTGTCTGCAATAGTGACACTTTTGGTTTCTGATAGTTCAATGTACACAATGTGCAAAACATTATTAGAAACATAGCATAAAATTACCTTCAGGCTATGTATATATGAAACATAAATGAATTTAATCATTAGATTTGGGTCCCATCTCTAAGGTATTTCATTATGTAAAGTAAAGGTAAAGGTTTCCCCTTGACCTTACATCCAGTGTGGTGGTTCTCAACCTGTGGATCCCCAGATGTTTTGGCCTTCAACTCCCAGAAATCCCAACAGCTGGTAAACTAGCTGGGATTTGTGGGACACCTAGGGACCCACAGGCTGAGAACCACTGATCTAGTAGATTCCAACTCTGGGGGTTGGTGCTCATCTCCATTTCTATGCTGAAGAGCTGTCATTGTCCTCAGACACCTCTTAGGTCATGTGGCCAGAATGACTGCATGGAGTGCTGTTACCTTCCTGCTAGAGCGGTACCTATTTATCTACTCACATTCGCATGTGTTTGAACCGTTAGATTGGCAGCAGCTGGGGCTAACAACGGGAGCTCACCCCATCCCATGGATTCGAACCACTGACCTTCCGATCAACAAGTTCAGCAACTCAGTGGTTTAACCCGCTGCGCCATTACAGCTCCTATTTTTTTAGTTTTTGGAATACACATAACATACATAATTTAATTATATATGTTATGTGTATTCCAAAAACTGAAAAAATCTGATATCTAAAACACTTCTGGTCCCAAACTTTTTGGATAAGGCTTACACAAACTGTAGTAGCTATTTTATTCATCCTTAAATGATGGGAAACAAAATTATTTTAGGATTGAAGCAATAATGGGGTCTAACTACTTTCCCCCGATTGGAATGGAATCTAATAGATTACAGCAAGAACAGATCATATAAGCAAACTGCAGTTTGGAAATAATTAGTTATAAAAAACAAGTTACCTGTAATTTGTTATTTTTGCCATTACTAGGTTATAACGCAATAGGGGGGGATTATTCCTTTTACAGTGCACATACGGCTCCTTGTTTACTTTTTATAACTACACATTGTGTCTGGCTCAAGCATGGGCAAACTTCAGCCCTCCAGGTGATTTGGACTTCAACTCCCACAATTCCCAAGGGCCTGAGGCTGTTAGGAATTGTGGGAGTTGAAGTCCAAAACACCTGGAGAGCTGAAATTTGCCCATGCCCGGTCTAGCTTCATCACTGAGGTGTTTGTTCCACAGGCCAGTGGCCTGTAATATTCAGATTTTTGAAAGGAAACTAGAATTATCTATTTAGTTACTCTTGGATGATGGGAAAATAAATAGTATTTTTTAAAAAATCAGAGCTATCATGGCAATTAATTACTTTCAGGGCTTTTGGAACAGTAATTAATGATTTTTAGAAGTAAGTTTGTAAGCATTAGTTGCCTGAGCAATTGTGGGTATGAATTGACCAAGACTTTGGAGTCAAAACATGGATAAAGAGAGTGAGAGTGATTTCAGGACTTTATGTGATCCGGAAGAACTGATCTCCAATTCCAGATGTGTGTGTATATAAGACGATACTGTGGTTATTTAGTGGTGTGAGACAAACACAGCATGTACTCTGGAACACTCTCTCTTTGATTATTACATTACTTGATAAGTTACAGGCATGAGGTCTGGCCCAAATAAAATACATTGAGAAAAACATCATAGGCAAAAGGGAGAAAGAGAACACATGTTTGAATCTGAGTGCTTTAGTCAATGGAGGGATGAAATTGGGTACTGCAAGGCAGCTGATTCTGAGTGTCGTAAGTAAGATCTGCAGCAAAATATTACAACATGAAATACTTCTATTTATGGCCAAGATATTGGAGAACTAAGATGTACGATTGTATGGTGAAGCTGAAATACCAGCCCTACTGTGTCTTCCCAGGGGCATGAGCTAGGATGAGCCCTGAAACTGATTAGGAAGGCAAACAGACAACAACCAACAATTCCCAGTCTGTGCTTTCAGTCCAACCTACTGGCCCAGATAGATAAAGTTTATTTCAACTTTAAAGTTACACAGACAAAAACAAAGTGTGCATGAGCAATATCTAATGCATACATGGTAATACTTATCTGAGGTCCATGTGACTGACATAGACTGTAGCAGAGTTTGTTTGTTGTTTAAGAGGATGTTCTCAAGATCTGGTACTGTATGTAGCCATAATGTCAGGGTTGTTGTATGTTTTCCGGGTTGTATGGAAAACATACAACAACCCTGTGATCCCGGCCATGAAAGCCTTCGACAACCATAATGTCGTCTGGCCCTGGGCAATGGGCAAATAATATTACAGTTATAGTATTTCTAGAAAAAACATAAATGACAGAACTCAGTAAAACTATACAGGCCATTGGTAAGACATCAGTTGCCGTCAAAATGGAGTTTATTAGGGTCACGGAAACCAAGCAGCAAAGAGATGATTTTTTTTTTACACCAACAGTATAGTATAAACTGCTACCAGGCAAAACTATGATCCTTTACTATCACACCTTCCCAACCCACTTCTTACCTGCTGCATGGAGAGAAGGAGTCAAGGGTATGGAAAAGTTGTCTTATTATTTTTCTATAGCTGGGTGTCCAACAATGTGACATTATCTGTGGCAGTCAGGCTCCTAACAGGTGCTGGCTATAGGGAGAACACAACACCCCTATTGAAACAGCTCCACTGGCTACCAATAAGCTGCCAGGCCCAATTCAAGGTGCAGGTATTGACCTATAAAGCCCTATACACTAGGGCCCTGCCTATCTCCATGATCGCATCTCCCCCTATGAACCGGCATGGGCCTTAAGATCTGCCAAGGAGGCCCTTTTCTTGCTCCCACCACCATCCCAAGCATGGCTGGTGGGGACAAGAGAGCGGGCCTATTCCATGGTGGCCCCCCCATTCTGGAATGCCCTCCCCAAAGAGATTAGGCAAGCCCTACATTGCCCTCTTTTCGTAAGGAATTGAAAACCTGGTGGTTCTGGAACGTCTTTGATCAACATTAGTTGGCTATTCAACATGCTGACCTTGCTCTACACACTATCCACCCCTGGGTCCTATGATACACTAAAGTACCGTACCTATCTTTTAATTGATTATGTCTACCTCGCGGCCCTGATTATTGTATTGGATTCTTTCATGTTGATTGGCACTGTAACTGTGTTCATTTTAGATTGAACTGTTTTTGCTGCTGTTTTATGATATCGTTTTTATTATGTTTGTTTGTTCATACATTGTATGTTGTTTTGACAACTGACTGTTTTGTACATGCTGGAAACCTCCATGAGTCTTCTTGAGATGGAGCGATATATAAATAAAGGTTATTATTTTATTGTATGACACAGCAAACAAGATAGATATGGTGGATTTCGTTTCACAAAATCACAAGTCGAACACTTCCCAAGTGTCTAGGACTGTGTGACTGTGTATTTTCGGATGATGCGCGCCGATCCCAGTAGGGTGGCCTTATTATTATTATTATTATTGTTATTGTTATTGTTATTATCTGGAACCTCCAAGGAATCCTCCAGAGATAGTGAAGGATAATATCATTGATTCCAGAAAACCTCATTTACTCCTCCCTTCTGGCCAATCCTGTTTATGAATTCATTTATTCAACCTTGTGTCTCCCATATGTAAAATGGCCATAAACAGTGGCTTGTTTCACATGTTTGCTCTGAGGAAGGCTACATAAAATAAAAGACAGTTAAGTAAGGTAAAGGTTTTTCCCTGACTAGTCTAGTGTTGTCCAACTCTAGGGGTTGGTGCTCATCTCATTTCTAAACCAAAAAGCTGGCGTTGTCTGTAGACACTTCCAAGGCCATGTGGCCTGCATAACTGCATGGAACGCCATTACATTCCCACCGGAGTGGTACCTATTGATCTACTCACAATTCCATGTTTTCGAACTGCTAGGTTGGCAGAAGCTGGAGCTGACAGCGGGAGCTCACTCCGCTACCCGGATTCAAACCAATGACTTTTTGATTTAACCCACTGCACCACCGGGGCCTCCACAACAGTTAAGTAATTTTCTTATTTTAAAATGGCAAAACAAGGCTATATAAAACCAGTTGTACATTCTGAAATAGATATCTTTATTTCTGAAGAGTGCGGAGAAATGCCTACCCTAGATGAATGTTTCTGGCCTATTTGGTCTGAAAACAGCTGGTGTAATGAATTCTGGCTTGGGCTTGACTTTCCTGCCCCTGGGAAAGTAAATGGGATGTTCCAGTCTCCCAGTACACCAGCCAAACTGTGACCGATCCCTTTCCAGAGATCACATTTATCACAGCCGTTTCTTCCAGTCGGAGGCCCTTTTCTCTTTCTTCCTCCTCTGAGCTATAGAACAAACCCTTACATAATTTAATTCAATTGGGCACTGTGGTCCCTGCCAAAGAAACTGACAGATGGCGAGACCTTTGATCCCCCACTCCTCTAAGGCAAATCATTGATTTCTTTTTTGAAAATGTGTTTTTCCAAGCCATAGAGAACATACGAGTCTCAGTGCGTCCCAAAGTTCTCATAGCCAAAACACATTATTTTTCCAAATGAACAGTAAAGGCACACACTTTACTCTTGCACCCCCAAAGGATTTAATTTCAAAGTTAGTAAAAACTGCTTGCTTCCAAAGTAGCTCCCTCAGATTCTTATAAGCAAGTCACTTCTTCTGGGAGTTCTACCCTGAAGTAAGATATTAAGTACTGGTATATTTATTAGTTGATTTATAACATTCACTTCTTCTTATACAAATTAATCAAAAACATAAAAATAATGCAATGGAAATCCAGATCTTGGATAACTTATTTTTCAGGACTACCACTTCCACAATGCCTAAGCCGCAATGCTGGATAGGGAATTCTAGAAATGGTATTCAAAAAGTAAGTTTTGTCAAATCTGGAATAATCCAGCCACATGCTGCATTTTTAACATTGGTGTATGAAGATATATGTGAGATTTGAACATACATGTGAGGTGTCTATACTTGTATGTGAGCAAGATTTTGAATAGTCTTATCAAATTTTAAAAGAAAAGGATATTAGGGAGTGATTTACCATTTACTTCCTTCTTCACAGTACAACTCATTTAAAGTAAAGGCAAAGGTTTCCCCCTGACGTTAAGTCCAGTCGTGTCTGACTCTGGGGGTTGGTGCTCATCTCCATTTCTAAGCCGAAGAGCCGGCATTGTCCATACACGCCTCCAAGGTCATGTGGCTGGCATGACTGCAGGGAGCGCCATTACCTTCCCACCAGAGTGGTACCTATTGATCTACTCACATTTGCATGTTTTCAAACTGCTAGGTTGGCAGAAGCTGGGACTAACAGTGGGAGCACACTCCGCTCCCCGGATTTGAACCACCAACCTTTCGGTCAGCAAGTTCAGCAGCTCAGCTGTTTAACCCGCTGCACCACTGCAGGCTCCAACAACTCATTAAGGATGTCATCAAATTCATTCTTCACAGTACAACTCATTTAGGATTGCTAGAATCACCTTAGATCGCGGTGAATCCACTGGTGCCTGGTGTGGGGAATCCGTCACCCCACACCCCACATTGCCCAGCTTCCCACTTAACTCATTCCATGGGGAAAAGTGTCTGCCATCTGACTTCCCCCTATCGATCTCTTCCCTTGTTGTCACAGCTGCAGCATATGTCAGTTCCAGTTTTGCCATGGAGCCCCTCCAGAAGCAGATGTACATCATGGGATGGGAGCTAGCGGGCTACGTGGCAAAACTGAAGAATAACTGGTGTACACTGTCAAATTTTAGCCCATTGGATGAGGTTGTTAGAGTTAATGTGCTGTCACAACTTGATAGGATACACAAGTGTAAAACGTATTATTAAATATCAGAGGCAAAGTATGGGCAGTGATAAAAGCTAATAAGAAAAGTATCACTTTATTTGAAATGTGGTGCTCAAGGGGAGTCATACAATTGCCATGGACCACTAAAAGCCAGATGAAAGTGTCCCAAAGCAAATCAGAAACAAATTCTCACGAGAAGGCAAGAAAATGAAACAAAGGCTATCGTAGTTTGGGCATATCATGAAATGACATGACTATTTGTAAAACAAAACAATAAAGGGAAAGACAAGAGATTGCACAAGGAGGTCACAGCCCAGTGAAATGACAAGAGGCCTAATGAGGACTATAGCTGCAAAATGGGGAGGTAGAAGAGCATTGCAATTTAGAAATCTGAGCAAGTTTCTAAATAACAAAGTTCCTCAGAGGTCTACTATTTACAGAGTAGCCATAAATTGTCTTGGTGGCAAGCAATAACAACTGGGAGCAGGGGAGAGAAGCTGATATTGAACAAATCTTTTAAAGGAAATGGGAGAACAAAAGTCCTCACAACAAATTAGTTTTTCATGCATATATGTGTGTTTCTGCCTTCAAGTCACCTGTGGACTTACAGCAACCCTAGGAATTTCATAGGGTTTTCTTAGGCAAGGACTACTCAGGAATGATTTTGCCAGTTCCTTCCTCCAAAATACAGTCTGCAGCTCCTGGTCTTTGTTGGCTGTCTGCCATCCAAGTACTAAACAGGGCCAACCTTGCTTAGCACCCAAGATCAGAAGGGATCTGGTGCCTTTAAGGTATTTAGACCCTCCACTTTGCATACAAGATGGAAACAATTAAAGCTGAAATAATGACTCCCTCCTAAGGCACCAAACTAGAAACAGTTATCATGAAAAGGCTGCCAGTGGCTAGGTAGTTCTTACAGAAGGAATTTGGTACAGGATCTCCAAACTAAACATAGAAAGGTTGGACTTTATGACCTCAGCTTCCCCTGCCTAGAGTATAGTTTCCTCTCAATGGTGGCAGACATTCTGAATGCTAAAAAGGTTGCTGTTTGTTTGCCGGACTTGGTCTTGCGAAGGGCCAGCTTGCACTTTCCTCACCCCAGGCCATGTGCAGAGGCCTCCTGGAAGTATTTACTGCCTGCATAGCATGGAGGAGGTTTCGCATGGGGTAGAATGTCTCCTTTTCCATGCTGTAAATGTTGCCTCTTTCCCCGCTGGCTGTTTCCCGCCACATTTTTCTTATTTTCACGCTCATTTCTCTTTACGCACCTCCAGTGACCCAGCGCAGGCTGTAAACTTTAATCTCCGCTGGCACGAGACTGGAGATCGGCTGCAGAACGAGGGCAGATGTTCATTGAATGTGTTTTGGCCGGGGCTGGGATGGAGGGGTGCCTTGAGACACCAACAACAGGCCTCCTTCTCCCTGCTTTGGGGACAGGGGAAGAGATCCTGCTTGCATGTGTACTGTATGTGACCTGGCTTCCTTGAGCGGGGTGTATTTAAAGGTATGTGTGAAAGAGAAAATGAGGGTATTGTCCACACAAATATGAATTCTGCTCAGCCAAATAAAATTTCCTTCTGTTACCCAAAATTCTAGAAATTGCAGTTTCAGTTGCACATTTAGAAATCCACAGATAAATAACAGATAAAGGTTATGTCCACACTGCAGAATTACAGCAGTTTGATACCACATTAACTCAAGGGTATGGAATTCTGAGATTTGTAGTTTTGTGATGTATTGATCTCCTCTGTCAGCAAGCTCTGGAGCCACAACAAACTACCAGCCCCAGGCAGTTATAATTCTGCAGTACAGATTGTCCAAAAATCCCAAAGAACATCTAATAGTTTTAAATATGTACAATTTTCACTGTTTTGCTCCCTGTGAAAGTTCTTCTGAATAACTATCAAGAAAAACATGTGATACATTCACCTTAGGGTCACTATAGGTCAGAAACAACTTGAAGGCACAACAAAATGCTAGAAGACTGAAAGACAGTTCCATGGGCAGTGGGCAGTCATGCCCTCCAATTGTCCTCATTTGTAATTGAGAGTTCCAGTTAATCTCCTGTTACCAACCTTTTCAGCTACTTTTACAATGTTCTGCTTTCTCTCTCCTCTTTCCATTTTCTTCCTTGGTCCTAGCTTCCTTTTGTTATTGCAAACTGAGTACAAAGTGCAAAAGTGGTTTGCTCTCAATTCTGCAGGAAGAGAGGAGAGAGCAGAATCTTGCCCTTCCCTGTAGGCACAGGCAAAACTGCTGCAGCCTCTCCTAGTTGTGTCTTCTTCGTTATGACTAAATCTTGCCATCTTGACCACACTTTGATATTGCTTAACCATGCTTGTCCTATCTGTGACATGTTGAAGAGTTTAGGGTTTTTATTTGGAGGCAGTGCCCAGATTCGCCCCTTCAACATCCCTGCTCTTGAGAAAAAATGAGATAAATATTTTAAAGCACACTGGAATATAAACAGCTCAGACTTAAAGAGCAGAAAAGTTCAATATAATTTCTGGTAGGGAGGTATACTTATGACCAATCTCGATAAAATAATGAAGAGTAGAGACATCACACTAGCAATGAAGGTCTGCATAGTTAAAAGCAATGGTATTCCCCGTGGTAACCTGTGGATGTGAGAGCTGGACCATAAGGAAGGCTGAGCAAAGGAAAATAGATGCTTTTGAATTATGGTGTTGGAGGAAAATTCTGAGAGTGCCTTGGACTGCAAGAAGATCCAACCAATCCATACTCCAGGAAATAATGCCCGACTGCTCACTGAAGGGAAGGATATTAGAGGAAAGATGAAGTACTTTGGCCACATAATGAGAAGACAGGAAAGCTTGGAGAAGATAATGATGCTGGGGAAAATTGAAAGAAAAAAGAAGAGGGGCAAGATGTATGGATGGTATCGTTGAAGTGACTGGGCTGGTCCATAAGGTCACAAAGAGTCAAAAGCGACCGAATGAATAAACAACAAGGTATACTTTGCCAAAAGTAAACTTTCCCATGCTTTTCAAGCAGTACAGAGGTCTTTCTGCTTCTCCAGATGGATTAAATAGAGAGCCATGGGAGGATCAGGCTTTTAAGACATGCAATCATTACAAATACAAAGAGATCTTGTAACACCTTTGAGACTGAGAAAGGAATTGGTAGCATAAGCTTTCATAGACATGCTACAAATGTCTTTCTCTCACTCTCAAAAGTGCTACGAGATCTGTTTGCAAACCAATCCATACTGACCCAGCTACATCTTTGAATGATTATGAATATACTCCCTCTGCTATAGTACTAAGGACAAAATGTCTTTGAATATTCATTGCTTGGATACAGAGGATGAAATTGCATTCATCATTGGTTGTGGAGCATTTGCGTGGCCACTGTGGGAACTGAATGCTGACCTTGATTGGCTTTTGATCTGATCTAATGGGACTTTTCTAAATGTAATTGCGCCTGATGTGTGGATTGGGACATTGCTATCTGTCAGATTTAACACTTCTTATAAGGCTGTGGTATATTTCACATGTCAAAAACATGTCAACACTACTTTTAAAAATCGATCCGTTGACAGAACACAATTTTAGAAATATACACACTTTGACAGAAATGTGCATTTCCCCCAAAAAAGTTTATGTGTTCTGACTTTTTGAAATAATTCTTTAAAGAAATGATTTAAATATGTTCTTAAATATTATCTTGTTTATACGTGGCTTTAAATATATGTCTAAAATATATTTAAATTCATTTTTAATTAGGGATGTTGGAGAATTTTATTCTATTTGCATTTAAACAAGAAAATTGTTTGATTTGCACCTCTAGAACTAATATACACTTACCCTCCTCCAAACTTTATAGTGCCATGTTCAGCTTAACAAAATATGCCTTTTTATAATAAAATGCATATAAATATTTGATCAAAATATACTTAGCTGACATGAGATTATGATAATGTATAGATTTTACGAAATACAAAATTGCAAACAAATGTGGAAACAATTATGTAGCACATGCAAAAGTAACACTGACTGGAAATAAAGACTTCATTCAATGTTTATTACAGGGCATTTACCTCTGGTTGATTTTTCTACCTAGAAATTTTAAAAATTACATTTTAGCATTCCCTGATTCCACCAGGCAGACCCTGAATCCAACTCGTATAATCAGCCAGGCAATGGCCATGCTGGTAATGTTTCCAAGCTACAAAACTTTGTCAAGTAAAAGATATGGCAGAGCAAATGTACAGAGACTGTTTTTTATAACAAGGTGAAGGTTAGAAACTGGGTCTTTTTGTTGTGTATGTCTTCAAGCCATTTTCAAGTTTTAAGGTAAGCATATCACACAATTATCTTGACTGTTGCCTTCCTCTGAGGCTTTTTTTCATTTTAGGAGTGATGTGAGAAACTGCAAGTCTTTTCTGGTGTGGGAGAATTGGGCATCTGTAAGGATGTTGCCTGGGAGATGCCCGGATGTTTTGATGTTTTACCATCCTTGTGAGAGGCTTCTTTCATGTCTCCGCATGAGGAACTGGAGCTGACAGAGGGAGCTCATCCGCGCTCTCCCCAAATTCGAACCAGCAACCTTCAGGTCAGCAACCTAACCTTCACATCAGCAGTCCTGCCGGCACAAAGGTTTAACCCATTGCGCCACACTGAGGCTGAGAGAGTATGAATTGCTCAAGGTCATCCAATGGGTTTCCAGGGCAAAATGGAGAAACCAGAATCCTAATTTAACACTCATACCATTATACCACACTGGCTCCTTTAGGATTATCTGAAGTGCCATTGCTGTTGATATGACCTTCAAGTTTAGAGATGTATTAGTAAATGCCAAAGTTAGACTTTTCTGTGCCATAATGCTTTGTATTGTTGTAGATCAGTGGCTCCCAACCTTTTTTTGACCAGGGCCCACTTTGACCAGGGCCCACTCTCCAACATTAGTACCAAAAGGGTTATGAAACAATTTTTGGTCAACTTTAGATTCAGTTTGGTTATTTGGAGTGCTGATTCACAAAACTGCATTGTATAGACCACATCAGTTCTAGTTTCAGATACAGAACATATGGTATCCAGTAGTGACAATTTGCTCGCCCACAGAAAACCATATTTAATAATTTAGAGCTGGTCATCTCTGTGGAAAGGAGCAGAAATAAAATAAAATGAATAAGGAAGGAGGTTCATGGACCAGATTTTCGTTCTCACGGCCCACTGCTGGGCCATGGCCCACGGGTTGGGAACAACTGTTGTAGATGATGGAGAACAAATCAATCAAATCATTCAAAATGTCGTTCTGGTGGAGAGTTCCAGAAATATCATGGACTTTTAAAAAGACAAAGTTATGGATCTTAGAGAAAATTTGGCCTCCACCCTACTTAGAGGTCTATACAATTAAACCAGCTCTCATACCTTGGGTATTTTATGAGTTGAAATTACTTGTTGGAAAAGACAAGTGTGCTTTGTAGAAGGAAGGCAATAGGAAAAGAGAACGTACAAAATCACCGAGAGAGGGAGTACATGGCTGAGTGGAAATTCAAATCATGGTTTCCTAGAGTTCAGCCCGTAAACCACTTCACTGTGATGGCTGTATTAATTTGGGGCTTAAGAGGACAAAAAGAGATGGGGTCTTGGCTATAAGGCGGAGGAATAGGAGGTGAAACGTTCCTTGAATCAGCTATGGTGTTGCCGGTGGGTTGAGAGACAGGGCAAGTAAGGAGACACAAAGAAAGCAGATGGGATTTTTTTCCTATAAAGGCATTTCAGCGGTTCTTGGAGCAGAGAGCATCTTTGTGTGTGCGGATGGTAAGGAAGGGGTGTGAAGAGGTGAGGAGGACTGGATTTCTCATTGCTTCACAATAACCAGCCAGAGTTTTAGCTCTAAGTTTCTCGCATAGTATCCACAAAATGCCTTGTTTTCCCCACAAATTGCTTTTCAATATTGTTGCTCTCCTTCTCAAGTGCTCGCCGTTTGCCAGTTTTAAAAAAAATCTATTGGAACGAATGTACACACTTATATATATCTGTCTGTCGGTTTATGTGTATTTCCAGGCAAAGTTACAGCAGGCCAGAGTTTGGTTTCTGCTGCTGTGTAAACCGCATGGGTTTGGCATAACGTTGGCCCCCCAGCCCCCTTCCCACCTCCAGCCTGGCTGCTAAGACCTAGACAGAACCCCGTGGCGTTGACCTTTTCACATCTTGAAGGGATGTAGGCGGGAGGAGAGGAAGGGGGAAAGAGGGGCTGGGAGGGAGGGAAATGCCCCCCTGCTGATCTTTCTTACAAGGGGGACATTTCCTGCATGGATGGGCTTTTAGGCAGGAAAAGAGGGGCTGAAATTGTCTTGATGCCTCTGATGGCAGCTGGTCTCTGAGGTCTTAAACAGAGAGAGAGAGAATTTGTATTTTCTATGGGCCTTTCCCAACAATAGCTTAGTTGTCCTGAGTCATGAAAGGCCAAGAAAGAATGGGAATGATGGCAGGAGACGCTCAAATCCCTCCAATAAGCACGGTAAAATGGTTTTACACCACAGCAGTTTAGTTGTCTGCATTTATATCTGTATCTGCCTAATAAACCCAAGGACGGCAAAAAAACGGGAAAGGCTATATTGTTGTTGCAGAATCTTGAACCCAGCTGTACTGCTAAGCATTCACAATTGGTCCTTCCCAACACTCCCTCCACCCCATCCCCAAAACCTCATGCGGCTGCCATATGAGTACGGAAGTTCTGCTTTTGGTATATTTGTTCCCTTGGGTTTTGGAATGGAGATTTTATTGCCACTAATAAATATTATGATTACATTGTAGTGCAATAACCCCCTTCTCTCTCTTTCTCTTTCTCCTTCTTTCTCTTTCCCACCCCCAACACTGCCAGCTAGCAGCCAATGTACATTATTCCTATTTATAGAAATGAAACTGGACTTTAGCAAAAAGTCACATCTCTTTCTTTCCAGAGACAGATATACACCGATCCCTGTGAATTTTAATTCTTAGATCTATATTAAATCACTACTTGCAAAAGCCATCTGTGTTTTCTTAAAGAAAGAAATCAAAAGCCACAATCAATTCTCTTCTTCTTTAATTGGTGGAATATTATTGTAGTTGTTTTTCAGATAAATGGGGTTTGTAGACCACTATTTGTTGAGCCCCCAACGGCGCAATGGGTTAAACCACTGAGCTACTGAACTTTCTGACTGAAAGGTCGACAGTTTGAATCCAGGGAGTGCAGTGAGCAGTGCAGTTAGCCCCAACTTCTGCCAACCTAGCAGTTCAAAAACATGCAAATGTGAGTAGATCAATAGGTACCGCTCTGGCGGGAAGGTAACGGTGCTCCATGCATTGGAGGCATCTATGGACTATGCCGACTCTTTGGCTCAGAAACAGAGATGAGCACCAACCCTCAGAGTTGAACATGCCTAGACTTAATGCCAAGTGTAGTGGTGGGCTACCTTTACTAACCCACTACTTGCTCCCCGCCTTCATTTTAGGCAGAGGGCCTGCAGAGTGTTGATAGGATCAAAGAGTTGGAAGAGACCCCAAGGGCCATACAATCCAACCCCCTGCCATGCAGGAACACACAATCAAAATATTCCCGACAGATTACCATCTGTTTAAAACCTTTCAAAGAAGGAGACTCCACCACCCTCTGAGGCAGCATATTCCATTGCTGAACACAGCTCTTACCATCTTTCTACTGTTTAAGTGGAATCTCTTTTCCTGCAGTTTGAATCCCTTTCTCCATATCCTAGTCTCTAGAGCAGCTGAAAACAGGCTTGCCCGCTTCTAAATGTAAAATTCTTTCACATATTTAAACATGGTCCTCATGTCCCTCTCAGCCTCCCCCCCCAAGCTAATACAGTACCCAGTTTCCTAATCTGCTCCTCACTGGGCTTGGTTTCCAAATCTTTGATCATTTTGGTCTCCCTTCTCTGGACATGTTTCCAGCTTGTCAATATCCTTCTTGAATTGTGGTGCCCAGAACTGGAAACAGTATTCCAGGTGAGGTCTGACAAAAGCAGAATGGAGTGGGACTATGAAATCCTTTGATCTTGACACTATATTCCTATTGATGCAGTCTATAATCACATTGGTTTTATTAGCTGCCACACCACACTGATGGCTCATGTGAAGCTTGTAGTCTATTAAGACTCCTAGATCCCTTTTATGTGTACTGCTTTCAACCTAGATGTCAGCCATCCTATATCTGTCCATTTCATTTTTTCTGCTGTGTAGTACCACACATTTCTCCCTGTTAAAATTCATTTGGTTAGTTTTGGCCCAGCTTTCGAATCTGTTAGGGTTGGTCTGGAATATGATCCTGGCCTCTGGGGTATTAGCTATCTCTCCCAATTTGGTGTCATTTGCAGATTTGATGTACTTCTATTCTGTCATCCAAGTTATTGATAAAGATGTGGAATACTTTTTCGATTTTGGTATTTGTACGTTTAGATAGGCTTGCCCACAGGTTTGGTTATGGAAAGTTTAGTTGTGTGGTTTACTTAGAGACAGACTTTTCAAATTGACAAATGTCCCAATTTGCAAATTATTTGTATATAAAGAACTCCCAGCTTAATATTTCAAGTGTCAAGCAAAAAAACCTGGAATTTATGGGGGATGAAATAAGGAAGAACAGCACAAGTTTGGTGCTTGTTTACATAATACCGAAGCATGGTTTGTAATTGTGTCTGAACTCAGCTTTACCTATTCTGTTTTGTGTTTAATGGCCTTTCTTTTTAATGTTTGCTGAATGACCATGGCCTACTGGAGAGAGGCAGACAGAAACATGTCTCAAACCACTTTGCTTTCACTCCAATTAATCATGTTTTGTGGTGCTTATTGAGCAGTGCGTTTGTTTCAGCAGTTCAGGTTCTGCAGACGTACTTTTGTTTACCATAACATGCAAAGCAATCAAAGATCAGTTAGGACATAAAGTGCCTTTCAAAAACACTAGAGGGTTACATAGTAACCTCTCTCTGTGTGAAAAAGAAGCATATTCCTCCCTCTCCATCACGATTGCTATGTAGTCCTTAGAATGTGTTCCAAATAGTAGCAGAAATGTGTTTTAAAAATAGTAAAACCTTTTCAAAAATACAATAGAGGAATTCTGTCTTTATTATTAAGCCTAATTCAACTTTCTGATCATATAGAGTGCATAGAGGGTTATTTGGTAACATTTCTTAGGGACATAAAGAAAGTTGTTATCTTCCCAGAAGATCCAATGATCTCCTTGGCGCATTGCCAAATCCTCCTGGGAAATAAATTCTGCAGAAACATATAAGGCATAGGTTTTTTTTCCATCTAGGTTTTTGAATAACATTTATCTGGCGACAGAACAGAAAAATGATTTCAGATTCTTAAGTGGACTTTTTGTTCATGTCAGGAGCGACTTGAGAAAGTGCAAGTTGCTTCTGGTGTGAGAGATTTGGCCATCTGCAAGGACGTTGCCCAGGGGACACCCAGATGTTTTGATGTTTTACCATCCTTGTGGGAGGCTTCTCTCATGTCCCTGCATGGGGAGCTGGAGCTGACAGAGGAGCTCACCTGCTCTCCCCGGATTTGAACCACTGACTTGTCGGTCAGCAGTCCTGCCAGAACAAGGGTTTACCTCCATTGTGCCACAAATGAAATGTGGAAGAAATAAATGAGAGGGGAAGAATGGTCAGTCAGAACTATATGGGCGCATGTTTTTATACTACATAAACTAAGGTTGCATCTGCATTTTTGAAATAATACAGTATGACAACATTTGTCATGGCTTAATTCCATGGAGTCCTGGGAATGGTAGTTTGGTGATGCACCGGCACTCTTTGACAGAGAAGGTTGAAGATCTTGTAAAACGACAACTCCCACGATCCCATGATCTATT
Source organism: Anolis carolinensis (assembly GCF_035594765.1). NCBI lineage: Eukaryota > Metazoa > Chordata > Lepidosauria > Squamata > Anolidae > Anolis > Anolis carolinensis. The sequence continues at coordinate 25,893,148 of NC_085846.1, read as the reverse complement.
TGTTCATATGTACTTACTTACAATGTTTTGTTCAAAATTTAATAACAGCTTACACTGTGATCCCAGAAGTAGAGTAGGACCCCCAGCGTAACCAAAACAATAATAGATAACCTCCCAGAATCATTTAGCCTTGGCTGTGCTGGAGAATGTCTCAAAGTTCAGAACATCTGGAGGACAAAGATTTCCCACTGTTGTGCCATAGGGAGGTTTAAACTCTTTCCTCCTTACACAAATTTCTTGGTTTACATTTCCTACCTCATCAATTTTCCCCAGAGGCCTGATGCATAAATGTAGTTAGAGGATATCTCTTATGTTTTCCACATGGAGCAAGCAACAAGTTCACTAAGGGAAGTTTTTTACAGGCTTCTTCCAGCACAGTCCTAGTTTATTTTCTCTTTCTGGCTTGTTGTTGGTTTTTTTCTACCACTGAACAGGAGATGTTAATCCCTGTATCTCCTGTATCACATCTCATTTTGTACCGAGTGTATTTGGATTGCAGCTGTCTTATGGAAAGAACAGTCCAAAGTGTTGTGGGATTAAACCCTGCTTTCACGTTCTTAAGGACTTATTTCAAAATAAATAAATAAAACTTCTATTTTACTGTGTACTGATACACATTGTGGTTTAGGAAGCTCTACCAGGCTAGCCTTTTGGCTGCTAAGTGAATTCCACATACAACAGGCATTAAATATGTAAAAGAAACTTTGAGAGGTGTATTTTCTGAGAGCAATAGTATAGATGTTATAAGTATTCCAGAGTACTTAATTTTCATCAATAGTATTTTAGAGTGGGTGAAGTATATAGACATAGGGTGCATCTACACTGTAGAATTAATGCAGCTTGTCACCACTTTAACTGCCATAGCTCAGTATTATGGAATCATGGAAGTTGTAGTTTGGTGAGGCAACAAAACCTTTTAGCAAAGAAGGCTAAAGACCTTGTCAAATTACAGCTCTCACAATTCCATAGCATTCAACCATGGCAGTTAAAGTCGTGTCAAACTGCATCAAATCTAGGGTACATGCACTCTTACAGTAAGCTTGGCCTTTAGGAAAGAGAAGTGACTATCTTCCATCTTTTTCTCCTGAAGTGTTCAGCTGTTTCACTCTGATACGGCTCTATGTGCCACACATACACACTGCTATGGGCCCTCTAACCTAGTGTTTTCACTTGGATATGGAGGAGGAAACTATCTCCTTATGAGTCTTGAAGTCAGTAGGAAGTAATTCCTTATTAGTTTTGTTCTTCAAGGAAACAACAAATAATCTTTTCCATTTACTTTCCTCTATGACAGGTTTGGGCAAACTTCGGCCCACCAGGTGTTGGACTTCAACTCCCACAATTCCTAACAGCCTACCGGAGTTGAAGTCCAACACATCTGACGGGCCAAAGTTTGCCCTTGCCTGCTCTATAAGAATGCAATTGAAAGCTGTGAAGTTTTTGTGGTTCAGGGATTTTGCTGCACAAAATGTGCATGTGGGGTTTTTACACAGCATTTTCTGCACACACAAAGCCATGTGTGAATTTTGCATGGAATAAGTCCCATCTAGGGTACTATGTCCAGTTCTGGGCATCTCGGTTCAAGAGGAATATTGACTGTTATGTCTCAAGAGGTGGGGAACTAGAGGTTTGGAAACAAAACTTAGTTGAAGAACAGTTATGGAGCTGGGAATGTTTAGCTTGGAAGAGAAAAGACAGAGAGGTGACATGACAGCCATCTTTCAATATCTGAAGGGATGGCGTGTATAAAAACTGTTCAATAGAGGAATAGGCTGCCTCAAAGGATGGTGAACACCCCATCTTTGAGGTTTTAGTTGTATATTTCTGCATGGCCAGAGGTTGGACCAGATGATGTTTATGGTTTCTTCTAACTCTTAACATTTTCCTGTCTTGACAGGAATACATGTCTTCATCATTTTCCAATCATTTTAAAAGAATGGAATTTTGAGATGAGCAGTAACATATCAGGCAAATGATCCATCTTTTTATGGTGGGTGCAATTTTATCACCATATTCATTTTCCTTAATTGCTTTTTTTTAGGTCCTGCTACATCATTCCCGTATTTTGTCAGTTGGTGCATGTGTGTATGTGTACCCAAAATATTCCTTAAATAAAAGACTTAGAGTGCTGTAATGAAAGGCTAAATTTGAAAAAAGCATTAGAAACCTTTCTGGTATTGCTATTTTAGTAATACATTTTCCACCGCAGTCCATACTTCCAGTCCACATCCCTAATCTGAAACAAAGTTAAGCAATTCGTTTTGAAAATGCAAGCAAGCCGCAGGCAAACCTGCTTAAACAAATAAGAGCTTCCTGATAAGAAAATGATTCATTATTATTATTTTTAAGCTGTTGCTTGGATTTTTTTAAAATGGCACTCAGTAAAATTGGACCATCCCCACCCATCATTGTTAGCATATCACTCCTAAAGTAGATGATACACATGGGAATGAACAAGCAGAAAATGTGTATTGGTTCTGCTGGGATGAAAAGTCATCTTACAGCAGAAGAATGGTGGTTTATCAGCACTAAGAATCACCTCTTTCAAAGAAGCTAAAAATATTCTAGAGTGAAAGAAAAATCAGTGTTAGTCTGGATGTGCTGCTGTCTGCAATTGCTTATCATTAAAGCGTTGCAAAGTGCTTCCATTTCTAACTCCATAAAACCTACTGGGAACACATCCCTGCAGTTTATAGATGTGGGCGCTGCTTGGGTGTTTAAAACATATTGTACAAATACATGCCATTCATTTTATTTCTCTGTTTTCCAGCCCACTTGGCATGTAAAAACAAAAGCTTGAATACCCGTAATAGCTTTAACTTCTTCCAATCAGCCGTTCCCAAGGCCACTGCTTTTGAAAAGGAGAAAGGAGGAAATTAGTTATAGATATAGAGTGCTTTGTACAGCAGACGCAACTGTGTCTGAGAACTGAAAAAATAATAATGAAAAGACAAGAAGAGAAAGAAGAGAAAAAAGGAGCAAAACAGCTGCACGCTCGTCACTGCAATGCCTGTCCTGGCAGACTCCCAGTATTTGGCGCCAAGTAGAATCAACCTCTGCTATGGGAGAGTTAAAGCAGACCCTTGGTTGGCCTATTCTGGCCGAGCAGATCTGTAATCTCTTCCACGCACCAGCCATTAGTGGGAACTGTGAATCTTTTGTTATTTATGCCTTTGAAGGGAAACCGCTGTTCAGTCCAAAGCGAGAAAAGATGGTCATCTGCAGATAACTGCACTGTGTCAATGTCATCTCGGTCTGTGTAATGGAGATAAGCCTTTGGCTTCTGTGTAGGGGGGTTAGAAAAACGTGGCAGGTTCACAGCTTGGAAGAAACCTGCTAGGAAAATGACATTCTATTTGGAATTACTTTCTCTAGGCTCTAGATCAGTGCATTTCTAGCTATCCTATACATTATTGTTTATAGACTCATGGAGTTGGTAGAGACCCAAAGGGTAACCCAGTCCAACCCCATTCTCATATGAAGGGGTACACAATCCTGACAGATAAGACATGCAATAAAAACCTCCAGAGAAAGAGACTCCACCAAATTCCGAGGCAGCATATCTCACTGCTGAACATCTCTTATCATCAGGAAGTTTTTTCTAATGTTTAGGTGGAATCTCTACCTTTCTTGTGTTTCAAAGTCAGATCTGACTTATGGCCACCCTATCACAGAGTTTTCTTGGCAAGATTTATTCATATGAGGTTTGTAATTGCCTTTCATTGAGATTAAAAAGGTATGACTTGCCAAAGGTCTTCTGCTAGATTTCCACGGACTCCTCCCAGAGTACTAGTTTATCACTCAAACCAATATACCTTGCTAGCTCTCTTGTCTGATATGAGGGATGGGAAATCCTTCTGCCCCTGATGTGCCATGGATTGGTACTTTATTTATGCTTGTTGGTTTCTGGCATTTCTTTCCTTTTTGGAAACTTGCCAGTGATCAGCAACTAGGAACCCATGGGCCAGCAGGTCCGCAGACTACCATTTTGAATAACAGTGATATGCTGCAGATAAGACTTCTATCATGCTATCATACTGCTTACCAGATTTTATACAGCTCTTGCAACCTTCCTATGGTTTTCCAACTGCTTCTGCCACCCTTTTTCTTACCAGGAAAAACTTCCAAAGGCATGAGGAGCTCTCCATTTGAAAATGCCAATAACTATGTGGGCAACTTGACTGGATATAATTTCCTCTTTTTCCTGTACTGCTGTAATTTTATCGCTACAGAGATGAAGATTCAGTAAGTGATGGAAAAATGATATCAAATATTTTAAGAGCTGAGTCATACTATGCCTCATGCTGTTGCATTCAAATTTATCTTTTGAAAATAGGTATAAAACAACTATTTTAACTGTGTTTGAAAAACTGGAAACTTAAATAGTTTTATAATTGTAATTTATTGTAACTACTGATAGGTGACCCTTGGAACTATATCCTAAGGCAAGGAATTGCTTTGGTTAGTAAAGTCTGGTAACTGGAATCCTTGGGCTAGTGTTAAGGATATGTCACTCCAGCAAGACCCACAGTTGACCCGTATCCTGTGCTTCCCCTAAAGAAAAACAAACACACCTGGCTCTCCGAAGAGCACTGGCTAGTTGGCTGTATCTGCATTTTAATATTTCCCCATGTAATATCACTCCAGGGCATTTCAGGAAATTTGAATGAGGGCTAAACATAAGGGCCAAGCATTGCTTGGATAGCTTCACAGCTTCCAGATACACTGGCAATAACAGAATATCATGGGATGGGGTACCAGCAGGCAGAATCCTAGGGGCACCATCTGGATTGGCATTGTTGGGTATATGTTCCAAAACTCCAGCAGTGGCTCTACTGCTAAATATCTGCCTTGTTTTTTTCACTGGAATGTTGTCAATGCCTGCTTCCCCCCCTAAGTAAGTTAGCACCATTACTGGAACAAAATAATGGAACTGCAGCCTCACTTAACCTTCCCCTGTCTTTCTGCTACCCAGTAGACTGGGCCCACAGATTGGGCTAATGAATGGGTAGCATCTGGTGCAAGTTTGTTTTCCCTAATTCTTCTAATAATTGATAGCTTTAGTATACTCAGGAATTGAAGTTTTGTCTCTTTTGTAGTAAGTCTATACTTTTTGTGCATTCTCCTATTTCAGTTTGAACAATGGTGGTGCAATGGGTTAAAGCCTTGTGCTGGCTGAACTGCTGACCTGAAGGTTGAGTTGTTGACCTGAAGGTTGTCTGTTCGAATCCACGAAATGGGGTGAACTCCCAACTGTCAGGTCTAGCTTGCAGGTACATGAGAGAAGCCTCCCAGCTATCATATCTGGGTGTCTGCTGGGCAACGTCTCTGTAGACAGCCAATTCTCTCACACCAGAAACGACTTGCAGTATGTTCTCAAGTCGCTCTGACATGATAAAAATATAGTGCAATGTAGAAACCACAAAGAGTAGACTTTTATCTGAAACCAACACTCTACTGCCAGATAAATTGTTATCTTGGGCCAATTTCACCCATCCCCCCTCTTTCTCTGACCTGACTCCTGGCATAGTGTCCTCTGAATCAGTATGTAGGCGTTGAATCTCTGAAAGATATTGAAGCCTGAGGGAATTTATGAATGAAGAATTCAGCTTATATATAATCACATATATAATCATAATTATGGCCAAAGGAATGAATGGCAAAGTAATTTATTGAACAATAATAGATCTAAGCATTGTGCTAACCCATCTACTTAAAATGTTGGCAGGCTAGGCTTGGTTCTTTCTGTCAGCAACAAGAGCACTTGGATGATCTTGTCACAGACTTTCTCCTCCCATTCAGTCTTCCCTTGCTCACAAAAACATTTCCCCTCATCCAGAGTAGGTTCTTGTTTTAATCTAATACCAAGATAGTACCCAAGATATACAGAAGCCAGCTGGACCAGTAGTTGAATTTTGCTTCATCATTTGGGGCTCATCTTCACTGACCACTTAGGTTGGTGTGTCATTGGATCAGTCCTACAGTGACTAAACATTGCACAAGGCTGATCTGGTTTAACATGTGGTAAGGCTGCCTTAATGTGGCCTTGCCCCAGCTAAAGCTAAGTTGTGGGGAAGACCAAATCCTGATCCAAGATTCAGGCTTAACCCCCAACTTAGGGCCAGTAAGGACAGTGTGGCTGGTTCCTCTGGACCGGTTCCTCTGGGATGCCAGGTCGCCCCCACATTGCTTATCAGTGTACAAGGGCCCTTGGTGACTCCACCACAACTGAAGTCAGAAAGGTGCAAGGGTACATGATAGGTTGCATGGATGTGAGGGCGATCTGGCTGCGACATCTGTCACCCCATTGATCGCCAGGGTTGATTCGGCTGATCTGGATGGCTAGGCAGGTGTCCCCTTCCTCCCTCACCGCTCCATGTGCGTCCCTCCCGAAGCTGCGTGCTCAGTGGAAGAGGACGACGTCCCAGGTATAGAAGGAGTGTACCGAGGTCTCCAGTCTTCGGTTCCGGGTATACGATAGCTGCGCTCCCCTGCTAGAACCTCCAATAGGTTGCATGGTGGACACAACTCTACCCCTCAAATACTCTCTGTCTCTCCTTTCTACCATATCTGTTGCAGGCAGGGCTGTGGAGAAATAACCCTATACAGCTGGACCTTGGGCAAGATATATGATTGGACCCCACTCACCATAGCTATTGTGGCCACTCTCTGAGATTTTGAAATATTCAGATTTATTTTCTAATGTGTTGTTCCTTTACTATTACTACACCTCCAGGGCTGTCTAGATCAAAGTGAACGATAGAGATGCCTATCAAATGAGTCTATCATTTTTCTTCTCATGTAAACCATATTAATCTGAGGAAGAGGCCTATGACTTTCAAATGTTAGTGTGATTTCTCTTCCACATTTTGTTTGTTCATATAAAGTTATTAGCATAATATGACCTTAGATTTTTTTAATGGCCAAAATGGCCTGCAACATTAAGCAAAAGTATCTTTGATGAATACATAATCTACAATTATGCCCCTGTAACTAATTCATACTCCTTACATATTCATGATCATGGTAATGGTGTAGGGACTATGTAAGGACCGTAAAAGTCTCCCAATCTTGCCTTACCAGGCTGTATTTGCTGTTAGCAATGGAGGTGTGTTATCTTGTTGATTAGTGCTTAGACCAGTGGTTCTCAACCCATGGGTCCCTAGATGTATTGGCCTTCAACTCCCAGAAATTCTAACAGCTGGTAAACTGGCTGGGATTTCTGGGAGTTGTAGGCCAAAATACCTGGGGACCCAAAGGTTGAGAACAACTGGCTTAGACTATCATCCTTTCCACCCACTCTCACCAGTGATCTCTGATGTGAAAAGGAATTGCAACACTAGCAATTGCTGACAGGAGAGGAGTAGCAGTGTCACTCTGCTCCATCCCAGTCAATAGGAGAACAGACCTTTGATGCTCACAATACTGCTGCCTGTGAAAGAAGGAAGGATCAGGATGGTGAGACCAGGCAACATTATTTAGTTAACTATGTAGGTGATCTAGAATCTTGGACATAAGATTCTCAACGTAAGTGAGCTACATGACATTGCAGAGTGATAAATCAGTTCGGAATCATCCTTCTCATGGATGAATTCCAAGGACTTTCATGGCATCCATAGTATAAAAAGCATTACATTTCTGTTTAAAGGTTCCATTCAATATTCGGAGAATATGAAGAGCCAGCCCCACAATTAGGTGGTTGGAGGCAGCAACGTACTGTTGGACAACACAACTGTGAGTAGTCTGTAGCCCAGACAGCACCCTCACAACTACTTTGCTTTCTTCAAAAGTGGTGGAGGCAGTATTCCAATTGATTCTGAGTGCAGAATGGGATGAATGAGAGCCTCTTTGAAATTGCCATTCCTTAATGTCCCAATAAAATCAGAAGGCCATCTCATTTCTACGCCAGAGATTGCATCCTGTTAGTGCTGTCTCTCCTGTCCTATTCAAGGCCTTTTATTGATAGAGTAACTGCCCTGTCAAACAGTTTGTACATCACTGTCACTTACTTTGTACAGCTTTACCAGAACGTGTTTTGAGATGTCTCCAAATGCCTTGGGCATGAAGAAGGAACATTTCATCAACTAATGTGCAATCTTTGGGTGATGGTTTCTGACCGTCAGTTCAGTTTTCACATAGCCTTTATAAGAACTGACTTATCACTTTAAAATATGGCTGCTCACAAAGCAAGAGGCATGGTGTCAAGTGGTACCACAATACTGTCCATCTGTCTATTATCTATCTATCTATCTATCTATCTATCTATCTATCTATCTATCTATCTATCTATCTATCTGAGCCCCTGGTGGCACAGTGGGTTAAACCCTTGTGCTGCAGAACTGCTGACTTGAAGATTGGGTTGCTGACCTGAAGGTTGCCGGTTCAAATCCAACCCGGGGAGAGTGCGGATGAGCTCCCGCTATCAGCTCCAGCTCCCCATGCGGAGACATGAGGGAAGCCTCCCATAAGGATGGTAAAACATCAAAACATTTGGGCATCCCCTGGGCAACGTCCTTGCAGATGGCCAATTCTCTCACACCAGAAGCGACTTGCAGTTTCTCAAGTTGCTCCTGACATGAAAAAAAAATCTATGTATCACAATCAATATCTAATATCTCTGTTAATGGTGGCTGATGTCTTCCCTATCACTGAGGTGGCAAAATTGCTAGGTTTTAATCTGAGTTTAGTCCATAGATGTCACTGCTTTTGATTGTTCCACCCATCTGTTTTTGTACAGGAGACACCTCATTAAATCTGTCATTTAAGCCTTTGTTCCTCCTCTATACCTGAATTTTCAGGGTGTTTAATGCTTTAGGATTTACTGGTTGTCATGATCTGTTTATCATGTGTTTCACTTCCGTTGTGGAATGGCTTCATCAGAAAATCCTCTGTAGTAGCTGATGAAGGTTTCAGAGAGTTTATACTGAAATATGGAATTTATTTAGATTTTCTTAGGAGATTCTGACATTGCTCAATTGTGTGTCAAGTTTGCAATTCAACCATAAGTCTTCCTTGTTTTTTTTTAGCTTAGGTTCTTTGTCCACATGGCTCAAAATGCATATTCTTGTGAAATGTACCTATCTTTGTCCCGCAGAAATTGAGTTGGCAAATGTTAAAATTCCTGTTACATGCCTTGCAGCATTAACGTTGATTGCTCCATTGTCATGTCAATACCAGTTCTTCAGAAAATCTGTCTTGTTCAATGGATGGCCAGAGCCCTTTATCTGAAATCATTTTTAAAAGCATTACAAGTCTCCTCCTTAGGGATGGGGACAGCTCTCCATTTTATTTTTGTTGCATTTCCAAGAAACACATTAGCATTCTCCCTGTGTTCAAATATTATACAGGATTGTGAATCCTTTGTGTGTGTTTGGTACCCACTTTTCCTAATATATGCATATAAATGCATTTTAAATGTATACAGCTTCACATATTTTCCCTATTCACTGAATTTTGTTTTTGTAAATTATTCAAATGTATACATGTATGCATTCACTTACATACTAATTTCATGAGAGTGGAAGAATCCGACATAGTTGCCTTCCAGTGACAGTAACCAAAAGATAACATGCATAATTGCATCAATAGGTATACAGATCACAAATGGAATAAAATGAGGGTGGGAATCACCATTCATATGAATTTCTTTCCCATTCTGACACTTCCTCAGCTTGTTTTCCAGCCAGAAAAAGCCATTTGGGACAGCTTGACTGAGCTGTAAGATAAAAAATAATAATAATCTGGGACTGTGAAAAATAATAAGCAAACACACTGTGTTTATGCTGCCGGATATGAATAATATTCGCACTTTTTTCTAAATATGGCCAAATGCTTGAGATTATTCATACTGTAAGATTTTTTGAACAAAATTGGGTGAAATGACTTGAATTGGCCCTTCACGTTTGCAGGTGTAACTTTTGTGGATTTTATTATTTGAAGACTTGACTAAGAGTCATGCTGAAGGACTTAAAGATTTTTAGAGAGATGTTCTCTCAGGTGAAAAAATAGCGTTTTAAAAATTGTCAGTTTCCCCACATTTGAGGGTTTCTGTGCCCCTAACCCCCACAAAAGTGGACGGCCTACTGGAACTCCCATCCCCCCCCCCCCCCAAGCCCAGGTTTTCCTGTGCAGTTGGGCATGGTGACTACATGCCATCCCGGTAACAACCTTCAGGCAGCCTGAAGCCCCCAAAACAAAATTTAAAATTTTTACCCAGCTACCATTAAGGCACTCTTTCAGTCCTCCTGGTGCAAAGAAATGATGCACCAGGAGACTGGGGGTGAGCAAGGAAGAATAGTGCCCCCTCCCTGTTTTCTTGGCATGTCATTTCTTTGTGCCAAGAGGATTGAAGGAGTACCGTAATGGTGGTTGGGAATTTTTTTTGAACATTAAGGGTTGTTTTGGGGGGCTTGGGGGGGGAGGGGTGGGTCCCCACAGGTTCAATACCCTGTTAGATCCGGGCATTTCAGGAAACCTTGGTTTGATCCAAATTAATTTGGTTTTACCAGAGGTGTCATTTGGATGCCTCTGGTAAAACCGAGACAGTCTCAGTTTAAAGGCCAGTCTGGATGCGCGCTTGGATTCTCCTTGTCAGGGCTTCTTCCTGATTTGAGAAATCATTTAAAAATATTACTGTTTACTACCTGTAAGTACTGATTGAGCATCCCTTATCCAAAATGTTTGGAACTAGAAGTATTTTGGAACCCCTACCTCCAGATTTTGGTATCCCTGTTTTTATATATACATTGAGATATCTTGGAGATGGGACGTAAGCCTAAACATGAAATTTATCAGTTCTGGCAGAAGTGTACTATAGAACAATCTAAAGGAACTAGCAAATTCTTAGAGAGATCATTTCCCTCCTCGCTAGGAGCGGGTAAATGAAAGCTCAGATATGGGTTCTGTAGTTACTGAAGTCTTGCTGTAGTTCAGTAAGTTTTTGACTGTATATTATTTTTGTAATTGTTGACATCGTTATTGTTCACCATTCTGAGATTCTTGGCTATAAAGAAGGATATAAATGCACAAATAGACAAACTACATTATTTTACTCTAACTCTTGAGTAATAAAAACTAAATTCAGTAATCTCTCTCCTTCATGCTCCCATGAAGCAAATAGGCTCAGTTGTATCATAAGAGAACAAAAATAAGCAATAGGAGGGTGAAGAAATGCTATTGTGGTGACTAAGAAAGGACAGTCATGGACGGATGCTGTTTGAGTGCCTTGAAATACATTCCATGCAGTGGCTGTTACCAAAGGTCAGTGCACAGGTCTTAAATCAGAGAGGCATCTCCTGGGTTGCAGCTGTTGATGTCCAGGTGAAAGCAGGATGCAGGGATGAAGGGGAGATGAAGGGCAGGCCTCTCTCACCAGGGTTGCTCAAATGTTAGTGCTAGTTGCTTTCCTGCTAAGAGGCTTTGATTATTATTGGGCCTTCATTTCAGAGAGAGAAGAGAGGAAAACATACAAAATGTGTCCTCCTTTAATGCAATCCTTTTCCCCTCCTCCTCTTTTTCCTTCTTTTCTTTTACCACCTCCTGCTTCCTCCTGTTTCTTCTTCTTCCTGCTTCTAGTTCAGCCTCTTCCACCACCTCCCCTTTCTCCTTTCCAAATGATTCTTATAAAAGTGTAGGTCTTCTCTTACTTGGTGCCCTGCAGAATAGATGCATTAGATATCAAGTTCTGCCATCTCCAGCCAATGGTTTAGGGATGATAGGCATTGGAACCCAGAAGGCACTAGATTGAAGAAGATGGCTCCACCAGTCATCTTCAGGAAACACTATTGACTTGCTAAAAAGCATGCAGTTCATGGAACTTTTATCTTGCAAACCAGAAGGACAGGAGATGCCTGCAGTCCAACAGCAAGTTGAGTTTCTGTTGTGAAATAATTAGGGGTGTGAGTTGTGCCTTCTCATTACTGGGTGTAGCAGATTATCATTGCCCAGCTGACAGCCTTTTGCTGTCCTTGTCTTGCAAGTATCTTAGAATCATAGAATCATAGGATAATAGAGACCTCATGGGGTCATCCAGTCCAACCCCCTGCCAAAAAGCAGGAAATCGCATTCAAAGCACCCTGACAAAGGCCATCCAGCCTTTGCTTAAAAGCCTCCAAAGAAGGAGCCTCCACCACACTCTGGGGAAGAGAGTCCCACTGCTCCCACAGTTAGGAAGTTCTTCCTGATGTTCAGGTGAAATCTCCTTTCCTGTAGTTTAAAGCCATTGTTCTGCATCCTAGTCTCCAGGGCAGCAGAAAACAAGTTTGCTCCCTCCTCCCTATGACTTTCACTCACATATTTATATATGGCTATCATGTCTCCTCTCAACCTTCTCTTCTGCAGACTAAACATGCCCAGCTCTTTAAGCCACTCCTCATTGGGCTTGTTCTCCAGACCCTTGATCATTTTAGTTGCCTTCCTCTTGACACATTCCAGCTTGTCAACATCTCCCTTAAACTGGGGTGCCCAGAATTGGACACAGTATTCCAGGTGTGGTCTGACCAAGACAGAATAGAGGGGTAGCATGACTTCCAGACTCCTACTGATGCCGGCCAAAATCTCATTGGCTTTTTTAGCTGCCACATCACATTGTTGGCTCATGTTTAACTTGTTGTCCTTGAGAACTCCAAGGTCTTTTTCACACTGCTGTCGAGTCAGGCACCCCCCATTCTGTATCTGCATTTCATTTTTTTCTGCCTAAGTGGAGTATCTTGCATTTGTCCCTGTTGAACTTCATTTTGTTAGTTTTGGCCCATCTCTCTAATCTGTTAAGTAAGATTTTGAATTCTGCTCCTGTCTTCTGGAGTATTAGCTATCTCTCCCAGTTTGGTGTCATCTGCAAATTTGATGATCATGCCTTTTAACCTTTCATCTAAGTCGTTAATAAAGATGTTGAATAGAACCGGGCCCAGGACAGAATCCTGCAGCACTCCACTTGTGACTTCAACTGCAACTCATCACTGCAAAGGATAAGTTTTCTGCATGTGGATTACAATAATTGCAATTGCAGCTTATTCCTGTCTATTATTGACAAGACCATCCACTCCAACACTCTGTTGACAAACTGTGATGAGTAGGAAAAAAGAGAGATTCCAAAATCTATTGTAAAGACTGCAGCCAAAAAGTGAGCTTGGCTGAAGCCACAGTCCAGAGCTTGGCACAGTTAGCCCTATGGACTACAGCTCACAGAATACTCAATCTGTATGGCTACTGGCCATGATGGTAGTGGATTTTGGCAACTGTGAAGCAGAAAGTAACTTTGCCAAGCTCTAGTGCTAGCATGTGATTTCTCTTTCTCACTCAAGTTCACCCATGTCCTCCCATATGTTCCATTGTGATTTCTTTCCTTTATCCTTTCCCTCTCTTTATCCCATAGTTCCTCTTTGACCCATTGTCTATCTGCCTCTTCATAACACCCCTCCTTTTCTGTTTCTCACATGTTCTGTCTCCATGGCTGCTGCCTCTTCTGCTCTCTCTCCCCTCCCCAAGCAACTGAGTGCTTTAAAAGCCTGGTTGTGGCCACAAGGTGATTTTACAGGGGATGGAGTGATCCATAGGATGATTAGCAGGGCTTTCCCAAGCAGCATCCCTCCAAAAGGAAGCCAGAAATCAGGTTTGAAAAGCAGCAGCAACAACTGCATTATACGCATTTTATAAATCCTTGACTGCTATGTAGGTGAGAGGCAAAGTACATAGTAGGTGCCAATGGTCGGCCAGTGAACTGGAGACTTCCCATAAAAGTTATTACACATGACGTTACCTCTTGATATGTCACCATAGCAATGCAACTAAAGTGTTGTCTACACAGGCAAAAAAAAATCCACTTTGACTCATGTTTTCTTGGTCTGTAGTGGTTGTGCTTATGCCATACACATCCCTATTAAATTGAAATGAAAATTCCATTATGAGCCACATTTTTCATCTACACTAAGTCATACTTTTGTTATTAAAAAAGACACTTTCTAATAATCTGATGTTTTAACTCAGTGTTTCTCAACCTAGTCAAGACCCGGGGGGGGGGGGGGGTGTCATGAGGGAGGTGCCAGAGGGGTCGCCAAAGAGTGCTCTTTGATTGTAGGTTAACTGTAAATCCCAGCAACTACAACTCCCAAATGACAAAATCAACCCCCCCAACTCCACCAGTATTCAATTTTAGGCATATCAGGTATTTATGCCAAATTTGGGCCAGACCCATAGTCGTTTAGGTTCACAGTACTCTCCGGAGGTAGGTGAACTACATCTCCCCTAAATCACTGTCAACTCCTCCCAAGCCCTTCCAGTATTTTCTGTTGGTCATGTGGGTTCTGTGTGGGAGGTTTGGCCCAATTCTGTCATTGGTGGGGCTCAAGGGGCTCTTTGATTGTAGGTGAATTATAAATCTCAGCAACTATAAATCCCAAATTTCAAGTTCTACTTTCCCCAAACTCCATCAGTGTTCATATTTGGGCATATTGTGTATTTCTGCCAAGTTTGGTCCGGATCCATAATTGTTTGACTCCACAGTGCTCTCTGGATGTAGGTGAACTACAACTCTAAAACTCAAGGTCAATGCCCACCAAACCCTTCCAGTATTTCCTGTTGGTCATGTATACCAAGTTTGGTTCAATTCCATCATTGGTTGAGTTCAGAATCCTCTTCGATTGTAGGTGAACTATAAATCCCAGCAACTACAACTCCCAAATGACAAAATCGACCCCACCAGTATTCAGATCTGGGCGTATCAGGTATTTTTGCCAAGTATGGTGCAATGAATGAAAATGCACCCTGCATATCAGATATTTACATTATGATTAATAACAGTAGCAAAATTACAGTTATGAAGTAGCAACGAAAATAATTTCATGGTTGGGGATCACCACAAAATGAGGAACTGTATTAAGGGGTCGTGGCATTAGGAAGGTTGAGAACCACTGTTTCAACTATTACTTCCTAACCTATTGACTCTGCTTTGCATCTAAACCATTTATTTTTCAAACTTCCAGGGATACATTGTGATTCAACATTGTATGAACTCTGGCTGACCAGAGACCTTACAACGGAAGATCCAGCAGTAAATAAAATGCCAACAGTAGCACAGCCATCATGCCAAATGGGTAGTCTGCCCTTAACCACCACTATATCTCTGGCAAAAGGAGTGGAGATTTTGAAAAATCAGAGAGAAGCAATCTCTGACTAGCAAATGTATAGAGGAGAGAAGGAGCCAGCCAACTCCTGCTTGAAAGCCATAAATTAACCTCATGAGCTTCCCTAATGGGAGCGTGATTTATCTCTAGCCTTCTGTCTCAACTAATTGAGTTCATACTATCCGGTGATTCATGCCACAGAAAAGGGTTCCAGAGAAAATGGGTCCTCCAAAAGCAGTTTTTACTCCCCTTTTCATGAAAAGCCCCCACGTGTTTCACCCCTCCTCCTTTTTCTTTATTAGCCAGGGACCCACAATGCTTTTAAAGCCAAGAAGTCTTTGAAAACGAACATTTAACCCGGAATCAAATCAATCACTGACAAGGGTTGAATTTCAACCCTGATGGGAGGATGGCAGCCAGGTTTTGCCGAGAGAAATGGTTCCCTTCCCTGTGAATTCCCTCAATGTTGAACACCCTGACTATCAACTGCTGTGGCCCCAAGAGTCGTAAAACGGGGCTATGAAAAAATTCCTGTGAAATTCAAAAGCTTGCATGTCAGCCCCAGCCCCATCTATATCATCTTTTATTTCTATGTGTCTGAAAGGATACGAAAAGTATACTGTAATAAAGAAATGCTTTACTTATGGAATTCATGGAATTACCATAAGTCGATAAGCAAAGGCACACATGTGCACATTCCAGGGCAAGTGCAATAAACAAAGGGCGATGAAATAGTTAAAATGCAGATGAAGAAAATCAAAATGAAGGACGCCATTTAGGACTGGGGTGGTAGGACAACAATGGGATTTTATTTTGTAATACATAGCATGGAGAAATTTGCACAAATTAGATTCAAATGATCACAGGATTATTCATCCATGGCTTCTGTGCAGAGTAAAGGTACGTATGCGTCATGTGGGATCATGAAATGTTCAGAAATCACCCAATACACTTTCAACATATAGCAGGGATGGACAACTGTGGAGGGCTAGGGCTGCATAAGCCCCACAGGAGACCTTGGAGGGCTGTATCTCCAACCCTCACAATAAAATATCCTTCCTTTTTCTTCTCAGTCACCCTCCAAATGATCTCTGGGATGTGTGGAACTTTTGCCGTAACAGCAGTTAAAAGCACAGCAAAAAAAAAAAAAAAAAGCCTTTCCTGGACTTGAAATGACGTGTGTGTGTGTGTGTGTGTGTGTAAAGGGCACATTGTGGGCACCCCCCCCCCCCCCCATATACCTTAAGGGGTCATTGAGGGTATTTGGGACAGACAATTTTTGACTTTTGATGGGGTGCATGTGGCCCACAGGTACACTTTGTCCACCCCTGGCATAAAATACGAATCCAATCTTATTTTGATGTGTTGAGCTGTAAGGAGGGAAAGATTAATCTTCCAGTTTTATTTTCTTCAACTTTCTGCCTCTATGTTCTGCTCAGCTTGCTCCTGGATGATCAATTGACTCTTATCAATTTGACAGATTTTTACCTTGTCAAAACATCTCCATTCCTCAACAAAAAAATCATCTACCATATTTATTTCTGTGAGCAACCAAACATTTTATGAGCAGCTGAACTACTATTGTTACTTCTGTGAGGGTGCTTCCCTACATGACAGAAATGTGTGCCAAAATGGGGT
Source organism: Anolis carolinensis (assembly GCF_035594765.1). Taxonomy (NCBI): domain Eukaryota; kingdom Metazoa; phylum Chordata; class Lepidosauria; order Squamata; family Anolidae; genus Anolis; species Anolis carolinensis. The sequence continues at coordinate 25,876,391 of NC_085846.1, read as the reverse complement.
TTTAAAACCCACTTTGGCACACATTTCTTTCCCCACCCCAAAAATCCCAGGTTTTCCTGGGGTGGTGGTGTCTAAATGCCATCCCTGTAACTACCAGGATGGCATCCAGCCACCCTGATGCCCCCCAAAACTGTTGGGAATCACCCTGGACTACTCAAGTCTAAATGTAGTCAGATAGATGATAGAGTTAGATTGAGGGAATCATTTCCCTGTTTCCAAAACATGCCTAGATAGGCTTTACTGCGTTTCACTCTATCCTGTTTACGTCACATCCCTTACTTTGAAGTTAGTAGAAATGTGAATCTCCAGGGACACTAATTTCTCATTGGTCAGAATGTTTTATGGCCCCACTAAACTGGACCATGAGGTTGGAACCATTTTGGTTCTCTCTTCTCCCTTTGTTCTTCTAGCTAACAAACAGCATCTTGTTGTCTCTCCTGGCAAGATGTAACTATTTAGATGTTTGTTATTTTTCTTAGAAATCAGTCTAGAGTAGACTAGATAGCTCCCAAGCCTTTCTATCTATGATGGAATTCTTTTTACCTAAATAAATGCTTTTTGAACTTTTACTGAGACTCTGCACTCCATTGCCATCCTAAGCTGAAAGACTACTCTTTGCTCACCGCGTGTAAGTAACTCCTGCATTTGAAAGTCTTTGCTTTTGCTACTCTGCTACATTTTTGGTGGAATCTCCCCCAGAGAGGGTTAAATTGAATCTAACAGCTCAGAGATTAGCACAACAAAAACAAGCCTTAAAATTGAAAACAACTTTCTGGTCTGCCATTGAGGTGATCCTTCAGTCCTTCTGGTACTAGAAATGATGCGCGAGAAGGCAAGGGGGGGGGGCGAGGAGCGATTTTCCTCCATCCCACACCTTTGGGCTCCAGGAGCCCAAAAGGTGTGAGATGGCAAATGGGGATTCACCCCCGGGTGGTTCTGGTTGGTCCTGGAACCTCCAGGTGGTGAGTCCCCACAGGCCCAATACCCCATTAGATCAGGGCCTTTCAGGAAGGCCCAGATTTAATGAGGTATCTAATTAATTTGGAACAAAGCAGATAAACCCTGCTCTGTACCGGATTAATTTGGTTTTACTGGACACATTTGGATGCCTCTGGTAAAGGTCTCACTTTAATGGCCTGTCTGGATGGGCCCAGCGTGACTCTACCAGATGTTGCAGTATTGATGGTGTCATGATTTGGGTGTTGGACTAGGACACGGGGAGATCAAAGTTGGAATGTCCGCTTGGCCATGGAAACCTAATGGGTCACCTTGGACAAGTCACAATTTCTCTGACTCAGAAGGCGGCCAACGCAAATTTCTTTCTGAAGAAATTCTGCCAAGAAAACGCTATGATTAGAATCCCCATAAGCCAGAATTGTCTCAAAGGCACACAACCAAATGAACCACCAAAGAAGTGTCTCAGCATACATTTTAAGCAATGCTCTTTCCAAGATACATAGCTACAGAGGTGGGTAGGAAGAAGGCATCATCATTCCAATAAGAATTCTCCCCCACCATGATTTTTTTCTCCCAACTTTTAGTGTTGGAATAACCTAAAACAACAGTTGAGCATGTAGAAATATACCCTGTGTATTCAAAGAAATGGTAAAAGCAAAGTTACTAAAGTAATGTGAATGAAGAAAATGTGAGAGTTTGACGTGTGAACAATTTTCAGTGGCATATCTTTTTCCACATTATCACGGAACACAATTCTACATCACATTTTGCTCATTAATTTCAGTGTAAAATGCACAGGAGAAGTAGTGATCTAATCTGACTACTTCCAAGTTCACAACCTCTAAAGAGGCCAGAATCTGCCACCTGGAACAATAACCGTTTCACCTTTTTCATATTAGAAGAGGACCATATTTTTTGTCTTTGGAACCGGGCTGTTTGGCAAGGAGAAAGGGAGGAAGGAAAAGAGGCACACTGAAATGCCAAAGCACCAATCGTTACTGCAAAAGCCACACTTCATAAAGGCCTCTCAAGCCTTCAACACCTGCTCCAAGGGAGGAGGGAACCCTACATAAAATCATCTCCCTGCCTTCTGGAGGACCGCAAGTGGTCCCTTGAGCAAAGCACGTGGCTAATGAAGAATTTTTATTGGGATCTCTAACTCTCCAAACACACTCCTAATCACTAAAACAAATAGACCAATTCTCTTGCTCTAATCTGGCCTCAATGGGATATTCTTTGCCAAAATCAAATGAAGACGAAGAAGCAAGGAGAGGACAGGCCTTTTGCTATTCCCTCTTGCCTTCCTCTCCCAGGTTGGTGATGTCAACATTAAAAATGGAGAAGAATTAGAAGGTGGGGGGGGGGGGGGAGAAGGGGAAATTAAATGCAGTTTTCAAGCATATGGAATGTGTGGCAGCAACAATGGTGCGCATAGAGGCCCTTTCATATTAAACAGTTATAGTGCTATATTCTACTTTAACTACCATAACAATATAGAATACTGGGATTTGTAGTTCGGTGAAGCACTTGAGCTGTACAATTGTAAAATGGAAATGCCCCTCTGAACTGCAAATTGCAGCATTCTGTAAAGTGTAGCCATGGCAGTTAAAGTGAAGTCATAGTGCTATAATTGTGTAGCATGAAAAGGCATAGACACTGAGGAATATGGACACTATTAGGTATGCTGGCTAGAGCAGCTCAGATTTGTAGTCCCAGAATATCTGGAGCAGCATTTTTCAACCTGAGGGTCTGTACCCCCGGGGGGGGGGCTCGCAAGGGGTCTTCAGAGGGGTTGCCAAAGACCACCAGCAAACACATATTTCTGATAGTCTTAGGTGACCCCTTTGGCAGAGAGGCTAAAGATCTCACTGCCTGTCCTTTGGCTAAATTCGTTGGTGAGGTTCAAGGGGCGTTTTGATTGTAGATGAACTGTAAATCCCAGCAACTACAACTCCCAAATGTCAAAGTCTATTTTCCCCAAACTCCACCAGTGTTCACATTTGGGCATATTGTGTATTCATGCCAAGTTTGGTCCAGATTCATCATTGTTTGGGTCCACAGTGCTTTCTGGACGTAGGTGAACTACAACTCCCAAACTCAAGATCAATGTCCACCAAATCCTTCTAGTATTTCTGTTGGTCATGGGAGTTCTGGTTCAATTCCATCGTTGGTGGATTTCAGAATGCTCTGACTGTAGGTGAACTATAAATCCCAGCAAATATAACTCCCAAATGGCAAAATCAATCCCGCCCCCTCAACCCCACTAGTATTCAAATTTGGGCGTATTGGGTGTTTGTGCCAAATTTGGTCCAGTGAATGAAAATACATCCTGCATATCAGAAATTTACATTACGATTGTAAATCATCAACGAATATCATTTTATGGTTAGGGGTCACCACATGAGGAACTGTATTAAGGGCTCATGGCATTAGGAAAGTTGAGAACCACTGATCTGGAAGGACACATGACTCCTGCTCTTTTTTGCAGGGCAATTGATTTTCCAGTGTTTTGATTGTAAGAACCAAGAACAAGCAAATAAACATTCAGTGACTGATCTCCCCTTGTGGCCTTTAATCCAGGAGAGGACCAGTGCTGAGCAGATTAATGCAGATGGGAACATAGGTTAAGCTAAGAAACTTTGCAACAGTGTGTAATATTGGGTGTTGCAAAAGCGATCCTTGATGTGCGAAGAGAAGTGTCATACTTATATGCTTTTTATAGTAATATTTCTTATTTAAGTTGAGACTTACAATATGGAATAAGAATCAGAAAACCTTCAGCTCTCTAGAGATTTGGATCTGCAACTCCCATCAGCTCAATCCAGCATGACCTGTATGAGGGACTTCGGAAATTGTAAGCCAAAATATCTGGAGGGTTAAATGTTCACTGTTTCTGGTGTAAATTAATACTACTACTACAACTACTTAGTTTGGGACTTATGCTGATGTAAATCAGAAGTTCCCAGCCTTTTTTGACCAGGGACCACTTGACCATGGACTACTTTGACCAGAGATCCCTCTCCAACATTAGTACCAAAAGGATTACAAATCAGTTTTTGGGTTGGTTTTGTTATTTGGTGTGCTGATTCAGAAAATTGCATTGCATAGACCACATCCGCTCTAATTTCTGATACAGAACATATGGCACCCAGTAGTCACCATCTGCTTACCCACAGAAAACCATATTTAATCAGCCTCGGCACTATAAGAGGGTTTTGCAAGACAAGTCACTATTGTTGCAAGGTGTAGTAATGGTGAGGCCGCGGAACACATTTTAGTCCTTGCAGACCACTGGTGGTCCACAGACCACAGGTTGGGAATCACTGATGTAAATGGACCTGCATCTGTAGAAACTAGAACTGAGAAATTTCACAATGCAAGGGGCTGCCATGATGCGTCTAGGTTGGAGAGCCAGCAAAGTGTCTAATATATATTCAGACTGAGAATGCTCATTGGCCAGTCCCAATGTTCCCCTGGACACTGGTTAGGCAATGTCAATACACATCAGTAGATTCCAATGTGCATCACGACACTCTTGCGAATACATTGATAAACATTTTCAAATTTCAGTAGGCGCATTCCATAGCACCTCTGCTATGTAAATATATATAAAGTTACAAAATGAAAATAATGATATAGAATCGCAGCCAATGTTGCTGCTATTACCGTTGTTGTTTGATTACTTCACAGCTTTTAAATGCTTGATATAATCACAGTGAAAAGAGAAATAACAAAAAGGGTAAAAATATACAGACACCTTCAAATCAAAGAGCTTTAAAGGACCTCAGCAAACCTTTTACAGTTTTCAGCACCTTTCCCTCGAAAACAGCTGATGCGCTCCGAAAATGGATGTCCTTGTCTGGGAACCTTAATGAATATATGCTGGTGACAGCCGAATATGCCCCCCTCCCCATTATCACATTTGTTCTTTTGACCTTGAGGAACACTTTGTTTCTGAATGTTAATTCAGAATGTCTTTTCAGCTCACAAGGAGATGGATTGAAATTGCATTTACCAGAACCGCATCGCTGCACGATAATGCATCCAGCATGTCTTAAAGTAGATTCAGCGCTTCTCCGAGCTCTGACCACCATCTCTGAGAGGAGAGGTTGAGGAGCTTGTGGGTTTTCTGGAAATCTAACATAGGAATAATATCCATGTGTGGGGGCAGGGGAGAGATAGGGAGCAAAAGCTTTCTGGGAAAATACTATTCTGATTCTGATCTTTTATATACCACCTTCTCTGTGATCTGGGCTGACCCCTCACTTGGATTGATAGCAGGATAGGATCTTCTAGATCAAGATAGGTGTGGCTTTCTAAGGCAGAGATTTGTCAGGGCACTTGCTTCTTTCTGCTCGCTGGTCCTTCCCCACAACCAGTTTAGCATTACAGCCGTAGGGAAAACTGCTACCATCTGGACAAGACTTTAGTTCATCAACTGAGACTTCACATCATAATATTTGATCTCCTGGGGAATCAGAAAGAAACTAAAGGTCAACATTTTGACCTAGAATGAACTAATAAGTATGATGTTAAGCTTGGCCACAGACACCTGAAGTTAGCCTTTGCCAATATGACTGTGTTTTTGCTTCATAGAAAAATAATTAGAATGGCACTTTTGATTATATCTTTTTTACTGAACATCTAAAGGCCACAGGCCATTGGGCACTGGTAGAAAATGATCTTGTCACTACCGTTTTGTCATTTTAATGACCACAATGGATAATGAGTGAGCAAAAAAGTCAAAGTGTCAAATGGTGATCAATCTTATGGTAATTTGTAAGGTTTGATGGCTCTTTATTGAATATGTAAATGCAGAATTATCTTCAGTCTCCTAACACTTGCAAAATCTGCATAATAATGTGATATTGAATCCCTTTGTTCAGAGCACACAAAGAAATGAATTGTGATACATACTTTTATTATTATCAATTTACTAAACTATACAGTAGTGGTTTGGGTGTTGTACTACAGCTCTGGAGACCAGAGCTTTAAACTGGATTATATGAGTCTACAATGCCATATAATCCAATTCAAAGCAGATAATCTGGATTTTATATGGCAGTGTAGAAGGGGCCTCAGTGTGCATCAGCTCAGAGCAGATATTGTGGGATTTTCTGCCTTGATATTCTGGGTTATATGGTTGTGTGGAAAGGCCTTGAATAAAACTTGTCAAGAAAACCTGGGATAGGTTTTAATAACAATAAACTGAATTTTACTATTTTATATAGGCCAGTCGAACGGTTATAGTTCACTGTTGAATTTTCAATTCTCCCTTATTTGTTTCATTTTTATGCATTAATTTTGTATTTCATGACCAGCTCCCACTCAAACCCACACTGAGGATAAAGCAGCAGCAAAGGCATCATTTGAACAATAACATACTTCTTGTCTTCTATTCACTGAGATCACAATTTTGTAATTATCCAAGTAACAGTTACAGTTACTAAAAGTTACAGTTACAGTTGCAAAAAGGAGTTCAATTCTTCTTTGATAAGTTATGCTTGTTGTGTGCTTTAGTTAGACCTTTGTTTACTTTAAAGTGAGAAGAATTAATTCCAAGTAACTAGTGATTTGTAACAACTGACTTCCAAACACTGTGCTTGACTGAACAATATGCTTACTTCAAACTAGGGCTGCAGGATATGTTTCCCTCCATTAATCTTCTCCGATAAGCAAGGGTCAGGAGTGGTCTTCTTCCCAGAGCTTCAGCAAAGTGAAAACTAATGTCCTTCATCAATAACCCTGCAGGATGTAAACCAAGCAACCAAATACAAGGGGAGTGATCCCCAAAATCAAGCACAGGCAGGCACACAACTGGAAAATCATTTTATATGATTGAGTGGCTTCACTTTCTGCTATGCTTTTCCTCATACTTTCATAAACGAAACTTCTTAACAAGCCATACAAATGCATCTGTACATTTTCTTTTGTGGGTTCCTTTCTCCACAACACTCTGATATTGAATAACTTGGTATATGCTGCATAAGTGTTTATTCCTCATTGTATAGAGAAGGCAACAGCAGAGAGGCTGTCCGAATAACAGAGCATGGAAAAATAATGGGTTTTTTTCATCTTGCGGTTCCTTGAATTCCCCTGCTAATATGGTCAGCAGGGATTCTGGGAGTTGTGATAAAAAAAACTTCCCCATATTCTAATGCACCAGTATAATTGAAGATGAAGGCAGAAAGGAGAAAAAAGACTGGAACATTTTTAAAGCATCTGAAAAAATGGTATGACAGAGGACTAATCAGGATCATCCCTGTTAAATATAAAACAGTGGCAGGAGCCTTGACAGCAAAAGTGGCATCAAGAACTAAGGCTAACTCTAGACTGTAGAATTAATGCAGTTTGATACCATCTTTACTGCCATGGCTCAATACTGTGGAATCTTAGGACCTATGGTTTGGTGAGGCACAGCACAATCATGTAACAACAACAACAACAACAACAATTTTATTTTTGTATCTCACCTTCATCTCCCAAGGAGAACTCACATGAGAACTCACATTTCATAAGAGGAATCTGGCAGAACTTTTAGTCTGATCATGCCTCCAGGTTGGCCACTTCTGTATCTCCCGAAAGGAAAAATGGAAGAGAACAAAGATTTGCATAAATAGGTGGGTAGATAACAAATGTAGAACTGGTTACTATAATTTAAAATTGAACTAAAAAAGAAGACTTCTGACCAAGAAAGGCTCTGTGGGAGCTTCCATACATGCATTTATACCAAGAACATTCGTGTTTAAAATAGTGAATTTCCCAAGAACACCCGGACTCTGTAAACCCCTCCCAAAAGCCCCCCCAAAGCCCTTTAAGACGTAATATAGATAACTAGGCCTCTAATGGAGGCCTTGTAAGTTATTTTACTTTTAAAAGGGATTTTGAGAGCCCGTGGTTTTCCAGAAAAATTAGTCCAGAAAATCTGTCTGGACAGCGGAAGTAGTGGACAGTGCTATAAAATTAATTTGCCACAAACCAGGGACAAATTAATTTTTGTTTTTCATGGGCGTCATCTAGACAGCTCCCTTTTTTATTGTGGGAAGTCCCGCATTAAAGGGTCTGTCTGGATGTGCCCCCTGTGACCTATGTGATTGCTTCCTTGGTCTGCTGCCCAGGGGCTTACTGTAGATTGGTAACCAAGATCCTTCTCTAGTCTTCCCTTCTTGAGGTTTCTTATCATTAAGCCAAAGTGGGGCAATGACTAGAACAGGGGTAGGCACTTTATGGGGGCCAAAAGCCAAAAGCCTGGGCTGTGGTGCAGGCTGGTGAGCAGCCAGCCAGCTTCAGCCAGCTGCAGCAAATTACTCTGACCAAGAGATCATGAGTTCGAGGCCAGCTCAGAGCCTATGTTTGTCTTGTCTTTGTTCTATGTTAAAGGTATTGAATGTTTGCCCTATATGTGTAATGTGATTCGCCCTGAGTCCCCTTCGGGGTGAGAAGGGCGGAATATAAATACTGTAAATAAATTTGCCACTCAGGCCTCTCCCTAGGATTCACCCCCTAGTCCTGTGAACGAAAACACTTCCTTTTTCCTTTATAATCCTTCTCAAAACAATGGCAAGAAAATATGCCTTCAAGAGGGATTCCAAATATAAGAATTTAGGGTATCATAGATATTCTGAAGTGTGTATAGGGATTTTTTTTGTCAATAGAGAACTGTCCTAACCATCTCCATTCCCATTCTATCTCTTCCATGCACTTATTTTCTTATCCATCCTCGTCCAAATAGTAAAACTACAATTTTTGTCCATACTCTGTGTTTGAATTTGCAGCATAAAGCTCACCTTCTGTCAACAATCCTCCTTCTACTTCACACTTCTTTATATCACAAGAGAGGACTACTCTAATTCAAGTGACTTAGCCTTTCAAGGCAAAAATAAAGCATAGACAGAGATGTTGGAGGACCAGGGAGAAAGGATGCTGCCACCGAGACAGAGTGGGGTAGTTGCCATGGGGATGATATTTCTGAGGGACAGCTCGGGTTGTTTTGCTGTCTTTCCCCATTTCCTTTTTCATATATCTTCTCCTTGGTATCTTAAGGGGACCAAATTCTTGACTGGTGCCAAGCAAAACAGCCTGGAGGGGTTATTGTAACTGAATCTGCCGCATGCGAAGCGTCTCGGAGAAGAGCGCTCTTTCAAAGGCCAGCGCTGGGACTGGTGGGAAAGAACAAGGTGTTTAGCTCCAGGGCATTTGTGTTCCAAAGGGGGGAATCAATCTATTACATTGATTAGAGCTTTAGTGCTGCCAAGCTGATGAAGGGGAATGTGTGAAAAAGAGGATGGGAAATGAGCATGGACAGAGGGACCAAAACAAGGTGAAGGAGGCAAAGAACGAGGATAGTTTAGTGCAAGAAAAAGAAAGAGGGAGGGCAAGCATCACAAATCATCAAATGTCCATGGAAATGGCAACCGCATCGCATGTGCGCAAAATACAAACCAATTCCAACTTCCATGGAGATAATCCTGTTTCAAGGAAATTTCTCCAGAAAGGGGAGACAAGGGCCCCCGGGGTGTGTGTGTGTGTTGGAGCAGGAGGAGAATCACTTTCCAAAGTACACAACATTATTTTTAATAAAAGAAATTATTTCTAGTCTGGAGTTTTTGAGTAAGTTTTAGTTTCAAGAATAGGGTGTTCACTACATTTCTGTGTCAGCAGTTAATGACGCACACCAAGGCCCCTTCCACACAGCAGAATAAAATCTCACATTTTCCGCTTTGAATGTGGCAGTTTGGACTCAGATAACCCAGTTCAAAGCAGATATTGTGGGATTTTCTGCCTTGATATTCTGGGTCGTATGGAAGGCCCTGGAGGCTACTTTTATTAGTTGTGTAGATAAAGGAATGGCACGAAATTAAAAGATGGAATATTATAGCCAAACAGTAGGAAGAACTTGTTGATAGCAGGAGGTGTTTGAGAGTGGAACAGACTGTCTCAGAGGATGGTAAATCTCTCTTTGGAGGTCTGTTTAGAGAATATTTGGCTAGCTTTCAATAGTATTTAGTCATGTATTTTTGCATGACAACATTATCCATATGATCCCTTCAGCTCTGATTCTGTAGCTTCCAACTGTCCTACTTTGGCAGAAAGGATCCAAGTTAAACTCAGTTAATTCTCTGATCTCTCACTTTTTCAGATACTTATAAAAGTTCCAGTTCTCCTTAATCTCCCAATTCCTCCTTTTCACGTTTTCTTACTTCAATCACACTATATTGTGATAATGCAATTATTCTTCTTTTACTGCCATGGCGGAGCCCACGGTGATGCAATGAGTTAACCAAGTGGTTCTCAACCTCTGGGTCCCCAGGTGTTTTGGTCTACAACTCCCAGAAATCTCAGCCAATTTACCAGCTGTTAGAATTTCTGGGAGTTGAAGACCAAAACATCTGGGGACCCACAGGTTGAGAACCACTGCGTTAAACCCTTGTGCCGGCAGGACTACAGACTAAAAAGTCAGTGGTTCAAATCCAGGAGGCGGGGTGAGCTCCTGTCTGTCAGCTCTAACTCTCCATGCAGGGACCTGAGAGAAGCCTTCCACAGGATGGCAAAACATCAAACATTTGGGTGTCCCTTGGGCAACATCCTTGAAGCGGCCAATTATTTCACACCAGAAGTGACTTGCAGTTTCTCAAGTCACTCCTGACACGAAAAAAAAACTGCCATGGCAATATTTTGTGGTGTTCTGGTGTTTGTAGTTGACTGAGGCTCAAGAGCTTCAAGGCTGAGAATTCTTAATTACCTCCCTAAACTATAAATCTCAGGATTTCATATGATGTTACACAGCACTTGAAGAGGAATATTAGTGTGTTGTTATAACAGTGTAGCATGTTAAGACCTTGGTTCAAATCAAAAGTAGTTTGCACTCAGATAACTCAGTGTGGGATTGCAATGACGGAATGAAACTTTGATCTTCCCAGTAGAGTCTGGCAAAAACAAACAGATGCATCCTCTCCTTCCATGTGTATTCTTCCTCATTAATTACTTTCACCACTTGGATATGTCCAATATGTCATTCTATGATTCTTTTCTTTCCACAGGTGAAACCTGTTGCATGACAAGTGACATTTCTTGAGATATCCTTTTCTGCATAACTCTTAAAATATAAAAGCACCATGTCTCTCCCTGCCCTGCCTTGTGGCCGCTGCAACTCGGAAAGAGAGAGAAAAAAACTCCAAGAGACAAAATAAGCCATGGTCCATTTCAACCAGTGATAAGAGTATAACAACAAAGAGTGTCCCGAGGTAAAATGAATATAATTGTTTCCTTAAATGAATATCTCTGTTTTTGTGCTCTTAGTCTGCAGGGACTCTCAAGAAACAGGTGAAATGATTTTGAGAAGCCAGAAACAAGGTCTGGATTAAATTACAGGATAATTTAAAAAGATGCTACATAGCCTGTAAAAGCTCAGCTGAGTCACCAACAGAGTGAGGGCTCTCGCTGTTCTTATTTACCAGGAGCCAAGAGCTCAGGAAAGTTAATTTTGGGGACCGAGAAAACCCAAATCCCCAATTTTCTGGAATTTCCAAAGTCAGTTTACATTACCTGTTGACATAGGGCATGACCATGAATTTCATGAGCAACAGATACTCAAGGTAATTTGCCTTTCCTTCTGAAATACAGCATACCTCAATTTGTTTTCCTTGGTGGTCTGCCATCCTAGTCCTAACCAGGGCTGATCCTGCTTAGCTTCCAAGATCAATATACTCTCCAATTGTCCTGATTTGGCAGGAACAGTCCCAATTAGATGACTCTTCTGTGATAGTACTTTTTCAGCTTCTTTAGAAATTTCCAATTCTGTCAACTTCCCTTTCCCTCTTTTTCTTCAGCATAATCAGTTTGTGCAAACTGTGTTCAAAGTGCAAAAGTGGTTCGAAATGAACTCAGTTCAGCAAGGACGAAAGCAGAGGAGATGAGGTGGGTGGATTTTGCCCTTCTCTGTAGACTCTGGCTAAAGAAAATGACTGCAGCTCTTCCTAGCTTGTCTATTTTTCCTTATTAATATTTGCTATCTTGACCACATGCTGAGGTTGCTTCATCACAGGTGTCTCAATTTATATCAGTTTATAACCTTAAACTTTCCACAGATATATAAACCCCACTTTCCTAGTTTCCAGCAGACCTCGCAGCCTCTGAGGATGCCTGCTGAAGATGTGGGCAAAATGTCAGGAGAGAATGCTTCTGGAACATGGCCATACCCAGTGATTCTAGACATGAAAGCCTTTGACAACACATATCTCTGAAATGTTGGCTCAAATGGGATCTGGTTCCTTCAGAATAGTTAGGCTTCATAGATGTCATCATGATTCATTGGCTCTATTCCAGGTGTGAATAATAGTAGGATTAAGGCCCCTGACACAGCTGTGTAAAATCCAGATTGAACTGGATTATCTGGCAGTGTGGACTCAGATAATCCAGTTCAAAGTAGATATTGCGGGGTTTTTGTGTGTCAGGAGTGACTTGAAAAATTGCAAGTTGCTTCTGGTGTGAGAGAATTGGCTGTTTGAAACAACATTGCCCAGGAGGCACCTTGATGTTTTACCATCCATGCAGGAGGCTTCTCTCATGTCCCCACATGGGGAGCTGGAGCTGACAGAGGGAGCTCACTCACTTGCCCCTATTCGAACAGCTTACCTATTGGTCAGCAGTCCTGCTAGTCCAGTTTAAAGATAAGGTATGCCATAACCTGGAAATGACTTGAAGGCACACAACATTAGTAACAATCTGTAAAAGGGGCCCTGAAGTTGCTTAACTCAAGTTGGCTTCGTATAAATACAAGGAATCTAGGACTCTTAGGGCCCTTCTACACTGTCCTTATATCCCACTAGTACTTTTGGGAGTGGGTATGTTTAGTCTGAAGAAGAGAAGGTTAAGAGGTGACATGATAGCCATGGTTAAATATTTGAAAAGAGGACATGTTGAAGATGGAGTAAGCTTGTTTTCTGCTGCTTCAGAATCTAGAAAGACAGAGCAATTGATTCAAACAATAAAAAGAGATTCTACCTAAACATTAGAAAGAACTTACAGATAGTAAGAGCCGTTCAAGAGTGGAATATGCTGCTGTGGTGTGTGGAATTTCCTTCTCTGAAAGTTTTTAAACAGAAGCTGGATGGCCATCTGTCAGGAGTGCTTTGACTGTGTATTCCTGCATGGCACGGGTTTGGAGTGGATAGCCTTTGACTACACTCTAAGCACAGCAGACTGGACAGGCAGGCATACAGAGTACAGACAACTGATTCAGAGTCTTCCCTGCTATTGTAAGAAGTGTGTTGTGCTTCTATTTAAATTACATATTACTTCCAAATTTGCATTCATAACCACATACACACACAAATAAGAACATATGCAGTTTGTGCACATTTTATTTTATGCACATGTTATTCCTTTCTTCTGGCAGCCTCCCCTAGTCAACAGCCACCTACTGTCAACAGACAACTTGTCTCAGGAGGCCGGAAGTTATGTCTGAAAACTCAATGGCACCTATTTTAGTTGAGGCTGCTAGCTTTTTGTTCTTGTTGTTGGAAGTCAGCAAGATAATTAAATATTTAGAGTTTGAGTTAATTTGAAAATGGCTGGAAAAGCACTCAGCCATCAGATGAGGGATATTAAGGCCCTCCGTTCCATCATCAGAAATGTCATAGGATTGTAATAAGGATGTAATATGATAAACTTTATTACAAACACTTAATTGCTTGGGAGAAAATTGCAGGAGGGATCGTATGCCTTGGTAGAGGATACTTTCCAAAGCTCCTGATGCAAGGCTCCAGAGGGAGAAAGGAGAAAATACAAACCAACTGGTGCGTTTCCTTTTTAATAGACTGGGAGAGCTTTTCTTGATTCATCAACCTTGAAATTTCTTTCCTACCAAGTTCGGCCTGGCGATAATTCACACGTTTCAGACTCCTATTAGATTCACCTTGCGCAAAGTACATTTTGAGGGCAGTCTTTGAAAACCACCCAAAGGATGGACTAAGCGGCTATTCCTTAACATGGGAGCACATGATCTGAGATTGTGATGGTGGACGCACAATATACTTTCTCATTCCATGATGAGGATTGTGTGACCTTCTACATGTTGTTGGACTGCAATTTCTAGCATCCTGGCCAAGGAGAGAGCCAATAGGAGTCTGAGTCCAGCAACATCTGGAGGGCCATACACATTCCCTGGGCCCCTCTTCCGATCAATCCTTCACTCACAGAGAGAAAGACCAGGTTTGACACCAGTTTAACTGCCATGTCTCAATGCTATCGAATCATGGCAGTTGTTGTTTTGTGAGATATTTAGTCATCTCTGCCAAAGTGCTGGTGCTTCACCAAACCACAACTCCTGTGATTACATAGCATTGAGCCATGTCAGATAAAGTGATGTCACACTGCATGAATTGTACAATGTAGATGTATCGTAGGTTGGAGTGGGACCCCATGAAAATACCCATTAGGTCCAGATTGGAGTAGAAAAACTTGCCTTAATGGGACCCCAAAGTTCATAATAGCTAATCATTAAAAGGTACTGGTTGGCTGAGACCCATATTAATGGCTCACAATGCCTCTGATTTATGCTTCTTTCTCTTCAGAGTGGAATTTTATTGGGTGGCTCTTCTAAGAGAGGATGTATTGAAATGGAGGACAAACTTTTAGAGCAGGCTATTTGGATGAGAAGAAAGAAGAAAAAGAACGGCAAAGCAGTTCAAGATTAATGCAGAGGAAAAAGAGGTGTCCAACACAGCCATAGTTTCAATGATCTCTTTCTTCGAGGTGTCTTGAAGAGAGCCAAGGTACTACGTGACAAATAAACTGGGAAATTGCATGTGCTGCAGCACAGACAATATTTCTGGTCACCTTTCCTCCCATGGTTGTCTCTGAGGACCCCTTGAATCTTGTCCCTATTGAAACAGCAGGGTGTATGGAGAGCATGTGATGTGAACTGCCTGTGGATGATGGGATATGTAGCTCTGGGGGGTATTTGTTTGATCAAAGATGGGCTGGCATCCTGTACTCATTTGAGATATACTAGAAACTATAATTCAATTTCTGTTTCTGTTGTTTGTTTATTAAAATGTAATTTGAGCTCCCGCTGTTAGCCCCAGCTTCTGCCAACCTAGCAGTTCAAAAGCATGCAAATGTGGGTAGATCAATACTACTCAGTGGGAAGGTAACAGCACTCCATGCAGTCATGCCGGCCCCATTACCTTGGAGGTGTCTATGGACAATGCCGACTCTTTGGTTTAGAAATGGAGATGAGCACCAAACCCAGTGTTGGACACGACTGGACTTAATGTCAGGGGAAAACCTTTACCTTTACCTAAAAATGATATCTCTGGATAAAATATTCAAGAATAAATGTTATAGGGAGGATAAATTCAATGACAGTTACAATGCTAACCCCTCCATTGGGAAAATATCTTAGAAAGAAGAAGAATAAATTCAACTGTTTCAATGGAAAGAAGTTTCTGGAGACATTTCTGCTAGCAAGTAGTATATGAGTGTATTAATAGATGCATACATCAATACATAAGTAAGATGTTATTGTCCCACTTTTTAACTCAAAATATTAGCAAACAAGGATGCATATCATCCCATCTGTTTGACACTCAACATATCATATGTAAAGCAGGTTTCGACTCAGAGGACGGAAGCATGAACATTGGAGGAATGAACATCAACAACAATTCAAGACATGCAGATGGCACCCTACTACCAGCAGAAAATAGCAAAGAGTTGAAATAATTACTGAAAGAAGTCAAGAAAGAAAATATAATGGCAGGTTTACAGATGAATGTGAAGAAAACAAAAATAATGGCCACAGATGGTTTACAGATGAAGACATTAAATATTTGAAAAAAAAATCATATCTTGGCTCAATTATTAATTAAAATGGAGTGCTGTCAAGAAATCTGAAAAAAGACTAGGATCTAGAAGGGAAACTAGGAAGGAATAAGATAGTATCTTGAAGTGTAAAGATATATAATCGAACACTAAAGTTAGGATTGTCTAAGTAAAGGTAAAGATTTTCCCTTGACATTAAGTCCAGTCGTGTCTGACTCTGGGGTTTGGTGCTCATCTCCATTTCTAAGCCAAAGAGCCAGAGTTGTCCATAGACACCTCCAAGGTCTTGTGGCCAGCATGGAGTGCTGTTCCCGTTGGAGTGGTACCTATTGATCTACTCACACTTTCATGTTTTCGAACTACTGGGTTGGCAGAAGCTGGGGCTAACAGCGGGAGCTCACCCCACTCCCTGGATTCGAACCACCAACCTTTTGATTAGCAAGTTCAGCAGCTCAGTGGTTTAACCCACTGTGCAACCGGGGGCTCCTAAGGATTGTTTATGCCATCGTATTTCAGATTTCAATGTGGTTATAAAATCTGGACAGTGAAGAAAGCTGATAGGAAGAAAAACAACTCATTTGAAATGTGGGGCTAGAAAAGAGTTCTGTGGATATCGTGGACTGCTAGAAAGTCAAATAAATGGGTTTTGGAGCAAATCAAGCCTCACTTCTCCCTCTAAGCCTGTTATGCTTTGGCCATATCATGAGAAGACATGACTCACTAAAACGATAATAAGGTTTGGTAAGGTAGAAAGCAATAGGAAAAGAGGAATAGCATATTAGACCTGAGCAGGATTATTGATGACAGGGTAATTTGGGAGCCTCTCATTCATAGTTTACCATTAGTTGAAATCAACTTGCCAGCATTAACAACAAGTCCTGTTTCTGCAAGAAATAGGAAGCTGGAAAACAATGGCACAAAAGAGGTCAGACTACAGCTTTGATCATTCCTGTTCATGCAGGGTAGGATGATGGGAGTTGGGGCCCTTCAACAACCTGCAGCATCTGGAATATCGACCTCACTCTAAGATGTTGAAGGGTTGAGAGGGAGAGTGAACACAATGTACAAAGAATAGGGTGCAATAGGATAAAAGATACAGCTGTGATAGCTGGACAGTGCTCCGGTGTCCATCCAAGCACCTTCCCTTGTCAGAAGCAAAGGAAGTAACTGTTTTATGAGATGGACCTAAAGCACGATTCCTGAATTTCAGGCCTTGGGTGCACCTGGAACCTGGATGTTCCCTACATACTGTAAAGTTGTGCCACGCAGATGTTGCCCTGACCTGTTAACATCTATGGTCCTTCCTTCCTCCAGATTTCCGCATCATCCCTCCCATGTCAGAAAGGCCGCTGTAAGCCTTCAGGAGAGGGACTGGGGAAACGGAAATAAAACTGATTTAAGGATGAGGAACCTTAAAAGGCCACGGACCTGAAATGCGGGATGACAAATGAGGCGGCAGCACTGTGACTGTCTCAATGAATCTTGCTGTCCAGACGTCAGCAGTTCTGAAAGTGCCCCAGCAGCAGGGGGGGAGGGCACACCAATCGACACAGCTGTCCAAAGACGGGATGGTAGCCTGTGATTTAATGCTGCTCTGGAATTAACGATTCCAGGGATGGGATTCCCATTCGCAAACAGGAATTCGAGCCATTTCCTGGCAGCCCAAGGAGAACTCCGAGCCACGCTCAGAGTCTGATCTTAGTGCTATTTTGCGACACCCTTTCAAATAACAGATGGGAAATCAGTTCAGCAAAATGGTTTGCGCACAAATAGCTATGGAAAAGTAAAGGGGATGGGAGTGGATTTAATGCCACAACCCTTTTATAATTTTGTGGCTCATACTTGGGTTGGTCAACAGGAGGAATCAAGATTTTCTCAAGTGGGTTTAGTTTGTCAAAGTCAGAGATGCAACTATTAGGTGAGAGCAAATAGAGAGCAGTAAGATTTTGCCTTCCCATGAAAATGTCACTCCCAATATTTCTAGCATTGTAATGATTTCAAACATCAGCGGAGCATTTAGAAATACACATTTCGACAACACATTTAGAAATACAATTTGGACATCCAAACAAAAAGGGCAGGCTACATTAACATGGGAATATCTACAAGGATCAGAGTCCTGAAGGTTGCTGGTTCGAACCTGGGAAGAGTGTGGATGAGCTCCCTCTGTCAGCTCCAGCTCCATATGTGGGGACATGAGAAAAGCCTCCCACAAGGATGGTAAAACATCAAAAACATTTGGGCATCCCCTGGGCAACGTCCTTGCAGATGGCCAATTCTCTCACATCAGAAGCGACTTGCAGTTTCTCAAGTCACTCCAGACATGAAAAAAAGCATCTATCCACAGTGCAAGAAATTTGGAGATTGAATTAAAATTTAATTAGGAGGCAGAATTATTTGGAGGAATTGCCCTCTGCCCTTTAATTCCACAGGTACACCTCTGGCCAGACAGTTGTTTGAGTCTTTCCCTTTTTGTCTGCTTGGAAGAGTGGTGGGGATGGGAGTGTCCTCTATTTCAAGGAATCGAGAAGAGCCATCTCATTGACAATTTTTTTCCAGTAGGAATTTCCCCATCCAACAATAATTCTAAACCTATCTTCAATCAGTGATCATAATTAAGATAGTACCGATATTACAAATATTGTGCACAGAACTGGTGTGTGTTTTGAAGGCAAATAGCCCGTCACATGAAACTGAGTGGAGCATTGCAGCAATGTTTGTTGTTGTTAAGTTCTTATGCAAATTACTCAGGTTCTTCGTACATTCAATGTACAGAACCTAGAATCTGAAAACTCTGAAGGTTTAGTAAAAAAATGTCATGTACTTTTGTTGGTGCTATAAAAATAAATGATACTACAGGCAGTCCCTGAGTTACAAACACTTGACAGAGACAGAAAATAAGGTGAAATCTTATGAAGAGCGGCAGAGACAGCAAAACAAAACCACAGGGGTATTAACCCTTTTCTATGCTATCCAAAGGAACCTGTGGTGGCGCAGCGGGTTAAACAGCTGAGCTGCTGAACTTGCTGACCGAAAGGTTGGCGGTTTGAATCCAGGGAGCGGAGTGAGCTCCCGCTATTAGCCCCAGCTTCTGCCAACCTAGCAGTTCGAAAACATGCAAATGTGAGTAGATCCATAGGTACGGCTTCCGCAGGCAGGTAACGGCACTCCTTGCAGTCATGCTGGCCTCATGACCTAGGGGGTGTCTATGAACAACACCAGCAATTCAGCCTAGAAATGGAGATGAGTACCAACCCCCAGAGTCGGACATGACTAGCCTTAATGTCAGGGGAAAACCTTTACCTTTATCTTATGCTATCCAAAGCATATATATGGCTGGAGTTACACTTAAACAATGCACTTATTCCGACTTACAAACAAATTAAACAAACCTACAGAACCTATCTTGTTTGTAACTTGGGAACTGCCTGTACTTTTCATTTTGCCTGTAAAAATAATTAAATAAATAATGTTGATAGATTCAGTCACTGAGGGAGACTGAAGGCTTTAAATCAGTGGCAGCCACTTGTTTCCGTGTCAGTGAAGCAGTTAATATGCTCCAGGTTTTCGTTTGAACTTTAAATGAACTATCCAAAAAGCGGACTCAAACTTCAAGATAGAATTCAGCACCTTAGATAGCTCCTTTCAAGTTTGGAGGACTACAACTGTATGGCCCCACTGACATAGAATCCACCAGTTGACACTGGTTTTCAGACTTTGGAGATTAAAAATCTGTTTGTTGGATCTCTATGTTTGTGGTATCGGATTAGAGTTACCATCTATCCTTTTCCACCCTGAAAGGCTTTAATTTTTATCTTAGGCTGATAAAAAAGACATGATAATGTCCATAAAGGCACTTCCTGAATTTGGCTGGTGCAAGTGATTGAGAATTGCATAAGAGTCATGTTGGGCTCTGACTAAGTCCTCTCCAACCCCAACCTTTGTTTACACAATGGCCATCAAGTTGATAGTGAGACACCCAGCAGCTAGACATGGATGCAGCTACACTCCATGTGTCAAAATTGAAATTTCATTCATATGGCTTTTTAAAAAAATACACTAAGAATTTGTGATTTTAAAAGGAAAAAAGGCCAATTCCTCCACTCCTAGTAACCAAAGGGTTGATAATTTCATTGTCTTGTTTGCATGTTTACATATGCAAAGTTAGGAGCATGCTATCTCCAGCACTAAACAAATTGCTCACACAAAGCCAGGCTTCTCCTTTCTTTGCCACTTCCCTCCTGTAAATGCTAACATGAAGAGATTGCCCCGAATGCACCTCCTTTCCCCCCCTTCTTGTTTCTCTGATATCCAAGGCAACCCAGTGTTTGAAGTTCATTTCCTTTGAACAACAGAAATCCTGTTCTATCAACAACATAAGCGGATCAATGGACTCCTAAAAAAACCTCGGCCGGTGAGAAGAAAGCCTGCTGCGCTCTTTGCATGTGGAATTAATCAATATTTTAAGCAGAAAAATATTGATAATGCAACCCACAAGCAGTTGCAGACATATTTATTGCCTTATTATGTTTGCCACGAGAAGCTTGATCTTTTTGCAAAATCCTCTCTGAACGTACAGTGTGGCACCCAGCAGTTGGAATTAACTAGTTGCAAACAATGAATTGCTTATAATGAATTCCTTATTTTGGCCTCAAGTAGAATTATGAGATAATCATGAGGGCTAATTACAACCCTTTTGTAGTATAACTTTATATGTAACTATCTTAGTTATGGTAATTTTATGGTTACATAAAATTATGTATGTGGTCTCACTACTGTCTATACCAGGCATGGGCAAACTTTGGCCCTCCAGATGTTTTGGACTTCAACTCCCACAATTCCTAACAGCCTCATGGAATAGACTACTGCAATGTGCTCTACGTGGGGTTGCCTTTGAAAACTGTTCAGAAGCTTCAAGTGATCCGACAGGTGGTAGCCAGGTTTCTCACTGGAGCAGTGTACAGGAAGCATACAACTCCCCTGTTATGTCAGCTCTACTGGCTGCCAGTATGCTACTGAGCACAATTCAAAGTGCTGGCTTTAGCGAATAAAGCCCTAAATAGTTCCGGCCCAGCTGAACCATCGTGGAGCTTAAGATCTTCTGTGGAGACCCTGCTCTCGGTCCCACCTCCTTTGCAGGTGGGTATGAGAGACAGCGCCTTGTCAGTGGTTGCCCCTCAGCCGTGGAACTCCCTCCCCAGTGATATTTGATCAGCTCCTTCTCTTCTAGGCTTCAGAAAGAAAGTTAAAACATGACTATGGGAATAAGCTTTTGGAGAATAACTGCAGTACAATAAATGAACATAGAATCTGTGTAATAACATTTGGAATGGCCCTGGATTACAATTTTGGATTATGTGATTTTAATAATTGAGGTAACTGATTTTAGATGTATTAGTTCTCTGGTTTTTAATGTCGATGTTTACCAATTGTATATTATTTTAAGGTATTGAATTGTTGCCGATATGTGAGACTGCTCTGAGTCCCCCTCAGGGTTGAGAAGGGTGGAGTACAAATATGGTAAATAAATAGATGATGATGATGATAATAATAATAATAATAATAATAATAATAATAATAATAATAATAATAACTGATCATATCCTCAGCTGCTGTAAGAAAATCGCACAGACAGACTACAAACAGAGCCACAACTATGTGGCCCAAATGATTCATTGGAACTTATAACTCAAGTACCATCCCCCAGCAGTAAAGAACTGGTGGGATCACAAACCTGCAAAAGTACTGGAAAATGAGCACGCAAAGATACTGTGGGACTTCCGAATCCAGACTGACAAAGTTATGGAACACAACACACCAGACATCACACTTGTGGAAAAGAAAAAGGTTTGTATTATTGATGTTGCCATCCCAGGTGACAGTCGCATTGACAAAAAACAACAGGAAAAACTCAGCCTCTATCAGGACCTCAAGATTGAACTTCAAAGACTCTGGCAGAAACCAGTGCAGGTGGTCCCGGTGGTGATGGGCACACTGGGTGCCGTGCCAAAAGATCTCAGCCGGCATTTGGAAACAATCGACATTGACAAAATTATGATCTGCCAACTGCAAAAGGCCACCCTACTGGGATCTGCGCGCATCATCCGAAAATACATCACACAGTCCTAGACACTTGGGAAGTGTTCGACTTGTGGTTTTGTGAAACGAAATCCAGCATATCTATCTTGTTTGCTGTGTCATACAATAATAATAATAATAATAATAATAATAATAATAATAATAATAATAAATAAGTTCAATTGTGGGAGTTGAACTCCAAAATACCTGAAAGGATGAGGTTTACCCATTCCTGGTCTATAGTCATGTATAAGTTGCTTCCATACTTATAATAATAATAATAATAATAATAATAATAAATAATAATACATTTTATTTCTACCCTGCCACCATCTCTCCGAAGGGACTCAGGGTGGCCAACAAAATACAGCCAAGTACCACGTATAGATAATACATAAATCTGAAATGATAAAAATCACAGAATTACAACCACACTCATACATAATTAATAATTACAATGTAAAACACTAAAATGCATAAAATGCTGTCATAGCTGCGGGTAAAAACAAGTTGTTTCAATTGACATATTTATGGTTTTGGAGCCAAACTTATGGATTTTGATATGACCCATGGATACGTCAAGGATTTATATAGTCAATCCCCAAGTTACAAGCAAGATAGGTTCTGTAAGTTTGTTCTTGGGTATGTTTACATGTGGTTTTTATGATTTTGAAGTTTTTACATACAGTGAAATTTGGTATTTGCTCAGTCTGGTGCAAGGACATCCATGGATACCAATATCCATGACTAAAGTCCCATTACAGACAAAAGGGTAGTAAAATGGTTCCCCTTATATACAATGACAAAATGGTTTGTTTTGGGAAAATTTGGGGGGCTGGGGAATATTTTCAAATCATGGATGGTGGAATCCATGGATATGGGGGACCAAGGGTTGCTACACAGTCACAAATTATTTACTGGGAACATTGAGAAAGTTGGAGAGACGCTTCAGATATTGCTGTTACAATGACATCTCATTATTGCAATTACTGTAAAGTTGCAGATGTCATTCCACTACCCCAGTTAATGTTAGGGTTAGTGGAATAGCAACTGGAACTCATTACATTTCAAAGTCACATTTCTTCAGAGTGCAAACTGAATTCCTTTTTGCAATAGCGCTGCGCAGACACATCACACACAAACACAGAGGAACGCACACATTTGATACATCTTTCTCTAATTCAGTACTTTTGCTGTCCTTTCCCCCTTTTAAAGGATCGTGTTTCATAGGCATGGTTGCATTTGGTTGCGCTGGGCTACTTGTAAGAAATCAAAGCCTTATTACGTCGGTTGCCCCTTTGGCCTGTCATTCTTCAGACCGAGACATCCCGTTGAAAGGACACTTTGTATGAAAAGAAAGGGAGATGGGAAACCTTTAACTAAAAAAGATTAACAAGTGAAATGGGAAGTGGCGGCAGCAAAGGCGGCAGGCAGGGTGGGGGCGCTTTAATAGAAATTATAGGGTTGTGAATTAAGGGCTGTAATGCAAACCAGAGTGAGATTCTTTCACATTAATGGAGATCAGACATTGTGCTGGATTTTCAGGAGGGCTGAAAATGTTTTACTCCATTTACCTTGTAGAAAATTAAAGGGATCAGGATGCCAATAACTGGCATCTTTAAATAAAAACATATTGTAACCCATTCCAGTTTGAAAGACCAAAAGATTTCTAAAGTTGGGCGGGATCCATATCCTGCAATATTACATTAAAAATACTGGTAGTTTTACAAGTTCTTTAGGCTTCTCTGCAGTAGAATCCTGCTCAAATTACAAATCCCAGGATTCCATAGCATTGAGCTGTGACAATTAAAGTGTTGCCAAACTGGATTTATTCTACAGTGTAGATTGCACTGCTAGACATCCACTGGGTGGACACAAATGTAAACTGACGTGGCAACATAACTGTATGCATAGCCATCTGCATAACAAAATGCACAACTGAATGAGTAACCCAATGGTGCAAATGAAAAATACGCAAATAAAATATGCATCAGCATGTGAACTTGCACCACATGCACAATTGCACTCTCACCTTTGACCATGTTTAGATTCTTTACGAATATATAGGAGGACCTTCAGATTCTTTAACAAGCACTTTACAAGACTGAGATCAATTGTTGTTGTTTTTACCTGCAGCAATGGCTGTATTTCACGGTTTTAATCAGGGGGGAATGTGAAGTTGTGATGTTTTATGTTGGCTGCTTATTGCTTTATGTTATTGTTTTTACACTTTTTCTATTTTGCATCTTGCACCTTGAGTGCTTTGTGAGCCACCCCGACTGTGGTGGGGTATAAATAAAGTTTATTATTATTATTATTATTATTATTATTGACGCAACAACATAGCATGACACAGCAAACAAGAAAAATATGCTGGATTTCATATCACAAAATCACAAGTCAAACACTTCCCAAGCGTTTAGGACTGTGTGATGTATTTTCGGATGATGCGCGCAGATCCCAGTAAGGTGGCCTTTTGCATAATCATTATTATTATTATTATTATTATTATTATTATTATTATTATTATTATTATTATTATTACCGAATGTAAATCTTATCCTTTAGACAAAAATGTTTAACTTCTTATCTAGGGGAATTTACATGTGAGTAAGATATAAACAGGATTCCGCATACAGTATTGATATCCATGTATATTTTCTAGGACACATTTTAGGGCAGAAACCAATCATGTGTTCATATGTCTACCTTATTCACATATGAAATAGAGGTGAACCATGGCAGTTAGAGTAGTGTCAAACTGCATTAATTCTACAGTGTGGATACGCCCTTACAATAAGATGAATTTTGGAGGCAACGATTTCCAGCCCAGAGTCCACCTACTTGAATGTGCTCCCAAATGTCTAAATAAGGTTTTTGCATGGGAATTTTGGCGATAGAAGAGCATTATCCTTCATATTATAAATAATAATAATAATAATAATAAATAATAAACTTTATATACCGCCCTATCTTCTCAGGGGACTCAGGGCGGTTTCCAACTTGATAAAACAATACAATACAATACACATAATAAACAGAACCATACAACAATTTAAAATAATACAAATGGTAAACATAAATACACAACATATGATCTAAAGAATGAAACTAGTAACAAAACTCCCTTTTACAAAATATTAATTTGCTGTCAAGTTAGGGTGGAAGTGTTCTATAGCAAAAAGCTCCAGCTGATCTGGGCAGTCTCTATCTGGACGTATTTCTGCACAAGACCTACCAAAAGGAAGAAGAGAGAAAGGCATTTATCTGAAAGTTAAGTCTCATCAAACTCCATGTGAGCATTAATATAGAAATGACAGGGCCGCATGATGATTAAAAACGGGTAGTGAACATAAAGATAATTTAATATGGATTTCCGGAAATGAGCAGGAACTTAATCTAAATGCATTGGAGCTCAGATACATATTGCAAAGGGTGTAAATCATTTTAAAATTGGGTTTGCTGAACAATTACATTTTAGCAGATTGAATGTGCAGCTTTTAACTCATTAACTAGCGAATTAATCAACCAAGTACTAAATGGCTGTAGATAGTCAATCTATCTCCCCTATGCCTCTCATATATTTTATATATAGATATATGAAATGTAGACTATTTCCTGCCTAACTAACCTCCACCTCCTACCCAGTGCTCAATTTTATTTTTATATTTTAACAGCACATGAAACCTAAGGCACCAATGCTGTGCACATTTGCAGGTCAGTAGCTTCCATTAACACCAGTGGGCTATGTTTCTGATTGAACATAGAGTGCATTCCTATTTGGAAGTAAGTCCCATTGCATTCAGGTGGGATTACTCTTCAGAAATTAAGTTGGAGATTCATCTTCAGTGGAGTAATCATTGGCCAAATAATAAATGGGTGTTTTGTTCTGTAGCATTTACTGTAGATATTTAAGAGGACTGCTTTTGACCAGGGGCTGCCGTAAGCCTGCAGGCTTCATGGAAACCCCATTTGGGCCTCTCCATTTGGGACAACGCCAAGTAGATATTTCTGCTCCCTAATGCGGAGCAAAAGTCACCGCCCTTGACTACAATTTGCTTTTGCAACTTCTAAAACTTCCTCTCTGGGGATGTATTGCTGGCCTGCAATTTGCTAACCATAATAGCATTCCCTGACCTGGTGCCCTCCAGATGTTTTGGACTACAGCCCTTATCAGTCCCAGTTAATATGACCAATGGGAAGAGATTGTGTGATCTGGAGTCCATCTGGAGGGATCCAAATTGGAGAAACTCTTTTGGAGGATTAGCCAAGACCATTCCATAAAAACCTTTGGTGAGGTCATCCATATTCCTTAGGAAGGCATGCTCTTATTTGCTGGTTCCTCCTTATTTAAAGGGCTTTTCATCATTTTGATTATTAAAATTATTTTAATTGCTTTTAAAAAAGCATAAGCGGGTACAGCAACCATCAGGCTGGGTGCTTGTGTAGTGTAGCCATAGAAGGTGGCTATTTTGCATCACCAAGAGAGAGAAGAAAGGTAAAAGGTAAAGGTAAAGGTTTCCCCTGACGTTAAGTCCAGTCGTGACTGACTCAGGGGGTTGATGCTCATCTCCATTTCTAAGCCGAAGAGCCGGCGTTGTCCATAGACATCTCCAGGTCATGTGGCCGGCATGACTGTATGGAGCGCCGTTACCTTCCCGCCGAAGCAGTACCTATTGATCTACTCACATTGGTATGTTTTCGAACTGCTAGGTTGGCAGGAGCTGGGGCTAACAGCAGGCGTTCATTTCGCTCCCGGGATTTGAACCTGAGAAGAAAAGAGGTTAATCACACTTGCCTTTAGGTATTTGGGACCAATGGTACCTGCACCAGAGGTTACAGTATAGAGCACATCCATTTAGGACCCCAATCCCACCATTCCATTTCCTCTCTCTATCACTTATTTTTCTCAACCCACCCTCCTCAACTCTCAGGACCTTATCACAAAAGCCCATGGATTCGCCAGTCATTGTGGCAAATCTGTGGGCTCCCAGCAGGGGGTGTGAAGGACCTATCGCTCCTCGCCCCACATCACACGACTTGCCTTTATCCCCATCCCATGGGGGAGAAGGAGAGTGTCACCATCTGGCTTCCCCCCCATTGCTGGTAAGGCGACATGGGAAGGCTCCTGTGTTGTCACAGCAGTGATTTACGCTGTTTGCTCTCTCCTTTCTGGACGGAGCCTGGCCTTTATGTAATGGGCTCCATTCTGAAAGGGCAGAAAATTGGTGTATGACAGATCAAGTAGCCCATCTGATGAGGTAGCTAGTTTACATCCCATGTATACTGAGCAATCCTCATTGGATTTTCTCACATGTCACCTTTTTGTAAACCTAGAGGTGTACACACTCGCTTTTATATACGAGTGCGTCTTTACTTGGTGAGTACAGCTTGATGGACACCCACAAAGCACTCTATCTGGAAGTATTAGATAGAGTACTATGTGTCAGTTATTGAATGGTGACTGTCAATTTATGGAGATCCCACAAATTTCATCAAGTTTTCTTAGGCAAAGAATCTTCAGATATAGTTTTAACAGTTCCTTCCTCTGGAATGTAATCAACAGCACTTGACATTCATTGGCAGTTTCCCATTCAGGTCTTAACCTGAGTGACCCCGAATGGTTTTTAAGATCAGGTAGGAGGATCTAGTGCCATTAAGATATTTAGATATAGCCAATTAGAAAATATTGACACTGAGCATTTCTTTGTTGCAGATAGTAGTCCATAACTAGCAATGAGTAAAGTCTGGCCCTTGATTTGTGTACAGCCCCTAGGCTATTTTTGTGGTTCCCTAACCCTTCCAGATTCCATGGACCACTTTTGGGGGCAAGAATAGAATCATAGAATCATAGAATTGGAAGAGACCACATGGGCCATGCAGTCCAACACCATTATATTTTCTGTACTGCAGGAGAAATAATCTGCCTTTTTAATAGGTTGTTGGGACCCCCTTGATTTTTACATCATAGATTTTCCAGAATGATAACTGGAGAGGGCTCCTATGATTATGCAGAAGACGAAATTGCTAGTATTGCTTGTCTCACAATCAAGTAACAAACAACATTTGCTGAAATGCTTTCTTCTTCATAGCTATAGAGAAGTCTTCAGTTTTGAATCTTGCAACTATAAAAAAAATCACATTTTTCAAAACAAGGAGTGAGTCATGGTTAGTGCTGGTTTTCTTTTTTTAAAATTTTGCTTGACTTTGGGTATCACAAGAGACCCCCAGACCCACCGCAGTTTCCCTCTCCTTCATCTTTTCATCAACCACTGCTTGTACATGGAATATGACCCATAAAGTCCACAGGTGAAACATCTTAGGGGTCTTCTGATAATACAGAAAACATTACGCTATAAGACCGTGTGTTAATGCAATAGACAGCAGACATTTGTTTTTCATTTTTTCCATAAGATCCAGACACCTTTGTGCAAGGTAGAATTATCACTTTTTATTCTCTCCCACTTCTCCCTACATTGTTTTTCTAGCATATTATGTCTCTTCCAACTCCTGTGAGCAACACTTGATTGCTCAAGGATTACAGATGCTCATCATTGGACAGTGGCTGACAAGATGGGTGATACATGACCAGTTTCTCACCTTGTGCTTTTCCAACCTCTTAAAATAACAGTTTCTCAATGACTGCAAATGTTTCTAAGGTTCTGTTCACACTCTATTACATTTAAGTGCCAAACCTGTCAAATCCCAATTTTCACACCAGGTAAAACCACCTCTGAGTATTCTTTGCCTTAGCAAGGTTTACAAAAATGCATGGAGGTGACTTGAACATAAACACACACATACACATTATACACTGAAGTCTCCCAGCATGGCTTAGAGTGATTATATGTTCTACATTACAGAGAACAATCCTAGATTTGGAAGTATGTTAGCCAAATGACTTCCATTCGCTCGAAGTGGAATGCCACATTGGTTTTGGATTGGCAGCTCTTCCCAATAGTCAGCTCTAATGAACAAGTTATACCTTCATTGCTGGGAAAAGAAATTACAGATACTGTAATTATTTCCAAGCTCTTGTGCATTTGGGACAGAGTAATGTATTTTTTTCTATGCATCTTCTTAGAGGTTCTGTTGGCAAGTGATCAAAAACTTGTGTCCTGCTTCAAAACCCAGCTAAATGACATTTCTCTTTGGGCTTGTTATTACATAGGCTGGAAATGAATAAACAGCTTTCAAAAGTTCAATGGGCTGAGAAGCAGTTCCAGATTGTTAGTAAGTCTGCCAATGGGACTGAAATTCACAAAAGCTTCTGCATATATGTGGCTTCCCTACTTGATGCTCAGGAGCATTGACAACAGATTTGTGGTTTCTGTTTTTGGCAAAGATGTAAACCTTTGCTTATTTTGTTGTTGCATGAGAAAATGTTCTGCCTGCTGAGTTGGATTATGCACGTATTGAAGTAAACCTAGGACAAGGGAGAAAATGGGAAGAGGAGAGAGGAATAGAAACATTTTAAAAGTAGCTGAAAAAGTAGGATGGCAGGGGATTAATTGGGGTTGTCCCTACCAAAGCAAGACAGTTGGAGGGCATGAGGTTCTTGCAGCTGACACTTGGATTTCTGTTTGGTAAAAAACAAATCATGGCCTTCTGCCTTTAATTTCTTAGTAAGATGTTTATCTATTTTATATCACAATCAAGAGCTGAACCCTGACTTATACTCTTCTGTCTTCCCTCCATTTAATGCCTATAGTTATGTTCTCTGCTGGAATAATTCTTGTCTTCTGCCACAGTCTTATTTATGCATTGTTATTTATAACTTTCCACTAATGGGTAGCCATCTTTGTCTGGAAAGTAATTACCGTTTGCTTTTTAGCAAAATCAATGGAAAGTTTAGTGCAGTAATGAGCATAGAGTATTTAACTTGATCTACTGCAGAGGGGTGAGGCATGGGATGAGCTCAAAGTGCCATGTCTTGGGATGAATAGATAAGCAAGTTCCAAGGAACGCCAAGAGCAGGGAGCCTGGGAGAGAAATTTACAGTTAACTCATTTCACAAACAGGTGAGTGTCAATACTCACGGCTCCATAAAAGGGCAAACGTCTGTGTGTTTATAGCTAAAATATTTTATCTAAGGCATCAATCAATGGGTTGGGAACAGATACTGGGCTGAAATCCAAGGCAATATGAGTAAGATCTGGTTTGCTATAATCTTTATTTTGGCCTGTGTGTGGATATTCATTGTTATTGTTTAATCCTCATATAGTCAGACAAGACATTTTAATTTGCCAGAGTTATGCTTTGTTGTAAAACACTAGACCCACAAGACAGATATTTTTGACATTGTCACTTAAAGATGTAAACATTTTCCCTGTGTTTCAGCCATCTGACATGTAACTTTTTTTTTAACAAAATGGCCAGAGAAAGATTATGCCATCAGATCAGTTGGATGTTGAAATTTGGTTAGTCCTTGTTACATCCAGCAAAACATTATATTGTGCTTTTTTCTGGCTGATTAACTCTGAGTCCCATTCATTTGTCCTTTTTTGCAATCCATTGTAACTGTAGAATACTTTTCCAGCATCACATTTCACATTTATTTATTGATTTATTTATTTTCTATATTTATCTCCTGCTCCCCTCACCCTGAAGGGAACTTGGAGTGGCTCACAACATGGCAGTATTCAATGCCGCACATACAACACATAAAAATACAATAAATCATATATATAAAACAATAAAATATGTAAAAACATATAACACCATAAAACTATTAAACAATTGCCTGGATTCAATTTCAGTTTGTTTGCCTTCATCCAGATCATCATAGCTGCCAGGCACCAGTTCAGGACCTGAACAGCCTCCTTAGCAGCAAGTGGAAAGGAGTAATAGAGTTGGACGTCATCTGCATACAGATGGCATTGAACTCCAAAACTCTGGATGATCTTTCTCAGCAGCTTCATGTAGATGCTAAACAACATGGGGGACAATTCTGAACCCTGCAGAACCACACAGGACAAAGGTTGTGGGACCGAGACGGTGTGCCCCAACAACACCGTCTGGGAAGGACCTTTCAGGAAGGACTGGAGCATTGCAAAACAGTGCCTCCAAGCCCCATTCCCACAAGGCATTCCAGGAGGATGCTATGGTCTACCCTATGGTATTGAAGGCTACTGAGAAGTCCAAGAGAACCAACAGGGACACACTCCCGCTGTCAAGTTCTCTGCGTAAATCATCCATTAAGGAGATCAAGGCTGTTTCAGTTCAATGGCCCGACTTGAAGCCAGTCTGCGATGGATCCGGATAATCGGTTTCTTCCAAGACCTGAATTATTAAACTTTGTACATGGGACATAACATTGACTCATTGGAAGTCAATGATGACTCATTGGAAAAGTTGCCAATGCTTGGTAAAGTAAAAGACGACAGGAAACAAGGGAGACTCCTTTATCGATCCTCATTTCTGAGTTTGCAAGGCCTGGAGTGGACAGTACAGTGAATGACTGGGGATCTTAGATGTCTCTCATTCATAGTTGCCCATAGGTAGTTGACTTAGCTGTTTGTGCAAAATAAGAATTAAAGATTCAACTGTATGCTGATATGCTTTAGTGAGACTTATTAATTCAGTATTGACAACAGCTGATATCTCCCTATATATATTGTTTGCTGAATTCTATCATTTGTACTGTGCTAGAAACATTGTAACTGAAATATTTTATGTACAGGGCCAACAACCAGATATTATGGTTACATACAGATCTTGAGAACATCCTTTTAAACAACAAACAAGATCCACTATATTTTATGCTGGTCACACAGAGCTCAGATGTGAATGATCACATATACATTTAATATTGCTCATGCACACTTTGTCTACATTACTCTGAAATTCCATAAAATATTGATGCCTGGAATCGACTTTATGTATCCTGATCAGTGCTATGAGTAGCTTGAACTGAAAGCAGTGCTGGGGTTTGATAGATGCTTTGGCCAAAGTTATTGTTCGTTGTCCATTTACCTTCCTGCTCAGTTTCAGGGCTCTTTACAGATCCATGTTGTACTTGAGAGATATGGCAGAGCAGATGTTTCAGACAGTCATAACCTAATATGGCAACAAACAACAACAAAAGCTGTGGCTGAAGTATGACATAGGGAAGAAGGTATGAATGCTTGGATGAAGAGCAACCTCTTATCTTGCCAAAATCTCTATGATCTGAAATCTATTATATGCATAAATACTTTTTGTTTAATAAAATAGTGAAGTGCTGTGTTTGTGAAGGCCATCTTTTACTTCAGAGAAAGCCCTGGAACAGGACTTTCAGAATGAACTTGAGAATTATTATTGAATATAGTGTCAGGGTAAAGACAATGTGATTTCAGCTGAAACCTACTCTGAAGATGTGTGTTCCCTTTGAACATTTGTGAAATGCAACCATGTTGAGGAGGAGCTTGGATGCATCCAGCAGAGGAGCATTTATTTGACTGGATGAAGGTTAAGAACTTATAGCACAGAGCTTGGGAAAACTTGTATTATTATTATAACACAGAGAAGCCCACAACCCATGGCTGTGCTGGCCTGCAAATTCTGGGAGCTGTAGTCCAAAAATAACATTTTTAAACTCTGGAAAAGAATTCTGCAGGAATACTGGGGAGAGAAAAAATTCAGAGTGGAGAAAAGTGATATAGAGACAGACAGCTCCACTGAACAGAAAAATATGGGTCCTATTTATTTATTTATCTTCACAAATTATATGCCAGTGCTCACATACATTTCACAGCCATGCATAAAATATTTACAAATAACGTGCAACAGCTTGTCAGTGAAATAAAGCAGCAACCAAAACTCCTAGCCTAGCAAAAGCCAGCAGATCATCCATCAATCCTAACCTGCAGACTGTGAGTGAAATGCTGTAAAGCTTGAAGTATGAGTAGGATGATGACATATTTAAATAGCACCATTAATGTATCCAGGCAATAAATGCTTTACAAGTAAAACAGCCAGAAACAACGGGCCCTGCCCGAAGTATACAATCTAAGATATGTGTGTATATATAATACATACATACATACAGAGAGAAGGAAGGAAACAATAATATCTATAAAACTGCATAATACAACAGTAAAAAATCCAGATAAAATAAAAAGTAAATATAATATAAAGTATATTGCATTATATTATATAATATTATATTATAGTATAAGAAGCCCCCGGTGGCGCAGTGGGTTAAACCGCTGAGCTGCTGAATTTGCTGATTGAATCCAGGGAGCGGTGAGCTCCTGCTGTTAGACTCAGCTTCTGCCAACTTGATAGCATGCAAAGCATGCAAAGGTAAGTAGATCAATATGTACTGCTCCGGTGGGAAGGTAACGGTACTCCATGCAGTCATGCTGGGCACATGACCTTGGAGGAGTCTATGGACAACGCCGGCTCTTTGGCTTAGAAATGGAGATGAGCACCAACCCCCAGAGTCGTACACGGCTAGACTTAATGTCAGGGGAAAACCTTTACCCTTACTAAAGTATACTAACAAATACATATAAGAAAAAATATAATATAAAATTATATTCAACTAAAATTCCAAAAGCTTGGGAAAGCAAGAAAGCTTTTAATTGAGATTTAAAAATAATGAGGGAAAGAGGAGCCCATAAATGTTTAGGGAGGCAATTCCAAGAGTGAGGAGCAGTGAGTGAAAAAGGGCAAAGCTGAGGCAAGAAATAGGGAATCCTTGGCTGGTTGAGAAGCATAACATTCCTAGGACGCAGAGCTGGTAAAAAGGAATAAGGGCTGAAAGATCGGAAAGGGAAGCTAAACTACCGTATGCAGGTCTTTGAATGTTAAAATAACAAACTTGTACTAAATTATAGAAAGAAATGGTAACCAATGAAGAGTTATCAAGAATGAGTTAACATGGTCAAATTGACGAGCCAAAAACACTATTTTAGCAGCAGAATATTAAATGGAAACCAGGGGACTAAGCTGAGATAATGGGGAAGCAGTTGAAAGAAAGTTGCAATAATAAAGGTGGGAAATGACTAAGACATGAACTAAAGCCTTAGCAGAGGAAGCCAAAAGAAAAGGTGTGATTTTGGCAATGTTGTAAAGAAAAAATCAACTTAGCTACAGCCACAATGTGGGAAACAAAAGACAAGAGTCACAAATAAAGCCAAGTTGACCTGTTTCCTTCATAGGATAAGTGGGAACATTTTTAGCAGTGAAATAAACTTAATAACAGGACCATATTCCATCCAAGCCCTAAATAAATGTTCTGTTACCTGCTCTAAACCTTTGTATTCATGTAGAAATAGGCTTCAGTCTTACATTCTGAGAAGGGACTTGAGGGACTCATAGTCCAGCAACATCATCGTGTTTGCATTATGTCATTGGAAGCAACTTCTGTGGCTGAATTCTTATGGATATGCTTCAAACAAAATCTTGGTGTTCCCTAAGCCAAGGTGGGAATCACGTAGTCCTCCAGAAATTGTTGGATTGATCTAATTCCCATTTGATCTAGACAGCACAGGTGATAAGGAATGATGGGAGGTTATGGAACCATAAAGAGTTGGAAAGGATCCCATAGCACATCTAATTCAATCCCAGTTCAGTGCAGGAAATCTAGCTAGAGCATCACTGGCAGGTACTTTTCTGAGCATATCCAGGGAAAGTGACCTCCGCACCTCTCTAGGCAATTGGTTTGACTATGACTGCTCTGTCAATATGTTCCTTCTAATGTTCAAACAATACCTAAAAAGAAGCTGCAATGATTGGGAGCTTTTCTTTCCTTCCTCAACTAACCTCCTTCCCTCCCATTTCTCATTTCTCCTTGGTTTCCAACAGGTGCGATGCTGACTTAGTCATGCAGCTGTCCATCTGGGACATCATGTGCCCTTAATGCTGGCTTGCATGCTTTAAGGCTGTGACAGTTCTCTCATCCAGCTGCTTGGACCTGAACCAATATAGATCACAGGGATGATGACTCCTCACTCTTGGCAAAGTGAGTCTCTTCTCCTTAACTGACATGAAATGACTTATTTGATATGAAAGATACTTCTGCTACAGCAAGGGCCCTGGAGGTTCGGGCTGCCCATCTCGACTATTCTAGCACCTCTTGGAGCTGTCTGTATTAAGGGAGTCTGCCTTCGAGAAATAAGATGTCAAAGAGTCACACAGCATGAAGAAAGGATTTAAATCTTTCTTTCTCATCCCCTCAGATCTCTCAGAGGGACTGATCAAGGCATCTGGAAAATCCTATCTCCTTTCCCAGAAGTTCTTCCTTCTCACACACACAGATGTATGTGGGATTGTTGTTTATGTGCCTTCACTTTATGCTGACCCTAAATGATCTGTCAAAAAAATAGAGGGGGTGACTGTAAATCAGTGTTAGCATGAGGATTAACAACATTAATCCAGGGATTCCAAGCCAGATTTAAATAGTGTTAACATACGGATTCAAACCAAGGCTTAAACACTTAGAGCATTCCATGGTACAAGATGAAACATCTCCCAGTGTTGCCAACATTTATTTGATTGATTGATTG
This sequence comes from Anolis carolinensis, assembly GCF_035594765.1. Taxonomy (NCBI): domain Eukaryota; kingdom Metazoa; phylum Chordata; class Lepidosauria; order Squamata; family Anolidae; genus Anolis; species Anolis carolinensis. The sequence goes on along the minus strand of NC_085846.1, from coordinate 25,841,037 downwards.
AATTTATATCTCATTTTTCTCCTGGAGTGGTATCCAAGGTGGCTTGAATTTCCAGATAATCCAATAATAATCAGAACTCAAGATTTATAATCCTACAACTGGTTAAACATTTCACAGTAGGAAATATGCGACAAGGTAAGGCACATTCTGGGCTCAGGAAAAATCCTCAAGCAATGAATCCCATCTGAGATTTACTCTGAACCTCAAAGAAGCTATCTAAGATTACTGGGGGAATAAGGTTCAGTCCCGTTCGAAAATGTCTTTGATTGTTAGGCTAAAGTCCTGATTGAATCACTACCATACTGAAATGGAATTCATCAGCCAGAATTGAGATGCAGTCCAAAATAATTAAAGAATTAAAAATGGATGATTCCAATTAATATAGCAGTCTGGACAGAGCCAGGAGTGAGGGCTACAGAGTGACAAGGATCAGGAGAAAGTCAAGAGGCAGGACCAGAGAAAAAGACAAGTTTTGTTTCAGTTAGTTTTGTTAAAGGAATTATCCAAGGTGTGAAACCTATTTTTGGCGAATCCAAATAGGGTTAGCACCTATGATCTAGACAAAAGGAATGCAGAATAACCACACCACTGGCATTGGGGTCAGCTTTCCAGCTTTCCAAGACCTAAATGCAGTGTGGAATGGGGGATATGATAGCAATTAAATTGTGCCTTCTGGAGATCCTTGAAGATAAAAATCTCAATTTTGGCTGGAAAACTTTAGTGTGTGCATATGGAAAGAGAGAGAGAGAGAGAAAGGCAGGGCCAATGGGGGGATCCTATGAGAGCAGAACATTGGTCTAGATGACCCATTATTGTTGTGTGCTTTCAATTTCTTTCCAACTTATATCGACCCTATCATAGAACTTTCTTGGCAAGATTTATTCACAAGGAGGTTGCCTTTGCCTCTTCTGAGAGAGTGTGACTTGCTTAAGATCACCCAGTTTGTTCCTGTGACTGAATGGTGATTTTAACCCTAGTCTCCAGATTCATAGTACAATGTTAAAGTTATTGTTATATTTATTGTTATTTTACTGCTGTTTTAAATCACTGCTTTAAATTTTGCTGTATGTTAAATTATGTTGTTGTTTGGGCTTGTCCCTGTTGCCCCGAGTCCCTTCGGGGAGATGGTGGTGGGATACAAAAATATAGTATTATTATTATTATTATTATTATTATTATTATTATTATTATTATTATTAATGTTCAAGTACTTATACACTACACTGGCTTTCTAGGTAAGCCATTAGTATGATCCAACATGCACACACAATAGTGGCTGGCGGATTTCACGTCTTGTGAACTAGTGAATCCTTTTTGCTTTTAGTGTATACTTTAAAGCAGGGGTCCCCAAACTAAGGCCCGGGGGCCACATGCGGCCCATTGAAGCCATTTATCCGGCCCTCGCAGCGGTGGCGGCTCCCTCCTCCTCTGTTGAGGAGGCGCATGCGACTTCCTCCCTCACCTGGTGCGTGCCTTCCAAAGCTTTGCTTGTTTATAATGGTATTTTAATTATTATTTAATAATTAATTAATTAATTATTAAGGGGTGCTTTGCCAGTGCTTTTGGTGCACAAAAGCAAAAGGGGGTTGGACTAAATGGCCTAAGGGTCTTTTCCAATCCTCTTTATTATTATTATTATTATTATTGACACAAAGACACAGTATAACACAGCAAACGAGATATATATATGCTGGATTTCGTATCACAAAATCACAAGTTGAACATTTCCCCAGCATTTAGAACTGTGTGATGTATGATGATGATGATGATGATGATGGTGATGATTAACAACATTGAGGCTGGGTGGACATCTGTCAGGGGTACTTTACTGGTGCTTTTGGTGCACAAAGGCAGAAGGGGTTGGACTAAATGGCCCAAGGGATCTCTTCCAACCCTCTTTATTGTTATTATTATTATTAATATTATTTACATTGAGGCTGGGTTGCCATCTGTCAGGGGTGCTCTGCTGGTGCTTTTGGTGCACAAAGGCAGAAGGGGTTGGACTAAATGGCCCAAGGGGTCTCTTCCAACCCTCTATATAATTTTTATTATGATTATGATTAACATTGAGTCTGTATTTGTTCCCGTGTGTGTTTTTTACTTCAAAATAAGAGATGCCAGTGTGCATAGGAATTTGTTTATAGTTTTTTTCAACTATAGCCCGGCCCTCCAACAGTCTGAGGGACCATGAATTGGCCCCCTGTTTAAAAAGTTTGGGGACCCCTGCTTTAAAGATCCAAAGGCCTGAACTCTAATTCCTCCTATTTTTGTGAGGAAGTTTCTAGGGGTTGCCTAAAAGACTCCCCACAGATCAGAAGAGGCCCAAGAGCTATGCAGTTAATATAGTCAGTGTATCATACTGATTAGACTATAAGTCTCGGAGAAATCCTTCCTTATCTGAGAACTATCAGTTCTGTGCCTACCTCACAGGGTTATTTTGAGGATGAAATTGCAGTGTCAACTGTGTGTGCGGTATTATGAAATCCTTGAAGAGAGAGAACAGCATTCATTTTCTGCACACTATAGAAGCATATACATTAGAAAAACAACCAGTGAGAGTTATCTACTTTCCCTGTGTGTCTGTATATGTCCAGTGATAACTGGTGGCTTTCAGATCCACACTGGGTTTTAGTCAGAATGTGACTAAAGGTGCTCAAATGTATTCCTAATGGCTAAATTTTCTGGGTAGTATCTTGAAAATACTGATTATCTGGATCCCATGCAGCCTGGCTTTGGGCCAAGACATGGACCTGAAACAGCTTTGGTCGCCTTAGTAGATGATCAATGCAGAGAACTAGACAGGAAGAGTGTGTCCCTGTTGGTTCTCCTGGACCTCTCAGCGGCCTTTGATACTGTAGACCACAGTATCCTCTGGTCCTTCCTGGAGGACCATTCCCAGAAGGTGTTCTTGGGGGATACCTGCTCGACCCCACAGCTATTGTCTTGTGGGGTCCGATCGGGTTCAGTATTGTCCACCATGTTTTTTAACATCTACATGAAGCTACTGGAAGAGATCATCCAGAGTTTTGGAATCTGATGCCATCTGTACGCCGATGACGTCCAACTCTACTACTCCTTTCCACCTGCTGCTAAAGAGGCTGTCCAGGTCCTGAACTAGTCCTTGGCAGCTGTGATGGTATCGATGAGGGCGAACAAATTGAAACTGAATCCAGACAAGACAGAGGTACTTCTGGTCAGTTGTAAGGCCAAACAGGATATAGGGTTAAAGCCTGTGCTGGATTGGGTTACATTGCCCATGAAGACTTGTGTTCACAGTTTGAGAGTCCCCCTGGACTCATCACTGAGCCTGGAAACCTAGGTCTTGGCAGTGGCCAGGGGAGCATTTGCACAATTAAAACTTGTGCACCCAAGGTGTTCCACACTCTCATTACACCTAGAATAGACTACTGCAATGCGTTCTACATGGGGTTGTCTTTGAAGACTGTTTGGAAGCTTCAAGAAGTCCAGTGGACAACAGTCATGTTCCTTACTGGAGCGGTGTACAGGGAGTGCACAACTCCCTGTTGTGTCAGCTCCACTGACTGCCAGTATGCTACCGAGCACAATTCAAAGTGCTGGCTTTAGCCTATAAATCCCTAAATGGTTCCAGTCCAGCTTACCTGTCTGAACGTTTCTCCCTTTATGAACCAGTTAGAGTGCCAAGATCGGCTGGGGAGGTCCTGCTCTCGGTCTTGGCATCTTCGCAGGTGCAATTGGTGGGGACGAGAGACATGGCCTTCTAGGTGGTGGCCCCTTAGCTGTGGAATTCCCACCCCAGCGAGATTAGATCAGCTCCCTCCCTCCTGGTGTTCAGAAAACAGCTCAAAACTTGGCTATGCAAGCAGGCATTCGGCAATTGATAGCAATATTGAAGCAGCTAAAAGACAACCACAGGACTGAGGCTAGTTTAAAATGTTTTATGATCATGTCTGTTTGTATAGTTTAATTATTTAATTTACAGTTATTTGTTATTGTTTTAGATATGTAATGTATTGTTTTTATATGTATATGAGGCACTGATTTTCCCCCATTTATTATGCTGTACACCTCTTTGAGTCTCTCTAGGGGTGAGAAAAGTGGTATAGAAATGCAATAAATAAAATAAAAATAACATCTAGGCTAAACCCAAGAGCAGCTTTGCTGCCTCATTACTATGGGAGCCAGCAACACACCTGTCTATCTGTCTTAGCTCATCCTTTCTTTTGCCGGTGGGAGAAATGATCATTCATTGTTCATGTAAACGTTCTTAAACATGGTGCTGATGGCTTGTTGAGTCCTATTTCCTCTCATCTCCTAATGTGCAAAAGGAAATGTGTCACCTTTTGCCCTTTTCTTAAAGCGACAGGAAATCTGATTTTCGAAACTTCAGAAGAGGTAGGTGAGATCAAGTCAAGACACGGAGTCCCAACTGTCCCAATGTGAGAGGTGAGAACCTTGTGTTGGGAATTTATATGACACAAAGAGCTAAACATATTTATCAAAGAAAACCGTGTAACGTTACTCAAGGAAGCAGCAGTTTTCACTTACCTTGGCTGGCTACCAGCCAGACTCGCAGATGCAACCCATCCCATTGGGCGCCTGGCTTCTCCTTTTTCATGTGTCTTTTTTCTGTTGCCAGGAGTTTTGTGTGTGGTAGCTGTAGAAGTGCAAACCACTAGCAACTTATAGGCGGAGAGTCTCATCTCCAGCTCAGCACAAAAGAGACTCCTGCTTTTGATTGAGCCCCAAAGAGGAATTCCATCACAAAGCAGGAATCAATCACAGCATTCCTAGGACAGCGGGTGGTCATAGGCTGAGTTCTAGGGATTTTAACTAACTCACTGCTACTGTAAATACACAATTACACACTCACAATAATAGGTGGTGGCTCTTACATCCATGGACTTGTCAATCGTTCTTGTGTTTTAGTGCATACTCTAAAGTAGGCCTGCACAACCTGTGGCTCTCCAAGTATTTTGGACTTCAGCTTCCAGAATTCCTGACCATTGGACAAACTGGCTTCTGGGAATTGGAATCCCAAACACCTGACAGGCCACAGGTTGTGCAGAGCTGCTTTAAATGAACAATCCAAGAAACTGAATTCTAGCCTTGAATAGGTTCAGCTAATAGCTAGCTCTATTAAAGAGTAGTTTCTGACTTATGATGACCCTAAGATATTTTCTTGGCAAGATTTGTTCAGAAAGGGTTTAGCTTTGCCTATGTGTGATGCTGAGAGAGTGTGACATGCTGAAGTTCACCCAGTGAGTTTCTATGGCCAAGTAGGAATTTGAACTCTTGTCTCTAGAATCATAATCCAACACTCAAATCGTTTGACATCACTGGCACTCCAAACAGATGTCATCATCTTGAATTTGGGATGGTGACTAAAAATGATTAAACTTAATCACAGTTGGTATTTTATCAGTGTTCTAAAATTACAACAAAATAAGCGATAAAGACAAAATTGTCCCTAGTCTGGACAGTAGTGTAGCCCAGTCCAATGGCAACAGATATCTTAATGAAGCAATAAACCTGTTCTGGTTCACTCCAATCTTTAAATATGCTGTCTATGGTGCTAAATCTATTTTGAAGGTAAGGTTCAGCACTTTGGATCGTTGCCTTTATGGTCATGCCAGATCCTGGAGAGGCTTCACTATCTCAGCTGTCACTCAGGTCTCACAGAGTAGCATCACCAGGATTTTGTGCTTAACAGAGACAATCATATCATTTAACACCCTTCTTGTCCCCTCTTGAGTTTAGCTGCATTTCTCACAGTCATTGGAAAAGGTAAGATGTTTGTGTGTGCGGTTTCTTAGCAACAGTATACTGTTTTGAGGTTTCCCTGCTGTAATGCAAAATATTCCAATGGGGAATGGCCGTGGTGTTCAATGTACAATTGAGATCTATTAGCTTTACAAAAGGCATGTTCCTTGTAGAGATTAATACTGCTAGCATTTGCTTCTTGAAACAGACAACTGCATTTATTTATTATTTATTTACCACATTGGTCCCTTGCCTTTCTCACCCCATCAGGGACTCAAGGCGACTTACATATATAGGCAGCGATTCGATGCCATAAGAACATAGAATCATAGAATCGTAGAGTTGGAAGAGACCTCACGGGCCATCCATATATAGTAAAATAAACATATACATTAAAACAGTCATTAAAACATATCAAGCCTTAAAACCACTTATTTAAAATCACGCATAGTCCAGTGCCGTTCCAAACTGTCATTGCACTATTACATATTCTCTTATTGCACTTATGGGTTACTAATAGAAAGCTTGGTCCCACATCCTCATCTTTAGTCTTTACCTGAATGTCAGGAGGGAGTGAGCTGATCTAGCTTCACTAGGGAGTGAGTTCTAAAGCTGTGGAGCCACCACTGAGAAGGCCCTGACCCTTGTCCCCACCAACTGCACCTGCAAAGGAGGTGGGACTGAGAGAAGGGCCTCCTAGCTAGCTCATAGAGGGAGATACAGGTAAACTGGGTCGGAACCATTTAGGGCAGTGGTTCTCAACCTGTGGGTCCCCAGGTGTTTTGGCCTACAACCCCCAGAAATCCCAGCCAGATTACCAGCTGTTAGGATTTCTGGGAGTTGAAGGCCAAAACATCTGGGGTCTCACAGGTTGAGAACCACTGGTTTAGGGCTTTATAGGCTAAAGCCAGCACTTTGAATTGTACTTGGTAGCAGACTGGCAGCCAGTGGAGCTGACATAACAGAGGAGTTGTATGCTCCCTGTACCTCACTCCAATGAGAAATCTAGCTGCTGCCCATTGTATTACTTAAGGCTTCCAAACAGTCTTCAAAGGCTATTGACATAGAGCGTGTTGCAGTAGTCTATTCGAGATGTAATGAGAGCATGGACCATTGTGGCCAAGTTGGACTTCCCAAGGTATGGGCGCAGCTGACTCCCATGTTTTAATTGTGCAAAAGCTCCCCTAGCCACCACTGAGACCTGGGGTTCTAGGCTCAGCGATGAGTCCAGAAGAACTCCCAAGCTGTGAACCTGTATCTTCTGGGGGCTGTAACCCTGTCCAGCATAGGCTGTAACCCTATACCCTGGGGTTGCCTTGCAACTGACCAGGAGTACCTCTGTCTTGTCTGGATACAGTTTCAATTTGTTCGCCCTCACCTGGACCGTCACAGCTGCCAAGCACCAGTTCAGAACCTGAACAGCCTCCATTGCAGCAGATGGAAAGGAGTAGTAGAGTTGTATATCATCTGCATACAGATGACATTGAACTCCCAAACTCTGGTTGATCTCTCCCAGTGGCTTCATGTAGATGGGATTCCTTTGGGGATTCTCTTTTAGGGGATGGCAAAGCTAGGAATGCCTGAACTTTGAAATGTATCACCACATTGTGCTTCATCCTTGTGTTCACAAAACACAATTTACTTTGTTTCTTTCTTTCTTTTAAACTTTCCTCTGTAGTGCTGTCCTTGTGCTCTGAAGACAGCTTAGCTGGTTGACAATTATGTCACACCCTATAGTAATTAAACAGAAAAGACAGCCAAAGGACAATATTTCTTCCTCCAATTTACAAACCAAAATAATATTCAAAGAAACCACAATATTTCTAAAGGCAGGCGAACTATTCAAAAACAATATTAAAGAGTTGAAGGCAGCTAATAAGAGTTGAAAGCCAGGCGGAACAGATGCATCTCTCATGGATGCCTGGGGGGTAGAACCAAAATAGATGTGAAGTCCAAATATGTGCAGAACTTGAAAAAGTTACTTTCTGGGATTACAATTCTCTCAGTTCCCCAGGTGACGAGATTCTGGATTGTTTGGTAGACAGAATAAATCTGCTTAATTTCACTCTAAAATCCAGACCTCTGGATTGTATTGCCGTATTCCTGTTGAGGAAATAGTTTTATGTTCCATCAGGTTCATTTCACCCATTAGGAGGCCCTCTGAATGAGAGATGAAGAAGCTTTGACATTAACTGAGCTCCAGCCTTGCAAACTCAAAGTTGTAAGTTCCTTGATCCATTCATCTGTGATGTAGCCTTTCTCTTTTCCTACCACCTTTGCCAAGTATTATTGCCATTTCCAATGAATCATGTCATCTCAAGATATGTCTGAAGTATGACAGCCTCCCTTCTAGGCTTCTAGGGAGAGTTCAGGCTTAATTCGCTCTGCGATTTGTCTTTTGGGCAGTTCATGGCATCTATAGAACTCTCCTCTGGCATCACATTTCAAATGAGTTGATCTGTTTTCCCTGCCAGCTTTCACATCCATAAATAGAAGTCAGAAGTATTATAGCATGAATGAACCTAAATTTGATATTCATTGGCATACCTCTACACATGAGGATCTCATTGAGATTCTTCATAGACATTTAGGAGGAACTCCATGGAAATTAATATTTGATTCATAAAACTTCTGTCAGAGTGCATGTCATTTTCATACGTATGCTCACTATTTTGGACCTAAAGCAGGTATGAAGAAACTTAAATCTGACTCTCCTGGGGTCCCAATTTGGACCTCTCTACAGTTTTAGTAATACTGCCTGCCTCATTCTTATAATTCCATGCAACCTGAAAAGTGGTGCTAAATGTGCTTAGATCAAGGTGGGAACCATTGGATCATTGTGTTGTCAAAGACTTTCATGGACAGAATCACTGGGTTGCTGTGAGTTTTTCGGGATGCATGGCCATGTTCCAGTAGCATTCTCTCCTGACGTTTCGCCTGCATCTATGAACAAACCTCTGAGGATGCCTGCCATAGATATAGGTGAAACAGCAGGAGAGAATGCTGCTGGAACATGGCCATACAACCCGAAAAACTCACAGTAACCCATTGGATCATTGTTTCATTTATTTATCTAAAGTATTTTGTGTGTTGCTTCCTAAGTCACAAAGGCTTCCAATTAAAACTATACAGAGAAAAAACATTTTAAAGCACATTAAAATATTCACTAAAAACTCTTAAAACTCCTAAAACATTTCTAAAATAAAAGTTAGACTAGATTAAACAGAGCAATTTCCAACACTGAATGCCAATGTTATTTAAAATATTAAAGCAGACCAGCAATGATCTGAACCCATTTTTATGACTTTAAGTCCAAATCTCCAACCACTATGTAGCAACATGTGGCATTTGCCTGAACAACAGTTACTACCACTGTTGTTTACAAACATGAAGTGTTTAATGACAATGTTTGTCTTTTTTATTTACTCAAGGGCTTCTTCCTTCCCTCTTTTTCAAAGACAAAGCATATGGCTGAATATTTAACAGTTTTGAACTTTCAAACACTCAAGGGGCTTAATTCCAAGGGAGTTAAATTATGCAAAAACACACTCTGGCATCTGACTTTGAGGACCAACATGGTGAAAGGTTTTAAGCATTGGACTGTTGACTCTGGAGACCAGAGTTTGATTCTCTGCTTAGCTATGGAAAATCACTGGGTAAACCTTGGGCAAGTCACAGACTCTCAGCTCCAGAAGATGTGAAAAAGAGTTGTTATAATTCAGAAATAATTGGAGGTATACAACAAGAAGTCTGCCTTATTATATCACAACTTGCTTTTTGTCATTGTGTAGATCATAATTCAGCCAAATGTTTCCCTTAAACCCCACCCTTGTTAGATTTGCAGCTACCTCTCAAAAGGCCATTTCAAAGTTGTAAGAAAGTGAGGAGATCAGCAATGACGCTGATACATCCAGCTATTTTATTATATTCGGTTTTTGCTAAGTAACTCAAATGATTAACATATAAAGTGTCCCTCTTTGCTTTGTCTGCAAAAAAAAGTCAGAAAGAGAGAGCTAGGAAAAATTGCCATCAACTACAAGACTCAAAGGGCCAATTTGACCTTTGAGATATACATGAACTAAGTATATCACTTGATGCAGTATCTCAGCCAAAGAGTTAAGGCCTGATCGTTAGTTGGTTACAATAACTGGAAAGAGGTCCTATTACATTGTTATTTTATCCCTGTAGTGCTGGAGGTGGGTTTTCATCTTTAATACCTAATACCAAAGTAACGGGGAGATACAAGACTACTAATCAAATTTAGCTGACACAGATATCATTTTGTTACATATCATTTTGGAAAAAAAATTAATTCCCAAATTTCCTCATATTTGGAACAAAAAAGGGCAAGTTTAAATATATGAATGCAGAAGAAAATGAAGCAAACAGAAGTTGCTATCAATAATCAATCAGTAAATGTATTAATGCTCCGACCAATGATGATATGCATTTACACCAACAGAAATAACAGTTGCTATTGCTATTTGATTCTCTTTTTCAGTTTCTTTTGTTTTTCACTTCGTCTCCCATCCCACCTGCTCCTCCCTCCCCCAAAAGGCAAACAGTCAAGGGGGATCCAAACCTCATATTGTGTGCATTTAGCCCTTAAATCTCTCCGATTGTCAAAATACCCCCAGAAATCTGGAGCACATTCCAGGAAATATAGACACTGCAGGAAATTAGCAGGGGAGGCATGAGATCAGTTTTTTTCCTGTAGTATGTCCCATTCTTTCTTCTAATCTTGGCATTTCTCTGCCCCATCTGAGTTTCCCTCCCACTCCTCTACAGCCTGGGTCCCTCAGTTTTGGGGGCTACAACATAGGGCTCCAAAGCATCTCTTCCCAAACCAGATGCTAATGCCTGAGCATCTCCCCCATCCGCTGCCCTTTCCCTCCTCCTTTGCACCTAAAGACATGCTTGATCGAAGCCAGCAACCTCCAAATCATATTCCAGAGAGGCATAACCATGTGGGACACACATGTCTGTGTCGTTTAGGAGCTGGCTATAAGATCAGCCTTCCAAAATATTTCAGGCAGGGCTTTATTCTGTTTAAGACTTGAACTAAGATCCTGAACATTGATGGTTCAGAGGGAAGGGCACCATCGTTGTTTTAGGAATTACTGTACATGGCTAGTCATTGCAACCATCATTTCCTTCCCTGCCACCGGTTAAGTGAGTGTCTTCCATGTAACACAGTTAAACTGAATCTGTAAGGAGGGAAAAGGAGAAGAAGGGAAAGGAATGGATGCTTTAGCTCAGTTTTCTTTGACCTGGAAGTTCTGGTTTCTCATCCCAGATGTGCAGAAGTCATGTGCAAGCATTCCCATGTCAAATTAGTCACTTTGCATATGAGCAGAGGAACTCCTAGTATTTCCAATGGAGAGGCAAGAGAACAATTTATAGAACTTCATGTTTTACGGGACATTTAACCCTCCTCCTCCTCCATCATGTAAATCGTCAAGTATTTTGTCTTTGCATGTGAAGATAAATAATTAAGGTGGCTTCCTCTGACAGACTTTATATTTTTAGGTGTGAAGATTACTGCAGATGCAGACTGCAGCCAGGAAATCAGAAGACATTTACTATATACAGTAGAGTCTCACTTATCCAACACTCGCTTATCCAACGTTCTGGATGATCCAACACATTTTTGTAGTCAATGTTTTCAATATATTGTGATATTTTTGTGCTAAATTCATAAATACAGTAATTACTACATAGCATTACTGCATATTGAACTACTTTTTCTGCCAAATTTGTTGTCTAACATGATGTTTTGGTGCTTCATTTGTAAAATCATAACCTAATTTGATATTTAATAGGCTTTTCCTTAATGCCTCCTTATTATCCAACATATTCGCTTATCCAACATTTATCCGTTTATGTTGGATAAGTGAGACTCTACTGTATATATATACATTATACATTTCAACCTATGGGTGTGAAAGCTGGGCCATAAAGAAGGCTGAGCGAAGGAAGATAGTCGCTTTTGAACTGTGGTGTTGGAGGAAAATTCTGAGAATGCCTTGGACCGCAAGAAGATCCAACCAGTCCATCCTCCAGGAAATAATGCCCAACTGCTCACTGGAGAGAAGGATATTAAAGGTAAAGATGAAATACTTTGGCCACATCATGAGAAGACAGGAAAGCTTGGAGAAGGCAATGATGCTGGGGAAAGTGGAAAGAAAAAGGAAGAGGGGCTGACCAAGGGCAAGATGGATGGATAGTATCCTTGAAGTGACTGACTTGACCTTGAAGGAGCTGGGGGTGGCGACAGCCGACAGGGAACTCTGGTGTGGGCTGGTCCATGAGGTCACGAAGAGTCAGATGCGACTGAATGAACATATTTGAAAGTTCTGAAGGGAAAATTTTCATTGGGAATAACTCATTAAGTTTTGTGCAGAAACTTGTTTTTTCCACATAAAGGTTTCCTCTGCAGGAAACAGGCTTTCTGCATAAGCAATCCATTTTTTAAAAATGATTTCTGCAAAATGATTCATCTCCAAAACTGTGGGACATTTGAATTTGTGCGTATATGTGCCTTCAGGTTGTCTATCAATGTATAGCAACTCCATGAATTTTAGAGCGTTTTCTTAGGCAAGAAATACTCAGGGGTGGTTTTGCCAATTCCTTTCTCTGAAATACAGCCTACAGCACCTGCTATTTGTTGGAAGTGTCCCATCCAAACACTAGCCATGGCTGAGCTTGTTCACATTCCAAGATCAAATAGGATCTGCCTCCTTGTGAGGTTTCTCAGCTCCAGTCTTGTTGCTGTGTGGATCAATCTTCTCTGAAAGAATATGCCAAGACGCACAAGGGCTGAAGATACCACATGTTTTTATTGTTTAGAATACAAGAGCCTCACACTACTGCCCATCTATATATAAATTTCTTGTCAGCTATTTTGATCATGAAATATAAAAATATTCATAAAATATTCTTAGATATTAGAAACATGAACTCTTCACTCACTCCCAAATTGTCATCTTTGTGATTCTCTGACATGTTCCAGATCTGACCCCTGACAATGAAGAATGGTTTAGGACGAAGGCTCACACATTTCTTTCTAGTCTAGTTTGCATCCTTCATTATTGATTTTAAATAAAGTATCTGCAGTCTGAGTAATCCTAGAGGAGTTTTACTCCACCAAATTTTACTTCATTACAACGGACCTTTGGTATCTGTTGAGATTTGGTTCCAGGAACTCCCATTGAAACCAAATGTTTTCATTTTATTTTCATGTCAGGAGCAACTTGAGAAACTGCAAATCACTTCTGGTGTGAGAGAATTAGCCATCTGCAAGGACATTGCCCAGGTGATACCCGGATGTTTTACCATCCTATGGGAGGCTTCTCTCATGTTCCCGCATGGGAAGCTGGAGCTGACAGAGAGAAGCTCACCCCTCTCCCTGGATTCGAACCTCTGACCTTTCGGTCAGCAGTCCTGCCAGCACAAGGGTTTAACCCGTTGCACCACCATGAACTCCAAATGTTTTGATGCTCAAGTCTTATTATACACAATGGTGTAGTGAAACGGTGTCCCTGATATAAAATGGCAAAATTAACGTTTGTTCTTTGGATATATTCCAGCCGTGGGTGGTTGAATCTATGGATACAGAATCTGTGGATACAGAGAACCAACTGTAAGGTGATTGGTGAATTTATCAAATATTATACCAGTAACTTGTAGCAGCAGTATTGTGTGTGTGTGTGGGGGGGGGGGGGGGAATTATGAAATAACACACAAGAGTCTGAGAGTGGCGGGAGACAACTCTTATCTCCATCAATATTATCTCCCTTTTGTTGTTGCTAATCAGAGCAGACGAGACCTATCACAAATATAATAATGGTAGTGGAGCAACCGCTCTTCCAAACAGCTGACCCCAAAAACCTCAGTGGAACAATCATTCTGGCTTTCGAGAGAAAATCCAGTCTGAAGGAATCAATACAACAAAGTCCTTATTCCAGAGAAAACTGTTAACTTGAGCAACAAGGGCACCCAAAGATGCCCGAGGCAATGTCCCGTCACTTCATAACTGCATCCATGTGCAGAAGAGCTATATGACACACGGAGAGGTCAGCTTATAGCTTCAATGTCCCTGAGCTTTTTCTTCTTCCCCATTTTATCAGCGCATAAAGACTGACAGGCTATATACTGCCTTGCGAGCAGCAAGGCCCGGGTACGTAATGAGGGTTATAAAAAAGTGGTTTTTTATGATCGGCATCTGAAAAAACACACCCGCCCCTTCATGCTACTGCAGTGGGGGTTTTGGGCCACCTCATTACTGGAAAGATATTGGCTAACTGGAGAGAGTTGAGAGGAAAGATAATCAAAGAAAGGTTGAGGGCAGTGGGAGGAGGGATGGATTTTGCGAGCAAAGGGAATAAAAAGGACAAAGAACAGAAATGCTGGGAAAGGGAAGAACAGCTCAACGACATCTTGTGGAATACTCAAACGGGGACCGGGGAGTGATTCGAGTGATTCGTTTACCGCACTGTCTGGTTTTTGAGCCAGCCCTTTGACCTTCTCCTGCCACCCGGCCAAAAGGTTTACCAGTCCCCAATATTAAGCTCAGGGTTTGTCGAAATAAGCATACTTACAGTTTCTGTGATTCTGACATAGTTAGGATGATTCTCTTGCAATACAATTATCTGAACATTTATCCACTTCAGGTAACTTTACCTTTTGCCCAGCAGATTTGGAGAAAATCTGGAATTTTTTGCATGTGGCTGGTCCTCCTCTGTGTAGTTAGGGTGTGAAATATTGATGGTGAATGGAACTGGTTCTTTCCTAGGTGAGCATTTAAAAAAAACAAAAAGGGGCATGTGTGCAGATATTTGCAAATCAGTATAACAGAAAATATATATATTCGCAGGCATGTTGGAAAATAAAAGCAGAGCAGCCACTACAATGTGGCCAGAAAAAATTCAGATAGGTGAAGTTGGCTGGAAGAAATGTGTGCCTAGTTATGGCAATATCACCATGATGTATATGGTGTTAATGGGGTCAATGCAGACCAGGAAAATTCAGCACCAAGCATAATTTTGTCATCAGTGTAGATACTTTCTTCATCTCAGCCTTCCCAAGACAAGGAATCCGTCATATTTCACACAACCTCCCAGTCTCTTCTCATGATGTATCAAACATTTGCTCCATTTGTTCCAAAGGGAAGCAGGGGAGAATTTATCCAGTTCTGTACCTCTTTAAATATGGAGACAATGGGAGGGGAGGAAATCTGGAAATCTTATGAGGAACTCTGTGAAATTAAAATATGTTTGACAACATGTGCACATCTGCAAAATGCACCCCTCTCCAAACCACTATTGCGTACATTTCTAAATTGTGCACAAACATGTTTTACTTGACAGCACCCATTGTAGCCTTTTCAATTAAAAAAATCTGTATATGCAGAATTAATATAAAGCAAAGGAAGAACACTATGGAAATGAACTTGATTACTCTTCCCACCCCTGGTCTCTTTAATGATCTGTAAATTTCCAAAGACATGTTTTTTGGGAGGTTTTTTTTTTGGGGGGGGGGGGGGGGGAGCCAAGCTGTGAAATAGGATTAGTAAAAAACTACAACTATCTCCTTCACATCTACTGATGGCCTCAACAAACATATAAAAACAGGCTTATTGCCACTACTGTCGTGATGTCCAATCCCCACCCACCCAAATGATGTGCCAAAAACAATGTCCTCTTTCTCACGGCATCTGCCGCAATCACTGCTTACCATAATATCTACTGTTGACATTTGGTGAACACTATATAGTTTAGGAGGGGCACCAGTGACGCAGTAGGTTAAACCACTGAGTTGCTGAACTTGTTGACTGGAAGGTCAGTGGTTCGAATCTGCGGGACAAGGTAAGCTCCTGTTGATAGCCTCAGCATCTGCCAACCTAGCAGTTTGAAAGCATGCAAATGTGAGTATATCAATAGGTACTGCTCCAGCAGGAAGGTAACAGTGTTCCATGCAATCATGCCGGCCACATGACCTAGGACAGTGGTTCTCAACCTGGGGTCCCCAGATGTTTTTGGCCTACAACTCCCAGAAATCCCAGCCAGTTTACCAGCTGTTAGGATTTCTGGGAGTTGAAGGCCAAAAACCTCTGGGGATCCCAGGTTGAGAACCACCGACCTAGGAGGTGTCTACAGACAATGCCGATTCTTAGAAATGGAGATGAGCACACTTCCCAGAGTTGGAATCGACCAGACTTAATGTCGAGGGGAAATCAGGCTCTAAGACCTTTGAGAAAGTTCCTTTCTGTCCTGTCACCTTCCCACACACAGCAGGTGAGAATAAGGGACAGGGCCTTTTTAGTGAGTATTTCCAGACTTTGAAACTCCTTCCCTAGAGAGAGGATTATTACCTCTTCACTATTCTGTTGTTGGCAAATGTAAGTTTTTCTCTTCTCACAGGCTTTTGGGAAATGACAACAATGGGCTTGCAAAGGTGTGCTGTCTTGTTGATTTTTATCCTCTGTTAATGGATTCTTAAACAATCTCAATGTTATAGATGGCTTAATTGTCTTCAAAAGTAATTTGTATATTTTAACACCTTAAGTCCCAGTATTAGGGGAAAGCTAGATATAAATCAACTGCAGCAATAGAGAATTTGGTTTAAATGCAGTCAGCCCTCCATATCCATGGATCTTGTGTCTACAGATTCAACCATCCACAGCTTAAATATATTCCAAGGAGCTGTGGTGGTGCAATGGGTTAAACCCTTGTGCTGGCTGAACTGCTGACCTAAAGAATGGCGGTTCGAATCTGTGAGATGGAGAGAGCTCCTGTCTGTAAGCTCTAGCTTCTATGTGGGGACATGAGAGAAGCCTCCCAGCAGGATGGTAACACATCCCAGCATCCCCTGGGCAATGTCTCTGCAGACGACTGATTCCCTCACACCAGAAGTGACTTGCAGTATGTTCGCTTTTGATACGACAAATATATATACATATAGTCCAAAACAAAAAGAAATCTTAAAAAGCAAATCTTGATTTTGCCAGCTTACATAAGCTACAATGTTTTATGATGCCATTGTATATGATGGGACTAAAGCATCTATGGATTTTGGCATTCCTATAAGGTGAGGTGTTCTGAAACCAAACACCAGTAGATACCAAGGTTCCACTATATCTGAAAATCTGGGATCTGAACATAATGACTATCATTTCAGAACCCACTATGCATCACACTGTTTGCCCTGTTCACTTGCAGCATATGCTTAGGGTGCTTTCAGATAGAAGGCTCTTACTAAGCAAATAGGGGGTTTGACCATTTTATCTCTTCCTTTTTAATTAATTTTCTTTCAAGAAAAAAGATAGAAATGATGGATGGAAATGGGAGGATTACAAGTAGAAGACTGCACAGTCTTGCTTTTCTCTTCTAATAAAAGTATGGGAATGAGACAGTGTGATTTTATGATAAAAAGCTTGTCTTGTATGACCCTTACAGAAACAGGTGCGATGTATTCTTGTGATTTCTGCAGCCAAACTTTTCACCTTTTGATAATAAACCACCCAAGATCTTGCAATAATCCCTTTCAAACAAAAGTATTCCAGTTCCTGTGGGTAAAATCAAATCATCTTGTTTTATGTTCTTGGAATTAAATTATTTATGCTAAATTATGCAGAGTGCTAGCCTATGGAAGTTTAAAACTATAAAATTTATTATGTAGTGTGACCTCAGGTTTGTGCAAAAGCATTCAGTTCTTTAGTTAAATGAGATGAATGAGAGTGTTGAACACAAGTGACACACGAGTGCAGAATGTCTCACCAACCTAAATGTGAATTGACAGCAATGTTTCCCAGGGAAATCTGTTGTTCATATTTGAGAAATGAAAATGAAAAATAAAATCTGTCATTCATGTATACTTCCCATAAGCAATGACTCAATGTCCTGGATCCAAACAACGCTGAGAAGAATTCTTTAAGACCAAAGATTTCTCACAAGGCCATACTTCATCATGATAAAAGGGGCCATGGTGGCATAATGGGTTAAACCCTTGTGAACTGCTGACCTAAAGGTTGGGTTGCTGATCTGAAGGTTGCCAGTTCGAATCCACGAGAAGGAGTGAGCTTCTATCAGCTCTAGCTTGCGGGGACATGAGAGAAGCCTCCCAGTAATATATCTGATGTCTCCTGGGCAACGTCTCTGTAGACAGCCAATTCTCGCACCCCAGAAGTGACTTGCAAGTCATTTCTGACACAATTTTTAAAAATCATGGTAAAACTCTAAGGATCTAAAACAATCCCTATGTTAATTTCATAATTACAACGAGGAATTGTGGATTAATAAGACACAACAGGAATGAGATTCAACCTGTTGCATGTACCCTGTTTCCTCCTTCCTTCATGCAAAATATTAGCAAAGCAGAGAAAGCTTCATGTAAATCTAAGATTTTTATTTATTGTGCCACCTCCCCCCCCCCCCCCCACACACACACATACACGCAACCTGTTGTGCTCAAACAAAGGACAGCCCATGATTTAAACTTAGTTATCGAGTTTGTTTCTGTGAAGCAAACAAAATTATTTGGCTGGATTATTTATCCACATGCTCTGGTGAAACAACAAACTGGTTGTTATGTGCACTGCTTTCATTAACATTATGGTTTAATAAGGTAGGATTCTTGGCTCATCATTATTATGCTTTCAGGATGAAACACATTCGGATTGTATTGGAAAGGTGGAAAAAAAGTTATTTAACTTTTGACTCTTCAGGTTGAACCTTTGACTCTTCAGGGAGAGATCTGATGTTTAAATAAAATATAATAAAGTGGATATAATAAAAGCTTTTCCGGGATCCCTTCCAATTTGTCACATAAGATTTCTAGAGGTTTTCTGATGTCCAGGTAAATAGTCATTCTGAAAACCAGAACTTTGGTGGTGTCGTAACAGCATTCCAAGCTGAGAAAATAGCTTCTCTACTGTTGTGGAAAATAAGAGTCCTGGGGAGAGTATTAATACATTGTTGTACTCTACCTTCAAGTCATTTTCAAATTATGATGACCCTAAGGGCGCTTCAGGACAGCACGAAAATGCGGGTTTTAAGGGGAGAACAGAGAAACCCGGGACCTGAGAACAAGTTCTCTCACAGACCTGTATGTCTTGGGATTTCTTCCTCCGCCATCCTCATAGGCCTCCTTTGTATTGGAAAAAGGTGGAGGGCAGAAGTGGAACATCTCTCCATCATGCGCTGAATTGTATATGTGGACATGAAAATATCTTGATATAAATATAAGCAGATTTGCATGTGCGCATATGAGCTTCGGCACATAAAAGAGTGATTCTTTAAAAATTCTGCTGGATTTCTCCCTTCCCCTAATTGTTTATTCAAGCTCTGTTTCATATTATACAGTTTAAAATACAGAGTTTTAGAGAGTTCTAAATGTTCTCAGTTCCTGCTTCCTTTAAATCAGCTGTGTGTCCGTTTAGCAGCCCAATCAGCTGATCAGCTGTTTTGGGCTTTATAAATGCAGACATGTGCTGAAGCAGTCTCCACAGGGGGGAGGGAAAGAAATCACATTTTTTGGTGAGTGCAGGGATGTACAGTGATGCAAATATGTGCATTTTCTTGGCCAGAATCAGGATAAAAGGGCAACTTTTTATCCCATGTTTTTTAGCAATTTCAGCAAATCAGCAGACATTTAGCACTAACGTTATGTAGCTACCCCTTTTTTAACACAAGAAATCCTGTGTTTTAGGTACTGTGTAGATGGGTCCTAAGTCAAGCCTATCACAGGCTTTTCTTAGCAAGATTTTTTTCAAAAGCAGTATAAATTTGCCTTCAACTGAGGCTAAGAGGGTGTGACTTGGCCAAGAACCCTGTGGTTTCCATGGCTGAGGAGGGATTCAAACTTGATCTCACAAGTCATAGTGCAACATTCAAATCTCTATACCACATTGTCTCTCTGAGCTAGCATGAGAAAATTATAAATGATTCCTTAGAAAAGAACTATTCAAACAGATATTCACCTCAGGCTGAGAAACATTGATGAGAGAATATTTAGATTTGTTTTTCATTGGCCAAGATTTTGGAACAAGCTGGGGCTATATGAAAGGGACAAGCTGTGTATGAACTGGAATGGGACCTCAACATTAAAGAAAAGGTGGAAGAGGGCTTTTAAACTGAATATGAGAGGAATTTGGGAAAAATCCTCTCTGAGATATGAAAGTAACAATGCTTTGATTGCCCAGATGGGGGTGGGTGGAAATAAACCATGAACACAGAGTAAAACGTAATAGCCAGTCAATGCGATCTAAGTATCAAAGCAGGAAATGCACAAGCCAGAGCCACCTGGAGAGGACATCATATAGAGGGATTTATGCAGTTATGCTAAGAAGCTCTGAGCCAAAATGGAAAGTTGGCATGCTTGGTAACAGATTCTCTCTAACAGCAAGAGACAATATACTTCGGTATACTGAAATGTTATCATACATTAGCAGGAAGGTTCAAGTGAATTCATGTCCAGCTGATAGGCTTCCTAGAGGCATTCAGTTGGCTACTGTTACCCAAAATGCTAACTTAGGTTGACTTTCTCATTTGATCCAGTCTCAGCATAGCACTCCTCACATTTTTAATAGTTTAGTCTGAAATGGGAGAAGGAAAAGATCAGGTATGCTTTCCTTAGAAGAAGGCTTGGGTAAAAATGTGTCAAGCATAGAGCTATTCCTAGGATAGTTTGTGTAAATCAAGAGTGTCCCTTGGAAAAAGATAGCCTTGTGCTCAGCCCAACATGCCAGATGCGTAGGTTGTTCAACCCACACTAGTCCCTGTTGACTGTGCAGCTCAGTAGGGGGTTGGCATGTGTTGAAGCGCGCCACATTTCTGAACTGGGATGTTTGGAAATTCTGCAGCAACCTCATCCAGTGCCCAAATTAGAGCCATCTGAGTGTGCAGTGCCTCCTCAGATCCCACTTCCCCAGAGCATGCCTTCAAAACGCAGACACGGTTCGGCTGTAACATAGCTCAATACATCTACTTTTTTAGGTACATCACTGAGGCAAGAAACCACTTTCTGTACTTAGGAACGTTATATCCTTGGAACTTTCTTGTTGTTAAATGCCTTCAAATCAACTCTTTATCATAGCGTTTCTTGGCAAGATTTATTCAGAAGAGACTTACCATTACCTTCTTCTTGGGTTGAAAAAGTATGACTTGCCCAAGGCCACCAAGTGGGTTTCCAATGGCTGAGCAGAGTTTCAGACAGCGGTCTTACAGAATCCCATTCTAGCACTCAAACTATTGTACCATGCTGTCTTGTATTTGACTGCACCTCCCACAATCCCCAGTCAGCACAGCCAAGATTTTGGGAAAATAGCTTTTGGAATAAAGCACAGATCTAGACTATCTGATAGATGGTATGTTGTTGTTACACAAACCCAACAGAGTATCAAGATCGACAGAGGAGGGACCTGCCAATATCACAACCTCATTTGGTTAGGACACAGGAGAGAGCTTTCTCAGTGGTTGCTCCCATGCTATTGAATTCCCTTCCACAAGAGCCTTGGCTGTTCCGCTACCTGCGTTCCCTTTTAGTTCAAGCCAGATTTTAATGTGTAATCACTAACAGTAATCTTAGTGTGGCACGGGGGTATGCTTTGTTCACTTTTGTATGCTTTAAGAAATTAGTATAACACTGGTCAACACACATTTTGGTGCCTCAAATGTTCAACCTATTTCTGGGTATATTTGACCTGCTGATTCCAAAAATTGTGCCAGTTTTCCCTTATCAGATCTAGTCTTTGAGATACAGAACATATGTCATATACCAGTCACCATCTGATTTTTGGAGCCCCCGATGGTGCAATGGGTTAAACCCTTGTGCCGGCTGAACTGCAGACAGGTTGGCGGTTCTAATCTGGGGAGCAGGGTGAGCTCCCATTTGTGAGCTCTAGCTCCCCATATGGGGACATGCGAGAAGCCTCTCAAGTTGCTCCTGACAAAGAAAAAAAATCTTCTTGTCCACAAAAAATCATGATAACCATATTTAAGAAACTAAAGCTGATGTGGTCTGTCCAATGCAATTTTCTGAATCACTGCCTCAAATAACCCCAAGAACAGGCCTAAAGACCCAGACACCAAGAAAAATGTGGGGGGTTTTTTTGCATTGTGTGTGATCTATCATGTTTATGTGATTTTTATTTGTGCTTAAATTTTTATTAGGTTTTAGCTGATTGTGAGCTGCCTTGGTTCCCCCTCTAGAAGAAAGGAGGCATGTAAATTAAAGTGAGAGGAAAGGAGGGAAAGAGGGAAGAAGGAAAGAAAACAATAACAACCATAATTCCTAGACTCCCATAGCCGGCCTGGCAAAGTGCTGGCTAGTGTAGATTCTGTTAAGTTTTCATTTCCAAAAGCAAGTTCTTTAAGCTATTTTGGGGAAATGGCATTCACAACCATTTGGAGATCATAACCTTTTTGAAAAGTTTGATCTTTCAGAGAAGAGCCAAAAATCCGTTTGTGTATAATCTTCTCATATGTTATACAACCAAATGTAATATGCAAGGCAATGTCTTCAGTTGTTAGACTGAACCTATTGTCTCTTATCTGTTAGGGAAACAGAGATCTGTCAGTGCATAAAAACAGCAGAGTTTCAGAAATGTTTTTCAGTGCCCTATATACCGTATATACCCGAGTATAAGCCAACCCGAATATAAGCTGAGGCACCTAATTTTACCACAAAAAAACTGGGAAAACATTGACAGTATAGGCCGAGGGTGGTAAATTTCAGAAATAAAAATAGATACCAATAAAATTACATTAATTGAGGCATCAGTAGGTTAAATGTTTTTGAATATTTACATAAAGCTCAAATTTAAGATAAGACTGTCCAACTCTGATCAAATCATTATTCTCATCTTCTTCAATGTAAATGTGCTTATGTATCCTTTTAATAATAACAGAGTAAAATAATACATGTAATAATAATAATAATAATAATAATAATAATAATAATAATAATGGAAAATAATACATGTAATAATAAATAGAGTAAAATTATAAATGCAATAATAATAATAATAAGATCAGAGTGAAATAATAAATGTATCAATAATAATAAAAATAGAGTAAAATAAATGTAATAGTAGCAACAATAATAGAGAAAAATAATACATGTAATAATACCAATAATAATAGAGAAAAATAATAAATGTATCATATATTCTTGAGTATAAGCTGACCCAAATATAAGCCAACCAGGACCCTCACCCGAGTATAAGCCGAGGGGAGCTTTTTCAGTCTTTAAAAAAGGGCTGAAAAACTAGGCTTATACTCAAGTATATACAGTATATATAATATATATACACACATACATTCTCTCTCTCTCTCTCTCTCTCTCTCTTTCTCCCATAAAACAACTAGTTTTATTGGGTTGCTCTGAATTTTCCAGGCTGTTTTATATCTGCACTCAAGAGACCAAAATGAAGTAGATTTTGGTAAAATAACGTATTTGGTTTACTCACAACCTTCAAGTGTTCAGCGTAACACAGGTATATAGATTATCAATCCAGGTTCAGATATATTTCAAATAGTTTTTTCTGTGCAGATGGCACAGGGCATCTTTTTTAAAACAGCAGGCATATGTTGGTCTTAACAGTCCAAAGTCGAAGAGAGTCTAAAATGGAGTCTGAGGTCTGAGCAGGTTCAGATCGGATCATGAGCCCCCCCTCCCCAACTTCTTAGGAAACATAGAGTAAAAGAATCTGCATACCAGAACATAGGTAAAGGTAAAGGTTTTCCCTTGGCATTAAGACTAGTTGTGTCCGACTCTGAGGGTTGGTGCTCATCTCCATTTCTAAGCCGAAGAGCTGGCATTGTCTATACACTCCTCCAAGGTCATGTGGCTGGCATGACTGCATGGAGTGGTGTTACCTTCCCGCCGAAGCGGGTACCGATTGCTTTACTCACATTTGCATGTTTCGAACTGCTAGGTTGGCAGAAGCTGGGGCTAACAGCGGGAGCTCACCCTGCTCCATGGATTCAAACCACCAACCTTTTCATCAGCAAGCTCAGCAGTTTAACCTGCTGTGCCACTGGGTTACATATATACAAAGAATATGCATACAAAACAGTAAGCAAACAGAATAATAGATTAACAAATTACTAGAGGAGGCTTGAAGAAAGTTGTAATTTCCAATAGCTATGGCCATTTAAGAGATGCTTCTGATGTGTATTTATATATATATATATATATATATATATATATATATATATATATATATATGAAAAATAAATACCTTATTTCATCCATCATCACTCTTAAGTTTAGAGAAGAACTTCCTGAGTAAATGTTCAAGCTGGTATTCATTATTAAAGCCATCAGAAGTTTAATGAGCAATTAGAGAATCCACTGCAGCCAAATCCTATTCCAGTGTGCTGCTGAAGTGCTCCAGCCAGCATCTCCTGTCCCTCCAGAATTGCTGTGGATAAAATACAGAAGTTATGGTGTTTGAAAATGTCTTTCTTTAAACAAGTAGGCAATGTTATCGTTCATGGCCACAGGACTGGAACTGAAAAGGCAGATGCTTTCATGAACGAACGAGGCAAGGCAGGCCAGGCCAAATCCAGTTAGCTCTGAGCCTGCGCATAAAAGAAGGATAATTTTGTTGAGTAAGACAATAAGATCTTTGTTTCTGTTATTATTGATCTTATAAAGGATGCAGAAAGGAGTTGTCTGAGACCAGGCAAGAGAAAAACATCTTGAAAATGCTCAGACTCAAACAGAGTGGTTTAAAAATAGGGCCGGACCAGCCATTAAGCAACATGATTAAATTGCTTCAGGCAACAGTTTTTAGAAGGAGACTCCTTTTCCTGCATTTTCTCCATCAGTGTGCAATTGTGCATACTTCAGAGCATTTTGACTTTTAAAAATTCAAGCTCAAAAACATTTTCAACATACAGAAAGGACTATGCTTCCTTGTATGTATGTCTTTTCAAGTTGCCTGCTGACTTATTGTGACCCAAGAATTTCATAGGGTTTTCTTAGGCAAGGTGGTTTTGCCAGTTCCTTCCTCTGAAATATTGTCTACTGGTATTAGTTGACAGTCTCCTGTCCTAGGACTAACCAGGGCTGAATCTGATCCTCTTCCAAGAACAGATGGGTGCATTTAGAGCATTTAGGCCGTCCTTTTTGGCATCTGTCTTGACCATATTTTGCCTCTGTTAATTTACAATATTGTTCAGACATGTTATATTATGCAGGGCAAGGAAGGTGGTGCTTGAGGGTGGAAAATCCCAATGGATGTTCCCTCCCACTGCTGACCTTTTACTGACATTCCAGCAACTGGTCCAGCCCATGAATAGAGAGGGCAAATGCAGTGCAGGAGAGCTGTATGAAGTTTGGTTAGAAGAACATGCCAGCAACTTGAGCCTCACAGGTCAGATTTGTCTGCAGTCCACACCATCTGCCTTCACAATGCCACCCATGAAGCAGGATGGGCTCTCTTATGAAACAATCTGGGACATACAGGAGGGTGTATAAAACAATAGAAGATTTAACCTTGGCTAATGCTATGGTCATCTTCTCTCTGGTCTGGTCAATTTTTCCTCCCTCTTCAAGCATTTGCTATTTTGGTCTTCATTCTTCCCTCAGCTAGAAGAAAGCCAAGGGACTCTGATGAAGATAGTGGCAACTGATGCTGTTTTGTGCATGAACATATGAATCTGCTCTGGGATTTTGTCCATATATCTATTCTAGGATAAGATACAGTATCTTGTTTAGTAAAAGTAAAGGTTTTCCCCTGACATTAAGTCTAGTCGTGTCCGACTCTGGGGGTTGGTGCTCATCTCCATTTCTAAGCCGTTGTCCGTAGACACCTCCAAGGTCATGTGGCCATTACCTTCCCACCGGAGCAGTACCTATTGATCTACTCACATTTGCATGTTTTTGAACTGCTAGGTTGGCAGAAGCTGGGGTAACAGCAGGAGCTCACTCCCCTCCCCAGATTCGAACCACCAACCTTTTGGTCAGCAAGTTCATCAGCTCAGCAGTTTAATCTGCTGTGCCACTGGGGGCTCCTAGTATCTTGGTTAGCTCATGTAATTTTCAGACTAAAGGCCAGAGCAAATTTACACATGCACAAGCTCCAACAAGAATGGGGGAATCCTGGTTCGATAGCAGTGCATGTGAAAAAGATCTTGGAGTCCTCATGGACAATAAGTTAAATGTGAGCCAACAGTGTCATGCAGCAGCTAAAAAAACCAATGGGATTTTGCCTGAATAAATAGGAAGGTGACCATAGAATAGCATTGGAGGGCCTAGTAATTCCCAGAAAGATATCCTCTCTAAACCTACAGCATGATTGAAGGAAACTGACAATAAAGTTACACTGAAGGACTTTGAGATTCCTAGAAGTAACATTTCAGTCATATCTATGAATAATCAAATCAACAAAAGTCAAAACTGTAAATGTGGAGGGACCACTGAACACTGAACTCCCTGATACATCTAGTGGACAATAGCCTTCTGTTGTCCATTTTGGACTAAGATTCCAGCTACTAATCTTGTCAGCTTCTTGTCTTTCATTTCAGGCAGCTAGAAAAAGTACTTTTTTGGACTACGTATAGTGTCTAGATCCAGGGAAGTCATGCTACCCCTCTATTCTACCTTGGTCAGACCACACCTGGAATACTGTGTCCAATTCTGGGCACTGCAGTTGAAGGGAGATGTTGACTCTAAGCTGGAATGTGTCCAGAGAAGGACAACTAAAATGATCAAGGGTTTGGAGAACAAGCCCTGTGAGGAGCGGCTTAAAGAGCTGGGCATGTTTAGTCAGCAGAAGAGAAGGCATGATGAAGGCCATGTATAAATGATGGAAATAAATAAATAAATAAATAAATATGTGAGTGGAAGTCATAGGGGGAGGGAGCAAGCTTTTTTTCCTGCCATCCTAGAGACTAGGACACGGAACGATGGCTTCAAACTACAGGAAAGGAGATTCCACATGAACATTAGGAAGAACTTCCTCACAGTGAGGGCTGTTCGGCAGTGGAACTCTCTGGCCTGGAGTGTGGTGGAGGCTCTTTCTTTGGTGGCTTTTAAACAGAGGCTGGATGGCCATCTGTTGGGGGGTGCTTTGAATGCAATTTTCCTGCTTCTTGGCAGAGGTTTGGACTGGATGGCCCACGAGGTCTCTTCCAACTCTAGGATTCTATGACCTGTTGAGTTTTTATGGACAAGTTCCGATTTCACCCTAATCTCCAAAATTGGTACAGTAGAGTCTCACTTATCCAACACTCGCTTATCCAACGTTCTGGATTATCCAATGCATTTTTGTAGTCAATGTTTTCAATAAATCGTGATATTTTGGTGCTAAATTCATGAATACAGTAATTACTACGTACATAGCATTATTTCGTATTGAACTACTTTTTCTGTCAAATTTGTTGTATAACATGATGTTTGGGTGCTTAATTTGTAAAATCATAACCTAATTTGATGTCTAATAGGCTTTTCCTTAATCCCTCCTTATTATCCAACATATTTGCTTATCCAACTGTTCTGCCGGCCCATTTATGTTGGATAAGTGAGACTCTACTGTACTACCAAACCACCCGTAGTGAGTTTCTGTGACTGAGTTTAGATTCAAACCCTGGTCTACAGATTCATAGTCCAAACACTCAGCCCCCTTCTATACTACCATCTAATCCATGTTATCGAAGCAGATACTCCACGTTACCTGCTTTGAACTGGATTATATCAGTCTATACTGCCAAATAATCCAGTTCAAGGCAGATAATCTGGATTTTATATGGCAATGTACAAGGATTCTGCGACCTCATCGTGCTAGAGTTTGGATCCACTTTAAATCCACTTGAGGGAGAGGTCTTTAAACAGACAGCCAGACGGGTCCTGGGCCTCACGAAACTACAAACCCCAGAATTCTGCAGAAGGCAGAAATCGGATTTAAAGTGGACCCATGCTGTGGTGTGATGAGGCACTTAATTGGCTTCTGCTTTGCATATACATAATGTAGGATCTTGAGGGGACTCAAGTTTTAACATGACATTTATTTCCCTTATACACACAGCCTGAAGGTAAGTATTCACAATATTTTAAATGCACATTTTTTTCCGTGTCAGGAGCAACTTGAGTCGCTTCTGGTTGAGAGAATTGGCCGTCTGCAAGGACGTTGCCCAGGGGACACCAGGAGGTTTTGATGTTTTTACCATCCTTGTGGGAGGCTTCTCTCATGTCCCCGCATGGAGCTGGAGCTGATAGAGGGAGCTCACCTGCACTCTCCCCCGGTGGGATTCGAACCTGGCAGCTTTCAGGTCAGCAACCCAACCTTCAAGCCATGAGGCTTTAGACCACTGAGCCCTCCAAAAGGAAAGGCGTCACTCTCTCAGCCACCCATGCCGTAGCATCCCAGCTTTGTGAGACTGTATTAGAAGCGGCTTCGACACCTTGAAAGCGAGCGCCCAGCCTGGACGCTTTCCCACCTTTTGGAATGAACCTCTGAGATAATATATACTTAGGAGTCCCGTTGAAATGCGAGGAAAGGCGGGTGCCTTCTTTGGGCGGCGTGTGCGCCTTGGGGAAGCTCTCGCTGACGAGGAGAAAAGGGGAGGCGCTCCCCGCTCTCCGTGGCGTGGATTTGAAGCCACCCAGCCAGTGGGTGGAGAGCATTGATCGCTTTAATAATCATCATAATAGTAATCGGAATAATACAAAAAAAGGGGGCTGAGCTTCCCAGTTACAGAAAGCAGGTGCTGTCCGGGCTGGCTCTCAGTTTCAGCAACTGCTGAAAAGGCGGCGGCGGCGGCGGCGGCGGGCTCCGGACTCCGAGGCGCCCCGAAAGCGGAGCCCAAGGCGCTCCAAGGGGGCATGCAGAGGAAGAGTCCCGCCCCGGCTTCCCTTCTGGCTTTCGTCCTCTTCTCCTTCTTCTGTCTCCGCTCGGCTTCCCTCTAGGAACCACGGCCATGGAGCAGGAAAAGAAGCAGCGCCAGCAGGACCAGCACCGGCTCGCGCTCTTCCTGGGCTTCTTGCTGCTGGCCGCGGTGAGTGGAGCCCTGGTTCTGGACACCCCGCTCTCTCTCTCTCCTGGGGGGAGAAGCACAGGAAAGGGGGCGAGTCTGGGAGGGACGCAAATCGTGCACCTCAGCACCCCGTTTCTGAGTGATGTTTGTTGCGGAAGGCTTTGGAAAGCCCTGGGGGGAATGATGTTTTTTTTTTTTTAGGAAGTATGTTGTTGTTGTTGTTGTTGCTGTTGTTGTTGTTCTCATGTCTCCTCTCCTTTTCTACTTCTCCTCCTCTTCCTTCTCCTTCTAACACCACCACCACTACTTCGTCTTCTTCCTCTTCTACCACTACTATTACTCCTTCTTGTTCTTCCTCCTCCTCCTCCCTCCACCACAGCTACTTCTCCTTCCTCCTCTTCTCCTTTCTCCTCCTCCTCCCTCCTCCATCACCACTACTAATGCTACTTCTCCTCCTCCTCAACTCTATCACCCCCTTTCTTCCTCCTCCTCTCCTCCTCCTAACTCTATCACCCGTTTCTTCTGTTTCTGCTTCTTCCTCCTCCTCTTCTCTTCCTCACTCTACCACCCGTTTTCTTCTTCTTCTCTTCCTCCTCCTCCTGTCCTTCATCTAAGTCTCCCACCCGTTTCTTTTGCTTCCTCCTCCCTCCTCCTTCTCCTCACTCTACCTCTTCTTTTTCTCTCTTCTTCCTCTTCATCTTCCTCCTCTTCTCCTCACTCTACCACCAGTTTTCTTCTTCTTCTCTTCTTTCTCCCCCTCTCCTCCTTCTAAGCCTACCACCCCGGTTTCTTCTTCTTCTTCTCCCCTCCCCTCCTCCTCTTCCTCACTCTACCACGCTTCTGCTTCTGCTGCTGCTGTTGCTTCTTCTTCTTCTTCTTCTTCTTCTTCTTCTTCTTCTTCTTCTTCTTCTTCTTCTTCTTCTTCTTCTTCTTCTTCTTCCTCCTCCTCCTCCTCCTCCTCCTCCTCTTCTTCTTCTTCTTCTTCTTCTTCTTCTTCTTCTTCTTCCACCTTCTCCCTTAACTCTACCACCCCTGTTTCTTCACTCTACCACTTCTTCTTGGATGCCAGGGCGCTCAGGACATCGTTGGCTCCTGGGTTTTTGGAGGGGGTGTGTGTGCATGGTTCATGGGTGAACTTTTTTTGCAGAAAGTGGGGTTGAGGGGAGTGACAGATCCTGCTCCGTCTCTCTGGTTCCTGTGAGGGAGAGCGAGAGAAAACCGGGGAGGGGCGGAGGGGCCAGTGTGGATGATGCAGGAGGGGCGAAGGGTGGGTGGGTGAGTCTCCCCAAGAAGAACATGAAGAGGGCATCACCACACCTCACACTTCTATATAATAGCATCCTTCCTCAAAGACACTATAAGGATTGAGAGACCCGAGGGAGTGTGTTTGAGGCTTCCACTTCTAGCAGTCTCCTTTTCTAAAACTAGTAATACTTGGATGCTGCTGTTTCCGACCAATGCTGGCCCCAAAGCGGATCTCTAACAGGGATTTCTTGGCAGGATTTCTTCCGAGGTGGTTTACCTTCTCCTTCCAGGGAGGCTGAGAGTGTGACTTGTTCAAAGTCATCTAATGGGTTTCTAGAGCTGAGTGGGAATTTCAAATCTGGTCTTGAAGCCAGGACACCATGTTTTTAGCAGCAATACCAGACAGATTTTTTTAATACAGTAGAGTCTCACTTATCCAAGCTAACTGGGCCGGTAGAAGCTTGGATAAGCGAATATCTTGGATAATAAGGAGGGATTAAGGAAAAGCCTATTAAACATCAAATTAGGTTATGATTTTACAAATTAAGCACCAAAACACCATGTTATTCCACAAATTTGAAAGAAAAAGTAGTTCAATATGCAGTAATGTTATGTTGTATTTACTGTATTAACGAATTTAGCACCAAAATATCATGATATATTGAAAACATTGACTACAAAAATGGCTTGGATAATCCAGAAGCTTGGATAAGCGAGGCTTGGATAAGTGAGACTCTACTGTATATTGTAATGCAATGACATTTTGAAAATTATAATCTGCCAGAATCATATTGGTTAGCCCTACTAAGTAGTTGACCAAGCACTGATATCTATTGTTGATTGACCAGAGAGCACTGAAGCAAATCTAATTGCTTTAATGGGTCTCTTCTAGCAGCCTCCCTTTAAGGCAGTGGAAATGTTGTGAGCTGGAGTTCCCATTTTAGAAGAAAGGTGGATGGAAATCAAATTTTTAAAAAATAGCTACTAAGTCAAACTGTGCCAGGGCTTGTGGGAGGGATTCATTTATGACTACAGTCCTTACACTTACTTTGGTCCCAATGTATTCAAAGGATTTAACTTTGGAGCACATGTGTTAACAAATTGGGTTGCTGTGAGTTTTCCCGAGCTGTATGGCCATGTTCCAGAAGCATTCTCTCCTGACATTTCACCCACATCTATGGCAGGCATCCTCAGAGGTTGTGAGGATGCCTGTCATAGATGTGAGTGAAACATTATGAGAGAATGCTTCTGGAACATAGCCATGCAGCCCGGAAAACTCACAGCAACCCAGTGATTCTAGCCATGAAAGCCTTTGACAACACATAGTTAACAGATTACTCTACAATATCTTGAAAATCTCACATACAGTTCTGCAAGAATTGGGAAAGGTGCCCTAGGGGCTGGGGAATGGATCCAAGTCATCTTCATTATTGCTATTGTGTCATTATCATTATGGGATAAAAGGAGAACAGAATGGTTATCCAATTAGAGGAAGGATAAAGGTATTCATTATCTATAGTGCAAGTGGAGACCACATTCCTACCAATATTTCTTTACCCATATTTGAGTATCCTACGGGAGTGATAAAGTGGAATAGAAATAATAATAATAATAATAATAATAATAATAATAATAATAATAATAATAATGCTTTCATGTTGGCGTTTAACCAGAAGGAAAGCAGTTTAGAGAAAATAACCATCACCACATTTGTTGCTGTGAGTTTTCCGGACTGTATGATCATGTTCCAGAAGCATTATCTCCTGATGTTTTGCCCACATCTATGGCAGACATCCTCAGGGCCAGCTAACACCTCCCAACAAAGGATTTCCCTAGGCAGGAAGCAGCCAGACTTTGAAGCTGCAAAGCTATTAAATGCTAATCAAGCATGCCAACTGCAACATTCACACTTGCCTCAGACAAGAGTTCTTTCTCTCACCCTGGACATTCCACAGATATATAAACCTCACTTGCCTAGTTTCTAACAGACTTCACAACCTCTGGGTATGCCTGCCAGAGATGTGGGCAAAACCTCAGGAGAGAATGCTTCTGAAACACGGCCATACAGTCTGGAAAACTCACAGCAACCCAGTGATTCCGGCCTTGAAAGCCTTCGACAACACAGTGGCACATTTTCTTTAAGTTTTGAATGGTCATGTCTACTACACCCAATATTTCGACTGAGAAGTCCCAGAATGCAGCCACCTGCTGTCATGTGCAGAGAGCTGGCATAAAAGGACAAGCAAAAACATTATAGCAGGGATGAGATCAAGCATGAAAATGAAGATGGAGGAAATTTCTGATGAGAACTTTATTCACTGGCTATAGTTTTTCCTGCCTTTGTTAGAACGAGCTTTCAGAGTTCTCCTCTCTAAGGTGGTTGAGAAACAATGAAAGGTCCAAGGTCACCTAGACAATGCTCATGGTAGCAGAATCTGGATTTCCTACTTCCCAATACTCTAACCATGCAATCACACTGATTCGATTGGTTTAAGGTGCAAAAGAGGCTAAACAGAGGACCATGCATCTCTGCCCATAACTTTAGGCACACACTAGGGCAGTTTGGCAGTGAAGAAAATCTATATATGATTAGAGGCTGCCTTTCCTTTGTTCCTATCACCTTCCTTTTTCTATATAGTTTATATGAAAAACAAATATCTTAACACTGTTGAAAGGAAACAGTGAAGGGATGTCACAGTAAGAGATGGGCCGTTGGTTATGGGGATGATAGGCATTTGAGTTTGAATGCAAGAAGCAGATGTCAGGACTTGACCACAAGATCTGGCATTATGGCAGGAGTTTGAGAGGAAAATCCTAGTTCCCATGACCAGGCATCTTTCTTGACATTATACCAAGAGATCAATAGAAAACAGGCAAAGAATTGGAAAATATCATACTTGGATTACAGCTCCCAGAATCCCCCAATCAAGATAGTCACTGGGTAGGAGATTCTGGGGGTTATAGCCTCAGGTTCATAGCTATGATGATGGAGGAATCTGGAAACTGTAATTCAAAAAGTAACATTTCCAAGCTGTGATTCAGTTCTGGTATCCATTTTAAGGGTGAGTTCTGAGATGAATTAAATAGTCTTCACATGCTCACAAGCTGAGAATGTGAAGAGAGTGTGTGCAAAATTTTATGTACTTCATAATCACAAGCAAGCCACCTTAGGAACTCGGAGAAGAGTTTCTAATATGTATTTTTTATTTTGTTTAATATATATATTGAAAACTAGTACCACTGAGTTTGTGTGCAGAGCATCCTACAGTCACATGTATAAAGTTTTCAAAATTATTTGACTGCGGTGGAGACAGAGTAGAATAAGACAAGAATAGTAAAAAAAAAATGGATATGAATGACTTAGACTTTTTTGATGTTCCATTTAATTCCTATATATTCATGTGGAGAGCCGTGCAAAGTCTTTATGAAAATGGTACTCGAAGAAAGAAAAAGAGGCAAGCAATGGAGGGAAGTGTGGTTGTCTTGGTAAAGCTTAGGGGCAGAAGTCCATAATCCTTTCAGCAAAAGGAGCAGAATGGCTCACAAATGCAGCAGGTCTGACTTACTAGACGTTACGGTAATTGGAATAATATATATTGTCCTCTCACGGAGGGAGTGGTTGTATAAAGACCATTAAGCCTGGAGACTAAAACCACTTAGCTGCACTTGCTGAAGAGAAGTGCTAGTGAGTGATATGTAGGTTTTTCTGGAAAGGCATCCTGAGCATAAAAGGCATGAAAAGACAGAGGAGGGCATGGTTTCCCAGTGTTGCTAAACCTGGCATCATGAGTACTTTATTATTATTATTATTATTATTATTATTATTATTATTATTATTATTATTATTATTATTATTATCTTTTTAAATGCGTTAAGCATTGTCTGTAACTCCTCTGCCTGTCTCCCCAAGCAGTCTCTGGCTGTAGGAAGCTGAGTAGAATCCATTCCTTCCCATGTTGGGGGTAAAAGCTCAAGATGCCATGTTTCCTACCATAATTGAGTGTGGGATGGGAAAGGGGGAACTTTCTTGAAGAGATCCTGTAAAGCCGCATTTCTCAACCTGGGGGTCAGGACTCCTGGGGGTGGGTCGCGAGGGGGTTTCAGAGGGGTCGCCAAAGACCATCAGAAAACATATTTCTGATGGTCTTAGGAACCCAAATCCCTCCAGTATTTTCTGTTGGTCATGGGGGTTCTGTGTGGGAAGTTTGGCCCAATTCTATCGTTGGTGGGGTTCAAGGGGCTTCTTGATTGTAGGTGAACTATAAATCCCAGCAACTCCCAAATGTCAAGGACTATTTCCCCCAAACTCCACCAGTGTTCAAATTTGGGCATATTGAGTATTTGTGCCAAGTTTGGTCCAGATCCATCATTGTTTGAGTCCACAGTGTTCTCTGAATGTAGGTGAACTACATCTCCAAAACTCAAGAACAATGCCCACCAAACCCTTTCAGTATTTTCTGTTCATCATGGGAGTTCTGTGTGCCAAGTTTGGTTCAGTTTCATTGCTCTTTGATTGTAGGTGAACTATAAATCCCAGTAACTACAACTCCCAAATGACAAAATCAATCCCCTCCCAACCCCACCAGTATTCAAATTTGGGCATATCGGGTATTTGTGCCAAATTTGGTCCAGTGAATGAAAATACATCCTGCATATCAGATATTTAGACTTCGATTCATAGCAGTAGCAAAACTACAGTTATGAAGTAGCAACGAAAATAATGTTATGGTTGGGTTGGGGGCCACCACAACATGAGGAACTGTATTAAGGGATCATAATAATAATAATAATAATAATAATAATAATAATAATAATAATAATAATAATAATAATAATAATAATAATTTTATTTTTATACCCCGCCCCATCTTCCCGAAGGGATTTGGGGTGGCTTAGATGTGGCCAAGCCCAGGCAGCAGACAATATAAAAATATAATAATAAAACAAGTCAATCAACAATAAAACAAATCATAAAACAAATGAGGTCACATACAATAAATATACTATGATAAAAATCTTGGGTTGGCTCCAAAAAGAACTGGGCCAAAAAGTGCAAGTAGTGTCAGTTACAATCAGGGAGAGGTAGATACCAGAGCTATTGTTCCCATTAAATGGCATTAGGAAGATTGAGAACAACTGCTGTAAAGTATCTAATCCCAGAGTAAGACAAAGTCGGACAACTGATTCAGAGAGTAGATACTGGGGTGGGACAGAAGATGATGGCAAGTTGTTAGAACAAAACTGCATTGTCTAAGAGTCTAGAGCAGGCATGGGCAAACTTCAGCCCTCCAGGTGTTTTGGACTACAATCCCCACAATTTCTAACAGACAGTAGGCTGTAAGAAATTGTCGGAGTTGTAGTCCAAAATACTCTGGAGGGTCAGAGCTTGACCATGCCTGATTTAGAGACAGCCTTCCACATTCACTGGGATTAGGAACACAGGATGCCCACGAAAGTGGGAAAAAAAACATGAATAAAGAAATTGTTGGGATGTTTTGCTGGAGATAACACTTCTCTAGGGATTTCTAGGTCTTCCAGCACAACTCTAAGGTCACCTTCTGCTTGAAGGTGACCATAGAATCGCATTGGAGGACCTAGTAATTCCTAAAAATATATCCTCTTTAAGTCCTACAGCATGATTGAAGGAAACTGACGATAAAGTCACACTGAAGGACTCCGAGATTCCTAGAAATAACATTTAAGCCATATCTATGAACAATCAAATCCACAAAAATCAAAACTGTAAATGTGGAGAGACGACTGAACACTGAACTCCTTGATACATCTAGTGGACAATAGTCTTCTGTTGCCAATTTTGGACTAAGATTCCAGCTACCAATCTTGTCAGCTTCTTGTCTTTCATTTCAGGCGGCTAGAAAAAGTACTTTTTTTGTACTATATCTTGCAGAATCTTCCAGCCAGCACGGTTAGGACTGAGGTGGGAAGTGGGGTTGTAGTAAAAAAATATATCAAATAACTTCCCCAGGCTGTGC
This sequence comes from Anolis carolinensis, assembly GCF_035594765.1. Classification (NCBI taxonomy): domain Eukaryota; kingdom Metazoa; phylum Chordata; class Lepidosauria; order Squamata; family Anolidae; genus Anolis; species Anolis carolinensis. The sequence goes on along the minus strand of NC_085846.1, from coordinate 25,805,075 downwards.
TTGCAAAAGTGTACAACCAAGATGATAAACAGAAAATGTTACCAAACTAAAAAAAATATTCCAGAAATCAAAATATCTTCAAGTGCCAAGAGTACAGAAAGATATATTCAATTAAAATGTTCCACAACATGTTCAGTCCCAAGTTCGTGCACACACACAAGAGAAAGTCTAATGTGCATAATTTCCGGAAAACGCCCTCATGCCAGAGGGGCATTGGGATAATACACTCTGAAAACGGAAGCATGGAGCAGAAATGGGAGAGTGCCTGTTATTGGGCTATCCATCTTTCGAAGCTACACAGAAGCTTTTGATCTATGCAGGATGCTTCTTCAGCATTCTGCTGTTCCAAAAAAGCAAAAGATGACGAAGAGTAACAGTGGCATGTTTCAGAATCTGACTCAAGCTAATCTGGTTTTAGCAAGAAAGGGAAAGGAGGGTGAGAAAGAAACAAACTACACTTTCATGCAAGGATGGGCGAACTTTGGCCCTGCAGGTGTTTTGGACTTCAACTCCCACAATTCCTAACAGCCTGCCAGTTGTTCTAATGGCACTTCGTTTTTGTTGTTAACTATTGTCAATTCACTTTGATTATGACAACCCTATGGTAACCCCTTTCCCCAAACTAATCTTTCCATGAAAACCCATGGTGAGTTTCCATGATGAGTTTGCTTTAGAGTAGACTTAAGTAAAAAAAAGAAAAAAAAGAAGGAACACAAGAAAAAAATGATAATGAGACTTCTGAGTCAGCAGCCCTGCTTAGGCTTTGCAAGGGTTGTGTCTTGCTTGTTTGAGTCTACCCATCTGTACTAATGGCACTCCCACTATTTGACAATGGGGTAAAGTCTCAGATTTAATCCTCAAGATTTCCTATTAAAATAAATGATAAGTAGATATTGGAAAAGGGCTCTGCCTGAAGCCAGCTGGAATACTTGAAGGGTGAATTTTGGCCCTCCGGATGTTTTGAATATCAGGTCTCACAGTCTCTCACCACTGATCATACTGGTGAGGGATCCTTGGCAATGGCCTCCAAAACAACTGGAGGCTTGAAGGAACAGATAAAGCTCAATTGAGTTGAGCAACATTCCAACCTGGTACAAGGCAATGCCATCTTGTGCCAGTTCTTTCCAAGCCGTGGTTCTCTTGTCGTGCCCACCAAATTCATGGTACAATAGTTTCACATTATCCCATGGACCAGATATAAATTACCATTTCAAAGCAAGGCTCAGAGGAGAAGATGGGAGAAAGAAAAACCAACAAAAATACTATATATTGTCCCCTTAGTGGAGAAAAATAGTGTGGCATAACATAATAAACATAAATGTAATAATAATATAAGTAAAGGTAAAGGTTTCCCCTGACATTAAGTCTAGTCATGTCCGACTCTGGGGGTTGATGCTCATCTCCATTTCTAATCCAAAGAGCCAGTGTTGTCCGTAGACACCTCCAAGGTCATGTGGCCGGCATAACTGCATGGAGCACCGTTACCTTCCAGCTAGAGCGGTACCTATTGATTTACTCACATTGGCATGTTTTCAAACTGCTAGGTTAGCAGAAGCTGGGTTTAACAGCAGGAGCTCACCCCATTCCCTGGATTCGAATTAGGAAATTCAGCAGCTCAGTGGTTTAACCCGCTGCGCCATCACGGGGTCCCTTATAATAATATACTTGAGCATAAATCAAAAATTATTTGTCAAAAATTGATCCTCCCAAAACCTGGGTCAATTTGTACACAGTCAGTGTGGTATGTCCATCTGCTGTGGCAGCACTTCTGGCCCTTGGTAATACTTTCTCAAAAACTGGTGATGGTGGGGCAGAGAGCAGAGGTGATGATGGGTGCTTCTTTCAAGCTGTCTTGGTATTGACAAGGTTCCAAGAGTCCAAGAGCTTAGTACAAGAAAGGATAACCTGAAAGAAGCAAACCTCTCTGTTTTGTCTCTGGTGGAGCCCTGTGCTGAACTCCAAAGTTTACTCTCGACTTATCCAAAGGCCACATCATAATGTTGGCCCCAAACCTGTCCTTGAAGTTGTCTTATACAAAAGTATCTTTTTCACTTTGGTACCTCAGATGTTAGACATGTTTCTGGGTATATTTGACCTGCTGATTCCAAAAATGGTACCTGTTTTCCTCTATCAGCTCTAGTTTTTGAGATACAAAACATATGCCATATACTAGTTGCCATATGCTTGCCCATGAAGAATCATGATAATCATACCTAAGAAACTAAAGCTAATGCAATCTATCCAATGCAAGTTTCTGAATCAGGGCCCAAAATCAGCCCAACTTGTGCCGTGTTATCATTCTTTGTGCTAATAATAGCTAACTAACATATCCCATCTTGATAGTATGGTGGAGAGACTGCAGTGCCACTTCAAGGACATATGTTACTATTTAACAAGGAGATTATTCATTCGGCTGTGTTGTGTATATGTTTACAAACAATGAAAAAGATACGTGGCTTAGCCCTGGAAACACATTTGGTCAGCTAGTTAATGTTAGGCTTTGAAATTAATGGATTTACAGAGATGCCCATTAGATGGCTACGTGTATTACTTCAGTTGTGAAGCATGTAGCTAAACATTTCTCTCTTCCTACAACTTTTTTTTCCATTTTTCTACAGCCTTGACTGGTTAGAGCAAAAACAAAACTTTGCCAACATCCATAAAGGAGAAATAGGCATATTGAAGAATGGAAGTTATAACAAGGATACAAATTATATATCAAATTTTATTGTTTTCCCGGGTACTATTGGATAATCTGGGCGGAGGTCAAAAGAGGGCACCAGATAGCGAAGGATAATCCATTTTATGGGTGGGGGGGGGGGGGGGGTGGAAGCATAAAATCATTTTCCTCTGATGTCCTGTTATTCCAACCACCCATGTCGTCATGGTGGAAACAACTCTTGTGTATGACATGGGAAGGGGGGGGGGGGGAGAGGGAAATAACCAGCAAAAACGGGGGAAATGGTTTTCCTCCTTCAACTCCCCTCCCTGTAAAATGGACTATCCTTTCACTATCTAGTGCCCTCTTTTGGCCTCTGCCTGGATAACTCAACAGTATCTTGTCCCTGAGCAGCCATGCACTACTGCCATTGCCAAAACACAGAGTTGTAAATCTCACTTAAAGTTTCTGTTGTTATTTCATTATACTTATCTACTACTAGAAACTTTAATTAAAGAAGTATACTCCCCCCCCCCCACAATTGAAAAAAAATCAAAATTACTTTTAAAATGTGTCTGCTGTTAAGGATGTGTACATTTTAGACATATTTAAAGCAAAAATAATACAGTGAGCATTTATAAACTATATACATAACATTTTCTTTTTTTTAAAAAAGACACACAAAAGCATGCCATAGCTAATAATATCAGTGGCCATATCATACCCCACACTGGCCAAGAAAATATTATCAGTGAAAATAGGCATACTTAGAAAACTCTGCATCATCCTGTTATCAGTTAATTCCATACAATTTCGGGGGGAGGCATAAGAACATAAACCAGATTAGATCAAAGGTATACATAGTTAAGTGCTCTGCTTCTACAACTTCAACAACAGTCTGGAATAAATACTGCATGGAGGCTTGGAAAAGTGCAAGTTGTAGCCACTGACTTCAATGTCAGTGAAAGGATGATGAATCCACTCTGCTATCCAGAGTGCTGAATCTGCTTTAGAGATAGAATTCAACACTTTTGATGGCTTCTTAAAAGTTTGAACTAAAACCCAAAACAGATTTACTTACATACTGAAATGAAAGTGTTTGGCTGTCACTGAGCACAACAGCAGCACTCTATAGCCTGTTAGTATTAGTGACATGTGCATGCACAAGCAAACTAAAATGTGTCCTTTTGTGGGCAGGACAGAGTGGGCTATTCCCCTCCCCCACACACACATACTGCAATATCCCAAAACATTATCTTCCCTATCAGCTGTCAAGCCCCAAGATGCTGTTGCTGCTTACTACTGGAACAAGAAGGGAAAGAAGAGGCAATCCAGACCATCAAGATATGGCTACTCTGGGCTACAGATGATGTTTTTTCATTCATAAGCACACTTTCTTTTTTCCCTCCCACTGAGCTACTTCATGGTCTGAATCGCTTCCCCTCCACAACAATAGTCAGTTTCAGCCAGTTTTGAGTAAATGTGAGGTTGGAAGAGAAGGACCTGCAGCTCTCGAGCAGAATTATGCTGTTCTATAGGATCTCAGCCTGATTGTCCCCCTCTGTTTCAGTAACCACACTATTTCAGGGAACTGGAAGATGTAGTCCAAACATTTCCAGATCCTGTAAAGCAGTGATTCCCAAAGTGGGTGCTACCGCCCCCTAGTGGGCGCTGAAGTAATCCATGGGAGCAGTGATGGCCACAGGTACATATATCTTTCTGTTTAATTGCTATTAAAATTTTAAAATTAATTTCCAGGGCACTGAGTAATATTTTTTCTGGAAAGCGGGCAGCAGGCCAAATAAGTTTGGGAACCACTGCTGTAAAAAGTGCCCTTTTTTGTTGTGTGCCTTTAAGTCATTTCCAGCTCATGGTGGTCCTAAGACAAACTATCATGGAGTTTTCTAATCAGCAAGACTTGTTCAGATGAGGTTTGCCTTTGTGAGGCTGAGTGAGCGTAACTTACCCAAAATCAACCACTGGGTTTCCATCACTGAGTCGGGATTGGTTTCTAGAGCCATTGTCTGATGCTCAAACCACTACACCAGACTGGGTCTTTGAATTTGCTTATTTATCTGGAAATTTTGAAATAACAACACTAGAAATAGAAATAAAATATATTTCACTGTGTTGCTTCAGCATATTGTCTATAGGCTGCTCATTCTTTTTATGGTTCTTTCAACTAGACAGGCTTTGAAACAGAGAACATCTTCAAACAGAGGACTTGGAAGGGCTAGGAGAGAACTATGAGTAAAACCAGGGAGTTGCTGGTTAGCTGGATCAATGGTCTGACTCAGTGTAAGGAAACATCCTGTCTTCCTTGGGGAATTGCAATCCAAAAGCATCTGGAGGCCCATATGTTGTCCAGTCCTGCTCTGATCAATGCTCTGAACCATCCTTGATAGAATAGCTGAGTCCACCCCCTTTCTTCCTATGTCATTTCCCCCAACGTCTCTAATTTCTATACTGCACAACACAGTATCAGCATTTGTTAGATGATACAGAGTTGCCTCCATCTTCTGACAGATACTGCTCCTAGCAACCTCCTGACACCTGGGATTAATTTATAGCACCTTAGAGGCTAATTGATTTATTGCAGTTAGAACTGTCAAAAGGCAACATCTTACTTCCTCCAAAGCGTAAACACAGAAGGCACTGGATATATAATTTACAGAGCTTGTGGTACAATGGAGACCAAATTGAATCAGTAAGATGACAACCAGTCACTAGTAACTAGAATTCAGAAGTGCACCTCATTACCTGAAATGTTTAGCACCATAGAAAATCCCTCCAGGATAGGTGAGGGAAATGAGCACAAAATTGCCATGGGAGAGCTCAACTGGAGAAACTGACCAGGATTCATATCCTTTTCCTGAGAAATATAATCGAATCATGGAAAGTATTACAACTCGGCAGGCGCCCCTTCCAACTGTTCTTGTGAATTCTTCTTGTTCAAGCAGAACGACCCCGGGGTCAGAAATAGCACATACAGAGGGGAAAGTAGTTTATGAACAGGTCCTTTCCTGCATTTAAAGATCTTGACAGGGGTGGGAAATCACAGTGGGTTGTCATCTTGAATAGTAGTTCAGCACATGGTTGGCCAAAGTGGAAATGGAAAGGAAATGAAAAGATCGATTAGTCTACCAGGGGTTAGTAACCACTTTGTGAACCCATTGCCCCTTATAGAAGGGGGATAAAATTGAAAACTCCTCATTCCTCAGACGAACCAAAATAGTAGCTGTTATTACTAGGCATTGTTCATCTCATGCAATATGTTTCCATTGGCTCTTGGCACAACTTAATGTGACAGGTCCTTGTTTATGTCCATCTTACAGATGGGAGAACTGTGACTGAGAAATGACGGTTCTTCCAGAGCTTTTTTGTTTTGTTTTTGCAGTACAGGAACCAGCATTTACAAGCCAGCACGGCTATTACTGATGCTGGTTAGTAGCTTCTAGGAGCTGCAGTCTTGCCTTGCAATGAGTCAAAGGCAGAGATTGGAATTAATTTCCATATTGTAGTAGATCAAAAGGGGATGCAGAGAACACATTGTATTGAAATTTATTTCAAGTCATCTGAATCTCAAGAAAGTATCTGAAGCTTGTGCTCAGGCAATGCTGAAGGGAATGTTTGCATAATGACTCACTCAGAGGCATGTCTGCAGTGCTAAAAACACAGTTGCCCCTGTGTAGATGCATACATTGAGATCCTGGTTTACACAAATCACATTTCTTCATGATGAGCACATTTTGGCCAGGCCAGCAGTCCAGTATGGCCCCGCCAGCAAATATGAGCCACCCAGAGCTGGCCCTAACATTTGACAGAGTGGAGCAACTGCCTCAGGCAGCAAATGCCTGAAGGGAACAATGGAAGCCCACCCTCCAATTCTTCTTGCATTCTTCCCACCATGCTATGAGTTGGGATGGGGAAACACAAGGCCTGCCCTGCACACCAAGCATAACTTGCCTAAAGTAGTCATCAGGAGACATAACTTTCCCTTCTTCTTCAGTGCATTCCATGCCTAAATTATTCTGTGACCTATGTCATTGTTGTTCTTGAGTGCTTGGAGACTGGGGAAGCTGGTATGTTGTGATGACCAGCCCCAAAATAATTTGAAAATTTTGTTCTTTGGAGAAATCCTGGGATTCTCCAACCAAACGAGGAATTCTAGGAATTATAGCCCTAAATATTAACATTTCCATACTTGGACTCTGAGATCAGATAATGGGAGGCAGATTCTCTGGCCATTTTATTTCAAATTATAGCCTGATCTAGAAATTGGGAGGCCTGGATTCCTGAGACTTTTGTCTCTTCCATCTACCTACTTCATGTATATATTCCATCTCAGTTTCCTCTCACCATCTGCAACCCCCTTTCTCTATGGGAAAGAGAAATAACATTACTGGTTTACATTACAGAGTTGCAACAGTTGTAGCAGTAATGTACCTATCAAAACACATTAAATAAGGCAGTGTATGTATACTTAAGTGCATATCAACTGAGTCTATATAAATGAGTTGCATGCATTCTTCTGTGCTATATAACTCCAGTGAAGATCTGAAAGAGTGCAATGCGATGAATGTCAACTGTGTAATTTGTATAGACATTTAGAGCCAACATGGTGTAGTGATCTGAGTGTTGGACTATGACTCTGGAGACTTGAGAGTCTATGAAAAACACAGGGTGACCTTAGCAAGTTACAGTCTCTAAGCCTCAAGTTGAAGGCAATGAAAAACCACTTCTAAACAAACATTGCCAAGAAAATCCTGTGATAGGGTCACTAGAGTCACTGTTGATTGGAAATGACTTGAAGGCACATAACAACACATGCACTCCTTTCAGTTTTCTATATAAAGGAAGTATTTCCCAATATCAAAATTCTCAGTTTAATATTTATTTTGTTATATTTTATCCTTGTTATGTTTAAAACTATGCATTTCCCCTTTTGACCTGGGACAGCAAGATATGTGGTGCCTGAATTAGCCAGTAAACCCAAAGTTTGGTTGGGGTTACTGGCTAAGACATTGGGAATGGCAGTTGAAATAACATCGTATTTCCCATCCCAGTAGAGAAAGGAGGTGATAGATTCATACAATCTCGCTTAAAAGAGACCCATTGAAATAAAGGCTGCTCAAATGAGTAGTATGAAATTTGTCGTTAACAATGATTTTCAATGGATCTACTCTAGATATGATGACATCTGAATACAGTCATCTGGAGCCTGTTTGAATCCTGGGATGGAAATCTCATTTTTAAAAGTTAGCTGGCAAAATACAATGGTAACATTTTCCAGCTGCTTTGAGAAAGTTTTAAGCAGCCACCATACACAGAAGTAGGGATGCTATAGTACGTACATTTCCAACGGAGAGGGTGAATGTGTAAGTGTGCATATACATGAAGCAAGACTCAATTATACTCCTATGGCTGGACCACAATGACTTTTTAAAGGTTTGTTTCTGAAATTATTTAAATGTGAAGCATTTCTGTTTTTTCCTTTACGCATCACCAAAACTTCCATGTTGACCTTGTAGAGTCAACTACCTAAAGGCTTATTTGACTTCTTAAAAAATCCCTAAGTATGAAATGAAAGATCTCTCTCTTTCTCAGTTAATGAATCTCATGGATGAAAAGAAAAAGAACAATCAAAACATGAACCCAACTTAAAAAGCAATTAAGGGCTCAGCAAAGATGTCACTCTCTCTTTCTTTCTCCCTCTTCATTTTGTTCCACTTGTCAGAATGCTTTATGGGGTTAATACTTTGGCTTTGTCAACAGGACTTGTGTTAATAGCAAGCACATTGGGATGGGACTAATGCAGAACAGGTGCCCTCCCCAAGGAGTGCTATCTTTGGTGGGGACGTAGGAAGGTATTGGGCACCGTGGAAAGCCTCAAGTCTAAAGTACTTGTACAATATAAGCCTGTTTTAAAAATCTGGATGTATAGAGAAAGATATATCTTCAACACCGTTGAACAATTTGGATGATCTGTGTGCATGAGAAAGAGAAACAGACTGTAGGGGAAGCACTCTCTCATTCTGCTGTTCTCTTCTCAGGATAGTTTTTCCTGAGAGGAATACATTAAGGACTCAATTTCAGCCAACAGGGAACTCTGAAACTTATTTCAAGTAGAGAAGACAATCCCTGGGAAATGTGAAACACCTGTTCTCTCTCTCTCTCTACTAGTTAGACCACTTTATCCAACTTTTTTTTACCTCATGAAAGGATTGTAAGTCTAATGGTCCTATTTTTTTTAAAAATCAATACAGAATTAACCAAATGGGTTGGGAAGCAGGCATATCAAACAAAAGTTATGCCTACAGTATACCACTGAAATCAAGGGAACATACTATTAGTGATGATGACTAACTGCTCAAGGATGCATCTACACTGTAGAATTACTGCAACTTGAACCCATTTTCATTGTCGTGGGTTATGGAATCATGGAAGTTGTAGTTTTACACAATCTTTAGCCTTCTCAGTGAAAGATGGTTGGTGCTTCACCAAACTTCAAAGCCCAGGATTCCATAGCATTTAGTTATTGTGGTTAACTAGTGTCAAACAGCATTCATTATACGGGCTTTATCAGACTAGCATTTTAAAGCAGGCACCCCCTGCATTTTTAGCATCTTCTGCCTCCTGCAGAGCTCTGAGAAATGTAGTTTGAGAAGGCGAAGACCTCTCTAACTGAGAATTCGAAGGCCCTGCCCTGAACTACATTTCCCAGAATTCTGCAGAAGACGCCAAGAATGCAGAGGTGCCCGCTTTAAAACGCTAGTCTGATAAAGCCCTTTATGTAGATGCATTGTCTACATTCTACATGTAGCTGTTTCCAACCCATTGTGCTTCTCGGTATATGGAGTGTATTTTCTTTCCTCACAGCATTACAAGAATTGGTCAATTGCAGACCTCGGCGAAGATGCACAAGCTAGGGCTCTTTCTGACTAGAGTTTGGAAAAGTTACCTTTTGGGGGGGAACCACAACTCCCAGAACTGTCCTATCAGCAAGATTTGATTGCTGGCACCATGGTCTAAAAAGCAAAGCAAAATTCCTACTTTTTTCAAGCTCTTTGCTAAACATCCTGGTTTAGTGGCCCACTGATAGACCTATCCTACATGCCTGGTTTTCAACACAGCAGGTCAAGATGACTATGTTTGCTGCAGATCTGTCTCAAGGGAGATATTATGGATCAGTGAAGGAGCACCTAGTCAGTATGTAGCAGATTCTATATTCTCAGTCTATTATATTTCTAGGACAACCTGTGTCCCTTCATTTGATGTTGGGCTGCAACTTTCAGCAGGGCAAGCCAACATAACAAATGAAGACTGGTAGTGAGAGATAAATACAATAGCAACGAGAACATGTCAAGTAGTCCAGCCTTGACTTGAGGATGGTCAGATCAATCTAGCATACATTCTCTCCAACCCATTTCCTCATCTCTATGGAAATTCTGTGTTTTTAAACAATCCAGGTGTTTTTCCAGAGACATGGACATTTGCATGCAGTTTTTTATGTTCTTTCCTGGAATGTAAATTTTGTGTAAACATTTCTCCTAAATTGTTGTATCTTATCCTTTCCGAACTAAACATTTGGCATGTGTTTCTTTTGCCGAAAGAACTCTATCATAACATTTAGAGAACGGTGAAAAGGTGAAAGCTAGGGCAATCTAGTCTCTGCATTTGTTTAGGAAGCAACCCTCTTTGTACTACCTGAACTATACATTAATATGTACCTTCAAGCCACCTGTCAATTTATGTGTCCCCATGAATTGCATAGAATTTTCTTAGGTAATGGATATTGTCTACCTCTGAAATATAGGCTACAGCATCTGATATTTCTTGACAGTTTCCTGCCCAAGTACTAACCAGGGCTGATCCTGCTTAGCTTTTAGGGGAAGGTAGGATCTAGTGACACCAGGATATTTAGGAATAAACAACACAAAAAGACCAATTTAAGTTGTTTGAAGGAAAGGTGCTGTGTACATTGAAATGGTGATGATGATTATGATGATGATGGCTGGAATGCAGAATATGTACAAAGTGAAAATACATGAAGGAGGGTCTTACCCATCAGAGTGGGGACCTCGGTGGCGCAATGGGTTAAACCCTCGTGCTGGCAGAACTGCTGACTGAAAGGTAGGTGATTCGAATCCAGGGAGCAGGGTGAGCTCCCATCTGTAGCTCCAGCTTCCCATGTGGGGACATGGGAGAAGCCTCCCACAGTAAAACATCTGGGCATTCCCTGGGTAATGTCCTTGCAGACAGCCAATTCTCTGACACCAGAAGCAACTTTCTCAAGTCGCTCCTGACACACAAACCCCATCAGAGTAGATTTCCAAAATAGTGTGATTTTAGGAGAATTGGACTGGACTTTGAGAGGTCCACCTTCTAGAAGACCTGTTACATAGTGTTATTGTGCAGATGTAGTGAAAAACAAAGCCCTATACCCCACCTTAAGCTCTTTTGAACAAAGCCAGAATAAAATGCATCTAATATAACTAATTAACCAACCAAACAATCAATACGAGTGGATTGAACACAAGCCTACCTCAGCATAAAATAGACTTAGATATTGATGAAACACTCCAATGACAGACCTTCAGGCAAGCCATTGTTACAGTAACTCTCATTTTAAGAAAATTGTAACCTGAACAGGAACCAAAAATGGCTTTCCAATGTTTCCCTTGAGACCACTACTGAAAATGAATGATGTTAAGCCCTGTGGTTACTTTCCCTTACTTTTCTTTAAAGGAACTGCCTTTAAGTAAAGGATTATTTTCTATAAAATGGGATATGTGGCCAATCTAATGCTGATGTTCTTTTATGACAGTGATTCTCAACCTGTGTGTCCCCAGATGTTTTGGCCTTCAACTCCCAGAAATCCCAGCCAGTCTACCAGCTGTTAGGATTTCTAGGAGTTGTAGGCCAAAAACATCTGGGGACCCACAGGTTGAGAACCACTGATCTATGAGAAAATTAGGTAACTTGTAGCCTATGGGCTCCATCTAGCCCCAAGACTGTTTTAAACCCCTCCAGAACTCTCCCATTTTCATCCCTCCTCAACATTTTGATTACTGTCTACCAAAATGGAAGAAGATACACTCTTATTCTAGATAAACAGACCCTTCATTGCTATACAGGAGATAGGCATCTTTATTTTTATGAAGCACAACTAGGTTGGAAAGCACTGTAAGGATTAATTTTGTTCGTCAGTAAAATTTACCTTTTTCCTATCCTAGAGGTTTACAGGCTCTATAAAACTCTTGCAATATATTTCCCTGCCTTCCAAGAGGGAAAAAATATTTATTTGTAAACTAACTCTTATTTACAAGAGACAGAAAATACCTCTAAAATCCACCCAGCAGCAGATTATTATAAAGCCTTTTGAGAGTACTATATATATTTCAAATTATTGAGTCCCTGGATTCTTGGGAAGTTCATGTCCTTCCTCACATTATGGAATAAATTGTGAGAATGCAATTTTCTCCCACATGCAGTAAGACTATTAGTAGCATCATCCAGTTTTAAAGCCAAGGAAACTGTTTTGAGGATGGTTTATTGAGGCCAACTTCTTGCAAAACTAATTTTGGTGCATTTGGCTGTAAACTTGCTCGAGCAAGTTCAGACCTGCCAATGAGAGTTAAAATTATTTTAGCGTTACAGATTTTAGCAACATTTCAGGCATCAGGATTTCACATTTTGTAAATGTTTGAATTTCATTTTTGTTTTCAAAAAGGTCCTTGAATTTAACCCAACGTGTTGTCGAAGGCTTTCAAATCTCACAACCTCTGAGGATGCCTGCCATAGATGTGGGTGAAACATCAGGAGAGAATGCCTCTGGAACATGGCCATACAGTCCAGAAAAACATAAATTTAACCCAATTAACCAAGCAGTACCAACTGTGAAATCATTCCTGATCTTAATCCAGATTGTAAAAGAACTATCCCAAAGTTCTAAATCTCATGCGCAAAATGGGTTCAGCAACTTGGATCGCTCATTTAAACTTCAGACTAAAATCCAGACTGAATTCACAACCTAACTGATATGGGAGATGCTAGCTGCTATGGAAGACAACAAAATCTTGTTGGAAGTAATGATTTCAAATTGGATGTGCAAGAGCTTCCATTGGCGGGAAAGCCATCATATTTTAGTGGAAACCCCATTGGGTTTAATTCTATAATCTCTCAACATATAAACATGCCATCGAATACATAACACAAAATGTTGCAGGGAAAACATTCAAGGCGAATGTAATTCTGGAGTTAGTTAGACAAGTGAAGAATTCCTTCTAATCCTTTTCGCTGGGTTCCACAGAGTTCACCTTAAGAGAGATAAGATTTCAGGAGAAAATGTACCACAGTTTGAGTAGTCAATTGCCTGTCAGCTTCAACACATGGCAAAGAACTAGCTAATTCCACACTTCATTTGAAATACTCTCCAAATTCATGCTTTCCAGCTGTGACTGGAACTAAGATTTATTGCAAGTAATCCCTTAACTGTGCAGGCAGGGACAAAGTGATGTGTTACAAGATAACTTTTGGAGTGCTGAAATAAATACATTTCCAAGGTAATTAAAAACTCCCATGTGCCGAAACCACACATTTCACAGTTGCATCTCTATCTTGATTTCCTGCCAGATTTCACACTGAGTTGGTTTCTGCACTGAGGGTGCATCTACATAGTAGAATTGATGCAGTTTAATGCTGCGTTCACTGCCATGGCTCAATGCTGGGGAATCATGGTCGCTGTAGTTTTGCAAGATCTTTATCTTAACCTGCCCAAAAGTGTTGGTGAATCACAATGCTACATCTCCCAGGATTCCAAAGCAAGATAGCTAAAGTGATGTCAAAGTGTATTAGTTCTACAGTGTAGATGCACACTGAAAGTGGTTATCTTATTTAGACCCTCTCAATCTGCCTTTAGAGGCATCTGACCACTTTTTGTCTCTCTACAGTTTCTTGCTATGAGCTGCTCTTTTTCTAGACAGGAGATACGTAAGCTTAAAACACAAGGAGAACACACAAACATAATAACTCCGTTGCGCTGTCTGCTCTGACTTGCAGTGGCTCTCTAGTGTTTTAAGTACCATTCTTTCATAACATTACCTAGAGAGGCCTGGTGGTCTTTTGGCACCCTTTCATCCAAGTACTAACCAGATCTGACCTTATTTAGCATCTGAATTCAATGAAATCTAGAGATTTCAGGATCATAAGGAGACTCCCCTCTGTTAGGTAATTGTTATGCCAAGTACTTGGAAAGAGGATCAGACACGGGCTTATCTGTTGCAGATTAATTTCCCCTTCCATTTGTTCATCAAGCAGTATCAGACATACAGATGATAAATTTGTCATGGTCATTAAGGAAAAGTAGGAAATAATGACCTAAATCCAATTGCTATTTCCAACTAGGATACATCCGTAGAAACAGTTGGTGAATGGCAAATCAATACTTCTACAAATCCCATTAATTCAATGAGCCTACTCTCATTGGGAATAACAATTACGTTTAGAGCTGTGAAGCTCCCTTATTCTCAATCTAGCAGATGTTTCATTGTGAATCTATGGTAAATTTTTTAGCTAAAGAGATTTTTAACCATTGATTCAAAGTTGGCCAGAGCTGTGAATCTGCGCAAGCGGTGGTCCTCCTGACATTTTAAACCTCCAACTCTCCTCAAACCCAGTCAACAAGGCCAATATTCATCAGTGATGCGATTTGTTGTCTAATATCTGGAGGAGAAATCAGGTCCTTTATATTTGGTTTATAGCATGGGTGGATCATGGGTCTGTTCTTTTATGACCCTTCAGACATCTTGGACTATCTTTCTTCTGTTAATGGAGGTCTTGTGGAAGGGGATACTCAATACCTCCTTCTGCAAGTCCAGAAAAGTACCTATGTAAGTGTGCAACCCCCTGCTAGGCTTTCCTAAGTCATCAATAGGATGTTGCCCTATGTGACCTTGCATACAGTTGTGGAGAATCAGTAATCTCTTGCCTTCTGTTGTCCTTTTCCACAGGGGTCCGCATGGGCCAAGGAGAAATGTTCTACCGGGAAGTACACAGTGAGCGGAGAATGCTGCAAAACTTGTAATATCGGGGAAGGGGTTGCCCAGCCGTGTGGGTTAAACCAAACTGTCTGTGAACCATGCCTGGACAGTAAGTAATACATAAAGAAATCACCTGTGTCCATATACTGTGAAATGTATAGCATCAAAGTTTGCAATCAAAATGTCAAAAGATTCACTATTGATTTAGATTAGGCACAAGATAAGAATTGCTTCTTTAGAGGGAGCAGTATCTTTAATTAATTTCAACCTATTTGTGTTTGCGTATGTTTGTTGTGTTTGCATGCATGGAAAAAGGATCAATCAAAAGGCAGTCCCTTAACAAGTGAAACACTTTGACTTTTAAACACTGTTTATGAATAAACTTATTTCACAATAACCAAATGAACCCTAAACGACTAAACTGAGACGATTGTGCTTAGGACATATCAAAAGTAAAGCTGAAGGCAGTATAAAAGGAAAAGAATCACATTACACTAGACCCTCCTCATTTGAGTTGTTAAAAGTTGTTGTTAAAAGTGGGAAAATTGTGAATAAAAAACTGCTTTCTTTTTTTTTTTACCCAAGAGAGCATTTCTCTTGGAAGTCCTCCAGTGTGTGTCTCCCTCTTTCCATATGAATCAACATATCCAAATTCTGTACAAATTGACATCCACTTTTGCCTTCTTTTTTTAAAGCAGCACATTTCCTTGTTTTTGTTAAAAGGTAAAGGTAAAGGTTTCCCCTGACGTTAAGTCCAGTCATGTCTGACTCTGGGGGTTGGTGCTCATCTCTATTTCTAAGCCGAAGAGCTGGCGTTGTCCATAGACACCTCCAAGGTCATGTGGCCGGCATGACTGCATGGAGCGCTGTTTTTGTTTAGTGATACATAAAGTGACTTTCCAATGAAGTTTTGTTCCTTCCCAGTTTGCTGGCAGATTTCCCCTCACAAATAATAATAATAATAATAATAATAATAATAATAATAATAATAATTATTATTATTATTATTATTATTATTATTATTATTATTATTATTATTATTTTATTATGACACAGCAAACAAGATAGATATGCTGGATTTCATATCACAAAATCACAAGTCGAACACTTCCCAAGTGTCTACGACTGTGTGATGTATTTTCGGATGATGCGTGCAGATCCCAGCAGGGTAGCCTTTTGCAGCTGGCAGATCGTAATTTTGTCAATGTCTATTGTTTCCAAATGCCGGTTGAGATCTTTTGGCACGGCACCCAATGTGCCCATCACCACTGGGACCACCTGCACTGGTTTCTGCCAGAATCTTTGAAGTTCAATCTTGAGGTCCTGATAGCGGCTGAGTTTTTCCTGTTGTTTTTCGTCAATGCGACTGTCACCTGGGATGGTGTCACGACCCAGGCTGCAGAGCACCAATAACCATACACAGAGGCCAAAATCTATCTAATATCTTTATTAAGGAAATATATAAAGTTAATAAAAACAAGTATAGGAAATAGTCCAGAAGTAGACCTTTCAGGAAAGGTCAAAATTAGTCCAAAAAAGCAATGTCCAATATGAAATATTAAGGTCCAAAGTTGTAATCCAATAACCGAAACACTCACTTGCCAAGCAAGTGAGGGGAGATGACAAGGCCCTTTAGTCCATGAACTTGAGCAAGGCTAGGAAATAACTTGATTCTTGGCACACAAAGCTTGATTCAAGGCAACAAGGAAACGAGGAGCAAGAACAAGATCCGTGGTAATTACTTGGCGAGGTCCGGAAAACAAGGCAAGATCCGGGGAGAAAACAAGGCTGAGAACGAAGGCTTGGAACAGGAACAAAGGCTTGAAAGCAGGAGTAGCTGTCCACACACGCTGCTCCGGTAGCTGACGAATTGACTCCGCAAGATTCCTTCGGGAGCAAGGAACCTAAATAGGCCTCGTTTTCCCACCAGAGAACACTTCTCTGGGGAATCAGAAACGAAAGTCAATCTCTGTGTCCAGATGTATGACTCCCTAAAATTTCTCATGGCAGCAGGCTTAATCATCTGAATGCTTTGCTGCAATTCTCAAGCTCCTGCGATTAGCTTGTTGCACTCCTTTTTGCTGGAGATAATAATTACGGCGCGAAAAAGGGGGAGAACTCGACTCAGGGCTTGTTTGGCAGATTTCTGGAAGACAAGCCTCCTGCAGGTGCAAAGACTCAATTTCTGGCTGGGATAGTTCCTTTTCTGGCTGAAATGGTGGAAAACCCAAGTTTTCCTCTTCATCATTCACAACAGCACTAGGAACGGGACTACATGGCCCATGAGTCATCACACTATCCCCCTCCTCAAGCCCCCTCTCAAACTGGGACTCTCTCCCCGAGGCGCGAGGCCGCGGCTTGGCGGGATAGGTCAGATGGAAGCGGCGGGTTAAATCGGGGGCATGGACTGTGGAAGCGTCTTCCCAAGAACGTTCCTCGGGGCCAAAACCCAACCAGTCAATGAGATATTGTAGGCGGCGGCGGTGAAAGCGAGAATCCAAAATGTCCTGAACCTCGAATTCCTCCTCCCCATCCACCAAAACAGGAGTGGGGGCCGGCCGGTCTGCATCAGGGCGCACACCTTCCGCCGGAAGGAGCAGAGAGCGATGAAACACTGGATGAATGCGCATAGAGCGCGGAAGTTGGAGTTTGAAAGTCACGGGGTTAAGTTGCGCCACCACTGGGTAGGGCCCAATGAAACGGGCATCTAATTTCCGGCAAGGGCGATGGGAGGGCAAAAAGCGAGTGGACAGAAGAACCCGGTCTCCTACCTTGATTTCGGGGCCCGGCTGGCGATGTTTGTCAGCGTGGCGTTTATAGTCCTCCTTGGCTTGGTCCAGTTGCTGGAGCAAAAGTTGTTGCACCGCTGTGAGTTCCTGCAGCCAGTCCTCTGCTGCGGGAACTTCTGAGGTTTCAATGACAGGAGGAAAGAAACGTGGATGGAAGCCGTAGTTTGCAAAGAACGGGGTTTCTTTAGTTGAAGCCTGGACCCCATTGTTGTAGGCAAACTCTGACAGCGGTAACAGGGAAACCCAATTGTCCTGCTGGTAGTTCACATAACAGCGAAGGTATTGTTCCAAAGTGGCATTGGTGCGCTCAGTTTGCCCATCCGTTTGGGGATGGTGAGCCGAAGATAAACGAGAGTCTATGCCCAATAGTTTTTGTAGTGCTTTCCAGAACCGAGAGGTGAATTGGGACCCACGGTCTGTGACCAAACTCTTGGGCAATCCATGTAATCTGAAAACATGTTGAAGGAATAGATCTGCAGTCCCTTTGGCCGTGGGAAGGCCATCACAGGGAATGAAATGGGCTAACTTGGTAAAAAGGTCCACCACCACTAGGATCGTGGTGAATCCACAGGAAGGTGGTAGATCAGTGATAAAATCCGCAGAGATTATTTCCCATGGGTGGGATGGGGTAGGGAGGGGATGCAGAAGCCCTGAGGGTCTTTCCCTTCTTGTCTTGGAGCGCTGGCATACTGGGAAGGTGTTGACATATTTCTCCACATCCTTGCGGATCTTGGGCCACCAGAAGTCTCTTAGGATCAAATGCATGGTTTTGAATAGTCCGAAATGCCCTGCTGGCTTGCAGTCATGACACAGACGAAGTGCTTTTTCCCTGCCCGGTCCTGGGGGGATGTAAACATGATTTCTATAGCAAAGTAGCCCATCCTTGAGCGAAAAGGGAAAACGTAGCCCTTGGCGAAGTTGGTCTTGTGCCCAAGCATCTGCTTGCTGACTAGCCCTGATTTCCTGAGCACAAAGGGGCCCTGGAGTAGAGGGAGTTGATTCAATGGGAGTGGATTTGGTGTTTCCCACTGTGAGCGTGGCAAAGTTCTCGGGTTGTAGCAGCTGGGACTCAAAGGTCTCCTTGCGCCCTGCAGCGTATTCCGGTTTCCGTGACAGGGCATCTGCTTGCTTGGTCTGGGCTGGGGTTACATAATGAATTTGGAAGTTAAAACGTTCAAAGAATAAAGCCCAGCGTTGTTGCCTCTGATTTAGCTTGCGGGCAGTTCTTAGATGCTCTAGATTCCGATGATCAGTATGGACTTCAATGGGATATTTGGCCCCTTCTAACCAATGTCTCCAAGTTTCAAAGGCTGCCTTTATGGCCAAAAGTTCTTTTTCCCAAATAGTGTAATTTCTCTCTGGTGCAGTCAATTGACGGGAATAAAAGGCACAAGGATGGAGATGATCTCCCACTGGTTGTAGGAGTACAGCCCCAATCGCCACATCGGAGGCGTCCGCCTGCACGACAAAAGGGGTTTCAGGATCTGGATGCTGAAGGATTGGCTGGGACGTGAATAATTTCTTTAGTTGCTGGAAACCTTTCTCTGCTTGATCTGTCCAGCGGAAAGGCTGTTTCCCACGGATGCAGCTGGTGATTGGGTCAGACCAGCGGGCAAAGTCTGGAATGAACTTGCGGTAGTAGTTCGCGAACCCCAAGAATCGTTGCACCTCTTTCTTGTTGGTTGGCGCCCGCCATTCCAATACTGCTGTGACCTTTGCCGGGTCCATGGTGAGCCCTAGTGGCGAGACACGATATCCCAGGAAATCTACCTCTTGTAGATCAAAAGCGCATTTTTCCAACTTGGCATAAAGTCCGTGGTCCCGCAATCGTTGTAACACCATTCTGACGTGATTCTCATGTTCTGATTGTGATCTAGAAAACACCAAAAAATCGTCCAGGTAGATAATCAGGAACCGATCTAGATAATCCTGAAAGATATCGTTGACAAAATGCTGGAACGTTGCGGGAGCTCCACATAAACCGAAATTCATAACCAGGGTTTCGAATAAACCGAATTTTGTCTGGAAGGCAGTCTTCCACTCGTCCCCTTCCCTGATGCGAACTAGATTATAAGCTCCTCGAAGATCCAGTTTGGTGTAAACTTTAGCCCCTCGAAGCCGGTCTAAGAGGTCTGAGATCAAAGGCAGGGGATACCGGTTTCGTTTAGTGATATTGTTCAATGCTCTATAGTCCACCACCAAGCGTAGGTCCCCTGACTTCTTTTTCACAAACATCACTGGGGAAGCGGCTGGGGATTGAGAGGGTCTGATAAACCCCTTGCGGAGGTTTGTCTCTAAGAACTCCCTGAGAGCTTCTTGCTCTGGTTCAGTCAGGGAGTAGAGGTGTCCTCGCGGAATCGGGGCCCCCTCCACCAAGTCAATGGCACAGTCATAAGGTCTATGTGGGGGTAGTCTCTCGGCTTCTTTTTCATTGAATACATCCCAATATTCTGAGTACTTCTTGGGCAAGGTGATGATGGGTTCAGCGTCTGTGGCATGGCATACCTTGGCTACAAGGCAATGGTTTTGGCAATATTTTGAAGCAAACTGCAGTTCTCTGTTGGACCAGGAGATGCTTGGGTCGTGGAGTGTCAGCCATGGAATTCCCAAAATCACAGGGAAGTGGGGAACCTCGGTAACAAAGAAGGAAATCTCTTCCATGTGTTCCCTTATCCACATTCTGGTGGGTTCCGACCACTGGCTTACTGGACCTGTCTTGAGGGGGCGGCCATCGATGGCTTGCACCACACGGGCGTTCTTGAAGTCGTGATATTGTAATCCCAGAGATTCGGCATACTCTCTGTCAATGAAGTTGTTTGTGGCTCCTGAGTCTATCATGGCATGGACCATGACGGGTCCTTTTTTTACTGACCACAAGGTGACCACTAGAAGAAATAGGACCCCGGTTGGCGGCTCTTGAGTGGGTTTTTTGACCGGGTTGGCGAGCCTCTCTACGCCCGGTCGCTGGCTTCCCCCGCCGGCTGTGCGCCAGCCGCCTCAGACGTCTTCGTCTCCGTGGAGGACGCCGCCGCCAGACGAGCGGCGGGCTTCCCTTTGGCTGGACACTCTCTGGCAAAGTGGCCCCCGTTTCCGCAGTACCAACAGAGATTTAGGCGTTGGCGACGGGCCTTCTCGGCGGCATCTAATCTGGGACGCACATTGCCCAACTGCATCGGCACCTCCTCGCTTCCTCTGGGGTATGGGGCTGGTGGCGGGGGTCTCCACACTGGGCGCGGCTGGACGCCGGTGGGAGCGGGAGGTCTCGCTCCGGTCCTACCGCTCTGGCCTCGGATCCATTGTCTTCTGTTGGCAATCATGACTTCAGCTCGTAAACATTGATCAATGAGTGCTTCAAGAGAGTGTGGAGGATCCACCTTGGAGATTTACTCCAGCATCTCGATGTTGAGACCCTCCCGAAATTGTCCTCTGAGGGCTATATCGTTCCATCCGGTGTTATGGGCCAGCACTCGGAACTCGGCTATGTACTGGGACATGGGTCTGTCCCCTTGGGAGAGGCGCCGGAGTTTGTGGCCGGCTGCCTCCAAATTGTCCTCAATCCCCCAAGTCGCCTTAATGTGATCCAAGAATTGTTGCGCTGATCTTAGATGTGGGGAGTCTTGGTCGAACAGTGCCGTCGCCCAGTTGGCCGCTGGCCCGTCTAGGAGACTGTAGATCCACGCCACCTTGATGTCTTCTTGGGGAAACTCGGCATTACGGGCCTCTAGATAAGCCTGGCATTGGCGACGGAAAACATGAACCTTAGAAGCTTCTCCAGTAAACTTGGTTGGCAGCGCCAGGGCCGGGAGACGGATTCCGCATTCCTTCAATCCCCTTATTTCTCCCTCCTGCGCATTGAGCTTATCACGGATGCGGTCCACTTCATCCTTGTCGATGGTGTAACTGAGTGGTTGGCCCCCCGGTCCGGCTCCGGTAGACATTCTGGCCTAGGTTAATTGGTGCTTAGGGTGGCGGAGTCAAACTGTCACGACCCAGGCTGCAGAGCACCAATAACCATACACAGAGGCCAGAATCTATCTAATATCTTTATTAAGGAAATATATAAAGTTAATAAAAACAAGTATAGGAAATAGTCCAGAAGTAGACCTTTCAGGAAAGGTCAAAATTAGTCCAAAAAAGCAATGTCCAATATGAAATATTAAGGTCCAAAGTTGTAATCCAATAACCGAAACACTCACTTGCCAAGCAAGTGAGGGGAGATGACAAGGTCCTTTAGTCCATGAACTTGAGCAAGGCTAGGAAATAACTTGATTCTTGGCACACAAAGCTTGATTCAAGGCAACAAGGAAACGAGGAGCAAGAACAAGATCCGTGGTAATTACTTGGCGAGGTCCGGAAAACAAGGCAAGATCCGGGGAGAAAACAAGGCTGAGAACGAAGGCTTGGAACAGGAACAAAGGCTTGAAAGCAGGAGTAGCTGTCCACACACGCTGCTCCGGTAGCTGACGAATTGACTCCGCAAGATTCCTTCGGGAGCAAGGAACCTAAATAGGCCTCGTTTTCCCACCAGAGAACACTTCTCTGGGGAATCAGAAACGAAAGTCAATCTCTGTGTCCAGATGTATGACTCCCTAAAATTTCTCATGGCAGCAGGCTTAATCATCTGAATGCTTTGCTGCAATTCTCAAGCTCCTGCGATTAGCTTGTTGCACTCCTTTTTGCTGGAGATAATAATTACGGCGCGAAAAAGGGGGAGAACTCGACTCAGGGCTTGTTTGGCAGATTTCTGGAAGACAAGCCTCCTGCAGGTGCAAAGGCTCAATTTCTGGCTGGGATAGTTCCTTTTCTGGCTGAAATGGTGGAAAACCCAAGTTTTCCTCTTCATCATTCACAACAGCACTAGGAACGGGACTACATGGCCCATGAGTCATCACAGATGGTGACATCAATGATCCAAACCTTGTTCTTTTCCACAACTGTGATGTCTGGTGTGTTGTGTTCCAGAACTTTGTCAGTCTGGATTCGGAAGTCCCACAGTATTTTTGCGTGCTCATTTTCCAATACTTTTGCAGGTTTGTGATCCCACCAGTTCTTTGCTGCTGGCAAGTGGTACTTGAGGCATAAGTTCCAATGAATCATTTGGGCCACATAGTTGTGCCTCTGTTTGTAGTCTGTCTGTGCAATTTTCTTACAGCAGCTGAGGATATGATCAATGGTTTCGTCAGTTTCCTTGCACAGTCTGCATTTTGGGTCATCAGCTGATTTTTCGATCTTGGCCTTAATTGCATTTGTTCTGATGGCTTGCTCCTGGGCTGCAAGGATCAGGCCTTCTGTCTCCTTCTTCAGGGTCCCATTCATGAGCCAGAACCAGGTCGTCGTCGTCTTCTTCTTCTTCTTCTTCTTCTTCTTCTTCTTCTTCTTCTTCTTCTTATTATTATTATTATTATTATTATTATTTTATTTCTTACCCACCTCTCCTTGTGGTTCAAGGACGGTTACCATATAAATGACAGGTCATTGCCATACTTTCTGGCAAAAAGTAAAATGGCATACTCTAATCCCCAAATTAACTAAAATCATGACTAAGGACCTTATCACATTAACCTATGGATTTGCCACCCATCATGGCAAATCCATGGGGGTCTGGTAGGGGGCTTGGGGAACCCATCGCCCCATGCCCTGACTCACCCTTGGCCCCATCCCATGGCTTCCCGCCACCTGGCTTCCTCCCATTGTTGCGAATGCAACATGGGAAGCCCCCCTGTGTGGTTACACCACTTTGTCTCCCCTTTGGCCATGGAGCCCCATCAGAAGTAGATGTACGTCATGGGATGGGCTCTGTGGCTAAAGGGGAAAGGAACCAGGGTACGACGGGCAAATTAGCCTGGATGATGAGGTCACAAGGCTGAATCTACACTGGGACAATGTGGTTCAAACTGCATTATGGAGCACTGCAGATCAGCCAGGACCAGTTGAGTAACTGGTCATATTTAATGCTAGTTTGCTAATTTGGGGTGCTCAATTAGGATCTTCTTAATCTAAAATATAAGTGAGCCTGCTATATATGCTATAGCTAAGATTGGGCTTTGATGTTCAGAACTTGGGAAGCTTACTTATTTGGGCAACAGCTCCCAGGTTCCAGTTGCCATGCTGGCTGAAGGATCCTGGGAGTTATAGCCCCAAAAGTTATTTTTCCAAGCTCTAGTAATAATACCAGTGTGCCTGGCTGATACAGACAGTGGCTCCCAAACCTTCAAAAGCATGGTAATTTAGAAATGAGAAAAGCTGGCTTGCTTGGGGAGATCTCAGGTCTGTTCCGCTCCTTGCAACACTGGTTGAAAATAACTAAAAATAACCTTCCCATGCAAAATCAATGGCTGCTACTTAACCTCAGCAGAGAATGGCAGCAGAGATACTGGGTATCGAATACCAGGCTGATAATCTGACCTTGGAAGAGTTGCTGT
Organism: Anolis carolinensis; assembly: GCF_035594765.1. Classification (NCBI taxonomy): domain Eukaryota; kingdom Metazoa; phylum Chordata; class Lepidosauria; order Squamata; family Anolidae; genus Anolis; species Anolis carolinensis. The sequence continues at coordinate 25,781,164 of NC_085846.1, read as the reverse complement.
ATTGGCATTTGGCAGGGCAGAGGAAAAAGGAAGGAGAAGCAATTCTGCTTTTATTTTAAGAAAACCTGCAAACTTTGGAAGTGCAAGCTCATATAAACGCTTTGAACCCAATGGACTGTCTACGCAGGTCTGTGGCAATTTACCTGCATCTTGTGTACAATATATCCTGCAATCCATTTTTCTATAATTATTTCTTCTATACTCAGATAAGCTGGCAGAAATGTATGCTGCGCGCGCGCGCGCACACACACACACACACACACACACAAAGAAAGAAAGATGGCAGCAGCCACAGGGGGGTTTCAGTTGAAAGCTGACTCCGGATAGGGGGAAATCAATAAAGAGAACTCAGCAAAGAGCCCAGAGAGACAAAAACCAACTTTCAGATGAGTCAGTTCCCAAAATACCAAACCAGGGCTGATGGTTGCATCTGAAACATAATAATCAGGACAGAGTGCCTGAACATAACCCCAGTATCTTGTCCTTTTTCCTATGCCAACTTCCTTTACATTTTGGGATTTACTAGCACTAAAGTTAGCACTCCCGGGGTTAGGTTTCCCATGATTTCTATTATGTTGGCTTATACACAAACTTTGCCATGTCCCAGATTCACACCTTTAATCTTTTCTGCAATCCAAGATGGTTCTTTTTTCTTTTCTTTTTTTTAAATCTTCTTGTGCTCACATTTTTATTTGATATTTTTATTGGGAGGTGGTTTAACGCTTCAATTATAATTTTGTTGTTTTATATTCATGTTATTGCTGTCTGCCCAGGGCACTAATTTTAAGAGTAGAGGTAGCAGATACATTTAACAAAAAAAAAAAATACACAAGACAGAAACAGCGTATTTGATGTTTCAGAAGCACATCATAAGCATCGACCTACTGTAACTTCAGACCCTGCAGGTGTGTTGGATTGCAGTTCTCATCAGGCTCAGATGGAATGGTTCATAGTCAGGGATGATGGGGCTTTTAATCTGGAGAGCAGCAGATTGGACAATGCTGGCATACACTAATTCAAGTCTCTTTACAACAATCTTGTATAGAAAGGCCAAAGTATTATGGATAACTAGAACTGAAAGAAGAGCATCTTGCCTAATATTGTATGATTAGATGTTGGTATGAGGTCAGATTTAAACTGGGCGCATGCTGGTTCATAGATTATATGCTAACCAACTCCCTCCTCTTTACTTGCTTGATCAAGAAAAGCTTCATTTCTTTATTTTGATTTTTGTAGGAAGGCTGCAAGGTTTCTCCCCTCTCTCAGCATTTCCATCCCATAGTAGCCACACAGAGGAAGCTGTTGGGCTTTTCTCTAAATCTACATTTGGTTTTACAGCTTATAGTATATTATTGCATCTGCTCCAGTTCTATGGGAATTCTAAGGCTGACCTTTTGTCAGGAAAATAGTTGCACATCTGGATTGCTCACTGGAATGGCTGTAAGAGGAACAGCTGTGAAACCAAGGATGCATCTACACTGTAAAATGAATGCAGTTTGAAACCACTTTAACCGCTGTGGCTCTGTCCTATGGAATTTTGGGATTTATAGTTTGGTGAGTCATCGTCACTCTTCGGCAAATTAAGGTAAAGACCTTGAACGACAACTCCCATGATTCCATAGCATTGAGTCTTGGCAGTTAAAGTAGTGTCAAACTGCATTCATTCTGCAGCAGTGGTTCTCAGACATCTCCTTAGATGTTTTGGCCTTCAGCTCCCAGAAATCCTAACAGCTGGTAAACTGGTTGGGATTTCTGAGAGTTGTAGGCCAAAACACCTGGGGACTCACAGGTTGAGAACCACTGTTCTACAGTGTATCCACCTCAAGAGTGAATTTCCCATCCATGTGGGAATGGCTCTACTAGTTGCCCCCCACCCCTGGCAAAAACATAGTCAAGTTCATCAGGGGAACAGATGGTGATTAGTTTAAGCATTCATGGGGCTGGCCCTATCATTTTGCAGAATGAGATGGTTGCTTTGGGTGGTGGATGATGGATTGGGGCAACGTGAAGGTGCTAAAGGAGTGGTTCTCAACCTATGGGTCCCCAGATATTTTGGCCTTCAACACCCAAAAATGCTAACAGCTGGTAAAACTGGCTGAGATTTCTGGGACTTGTAGGCCAAAATGCCTGGGGACCCACAGGTTGAGAACCATGTGCTAAAGGAGAGAGCCAAGTGTGCCTTGTTGCCTCTTCTGATAGCCAAGTTGACTTTTATACATGGCTGTTTTTGAGAGTGGGATCACTTTGTTCCATGACACAGGTAAACTTGATATTGATCTGACCCTGTGATACTGAAGCTTCATGACCAGATATTGGAAAAAGTTTTGGATTACAAGTCCTTGATCCTTGGTCATGTTGGCTGGGAGTTGTAGCCCAAAAAAGGAACTTTTTCAAGTTTAGGACTATAACATTTCCCACCCTAGTTTTTATATAGTGCTAGACTAAAAGACAGGTATCTTCTCATGCCCTCATTGAGCAGATGAAACCCACCTGGGGGAACAAGAGCGGCTACTGGGGTTATAAGTGGTCATGAATGAGACCACCTGCACTATTCAAACCACACATACCTCATTCTGTGCTAAAGTTAATGAGATTGACATGGACGTCTGGCTTCTGTTCTGGGGAAACATTTCCTTCTACTAAGCCCAGCCTTAGAGTCTAAGAAGTTATTGGAGGAGACGTTTCCTTTCTCGTCTGGGATATCTATTTGGGAAGATGCACTGCTTCCTAGGAGCAGATTTACGATTCGTCTACCGCATTGAAACTACCACAGTCTGGGATGTGTGTCTGAATCTGCTAAGCTGCCTGTGGGTGATTGTGGGGATAAACACACATGTTCGTGCTTTATGTTACTTTGCATAAATCTGACCTCAGTGATATTTCCTTCTAGTGAATCTCTGCTGCTCCCAATATGCCCTCAATACTGGTTTGGTAAACTAGAGTCTTTGGCTTGGATGATCATTGCCAGAAAAAGAATGTTGTGTTAAAACATTCTGACCCCCATTAATCTAGATAAAAATATAAGTAAATAAATTAGTCTGAAATTTCCTTTTTGTATAGTCAAAACCATAAAGAAGAAGATGGGATGAACACAGAAAAGAAAAGGAAACATTAATGGTTCAAATAAAAAAAATCTAAAATCCACAGCCAGGCAATAACTTTTATTGGGACATAACGATGGTGAGGCTGAAAATAACAATCTTTCAGAGTTTCTTCTAAGGAGCAAAGCAAATTATTAATACTCTCAAATAGATCAGTCCTAGCTCTGTCCACTCAGATGTAAACTTCCACCGAATTCTGCTACCTCAACCAGGTTGTTGCATAGAGACCACATCTGTACTGCCATATATTGCAGTTTGAAATTGCATTAGATGGGCATTGTAGAAGCATATAATGCAGTTCAATGTGAGGCCAAAATTATATATGTAAGGCATTGAATTTTGCCATTTCTTATGTTGTAAACCGCTTTGAGTCCCACCCAGGGGTGAGAAAAGCGGTATAGAAATGCAGATAATAATAATAATAAATAAATAAATTACAGCTTTAGGATATATTTATGGATGGATATACACTGTAGATTTAATGCAGTTTGACACCACTTTAGCCATTATTCCTCAATGCTATGGAATCATTGGAGTTATAGGAGCCCCCTTGTGCTGGCAGGACTGCTGACCTGAAGGTTGGGTTGCTGACTGGAAGGTTGCCGGTTTGAATCCGGGTAGAGCGTGGATGAGCTCCCTCTGTCAGCTTTAGCTCCCTATGTGAGGACATGAGAGAAGGCACCCACAAGGTAAAACATCAAAGCATCGGGGCGTCCCCTGGGCAACGTCCTTGCAGATGGCCAATTCCCTCACACGAGATGGCCAATTCTCTCACATTCGTTTTTCAAGTTGCTCCTGCCATGAAAAAAAAATTGGAGTTACAGTTTTACTAGGCTTTTAAGCCTTCTCTGCCAAAGAGTTCTGATCCTATACCAAAATACAACTCCCAGGATTTCATACCATTGAGCCATGTCAGTTAAAATCGGAGTCAAATTGCATTAATTCTACAGTCTAGATGTACCAGTTGTTCACCTGGTTTTCATTTTTTGTTACTTCAAAAAAATATCTTTGGATTGATTAAAAATGGTATAAAATGTATTGAAAAATCCAGTTAGATTGCATAGAAATTGTGAGAGCAGACGCTATAAGTGAAATGGAATGGTCATGTTTGCAGAAAGGAGAAGGGAAGTGGCCAAAAAGAGAAAAGAGACAGCTGGAAAAAGTCTAGAGAAAGGGGAAACTTGGACATGGGTTTCTTTTGCTAAAAATAATGGTGTACCGGACATAGCTGTTTTGCAATTTTGCTTAAAATTGTGCAATGCCTAGCTTTTTATTGGCTGCCAATAGTGATTTAATTTCACATTTCTTGATATTTTTGATTAGATTTGTTTTCTTGTCTGTATATATAGAAGTGTCTTGTTCAGGGCGAGTGGCGGGAGAGACTACTTTCGGTACATGCTTTCAGTAAAAGAGTGGGGGCTTCTAAAACTTATCGGAATGGATGTAATTTGACAAAATGCACATTAGAAATAATTAACAGTTATCTATATTCAAAGATATAAATAGGTGTATAGTGTCTAGATCCAGGGAAGTCATGCTACCCCTCTATTCTGCCTTGGTCAGACCACATCCGGAATACTGTATCCAATTCTGGGCAACGCAATCAAAGGGAGATGTTGACAAACTGGAATGTGTCCAGAGGAGGGCAATTAAAATGCTCAAGGTCCTGGAGAACAAGGCTTATGAGGAAGGGCTTAAAGAGCTGGACATGTTAACCTGCAGAAGAGAAGGCTAAGTGGAAACATGATGGCCATGTATAAAGATGTAAGGAGAAGTCATAGGGAAGAGGGAGCCAGCTTGTTTTCTGCTGCCCTGGAGATTACGACATGGAACAATGTCTTCAATCGACAGAAAAGGAGATTCCACCTGAACATTAGGAAGAACTTCTTCACTGTGAGAGCTGTTCAGCAGTGGAACTCTCTGCCTCGGAGTGTGGTGGTGGCCTTTAAGCAGAGGCTGGATGGCCATCTGTCAGGGGTGCTTTGAATGTGATTTTCCTGCTTCTTGGAAGGGTGTTGGACTGGATGGCCCACAAGGTCTCTTCCAACTCTGTGATTCTATGATTCTACATAAACATGTTAATCTGTATGAATATAAAAGATAGCTTCTAGCACTTCTGAGACTGTATCTGAACTGTAGAATTAATGCAGTTTGCCACCATGTTAACTGCCATAGCCCATGCTGTGTGTGTGTGTGTGGGGGGGGGCAACTGGTGGATGTATTATCACATGGATGACAAAATCATTCTGGAGTTGCATCTACACTGTAGAATGAATGCAATTTGACACCACTTTAACTGCCATGGCTCAATGCTATGGAGTCAAGGGAGTTGTAATTTTACAAGATATCTAGCCTTCTCTGTCAAAGAGAGCTGGCTCCCACTAAATATCACTCTTTGGGGAGATCTTGTACAAAAGCAATGCACACTCAGTCATTGATGTTTTAAGAGTTGTAGATGAAACAAGCCATTTGAAGGTCGTCTACACTGGGCTGATTAGCCCAGTGCAAATCTGGCCTGGAGAAACCTTGGGTCCAACACATATATGCTGTGTTTGGGGATGCTGCCCAGATGAGTCAAAACCCTAGTGGTCTGTCATCTCATCAGTTTTATCACTGTCTCTGCACGCAGCTGGCCTTGAAGTTCTGTCCAAGTGCCTGGCTGCCACAATTGCCTTTCCTGATATCAGAATTGGGGATCTACATAACCACCAAGGAGGGGTTGATCTCTCTTCCTTCTTGCTTGTTGCACAGATGCCCCATTTAGAGGTCCTTGTGGTCACATTTCCTAATGTCAGAAAAAAAGCCCCTGCACAACCAGCAAGAAGAAGGGGAGATCGATTCCTTTCTCTTTATGGCTGTGTGGACACCCAATTCTGACATCAACAGAGGCAACTATGGTGGCCAGGCTCTTGGACAGAACTTCATGGCCAGCTAGGAGCAGCAGTGGTGGTAAAATTGATGAGGTGAGAGGCCAGCAGGGCAGATGTGATTCCAACCCATTTGGACAACATCCCTAGATACATTATGTGTGTGTGTGTGTGTGTGTGTGTATGTGTGTGTGTGTTGGATCCAGAGGCGATAATGGTCACCAAGCACTCGGACAGAACTCCAAAGCCGGCCAAGATCGGCAACGGTGGTGACAGAGGCACAACCCATTCTTTTTCCCTGCACTGATCAGTACAAGAAAATAGGGATGGCAGCAGTGCCCATCTTTACAGTGGATCTGATGAACTTGGATCTAATTCAGCTGTCCCAGGATAGGCTGCAGTTTCAAGCAAACTCCAAAGTATCTTCTGTCTTGGCCAAAGATGGGCAAAGTCAGTTTCAATAAAAATCTGGGATACTCACTGGAAGGTGCTGTGAGTCATGAAGACAGTCATCAATCAATTCACTGTAAATACAAAATTTTGGAGCAATGTCGAGAAGCCCTTGATCAACCCTCAAAGGTTTAGAAAAGAACCAAACTCGAATCGGATGCCTGAGTCAGGAAAATTTCCTGGCAGTGGAGTAAAATATTTACTTGAAACGAAAAAGTCTCACTTGCAACATGCCTGGACTTGGGATACAAATCTTCCAAAAGGCAAATGACACATTTTTAATTGCAGTCATAGCAGGTTATCTGCGTTCTAAAATGCATTCAACTTAACCACAGGCAAGTTTTAGGAAATACAATGTAAGATGTTCATGGTAGTAAAAGCCAATTAAATTGCTGTCTGCTGCCAAGATGATTAAATTCATGAAGCTATGCACCTGAAGAAGACTCTGCATGAAACAGGTTATTACCTAGAACCCTGTTGTTTACTTGCATACTTTTGCCTGTTCGCATAATGTATTTACATACTTATGCTTGCTGTACAGCATTATCTATTTATATACTTCTGTCAGCCTATGTTGCTGTAAAGCATCGAACACTTGCACATTTTTCTCCGCTTACAGTGTTTAGAATATTGGCTCCTTTGCTTGCTGTGTGTAATTAGGAATTTAAGCATTTTACATTGACCACACTGGGTTGGGCATTTTAATTATTTTTTTAATATAGTAGAAACCCGTGTCCTTCTTTTGAATACATCTATTGCATTTTTCAATGCTTTGTTCAAGAGTGAATGTAATTAGTAGAGATATATATAATGGAATGTTCTTTTAACCCAATGACTCTCAACCTGGGGTCCCCCAATGTTTTTGGCCTTCAACTCCCAGAAATCCTAACAGCTGGTAAACTGACTGGGATTTCTGGGAGTTGTAGGCCAAAAACATCTGGGGACCCCAGGTTGAGAACCACTGTAGCCCATCACTGAATGACTCTATACTGTTGTTCATATTGGCCTGGGCAATTACGTACATATTGGACTCCACTTTAAAAAATATACAGGCTTCCCTCAGATATCTAACTGGTTAGTGACTGGAGCATTGTCAGAAAGTGGAATCAGTTGAAAAACTGATCCAAGTTCTTTTAGCCTCTTACCTCCTTTCAGCTTGCTTTGCAAGCAAAGTGCATGCATATGAGCAGTCCAAAGTGAGTCTCCAAAGGCAAGTGGAACTGATAGAAATCCATTGCTTCAAAAGTTGCAAATTACCAACACATGCCATCAGGGCCGGTCGGAGATAAATTTAAATATTAAGCGGGGGCGCTGAAAAGCGCCCCCCACCGGCCCCGCCTCCTGAGCCCTGGCCCCGTCTCCCACCCAGCGTGCCCTGGCCGCGCCTCCCACGCTGCGTGGGAGGCGGGGCCAGGGCACGCTGGGTGGGAGGCGGGGCCAGGGTTGGCCCCGCTTCCCATGTTATTCGCCCTGGCCCAGCTTCGCCGCCCGGGGAGGGGAGGAGGGGATCCTTCCTTCCCTCCCCGGGCGGCGAAAGAGAAAGGCTTCGCCGCCCGGGGAGGGGAGGAGGGGATCTTTCCTTCCCTCCCCGGGCGGCGAAAGAGAAAGGCTTCGCCGCCCGGGGAGGGGAGGAGGGGATCCTTCCTTCCCTCCCCGGGCAGCGAAAGAGACAGGCTTCGCCGCCCGGGGAGGGGAGGAGGGGATCCTTCCTTCCCTCCCCGGGCAGCGAAAGAGACAGGCTTCGCCGCCCGGGGAGGGGAGGAGGGGATCCTTCCTTCCCTCCCCGGGCGGCGAAAGAGAAAGGCTTCGCCGCCCGGGGAGGGGAGGAGGGGATCCTTCCTTCCCTCCCCGGGCGGCGAAAGAGGGAGCCACAAGGCCAGGGCGCACTGGTCGGGCGGCGGGGCACCGTCAGAGCGGTGCCCCGCCTCCCGCCCAGCCTGACGGCGCCCCCCGGGACCTGCGCCCGAGGCGGCGGCGTCACGTGGCCTCAATGGTAGGGCCGGCCCTGCATGCCATTGATCTGATGAGGGCTCCACTCTTTCTGTAGTCAAGACTCGGGACTATGTGCATGTGAGCAGTCCCAAGTGAACCTCCGTAGGCAAGAAGAAATTATCCTTCATCAAATTAATTGAAATTGTCTGTAGTTTGTAAGCCTTGAAACAGTAGAATGTCAAAAAGTGAGTAAACAAAAAGCAGGGGACAGTTGTATGCATAACAACTGCTTCTCTCTATGGGTTGAAACAGGGAATAACAATTTAAAATACAAAACATGACATCAGTTAAAAACAAATAGATGACTTAAAACATGTGACATCCGTTAAAGGAATATATAAAACTAGTACATGATAAAACAATCAATCCGTAATTTAAAAATTCATAATAATTTGGGTAAACCTGCCAGAAGAGACTGGTCTTTAATTCTGTTTTAAATTCACATAGCACATCCAGCTGTTGAATCTTTTCAAATCAAATCTGCTGAAGCACTATATATGCAGAAATGATCAAATGTCAGCTAAGCAACTACTACAACAGAACAATTTGAACATACTATCCAAAGAAAGGAAGGAACATAGTAATGCAACATATACCAAATCATAGTACTGGGCCATCTTTCCAAGTCCTTCGGGGTGAAGGTAGGTAAAGTTGAAGATAAGCAAGACTTGTAGTGGATAACATGGCTTTCAGTGAACTATGTGAGAAGAAGTGATTTCATTGAAAGATGCTGCACTTGAAATCACAAAGATATTTATACTGGGAAATACCACAAACAGAAAGAAATAAAGAACAGGAAGTTGTGGAATACAAGACCAGCACTTTAGTTCTCATCCTGGGGGTCTGCCTGATGCTTGGCATTGCTCCACTGATGGTGATGAAAGGATTAACTATTTATCCTTCTCCCCATAACATCCATCATCATACAGAGTTTGGCTGGATTTGCCATATAAAGAACCCATCTCCTACCCTGACAGAGTACCCAAGTGGCTCATCCATTTTCTTTCGCTAACACGGTGCCTTCTCCCCATCTCTGTACCAGTCTAATGGCCACCCTATCAATAATTCAGTTTGTTGTAAGGATTTACCCATGTTAATGGGAGAGATTTGCTCTTGCAAGTGAGCTGATGATGGATGTAAAGCCATGGTTATAGTTAAGAAGGGCCTGCAGAGAGACCTTAAGGAGGTGGGAGAAATGGCAAGTTGTGGAGTGTGGTGGAGGCTCCTTCTTTGAACGCTTTTAAACAGAGGCTGGATGGCCATCTATTGGTGGTGTTTTGAATGCGATTTTCCTGCTTCTTGGCAGGTCTCACCCAACTCTGATTCTATGAACAGAAAAGGATAACGTGGAAGAGGGCCTGTCCCACTAGGTAGTTGGAAAATTGAATAGGAACATTCAAGGGGATGATGAGTTCCATGTCAGCAGTCCACATTTTAGCCCAAATTTCAGTAGGTTTTTCCAAGGTGCTAAATCCATTTTGAATAGTTTGTTTAAAGTCCAGTGCTAAAGCAGAGTAGATATACCTCTTGCAAGGCAAAACCCTTGACCAGATTCACTGCCCTATTTACATAGACTACCTAGCACTGCTGAAAAAAATATTACATTGTCTGTAGACACCTGCAAGGTCATGTGGCTGGTATGACTGCATGGAGCACCATTACCTTCCCGCTGGAGCTGTATCTATTCATCTACTCACATTTACATTTTTTTCGAACTACTAGGCTGGCAGAAGCTGGAGCTGACATTGAGAGCTCATTCCACTCCCCAGATTCAAACTGCTGACCTTTTGGTTAGCAAGTTCAGCAGCTCAGTTGTTTAACCAGTGATAATGGGACCATATTTCATTTAATCCTTTCCTGGGTTGTCCAATATGGCCTGTTTTACAGCTGCCTTTGCATTGGCATCCACACCTCTGCCCCTTGATAATCTGGTTGTGGGACCTACCACTGTGGAAACAGGGGAAGGAGTGTAAAGCACCTTGCTCATGGCCACCTTCAAATTGAACAGAGGATGCATCTACACTGTAGAATTACTGCAGTTTGATATCACTTTAAATGCTATTGCTCATTGCTGTGGATACTCAGAGTTATAGTTTTATAAAGTCTCTTCCAAAGGGTGCTAGTGCCTCACCAAACCTCAGCTCACAGGACTTTACAGCTTTGAGCCATGGCAATTAAAATGGTGTCAAACTGTGATGGCTTAATGTGATGTAGATGCACCCACGATGTCTTGATAAATCAAGACCTAACAAGTCAATACAGTATTGGAATGAGAGAAGAACATTTTAATATTAAGAACCAGAGAACCGGTATTTGGCACACATTTTTAGACATTTATCCAGCTAGATCTCTTAATTAGGCAGCAATATCTAATGAACTCTGTTTGCGTAAGGTTTTCATCTTGTCACCAGTGTTGTCTCTTGATGTTTTGCAGTGAAACAAGCTCTTCCTCTTTAAGCATTTTGAAGTATGTGGCAAGTAACTGTCAGCATATGGATATACATAGAGAGATAAATGACAGGTGAGAGAGAATAAAAAGAGAGACGAGTTTAACAGCAGCAGGAGAGAAGTCTGGCAAAGAGGAAATAGCTGTAGCGGAGGTGATCAAAGCACATCAATTGTTTTTTTTAAAAAATTTCAAAAGCAAGGGGCATGAAGATGATGAAAACAAAAAATAAAAAAGATTGCGTTGCAGGAAGGAGGCCTGAGATTTGATAGAGAGGCTCTAACACAGCCTTCTGCAAATTGTCGTCCTCCAAATATGTTAGACTACAATTCCTATCATTCCTGGAAAAGTTTTGTCAGCTGCAGGGGATGATAGACACATCAGGGGAGTGCTGGTTCAGCAGGGTTGGGTTAATATAAGTTGACCTTTTAAACTATGGCAGGTCCAAGAGGCCTCATATAATTTTGACAAGCAATGATAGTATTATAATAAGATTTTAAAATTTGGCATTTAGTTTTGATTGATTTACTTGCCAAATAGCTGACATGATACCAATAAGGATGTAAAACTCAAAATTTAGTGCAAGTAGAAAGACCATGTGTAGCCCCCAGTGGCGCAGTGGATTAAACCACTGAGCTACTGAACTTGCTGACTGAAAGGTTGGCGGTTGGAATCCCGGGAACGGAATGAACTCTCGCTGTCAGCCTTAGCTTCTGCCAACCTAGTAGTTCGAAAACATGCAAATGTGAGTAGATCAATAGGTAACACTCTGGTGGGGAGGTAACGGCACTCCATGCAGTCATGCTGGCCACATGACCTTGGAGGTGTCTATGGATAACACTGGCTCTTTGGCTTATAAATGGAGATAAGCACCAACCCCCAGATTTGGACATGACTAGACATTGTCAGGGGAAAACCTTGACCTTTATGGGACCAGAAATGTTACTTATTTTGGATTTTGTTTGAATTGTGGAATACCTACATATACATAATGAGATATCCTGGAGACAGGACCAAAGACTCAGCACAATATTAATTTATGTTTCATATTTTGAATGAAACAAAGTTGGTGTACATCAAACCATCAGTACGCCTGCTCTAGCCAAGCCCAGTCAACAGCATCTCATACATTTTATCTGTCTGACATAAATGCAAACCATGAAACCCTTTACTTTTTTTTTGTAATTTTCTCTAATTGACATTAATTACTCTTTTTAAGCATAGGGGGGAGTTTAAATTCTATGAAGGCAAGTGAAGACTTCTCAGTTTGAGAAAACATGAGATAACAGGCAAAACATCAGGAAAGAATGCTTCTTGAACATGGCCATACAGCCCGGAAAACTCACAGCAACCCAGTGATTCTGGCCATGAAAGCCTTCAACAATACATTGAACTTCTCTATGGTGAGAAATTGTTCCAAGACACACGGAGATTGCAAAAACCAAGGACCAGGAAAGTACATCTACTATGCTCCCTGACTTGCCTTCTATGCTGCAGAGACACAGATACTATCCCACAATTTCTCGCAGCCAAAAGGACTTTATAAACACCACAGGCTCACTGTATTTATGATATATAAATCGCTCTTGACTATTTCCAACATACTTCACAACCTCTGAGGATGTCTACCATAGATGCAGGAGAAACATCGGGAAATAATGTTTCTGGAACATGGCCAGACAGCCCGGAAAACTCACAGCAACTCATATGAGATACAAGCTCTTAAATAAAACTTTTCTTGTCTATGGATGGGGTCCAGCCTCCTCGACGGAGGTGGAGGAGAAGGCAAAATGTACAGTCTGTCCACACTGCACAATTATAACACTTTGATTCTGCTTTAAATGTCTTTGCAACACAATGTATCATCAAGTTGTTCCTGTTCCTATTCATTTTGTATCCAACATTGATGGATCTAGGTATTATGAAATCATGGGGTCTCCTTAAGTTAACAAGAGATTTGAAAGCACATACACTTTCTTGACTCCTATCAGATCTATCGGCATGCTTTGCCTTTTATGGCTCGAATCCTGTTTCCTAGTGTGAATTATCTATGATTCTGTTGAATAATTTATGGCACTTCCTAAAATTAACTTCACAGGAATCCTATCTGCTTTTCTGAAAAGGGCTAGTTTGGCTGGTTGTTTGTTTAGGCAGAGGCTTTCCTTGCTTAATGGAGCATGAATCCACATGAGAAAATTGGATGAATTTTCAGAGCATGGAAATGTTACTGTTTGGGACCACAAGTCCTAGATTTCCCCAGAGGCTATGAAGAACTGTGAGAGTTTTTTAGTTCAAAAAGTAATGCTTCCAATTTCCATACAAGCTCACTTTCTATCAGTTTCCCTCAATATTACTTCAATTTATAGAAGAAACAAAAGGACAGTAAAATATCTATACTCCAGCCAGTCTTCCGCATTGATTGAGTTTGGGGCTCAGGACCCCCATGAAAGTGAAAAGCCACAAATAAAGAAATTGCTGTTTTTTTAATCCCAGAAAATGCACCTATAGGAGTTCCTAGTTCTATGGTCAACTTCCACTGGAAGCTTAACTGCAGGTTAACACAGAAGGATGTATAGATAATTATATACATAAATAATCAAATCCACAAAAGTCAAAACCACAATTTATTGCTGTTCTCATATTTTTACTGCTCTCATATTTTTGGGCATCATCATTCTTTCAATCAATTCAAATATATGATTTAGAAGTAACAAATCAAAAATGCAAAACCAACGAACAACACAAAAAAGTTGTAGAACAACTCAGTAATATTTCCTTATAATGATAACAACAGAAAATTACTTTTGGAAGATTTGTGATTTGTGATTCTCTACTGATGTTTCACCCACATCTATGGCAGGTATCCTAAGAGGTTGTGAGGTCTCTTGGAAACTAGGCAAGTGGGGTTTATATATCTGTGGAATGATGTCTAGGGTGGGAGAAAGAACTCTTGTCTGTTTGAGGCAAGTGTGAATGTTGCAATTGGCCACCTTGACTAGTATTGAATAGCCTTGCAGCTTAGACAACCTCTGAGGATGCCTGCCATAGATGTGGGCAAAATGTCAGGAGAGAGTGCCATACAGCCCGGAAAACTCACAGCAACCCAGTGATTCTGGCCCTGAAAGCCTTCGATAATGCATACTGAATCACTGTTTTGAAAAGTAATGCTTTAAAGCTTTTTATTATTTTATTATATTTTATTACCTGTCCCACCCTTATGTAATAATATGACTGGCCCTACTTGATTCTTTAGCTGGAGAGAACGTCTACACACAAAGCATGTGAAGTTCCTCCAAAATGAAGCCCTTTTCCCCAATGCACTGAAACCTTTCATAACATTCTTCTCAGTGCTCGAGTCTCCTAATATTTCAAAAAAGACCCCCTTCTAGTTAACTTTTGCTTTTCTCCCTGCAATTTAAACTTATTACTGCTTTCCCTAGAGTTCCATGGGGCACGGAGGGTGGGTTGAGGGTGGCGGCAGGGGGCTGTGACAAAGGCCAGGGTCTCATTGATAGTGACAGCAAAGGGCAAGTTTAAATGAGAGCGCCGGCATGTTTTGATGGAGGCAATCTAGGGAGCAACTTTTTTGCATCCTGCCATTCATAAGGAAAGCAGCTATTTCCCAAGAATGTCCTCCAGAGAATTATACAGCTAATTAAAGATTAATGTGCTGCGCTGGGCGGGAGACGGGTAGAGCTGGGCTGCTCTGAAAGCGGGTGGAGGAAATCAATGGTGGATTAGAGTTAATATCACTAGCCACCCCAGAGAAAGGCTCAAGCTCTCACCTGATGCAGGAGGGGAAACCAGAAAATGAAGGATGGAAAAAAGGAAGGAAGGAGGAAAGCCTGACTTGGCAAAAGCAAAAAACAAAAAGAAAAAAATGTGTGAACCCTCTTATTTATTAGTTACTGCAAATTGCTTAGTAATAGGTGAGGCTCCTGTGGGCCTTTCCCAGAGCTATTTATCTGTGGAAGACTGCTTGCTTATTCATGAATGTGTGGGAGCACATTGAACGTGCAAAAATGAAACGTTCTGTATGACCTGGATGCAGAAAAGTAACTGTTCTATATCTGTGGTTCCCAACCTTTTTTGACCAGGGACCATTTGACCAGGGACCACTCTCCAACATTAGTACCAAAAGAGTTATGAATCGGTTTTTGGTCAACTTTAGATTTGATTTGGTTATTGGGGTGCTGGTTCAGAAAACTGCATTGGACAGACAGATCACATCAGCTCTAGTTTCCGATACAGAACATATGTCATCCATTAGTCTCCATATGTTCACCCACAGAAAACCATATTTAATAACCTAGAGCTGATGTGGTCTATCCAATGCAATTTTATGAATCAGTACCCCAAATAATCCCAGGAAGAGGCACAAAAGTGAAGACACCAAGGCACCCCTGCTTCCAGGCACCACATGGAACGGCTCCACTCAGAGGGAGGGAGGGAGGAGGAGAAGCAGCAGTCAGGAGGCTTGTTGTTGCACCTTTTGTGGGTAGTCAGCCTCTCCCCTCCCAACATCCCTGTTGCCTCAGCACTATAAGAGGGTTTCGTGAGACCTGTTGCTCTTGTTGCAACCATATTTTAGTTCATGGACCACAGTTTAAGAGCCACTGTTCTAGAGGAAGAGGAGGAGAATGGATGACACTTTCCAAACATGACTTTTGGTTACTGAAGAAATGCAGCTATTTTCTTAATTAATGCCCTTTTTCTTGACTGTATGGGTGAAACACAGATGCCTGCATGACAGATGGCCATTTGTTACTATGGGGGGCATGGGATAAGAACACAAGAAAACATAAATTTGCGTTAACATTTCATATACTTATTTATGTGTATGCAGGGAAATTTGGAAAAATGACTTCATTGCACCTCATCTTCATGGTTCCCAGCTAAATTAAATCACTTCATCAATAGTTAGATGGCAAGTGAAAATATATGCAAATCCAATTGATTGAAGGGATCTACTTTAGATAGAGCTTCAACAGAATGTAAGGATTCATCTCTAAATGTCTTTTTTATGCTCACCATCAGATTTCTGACAGTGAAGGAACCACAGCTGTTCCACTGTACAGAAAGGACTCCTGAGGATGAATCATCTATTTTAATTACTACTCTTTAATGACTCAGTATCAATGGATATTAATGTTCCTGATGGAAAATATGCTGAAGGAGTATTTGTTTCTATTTAAAGAAATAGTAATTGTTTTCCTATAACACTCTCCATTCAACATTTCTGGGAAATGAAAACAAAGAGGATCCCAAGGTGGAGACTGGTTTGAGATAGAGAACAGGAAGACTGATCTGTATTCAGGATTTAATTCCCTGCAGAGATCAGTTGAAACCATGGAAGCAGGAATGAAGAGTAGGGTCAATAGAAAGTCAGAATTTTGGCATCACTGTTGAATATTTATATTGGACACCATCACCCTCATCCTTTCCCATCGCTAATGGACAGAAAACAGATGCAACTGAATACTTCACCAAATATGGCTTCCCCCTCATCCTGGTCTACTGTGAAGCAGTGATAGCAGCAATATGTGGGGGGCATATTAATAGATATTTGCTTATTTAAAGTGTTTATAGTGCAGAATTTGGAAGTTGTGGGGATTTTTGAAACTACAATTCCTAAAATCCCTCAGATATAATAGAAAATGGGGGTGTTAACTCTGTGTTGTAGCCCCCAAAATGTGAGTTTTCCAAGATTTGTCACAGCATTCAGCATGCCTCACAAAAAGAAACAAAATAGTATGAAATCCAGGGAATGCAAACATGTCACCATCACTATAGATAGAGCAGTGACCAAGCTTCCTTCCCAACACTATTCCAATAAGCCTGAGCTATTCATCTGTACTGGTGTGGGAGCAATTGTGCAGGAAGAAGAGCCAGTTTTCACTCCCATGAAAGACATCATCACAAGCATACTTTAATAACTGGATGTGGCGTAAGTGATGGTACATTGTTTCTAGTTGCCATTTCCAGATGATTCGTGGCCAAAAATGAACCTGTAGGGAGGTTCAGGATTTCAGTTCTGGGAGGAAAAGACTAACCATATGTTTGTATGCACTTTTGGATGGGTTGCACTAGTATGTCCTTATGCACCAAAATAACGTCATGTCACTTCCACATGATGTGTGGCTGATTTTGTAGCAGAAGTGCTGTTTCCAGCCATTACTCTGGAAGACAGTTGGATTCAATCTAAGACAGTGTCTGCACATTCAACAGACCCACTACTTGCAACTCCTTGGCAAAGCCCTGCTGGTGACATTGCTTCTCCTGGTCACATAGTTAGATGCTCTGTTGTAACTTCATCAGAAGTGACACTGCCAGCAAGTCCTGGCCAGAGAGCTATTTGGATCAGCTTTTGGCTGGTGAAACAATGGTGGCACCCCCAGTGCATTCGTAGCTCAGCCAGCTGCATGGATATCAAAAGAACTTTGGAGATTCTCCTGTGCCACATTGGGACAGCTCTGGAGCACACTATTCTGGATTACTTGGGTCAGTGTAGATGCATCCAAAGACACACTGTAGAATCAGAGGTCAATTGAGCCAAGCCATATTGGGAGGAATGAGCTGAAAACAGCTAGGTGATTTTCCAGGTCATCTCCTATATGGTACCTTGACTCCAAGGCTAAGAGCTGAGTTGCTACATCAGGCTGGTGTTCAATAGCGTTGCAAACACTGAATTACCAATACATGACTAATGGCTCTAACATTTACTGTAGCAAAAAACTTTACGGCCTTGATTTAGATGGATAGCAAGCAACACACCTGGGATAGTTTGGGGGCATTTGCAGGTCATGGAGGGGCAGAGCTAGATATATAAGCAAGCTCAGTGCACTGTGGGTGAATGAAGAACTTACTGCATAGCAGGTAGTGGATATTTTAAACTCAAGTTTTATCCTGATATCCCGCTCCAAGAGAATTGAAAAGCCACTGGTTTGAAGTAGCACCCACTGGAACTCCCTATGGAGGGAAGCTTGGCTCGCCTAATCCCTAATGACCTTTTACAAGTTGCTAGAAGGCATTGGGCTGTAAGCTGCTGTTTTATAGTACTGGCTTTGTTTGACTAATATTTCTTTTAATGGTACTTTTATTTGTAAAAGCCTGTAAAAAGAAACTTGTTTGAGCATTAACTGTGATATGTTTTAAAGGGTTAATTATCTTAGCAAAGTGGACGGCAGAAAAGGAAGAAGGACATAAAGTGGTTTCAGGAAACAAAATTTCTCAAGAGTGTGCTATGGTTGCTAAGTTGAATGTGAGATGGGGCTCCTATGCCTCGAACAGTTAAGGGATCCTTATACAGGAAGATAGAACGTAAAGTTACATCAGGCAGAAATCTTTTCCACCACCCTTCCCAAACCCATCTTTAAACTGATACATCCCCTCTCAACTGAGCCATAGCAACACCAGAGGCACTCCAAGTGGCCAGCTACTGTTCGAAGGACATTTAGTATAATGCCAAGTTTTTAACTTTATGTTTTTAAATACATTACAACTGTACCCTCGGTTCACTTTTGATCAGAGCCAGCCCTAGGTATTTTTAAAGTGTAGGCCAACAGAATTTTGGTGCCCCCCCCCCCAACCAATCACTGAAAAATAAAAGCGTTGGATAAGCGAAAATGTTTGATAATAAGGAGGGATTAAGGAAAAGCCTGTTAAACATCAAATTACATTAAGATTTTACAAAGTAAGCACTAAAACATCATGTTTTACAACAAATCAACAGAAAAAGCAGTTCAATACCTTGCGGAGGCAGACCGCAGGAGACAGGAGTTGCCTCGTTGGCGCCCCCAACAAGATGGTGCCACAGGCAACTGCCTAGTTGGCCTGGTGGTTGAACCGCTTCTGCTTCTGATACGAGAAATAAACTGAGCCATTCATTGGCCAATAGAGAGTTGGCAGTGGAGAAACATTAAGTTATGTTTTTGGATATACGGCATATATACCTCTAGAAGATTGCAGCAATTTATGAAAGATGCCTCATCATCGCAACCATATTCATTTAGCAAAAGGGCACCTTGCAGGACCAAGAGCTAGAAAATAACTATTCTCAAAACTAGTCTCATGTTATTAATTCCCTTTCTCAGTAACATGCTGTTATGAGGATATAAACTAACAAGGAACTGCTTCATGCCTTTTGTGGTTTAATGGTAGAAGAGTAGAAAGATGAATGTCATGAATGTCAGTTATGTGTTGAGTGACAATAAAATGTAAATGAGGGGAATGCACTTTGGACCACGATGATTGAGATGGGTTTTTAGATGCCATCACCATCCATACTCTTCCCACTCCCAAAAATTGTGCCGCCCTGTGAATATTCCCATAACAGCCCCGTCATAAGGAGGTCAGTAGGGGTAAGAGTTTGCCTCCCATGTGGTGCTCAGCTCCCAAAGATGGGGTTTGCCTGTGAAGAGTCAGATGCCCTGTCCTCAGGAAGTGAAAGAGAGGGAGAAGTCATCAGTGCCCATGCCATGGGAACCTCCCAAAGATGGGGCTGATCTCACCTCTTGAAGATAGGGCTGTATGTGAATATTCACACAGCAGCCCAAAATTTGGGAGGCAAGCATGGCAATACAAGCTTGCAAATAATCTTAACTGTGATAGAAGATTGTGGCCAGCAACTGTAATTAGGTTTTTTTTTACAAATACATTCCCAAAGTCCTGGGAGAACCTATATATGGGCGCTTCCAAAATGGCAGTCTTCAAGAAAGTTCAGAGGAGTGCACTTTATATATGACACTGCATGCAGAGAAGGGGGAATTCTTCCTGCTTCAGTTTCAGGTTTGTGCCGTGAAAAACATGGGTTTGTGCCATAAAAAGCATGCAGCACAGACGTTTTCCATATCACTCTGAAGGGTTTAAGAACTGCTCCTTTCCCAGCCTCCTCCTTTCTAATACACACCAAGTAAGAGATCTTCTGCGCCCTGTTTTCTACATAGACAGGCTCACTGGTGCCAAAGCTAAATCAAAATAAACTGTTTTAACCTGAAGTCAGCCTGTGCGCCTAGCTTCTTCCGCTGGTTTAACTCCCCATTAAATCATAATATATTGCCTCTTTAGGCATTGCAGTGCACTTTATAGTACTCAGTGGTGTGTGATTCATCCTATGAGATCTTTGTGAAGGAGTCAGGTCAATTTTATTGTTACGAGCAGATTATAACTGCACAGCAATGAATAGCCAGTGAATTTTGCCTTCAGGCATCGTTATGCAAACTTTAAACAGGCCTATTCCCTCCTCCATTTCAGGAATCACATAGCATTCCTTAATTTGGGGAGGAAATGAGGGTGGGAAAAATAAGGACCACATAATTAGGGAGTGGATATATTGCAGCCTTTCCTTTCCTGAAAGGACCCTACAGACAAAGATTTGGCAGGCCTTTTTGGAAACTCATAGGTGCAATAGCGTCTGTTTTTCTATTTCTACTCACCTGGCAGAAACTACCATTGAACATAGTGAGACTTATTGCTGTGGAGACAGACAGGAGATCACACTATTAGCTTATTTTATCCACATATGAAATGTTTTCCTCGTGTTCTCGGCCAGCCTTCCCCAACGTGGTGTTTTCCACATGTGTCCTACAATGGAGATTGCAGTCCAGCATTTCTGGAGGGCAGAAGGTTGTTTTGTGACTTGCATGAGATACTTTACCTGACCTGAAACTTCCTGTTTCAACTTGCTGAGGATTTTGACTGGTTCGGTTTTTATAAGAATTTTCCAAATCGCAGATTTTTGATGGATTTAATGATTGATTTTATTTGTCGTTGGACACACAAATATATATAGGAAAATGAGTTTTCCCCAAAACTGGGACTCGAGCCACTTTCATCAAATCAAGAGGTGGGGGGAAAGGTATGTGTAAGAGAAAAATAAATGTAGGAGAAAATAAAACAGACAGTTTTTGCATCCACGTGGAGCACAGTAGGCCTTCCATTTTTTGGTTAAAGATTTTGTTAACTGAGGTGTACTTATATATTATTACAGTCTTGGGTGTGGTTCCAAGAACAGTCAGATCTCTGTTTAAATATATATAAATACAGTTGCAGTAAAGCATGCTGGGACAAAGAAGGCATTATGATCCTCTCTATCTTTGTTTGAAAAAATAAAAGCCAAACATTGTTCAGAACCTTTAATCAAACTCATGTGGGTATTTTATTGGGTTTAGGAGTCTAGGTTGGTTTTAGCTTTGAGACCAACAACAACACCTCTGCTAAAACACTGGCGTCATGTAAAAGAAATTCACCACTCACCAGAGCTTGCAAACATTACCTTTTGTACTACAATTTCAAAAAATACCACACTTCAAAGGGAGTTATAATAATAAAAAATTCACCTTTCTAGGCTTTGCCATTGATGCACAGAAATCAGTGGACAATTATTTTTCTGCAGGACTGTGAATGACTTCTGTTCTTCTTGTATGTTGCAGGTATTAGCTATTCCGACACAGTGAGTGCCACAGAGGCATGCAAGCCCTGTAAGGAATGCATTGACCTGGAGAGCATGTTGGTGCCTTGCGTGGAGTCAGACAACACAGTCTGCAAATGTATCTACGGCTACTATCGGGACAAAAAGACCAATCAATGCCAGGAGTGCCAAATCTGCGAGGTGGGCTACGGCCTCATGTACCCTTGTGGAGAGAATCAGAACACCATGTGTGAGAAATGTCCCTTGGGGACTTACTCCGATGAGGCTAACCATGTGGACCCCTGTTTCCCTTGCACTGTGTGCGAAGAGGATGAGATCACAATCAAGGAGTGCACTGCAACATCCGATGCCAGGTGCAGAGGTAATAATTACAACAGTAACCCGTCTATTTTGGCTGCTCATTGGGAAAGTGTTGTTATGGCAGCTGTCTGTGAGGGGACTAGCATTTAAAATATAAAATATGCCAGGGACTGGTATCTGTTAGCTGCAGCTGTTTCTTTATTTCCTGGAAACTTATATGGGCCAGCAGTCAATGGTTCTGGAGGACCAGTGGACCACAGGCTACCATTTTGATCAGTACTAAATTATTGAAAATTATAATGTTATCCATAGTTCACTGAGCAGGGAAAGGTTAGTGGGACAGTGTTTCCAAAGTCTGAGTCTGTTTGGAAGGACAAATAATAGTTTATTGGGGTGTATCTTGCAAAAATTTACAAATGGAGCATAGTTGAGGTGACAGTTTCTTGAATGGGGCTGTCCCTGCCAAATTGGGACAGTTGGAGAATGTGCCAGCACCAACACATTTAACATTCTCTCACATGCATTTGATCATTGAGAGAATGATCAACTCTCATGGAGACATGAGAGAAGCCTCCACGCAGGATAGTAACACATCTGAGCATTCCCTGGGCAATATCTTGATAGACAGCTGATTCTCTCATACCAGAAGCAACTTGCAGCAAGCAAACAAACAAACAAACTGATCTTTTCAGGACAAACTATGACTATAATCTCAATCAATATCGAAGGCATGTCAGCTGCCAAAGAACAGCTGCTTTATGAACCATGCCAAGATAAGAAATGTGACATGTTGTGTGTCAAAGAAACACAGAGGGATAAACAACAGAAATGACCAAAACTCCCAGGAATTATTTTAGTGGTGGAAAAACCACATGTGCAGTATGGAAGTGCTGCCTTTGTAAAGCCAGGCCTCCAAGTCAGCAGTGCCCATAACACTGAAGAAGACAATACAAAGGTTATAACAGTAGAACTTAGTAACATCATGATTACCTCTATGTACAAGCCCACAAATAAAGAGTTTTGTTTCCCCTCTCCTGAGAACTTTCATAGGCACCCAAAAGCAATAGTAATTGGTGACTTTAACAGCCATAGCCACATATGGACCTATGCTCAGGAGGATAAAAATGGAGAGTCTGTCCTCTCCTGGGTTTAATTGCATGATAGTGAGCTCCAACCATCCTACAACAGTGGGAGATGGTACCGAGGATATAATCCAAACCTCCTATTTGTGTGACAGCATTGTGCAGCAATGCACTACATCAGTGGGATCACCAATACCAAACACACAGCATTGGCCAATAATATGCCAATTGTTTCTGACTATAAGGGCTCAGGAAGTTCAATTTAAAAAAAAGATTCAACTTCAGAAAGGCAGATTGGTCTAAATTCTCAGATACGTTAGATAACAAGATCATATCGGTTGCCCCAATTCCTGAGGAATACGAGCATGTTATTGAAATAGTTGATCATTTGCCGTTTTAGAGCATTTATCCCCTTGTGGAAGGTCTTTGGGCTCACTTCTAGTCCTCAAAATACCTACATAGGCTCAGAAGCAGGCAGAGGGAGGAAGAGCCAAACTTTTCATTTTTCTGTCCCACCCAGGAACAGAGTGCTGCCTGTTGGATCCCCTCCCTGCCTCTTCAAAGTGTGTCCTTCTGTGGTGTCCACATCCGGCTTGCTGCAACCCTGCCCCTCACCCCTCATAAACTAGAAGGCCTCTCAACAATAGCAACCCTGTGTCTCTTGGTTCACAGCTCCCATTTATTTCGACCTTGCTCTTGGCCTCTTACCATTGCCCTGCCTGAAGAACACAAAGAGTAGCTTCTATCTATCATCTGTCTGTCTATCTAGACAGAGTTTGGGGGGGGGGGGGGGGAGAGTAAGAGAGGCAAATTTGGTATGTTTTTCAATTTACAGAATAAAAGGACACCTCGAAATAAGGTCACATAGAACAAATGAATAAGAAAGTGGTATTTTTTTAAAGTATACAGAAGTATAAACCATAACCACCATAGTTATTGAGGATAAAATTACAATCATCTGATACCAGATGCAGAGGTAATAATTACAACAGTTGCCTGCCGATTTTGACATGCTGCAAGATGTTGCCACATGTCCTAGCATAGTGTTTCCCAGGGACTGCCATTTGGTATTTTCCAATGTGCCAGTGGCCAGGACTAGATTTGTGCTCATTGGCTATACATGTTTCTTTCTTTACCAGAATTTCAGGCGGGGGGGGGGGGGGGAGATAATGGCTCAGTAGCTTCAGTAGCAGAGAGATCATCTGTCTTGCTTACTAGACTAATCCAGTCCAAGACCAGTTTGAAAATAAAGCTAGGAATGAAGAATAGAAAAGACTTTGAAACTGGATCTGGAGAAATCTGGGTTGCTTAACCAAAGACCCCCCCCCCCCCCCGGGTAGTACCTTGTGCCGGAAGAACTGATATATCGATCTATCTATCTATCTATCTATCTATCTATCTATCTATCTATCTATCTATCTATCAGAGCCCCTGGTGGCACAGTGGGTTAAATCCTTGTGCTGGCAGGACTGCTGACTTGAAGGTTGGGTTGCTGACCTGAAGGTTGCCAGTTTGAATTGAACCCGGGGAGATTGCGGATGAGCCCCCTCTATCAGCTCCAGCTCCCCATCCGGGGATGTGAGGGAAGCCTCCCACAAGGATGGTAAAAACATCAAAACATCTGGGCATTCCCTGGGCAACGTCCTTGCAGACGGCCAATTCTCTCACACCAGAAGCGACTTGCAGTTTCTCAAATGCTCCTAACACAAAAAACCCCAAAGTCTTCTTCCTCTCATGTGAATTGTCTCACGTTTCTAGCTAAATTATAGTCCATTTTTTAATCTGAATATGCACCTTAATTAATCTAATATAAAGTCTATGCAGAATTCTGCTTTTTTCCCCCTTTTGGAGTGGTATAAGTGGCCACCATAGCATTTTCCAAGCCCTTACACAGTAGCACTATAGCAGTCCAATGGCCATGATTTCTGGGGATGATTGGAGTTGTAGTCCAAAATACCTGGAGGGTGTCAGGAAGGGTGATTTATGACTTAGGTTCACCAGGGAGTTTACAACTCCATGAATTCTCCCAGCCAGCATTTTGTAATATGACAGTAATTTTTCTAAACTCTGTGAAATGGAATTAATTGCTATCTCTCAGTCTGTATGCCTACCTATCATCTATCTATCTGCCATCTATCTATCAGATTTCTCTATTGTCTCGCAGCCCACAAGGGCTCCAGAATTTACGAACAAAGAAAAACAATACAAAGCTGAAACATTTGATCTCTAATCATGCAGTGGGCTATGCTAACTCTGAAAATACAACTACTATTTCATCCTTTGGCTGGATAAAGAAATCAGAGATGGAAGCAAATTCAAGTGGTACAAATGAGTGCAAGATCTAAATACCCTGAAAGCACTAAATCACATTCTGATCTTGGAAGCTATGCAGAGTCAACCCTGGTTAGTACTTGGATGGGAGACCACAAATGAATACCAGGTGCTAAAAGCTTCATTTCAGAGGAGGGAACAGACAAAACCACCTTTGAATATTCTTCACTTAAGAAAATCCTATGAAATTGATGGGGTCACTATAAGCTGGTAGATGGCTTGAATGCAAACACATACGCATAACTATGTGCAAAGGCTTGTGGCCAATGGCATGCCCAGCCCGCTCAGCCAGGTGGCCCAGATGCACATGACTGGTACAAGAAGGCTGTGATTAGAGAGTTTCCATCCACAATTTTTATTCTTTGAACATGTCCTCATGGAACCAGGGCATTTCCCAGTACAGTCATTTCCCTAGTCCCTTGTCTTCATCTTCCTTATGCATCAAAGACGAGAAAACAAAACCACCCAGTGTGTGTTCTTCTTTTTTCTTGCTGACTTTCCTTTATTCTCTTGGCAAAGACATCTCAAGCTCATCTTTTTATAATAAATAGCTACATTTGTTTTGCTTGGAACACACACAATATAGATGTATTTCCCTGGGATTGCCTACAAACAAACACAAACAACCCACTCTCTTCCTGTTTCTTTAACAGTGGTGCAACCTGCAGAAAGTAGTAGATGATTCGTTGCTATTAGGCCTGGAGAGAAAAATGATTCATCTTTGGGAATTTCCACAGAGTGAACGTCTTTTGAAGAGATACCAAAATGGCCAGTTCAAAAGCAGCGGGAGTTCCAGATTTTGGACTTTTTTGTTGCACAGGGATTTAGTTCATCTGTGGACAATACAGTTTTTGGATGACAGCTTCCAGAAATAGCACCTGGTCATGCTGGTTAGGGAATTCTAAGAGTTGGTAGTCGAAAAAAGTAAAATTTCTAAATTCTATATAACAGAGCAAGCCCTCTACTTGACACATGCTTGAGACATAGGCTGCATCCGTACTGCAGACTTAATGCAATTAGACACCACTTTAAGTACCGTGACTCAATGCTATTGGATTCTGGGATATATAGTTTGGTGAGGCACCAGCATTTTTTTGCCAGAGAAAACTACCTTGTAAAACTGGAACCCACAAGATTCCATAGTATTGAGCTATGACAGTTGAAGTGGCATTAAACTGCATTAATTTTACAGTGTATATGCAGTGTGCACCCA
The DNA here is from genome assembly GCF_035594765.1 of Anolis carolinensis. Classification (NCBI taxonomy): domain Eukaryota; kingdom Metazoa; phylum Chordata; class Lepidosauria; order Squamata; family Anolidae; genus Anolis; species Anolis carolinensis. Next base: position 25,754,953 of record NC_085846.1, on the reverse strand, counting down.
TAGTGTCTACTATGTATTTACTTGGCTCCTCACTCTTGGTCCTTTTCAGGTTCCTCCTCTGTCAACCTTTGCTGCCAGTTCCATTGGTCACCCTAGATTTCCTCTTACCCATCAGAAAATAATCAATGAATCTCTCTCTCATCATGAGATTAAACATTTTCTAGTCCTCTACATCCGACTATAAGTGTTCTAGCATCATCTTTTATTTTTAGTTAAATTATCGGCATATGTATTTGAATTAACATAATCCCAGTAGTTTTAAATGTAGAAGTCTTCATGGCAGAAGGAAGAAAACAATGTGGTAGATGGAAGAAAAGCCCTCTTTTCTTTGGGACATAGTAAATACTAGTAGCTTTTCTTCACCTTCTTAAAGGAGTGTGGATGATGGCTGGTGTTGAAAGGTATATTTGGTGGACACCTTGAGAACCCAAAACCACAAGAATTCCACCTCTGACTGGTAGAGTAGATATACATTGCAGTATAGTATCCCCTGAAGACGGGTAAGTGTTGCTGTGATGTAACTGGGCTCCAGGTGGGGAAGTTTCAGAGTTCTACCACCTGCAAAGCAAAAGGAACAGCTGTTCCCTTAGGCATTGCCAAATTCTATAAACCTAAGCAAAAATGGATCAGAGCAGCAGCATTAAGGGAATATGTGTGTTTGTGTGGTTGCATCAAGGAGAGACTGGTTCAGCTTTCCAGAAAAGAACAAAACAAGATTTAAGACGACAAATGCAAACATTTGCCATGACTTTCATAATATTGCTTAACTAAAATGAGCACGAAGAAGCTGGGTTGTAGCTTGAGTATTCATTCTCTGAAGCAAAACCACAAATTTACAGCTGTCTGAAGAGTGTGGAGAAAAAGAATAATAGTTTTTCATTGAAGTTGCAGAGAATGGTAGGAGGGGACCAAACACAATATTGGCATGTACTCACAAAAGTACATTTGAGTTATGAATTTAGAAAAACACTGCACCCACCCTTTCCAATCTACACATAACTGATATTTTCCATGCCTGCATTTTGACTAAAATAAAAGAAAGATGGACAAACAGATGGATGGAAAGACAGGAGAGTGGGAGATGAGGAAACCAAGCACAGAACTCCTAGCATATAGGTAATTTGGCCCTGAAAGAGTGACAGACTCATGGGCAGCTGGTTTGTTGTTGCAGAGTGTTGGCAAATCCACTTCCCAATTTCAGCAATTCCTCCTGCAACTGCTCCAGGTTATATAAGAGCTGTTTTGGTATTGTCCACTTTGTGGTAGAGATTTGGCATCAATAGAGCTGCCATCCAACTTGGAGCAGCTTTGGAAGGAGCAGCCATCAAACTTAGAGGGGATTCAGTGCTTCGCCACAATGGGTGCACCAGCCACCCCTGGACAAACTCTGGAAGGCTAGGGATTTGGATTCAAATGTCCCATATCCCATAATGTTTTGGCAGGGATAAGCCTACTTAATCTTCTTCCACCTGCTTTTAAAGTGTCCTTGTTTCTCTCTCCTCTGAATTTCGCCCTTTTTATTAATTTACTTTAATTGTTCAAAGTAAAATATAGTGTGCGCTCAGTTAAAGAGGAAGGGGAGAGGAAGGAGTGGAGTTTTAAGTTTCCCAGCCAACTAAGGCTTTCCTAAGGTAAAGGTAAAGGTTTCCCCCTGACATTAAGTCCAGTCATGTCTGACTCTGGGGGTTGGTGCTCATCTCCATTTCTAAGCCGAAGAGCCGGCGTTGTCCGTAGACACCTCCAAGGTCATGTGGCCAGCATGACTGCATGGAGCGCCATTACCTTCCCGCCGGGGCGGTACCTATTGATCTACTCAGATTGGCATGTTTTCAAACTGCTAGGTTGGCAGGAGCTGGAGCTAACAGCGGCCGCTCCCGGGGATTGAACCTGGGATCTTTTGGTCTCCAGCTCAGTGCTTTAACGCACTTCACCACCGGGGCTCCTTAAGGCTTTCCTAAAGTCATTATATTAATTCCAAAGTTCCTGTTAAAATACTAGTTTTGTGTATTCTTCTTCATTAAAAACTTTTGCCCATGGGCACATGATTTTGACCACACTATAATGTTGCTTGGCCACATATGTTCTGGTTTTTGTCTGCAAAATGTTGGAAGGTACCCTGACTAAACACGTGAAACACTGATGGCATTGAAGATGGCACCATGGTTCTTATACCATTCTATCCATTATGGGGACAGCATGGGGGAGATTTGGTACCTTCAAGAAAAGTGCAATAAGGACCTTTGATTATGATGACACTTAGTTCACCCCTGTCTTTTTGGCAGCTCTTCATCCACGATGGACAATTCCACCAACAACTGCCTCAATGGATTCCGACACCAGTGAGGCAGTCACAGACTTCAGACGAGGTATATATTTTTTTGTCTCTACATGATATGATGTTCCACAACACTGTTAAAACAATTCCCAATTTTTAATTTAGTTACAGTCCCAGCAATTACCTTGCTGAGAATACTGGTAACCAACACAACAATAGGGAATATTGTTCCAGCATTCAAGAAGCAGTTGAACACTGATTCCTATTAGTCTCCATCAACCTGATCAGTGGTACAACTTGGTGAAAATCTGGACAGGAATTCTCTTTCATGGACTATGTCATGTAGATTTACCTAACTGTAGAAACCCCATTAGTGAATTGTGAGAATGTGTAACTGTGTACCAGGAAGAATCTCCTCATGTGCATTGAAAGTGGCGATAAACATCAGTACACTTTAGCCCAGGCCTGGGCAAACTTGGGCCCTCCAGGTGTTTTGGACTCCAACTCCCACAATTCCTAACAGCAAGTAGGCTGTTAGGAATTGTGGGAGTTGAAGTCCAAAGCACCTGCAGGGTCCAAGTTTGCCCATGCCCGCTCTAGCCAGTGTTCCAATACACATTGGTCCCATTGTCATTGGTCACTTTGCAGGATTCTATACATAGTAAATAACATAAAAGTAGCTAAATATGGATGCTGCAAAACTGCTCAATTCTATTTCCCAGATGTGTAAGTTCACTTAAAAGCCACCGGTCCCCAAGTGAATTCCAGTCATAGTTCATCAACATTTGAACAGCCAAAAGCTGGAACCAAAGAAAAGAACAGTAACTGTTATTTTGTGATTTAGATACTTTAAAATGCAAGTTCTGATTTTCTTTCTTACATAACTCCAGTATGGGATAATTCCTCTAGCCTTATTTAAGCACAGTAAAAGAAGATTTTTTTAAAAAATTACAAAGAATTTTCAGGCATTCATTCAGAATAGTATGTAAATTATTAGGACATTTCCAGGTAGCCTACAAAAACCTAAAACCTGAAATACGCATATAAGAACTTACCAGAAAAAAAGAAAAGAAAGCAGCATTCTTACATCTCTTCTTCAAAAATGGGGAGAGTATCACCATAGATGGTTGGGGTTTGCACATAACTCAGAAAATGAGAATTTGATACACAAAGAACCTATCCCAATCAGATTATTAGAAAAGGGTAAGGGGGTTGCTTAGCCTCAGTTTAAAAAAATGGGAGAAATGAAGCACATTATTTCAAAATGATTGAGGTTGCATTAGTAAACACTTTTCGAAGAGTAAGTCTCATTGAACTGGATCAATAGGATTACGCTGTAGATGTACGGTACTTTTGCACAGGAAAGCTCTGTCTTTGTATATGCATTTTAATATATGTTTGAACTTGCAAAAGTTCAAATATGACTAACAGGTTCAATATGACTAATAGGTTCAATCAACACCATGCAAATAGTCATATATAAGAAAGATACAGATAATGCTTTAAATTTGAAATGCAAGCTTTCATTTGTCTGAATGCAACCTCGCCTTTTTCCAGAATATGGAAAGGTGACCTTTTATACTATAAGTTCCAGTGGTGTTGTCTTCCCCCTCCCCCAGAACAGGGGCATAGAAACTTATGGATTTAAGGAACTATAGTCAAAAAGCTCCACAACTTTCCCAGCTTTCCATGTCAATTAATCCCTATTTTCCTACTTTATTATTTACAGATTTTGATCCAGAAAGCCCTGAAAGCCCCTTTGCTGTCACAAGTGATCCAGATACCTTGGATGTTTCTGGGAGCACCATGGCCGGCACAGCAACCACAATCATGGGCAGCTCGCAGCCAGTAGTCCGAAGTGGCACAGCAGACAATCTCATCCCTGTATACTGCTCCATTTTGGCAGCTGTGGTCGTGGGACTGGTGGCATACATTGCTTTCAAAAGGTAAATAGCACTACATGAATCCCTAAGACAGAAGGATGTATGGGCAGTTGGGAATTCCAGATAGCCCCAAAGTCTGTTTTCTTTGCCATGTTCTGGTTCCAGGAAAAAATCTCATGGTGCTCAAGGAAGTGAGGAGAACCCTTAGGTAGAGTTTGGAAAAATGACTTTTCTGAACAATAGCACTTACAAAAATCTCAGCCAACATATCTAGTGCCAGGATGATTCAAGGAGTTGTTGTCAAGAAAAGGTCTGCTTCTAACAAGCAACATGATCATAGCTTGAAACCAGAAGGAATACCTTTTATGTCTTGACACACAGAACCTGTTTTCAGATCTCAACCCTTCTTTGCAAAGTGGAAGGGTATAAAGGAGGGGTAGGGAACATGTGGGAGGGTGGGCATTCTGTCAAGGCAAGGCAAGGGTACCATTGCTTCAACCGCACCATGAATCTTTGGGTCCTGGAGTAAGGGTACCATTGTAAAGGTACCATTGCTTCAACCACACCATGAATCTTTGGGTCCTGGGGACACTTCTTCAATGCTGTTTTTGCTTTATTACCCGTCCTCACCACAGAGGTGAGTAAGGAACCAAAGCAAGAAGAAGAAACAGAATGTCCTCCTCACATAGGTCTCTCTTTGGAACAGCAGGCAATTTGATCCAGTGACCTTTGATGATTGTTGAGTTGCTGGCCTGCATCAATTTTGGCCTGCATCAATAGGGGAATAACGTCTAGATCCAGGGAAGTCATGCTCCCCCTCTATTCTGCCTTGGTCAGACCACACCTGGAATACTGTGTCCAGTTTGGGCACCGCAGATGAAGGGAGATGCTGACAAGCTGGAAAGCGTCCAGAGGAGGGCAACTAAAATGATTAAGGGTCTGGAGAACAAGCCCTATGAGGAGAGGCTTAAAGAGCTGGGCATGTTTAGCCTGCAGAAGAGAAGGCTGAGAGGAGACATGATAGCCATGTACAAATATGTGAGGGGAAGTCATAGGGAGGAGGGAGCAAGCTTATTTTCTGCTGCCCTGCAGACTAGGACACGGAACAATGGCTTCAAACTACAGGAAAGGAGATTCCACCTGAACATCAGGAAGAACTTCCTCACTGTGAGGGCTGTTCGGCAGTGGAACTCTCTCCCCCGGAATGTGGTGGAGGCACCTTCTTTGGAAGCTTTTAAGCAGAGGCTGGATGGCCATCTGTCGGGGGTGCTTTGAATGCGATTTCCTGCTTCTTAGCGGGGGGTTGGACTAGATGGCCCTTGAGGTCTCTTCCAACTCTACTATTCTATGATTCTATGATTCTATGGTGGAGAGGAAAGCTGCAGCCTTGTGTCTAGATTGCTGAAACAGTTCCTTCCATGAGGTCTGCCAGGGCAGCTACATTTTGCTGTGGTGTGGAGGAGGGAATCTACCATGGTTTGTGATACATATGCATGTGCCTTGAGCTTGGAAAGCAGGAGTGGGATATCTCTTAGATTCAGCTGTGAAATGCTTTCAACCTCTAGGTGGAACAGCTGCAAGCAGAACAAGCAGGGTGCCAACAACCGCCCTGTCAACCAGACACCTTCACCGGAAGGAGAGAAGCTTCACAGTGACAGTGGCATTTCAGTTGATAGCCAGAGTCTCCATGATCAGCAGCCACAGACACAGACAGCATCAATGCAAGGTAAACGGGTGGGCTGTGTTCACACTGCTTGGGGAGGAAGCCTAAAGGGAGGAGATGGGTTCAGGAACAAATAGAACACACTGTGCGGAGCTTGGAAAAATTATTTAACTGATAACTCCTAGAATTCCTCTGCCAGCCTGGCAAGTGTGGAATCTGGGAGTCATCATCAAAATAAGTAACTTCTGCAGGCATAGGGCATACCACAGAAACATTACAAACTCTTTGGCTTGCTATGAGGAGAATTATCCACTCAATAGATTCCATTTCTATGGTGCCCAGTTTTGTAAATTGGTCCTATCAAGTCCTATACATCTATCCCAGCAAAGTCTGATGAGTAGAAACAGGCCATTACCTATAATCAGTAGCTTCAAACAGGCCAAACTAGTATATCAAGCAACACACACACACACACACACACACACACACACAGAAAGATTCCATAGCATTGAGCCATGGCAGTTCACGTATTGAGGAACTACCTGAATATTAGGAAAAGCTAATATGGGAGCTGTTTGACAATGAAACATGCTACATCCAAGTGTTGGGAAATTGCTTTCTCTGAAGGTTTTTAAACTAGGTGGGATGCTCATCTGTCAGAAATGCTTTGATTGTGTATTCCTGCATGGCAGAGATTGGGCTGGATGACTCTTGTGCTTTTTTCCAATTCTATATTTCTATAACTAATATGTCTTGGACTTCAACTTCTATAAGTGCATCTAGCTTGGCTAATTACTGAGGATTATTGGAGTTGCAGCCTGAAACCTCCAGAGGGGCAAACGTTTCCCATCCACTGTTTTCTGCACAGTGCAATATGTAGAGAATTATTTCTTGGCTTCCAAACCAGGGGACGCATTGCTTGAGGCTACATTTGGGATCAGGTATCAGATGTAGCAATTACAAGCTGGAAACAGCAAAACAACATAGTAGAAATGCAACTACAATATTTACAAGGTCCTACCCAACCCCCTTAGGTCCCAATAGTCACATTAAGGATAGAAATCCTGCACAACTTGTCTATAGAACTGAAAAGATAGGTTCTACAGATCCACCTATTTTCAAAACAAAAGTCCAAACAAGTGAATCACTTTTTATTTCTTTATCTGGAAATCAACTCAACTCTCAGACAAGTTGGATGTATTTCTGCATAGTCCTCAGAAAGGACAGTGCTGGCATTAGTCATGTATATGTAGTTGTGGTTAGAAAGATTCTTTGCATGATTGTAGGGAGGCACTTTTATTTCAATACCCGAGAAGTGTTCAAACAAAGCCGTGCAGTATTTGTATAAACAAGTGTATCACGTCCTTTAAAATCTTTTTTTAGTGGCCCACTCCTTTGTACAAGCCTATTTCACAGTCACTTTAGCATAAATTGAAGATGTTAGATACAAATTGATACAGTACTTTGAAGGGATCCATATATGGTACTGAATGCGTTACAACTATGTTACTCTCTGGCAGAGAATACATACCTATTAAACATACATATAAATAGTCATCATTTGTGTGTGTGTATATATGTGTGTGTGTGTGTGTGTGTGTGTGTGTATGTGTATGTGTGCATTTCCTTTTTTCACACACACACACGGGAGAAAGGTGTAAAAGTCAGGTAAAAAAGAAAAAGGGAAGATGGGGGTATTGGAGTTATTATGGTTATTATATCTAAATCTTCATTTCCATTACACTTACAGTAGAGTCTCACTTATCCAACACTTGCTTATCCAACATTCTGGATTATCCAACGCATTTTTGGAGTCAATGTTTTCAATATATCGTGATATTTTGGTGTTAAATTCATAAATACAGTAATTACTACATAGCATTACTGCATATTGAACTACTTTTTCTGCCAAATTTGTTGTCTAACATGATGTTTTGGTGCTTCATTTGTAAAATCATAACCTAATTTGATGTTTAATAGGCTTTTCCTTAATGCCTCCTTATTATCCAACATATTCGCTTATCCAACATTCTGCCAGCCCGTTTATGTTGGATAAGTGAGACTCCACTGTATTTAACAAAGAGATGAGTAATATTATTAGTTAGGTTTAAATCTGATATCTTCTTGTGTTAGCTTACATTGTTCTTTCTTCTTTTCCGGCTTTCTTCTGTAAAAGTTCATCTTGATTGTAGGCACCATTCTTGTTTTAGGAGACAAAATACATTTATTTATTTATTTATTTACAGTATTTATATTCTGCCCTTCTCACCTCGAAGGGGACTCAGGGCGGATTACAATGTATATATATATATATATATGGCAAACATTCAATGCCATTAGACAAACAACACACAGACAGACACAGAGGCTATTTAACATTCCAGCTTCTGGCTTCATGAGGTATGCTTGATTCCAGCCACAGGCAGAGCTGCTGCTTCATCATCCACTGTAACACTGAGTTCTTGATAGAGTACTTCCTCATCTTTCGGCACTACGCTGCTAGACATTTTTATGGTGAAGTAAATTAGTTAAATTAACCTCCCCGCATAAGCGGTCCCCAAATTTTCCTACTTGACAGATGCAACTCTTTCAGGTTGCTTAGGTAAACAATGAGCTGGGGCTATTTATCAGTCAGGCACTCAATCCGACTCAAGCTTCAAACACACAACCTCTTGGTCAGTAGTGATTTATTGCAGCAGGCTACTAACCAGCTGCACCACAGCCCGGCCCCTACATAAGGAAGGGCAGTTCTTCAACATTTTTGGTATTTGATAGGTGTGTTTTATTTTCATTTCTGTATATTCTCATGCTAAGAATATTTTCTTAATGGTCAGAGCATATTTATTTTGCATATGTCGCCTCTGACTGCTACTCCGACACTCACCAAATATGCGTGATTATCTCTCATATTCTTGATTCAAATATTTTGGTTTCTTTTCCTCCAAAGCTGACATGGTTGGGCTTGAGTACCTAAAATGCCCATATCCCAGCTGATGTTATTTGCTATAAGGCAGCTTTGACTTAGAATGATCCTTTGAATGAGCCCTAGTCATCAACAGCTCTGCTCATATCTTATGTTGTTGTTGTTGTTGTTGTTGTTGTTGTTGTTGTTGTTGTTGTTGTTGTTGTCTTTGCTTTAAAACCAGGTCATCCTCTTCCCTACCCTACCTTTTGTCCCCAATCCAGGCCTCAAAGGAGATGGGAACCTTTATACAAATCTGCCTGCTAACAAGCGAGAGGAAGTTGAGAAGCTGCTGAATGGTTCCACGGAGGAGACTTGGCGCCACTTGGCTGGAGAGCTGGGCTACAAGGAGGACCTCATAGACTCCTTTACTCAGGAGGAATATCCCGTCCGGGCCCTGCTCTCAGATTGGTCTAGCAAGGACAGTGCCACAATGGACGCCCTTTATTCTGCCTTACGTAAAATCCAAAGGGGAGACATTGTGGAAAACCTTTACAGCGAATCCACTGCTAGCTCACCGGTGTGAAGTGGGGAGAAGGGGCAGAGGTGCTCTGAGCAACTCCTCTGTTACTCCCCACACTTTGCTTTTCCCTCACTGGTGCCTCCTTGGAGAAAGCATGCGAAGGACAGTTTTAAAAAGCGGTGCTTATTCTTACGTAGGCTACCATTTCGAGGGACTCTGAAACAGTCTTATATGCACTGACTTGGTTTTATTTCTCTTCTCCTCTGTATTTTCACCCAGTATCTCTTGCCAGTGTCAAAACTGTTATATGCTGAAAGGAAGCAGAGGAAGATAACCAAAATACTTGTTTTATCATGGTTTAACTTTCTTGGACTGACCACATTTTCTTGGTTCTGCTAAAAGTCAAGAGTGAAGAACCACGTCCAGTCAATGCCAATATAGTTTGGCCTCCCTCTTTCAGGTGCCTCTGTTTGAAAACGTTCATCTTTGTGCCTCTCCTTTCTCCTCTATGTGAATCCTGTTTCCGTACTTCCACCTCTTGTTCTTCTATCACCGGCTCATCCCTTCTGGGGACCATTGTCCCCTAAACTGAGGAACAAATGGAGGTCTGTCTGAATATGTTGCATGACTGGTGATGGATTTAAGGAAAGCAAAAAAAAAAGAAGAAGATGAAATATTGGGCTTGGAGCAAGAGGATATATGACATGAGGAGGACACTGTGGTGACTTGTTTTGAAAGACATTTCTGGATGATCTCTGGGTGGGAGGAAGAGAGGCAGACAGAAGATGGGAAGGACATGATTTCTGGGTATCAAAGTGACACTGATCAAACCTTGAAATTTATGAATGGAACTAAAAGCAAAATCATCCACAGTTCTATCTGTGCATTGGAGTGATGGCATCTTAATCCCTGCCTTCTTTTTTTTTTCATGCTCAGATACATTCCTGTAGTTGAAGTAAGCCGTAGTGATCCTTGCACTGTAGCTTTCTTCCTGGATTTGATCAAAGCTAGCAGAATCATAAACTGGACAGCACTGATACAAAAGGGTTATAAGCCATACTGAGGAGTGGAACCAGTCTCAACCAACCAACCAACAGTGCAGATGGCATTTGTTAATGGGTGTGAATTATTAATAATCACTGTGATGCTATAAATCAAGCCAAAAACCAGGTGCAATGTTAGTCCAGGTGTTGTGTTGGTGAGACTTTGGAAACTGTACTCTGTAACCTTTCTCAAGAGTTATGAACCAAACACTGTGGGTTATCAAGCCATTACCTCTGTAGTATTAAAAGGGTAGAGCGAAATAACCCCTGGGTGGCCTTAAGGCTTACAGTAAATATAGGAGATTTCTTGCTTTTACACAGATTGTATGAACAAATTCTTTGAGCAAAATTGGAATTTATTTCTGCATCTTGTGATGCACGACTTCTAGGGTTTGCTAGCATTTTCCTTTTTCATCAATATTAAAAGGGACTGGGAGAAAAACACAGGGGAAAAAGGTGTCCATAAGCTATGAGGAATAATTAGAAATCCTTGGGGCAAGAACGGTGAACTGGAATTGAACCATCATCTCATCCAACCCTGATACATATTACAAGGAAGATCTGTTTTGCTATGTTTTATTCTGATTCTGAACAGTTATATAAACCTGTTTAAGAACTTATTGTTTGGAATTTTTCAGCAAGTTGGGCCACTAGTGGGTATTATTTTACTGTGTCTGTTATTCTTCTGAATTGAAACTAAGTAGAGAGAAGAATTCCCTGATATGCACATGCATTAAATGATGGTGGCTTGTGGAAATGATAAAATCAAATTTAGAGGAATGCCAGAACATAATGAAAAGTTTGAAACAGCTACTTTTTCTGTATCACATTTTCCAGAGTCTTCCAATCACCATTGCTCATGTTAGTTGGAGGAATTTAGGAATTATTATCCAGTAAGGTGATTTCTTCTTCATGGTCTCTATGGAATCATACATATGGTAGTTTCTGTGCATGCGCAGCAAGCTCAAAATTTTCCAGTAAGCTCTTCAGAGCCTTATGGCTATAGCCCCGCCCACCTTCCCCAGAAGGCATATAGGCCATGGGAGGGGCTGTAGCCTCAATTCCTTTTTTCTGCAGTTGCAGCAACAGCGTTTAGGAACCTCAAAAAAACTTACCTGACATCGGACTGTTTGATGACGACTAGCTTAGCCCTTTCACTTCATAACAGTATTGACCTCAGACCTCCCCAACTAGTTTACAACTCATCTGTGACCCTCACCTGGGCAGGTTGACTACTCTACCTTTAGGCCAGTATGTCTACTGCACAATTTTAAAAATGTGTTTTCTTTGGAGGCAAACTGCCAGATTCAGATAGGCATACTATGTGCCTCTTGTGTTTGGGGGAATCCCACTATGTCCAGATCTGTTTGGTTTGCCTGGCCCATAAAAACTGCGAAACCCACTTGAAGGCACTCCTTTATGAGAAGGCCCTGCTCCCTCTCATGCCAACAGCTAGGCGAGCAGCTTCTGAGAAGCCTGGCCCTTCACAGGCTGTGGCACCAAGCTTGTTACAGTCAGTGACCTCCCTCCCTGTGGCATGGCAACCTAAGCACAAGCATGCCAGGTCCCCATGAGTGACCTCACCGGGCAGAAATGCCAACCAGCATAAAGAGAAACACAAGAAAAATAAAGGCCTCAAGCATTCACAGGGGAGATGTGACACCACTTGTCTCAAGCAGGTGCCTGCGCAGCACCCAGATGTGGCCTTGCTTCCTCTTGTGAAGGCAGCCCAATGCTAGGTTGGAAGCATATGATGCCAATCTGATTGTGCCTTCCGTGGCTGCAGGGGATGCACAGCACCATTTCACTGCTTCTTCATCCAATAAAGACTACTCTAGTCCTTTTGCAGGACCTTGGCCTGGTGATCAACCAATCATGTCTCCAACCGATACAGCAGATTCCGTTTATAGGAGTGAACTACACTGGACTCCATAGAATCCAGAGCGTATCTTCTACACGGCCGCTTCAGAATGTTTTGGGTGACAGTGCTCCATGACCCACACTTATCGGCCAAGCACAACCAGTTGATTTTATGGCAAATGTCATCAACAACAACAGTAAAGCCATTTGTGCATCTCCGGCTGTGGCACCTGCAGGCCTGGCTTCTACGAGTCTGAGAATGTCACGGACGGTTCAGCGTTTACTATGGTGGTGGATTATACGAACCAACAACTGTGCAGGGACTCCCCTTCATGCACCAGGGTTGACAATGGCACTTACAACAGATGCCTCTCCAAGGCTGGGGGGGAACATGTGGGAACTCTCGCAACCCAAGGGCTGTGGTCAGCGGAAGAAGTCTTATTGACACATTAATTTTCTAGAGCTATACTGGCAGTTCAGAAGGTCCTCAGAGCCTTTGAGCCATGCCTTCAGGGACAGGTAGTGCAACTACTGATCTAAAACACTACTGTGAACTAGTATATAAACAAGCATGGGGGCACTCAATCCCACTCGTGTACCCCTGGAAGATATCTGCAGGGCAACCACCTGGGCCACCCCACTTACTTTCTCAACCCACTACAAGATTGATCTCCTCTCCAAGCGACAAGCTGGATTTGGTAAAGTGGTCCTCTTCTCAGTTGGGCCATGACACCCACCAGCCAAGATTTGTAGCTTCCTAGTCTACCATATGTGCAATTTCACTGAGACCATAAAGAAGAAGGAATGGTTGCTTACCTGTAACCATGTTTCTTCGAGTGGCCATCTGTGAAATCTGCACATCCCCGCCCATCCTTCTCATTATTGTCATGCCTCCATGTCTCTACCACTGCACTGAGGCAGAAGAACTGAGGCTACAGCCCCTCCTACATCCTATATGCCTATTGGGTAAGGTGGATGGGGCTATAGCCATAAGGCTGTGAAGAGCTTGCTAGAAGATTCCGAGCTTGCACATAAACTACCATATGTGCGAATTTCACAGATGACCACTCGAAGAAACATGGTTACAGGTAAGCAACCATCACTTTTCTGGGCTCTGTACAGAAGGGGATTTTAACTTCTCATCCCATCCAAAGAGATCAGCTATGTATGATGAGGGGTATGGTTCAGCTAAGAAATGTGGGTGCTCTGATCTAGACTCATTGACCAAGATTTTATGTGGTGTGTGTATGTGTAACCACTTCATGTGAACTACCAATCTTCATAGGGCAGCTACTGCAGCTATTCATTGGGTCTGGAGGGGGAAGGGATTGGGCAATGGAGACTGACTCTTATCCTGCTGCAGTACGCAAGAAATAAAGTGTAGGGATATTGTTGTTTTTTTTAAAAAAAAAATATAACAAATATTGTAGTAGTAGATCCATAGGGCTTGGCAGCTGTTGTAATAGGGTATACGGTGATGAATGGAACACTGCAGGCTGCAGAACGTATCATGGTAAAATGGGAGATGTGCATGTGTGTCAGTAAGAAGATTTCATCCATTCTGTTTCCTTTTTAAAAACCACTGGAATGTTTTTGCCTTAACAGGAATGTCCAAAATTTGCCTTGGAAGTTTATTTTATACAACATTGAATGATAGTTCCAAAGGGATTATCACAACATGGTGAAGGAAAGGGAGTACTATTTTTGTTAGCTTAGCTATTCAAGATCATATTTTGCGTAGAACTGTAGAGCAGGTATGCAGAACACATGGCTCTCCAAGTGTTTTGGATTAGAGCTCCTATTGGCTCTATTCAGAAAATGTAATAGTAAGGTGCTATGAGAATTGTTATCCAAAACATTTAAAAGGCTGAAAGCTCCCCACCACAGAAAAAAGAATCTGAATCTGAGATTTTTACATGCTATTTACTGAGCTATGGGTCATTAGTATCAGGTCTTTCATGATACAATCATTATTCTTGTACTCCTACACTGCACATAATTTCTTTTTCATATGAAGGAACATGACATGATTAGGTAAAATAATCCAAACGACAGAGCAGAATGTTTTAGCTGTCTTTGAGTATGAAGGATGCTTGAGCATGTCTGTCCTCTTTAGGTACGATGCAGCAAACCAGCCTTTTCCTTTCCACCTCTGCTATATCTAAATAGATTGATGGAAGCATGATATAATTCTTGTTGATCATTCCAGCATAGTGAGTAGTGTTTTCCTATGTGGTAGCTTGATTTCTGCATTCAGCACAAAATACAAACTTCTTGAACTTCATCTGTATGATCAGATTTGATCATGATTAGCAAACTGTAGTAATTATTGGCAGTATCAGATCTAATATAATATGAGACAGCTAGTTACTTATAGAGCAACAGGGGAATAAAAAATAACATTTTCAAAAGCAACATAATGAGTTTAATTAGTATTGGTGTCTAGTTACTTCAAAAGGTTTTTTGGAGGTAATTTGACAGGGATTTTACGTTTTACGTCACTCTCTTATCACACTTAGGGTCCCTCCTCCAAAACAACAACAACACATGATAAAAAAAACCAAAAAAAACATAACAAACGACAAGAAGTAATGTGTCATGGTCTTCTCAATCTGAAAGTTATAATCACTAATTCACAAAATATTAAGAAATTCTGAAAATGGATTATCCCTTCTATGGATAATATAACAATTGTGGTTCATTGGAGAGACTTTGTGGTAGTGAAATACTAGTACCATAATCTCATATCATCTTGGATATTAAACCCTGCAAGGGAAGCATCTGGTTCACAATCTAGAATGCAAGTGAAACCAAGACAGCTGCAAGTCCTGGGTGAATCTTGTGTCTAAAAGGCCTCCCGTGGACCTCATGTGCTTTCATGATGTCCTGGCAACCCTGGCAAGTGTGCATATGGGCTTAAGCAATGTCTGGGAACCACATTAGACTTCAGTGCACATCTGAAGAATCCCTGGCATGCCATATTGTCAATGATCTCATTGACCATGGGAAGAAGCCAAATTTTATTATATGTGCACACACACCTAGAGAACCTCTGGATTAGCCAAGCGATTCCAGTAAGCCTTGATTTCATTTAGGGATTTGTTCCACCACAGGCAGAAGAACAACACATTCAACATCTATTGTGATTGTAGCAGAATTTGGCACCATAATGCCTCCTAAACCTATCTTAACAGCCCCAAACTCACCAAGTGGTGAAGATCTATTCTACTGTTGGTAGAAGTGCTCCAGGGTGATCTTTCCAGCTGCCTCTTGCTGTAAAATGGAGGTTAGGAGATTATATGCAGGAGCTGGGTCAGGTGATTACACGTGATTGCACATTTGTAACACTTTGCGATGCTGGATTTTGTATTTTATTTGCACAGAAGAAGCATCAAAAGGCTTCACTTTTCAAGGACTTTCTTGCAGCAGTCAGAAAAGTAGGGAAATTATTCATTGTTGCATGCTGGAATGAAATTTACAAATAGTAATATCCCTGCTTCAGAATTCAAACCCAAATGTTCTTTTTTTTTTAACATCTTGGAAATACAAAGGTGGCCAATTCTTCAGCTAGCAACCATCTAGAGATGAGAGACGAGTAGAGATGGGAGTGTGGAGAATGCAGATCAAAACATGGCTGTAAAATGGGATTGTTCCATTCAGTAATTCAATTTAATATGGACAAAAGTGTACTATTTTGGAGCCATGCTTATTTCAAAATGGCATTTGCATGAACGAGAGAATAAATCTTTGGAAATGGTTTCTCATATGACTTTTTTGACCAGTTTCTGTATCTTAGGAAGGATGGAAGGAATTCTTTGGAAAGAGAAAAATAAAATAGCCAAAGTTATTATCTATTAAAAAAAATCTCTGTTGCCTTTTATATATTTCATTTGTTTATTGTGACACATGGGGAACCTTTTTTAATTAATGTTATTACCTTGTCCCATGGTTTGCCTGTAATACAAATGCAAATTTATTAGAACATTCTTACTGCCAATAAATATTTCTGCAACAGAAGCACTGGATCGGTCAGTAGGTTTTCACTGTGATTGTCCAAAGACTTCTTCCCCTTGTGTTTCAGTTTGCATGGATGGATGACTTGGAGTCAAGGGGGGACATTGCTGGACAGCAGCGGTGGGTGGGGGTTCAGGGGAGAAAGATGCACTTGTGTGGCGGTAGATGATTCTGTAGCAGCTGCGTGGACAACTGTAACTGTGTACTGTTCAGATGTGAATAAATATGCATACCTGTGCCCCATCGCATCTTGTATCTATTCCAGCAATCAAGTGAAGGGAGCAGCCCACTGTGCTCCTGTCTCTACAAGTTCCAGCCTGGTTTTCGTTGACCGCATCTGTTGCTTTCCAAATGGCTAGGATATTTCGCCATCCCCTCTTCCTTCAACAGTGCCCCCTTTGCTAATCCTCCCTAATTTCTGCAGGCCTTTCAAGTTTACATTGCAATCAAAATAGACAAATGAGACAGGTTAAGGTAAACATATGTAATGTGCATACCTCTGCTCCAAATCTCTGGTTCAGTCAACAGATGTTTATTTTTCTGCTAAAATATTCACATTGAAGCACATTCATGCAGACCAATGAATCAGCATGTGATTTACCAGGACTGGCATAGGACTGCCTGAGGAGTGGAGATCACTTCTAGAAGGACCTCCTTTGGAGTTTCCTTTGTTTTATTGGTTACATCTGTCTTTTTTCTTTCTTCTCATCCTTCAAGGTGTTCAATGTAATATGTAGATTGGGTGGTATTTTCCCTTGCTCCTCTTGCTCATAATTTGCTCAGCTTTAGAGGTGGAAATGAAGCTATCAGGGCCGTAGCCATAAAAAAATTTTGGAAGGGGGGGGGGTTGAACCCCTAGCACCCCCCACCCCCGCTACAAACCTGTCAATATCTGCTTGAGATAGTGCCTGGAGGGACTCTTAATGTTTTGCGTCTCATAGATTTAGCATGGGGATTTGGTTAACCAGTTAAAATTCATGAGTAAACCAGGTTTTTTTTTATAACCTGAAAAATGGGGGGGGGGTTTGAACCCCTAACCCCCCTCGCTACAGGCCTGGAAGCTATGGTGCATTCAGACAGATATCTTCCGTCTTTGCTGAGGTTATGGGTACAAGAAAGTAAAAGGATATGAATAAAGATAACACTTCTCTAGGAATATCTAGGTCTTCTATCATAATTCTATGGAAGCTGAATACAGAATCCCATTGGTGGACCAAGAAAGTGGACCATGCAGTCACACTGGAAGATCTAGAAATGTGTAGAGAGAACGTTATAAATCAAATTTGTGATTAATCAAATCTGAAGAATCGAAAGTCAAAAACACAAATGTGGAGGGATTACTGTATTGTACAAACACAATAGAATGTACCAAATAATATGCACAACATATGTGTGTTCCAGTATGTTCTATCCATACTGGTGCCTCTTAGTAGGCTTGAGCCTGAATCAGTTTGAACAAAAATGTCTGTAATATTTGGTGGTCCGTTTCATATACTCTCCGAAAACAGAATGGATAGGAGAGAACTGAAAAGCTCAGCAAAACGGATTAAGAGAGCCGGATTTTATTGGCTACTGGAGAGAACAGAGTTAAATCTGCAATATACCTGAGGCAGGTGTTGCTGCGGGGCTCCTGGAAAATATAGGCTTATTGCAGGGTCTTTTTCTCCTTCCCCGGCAGCAGCAGCATTCATCCATTTCTTTTTGGAAAGTTTCCTAGGCTCCTCCTCAGAGAGAGGAGCCTGGGAACCTGCTTTCCCAGCAGCACTTGCATGGGGCAGGCATTGAAAAGTCTCTTGAGTTCCTGATGGGAGTTGAAGTTTTTTTTTCTCCCTGTGTTTCTCAGCCAATAAAAAACCTGGTTGTGTCCATGCTCTGATTGGCTGAGAATGGACGCAACCAGCAACTACAATTCCCAGAACCCTCTTTTGTGGTTTGTCTTATTTTAAAAACTGTTATGGTAAAAACTTAAAATAATTCTTAAAAATCAGTAGAGAGATGAATTGATCTGTAATTTGGCAGGTCTGCAGTTGTAAATGGAGTCTAAACTAAGGTAGATTTCATGCAAATATGCCTTAAAATGGCTGAAAATTGAGCCTTTAAAGTTTCCCATTGTAGCCAATGGCCCAAATCTTTGTCGAATGAAAATGGCAATACCCCTCCCAATTTGAATAACTTCCCGGTAAACAGCATGAGGGGTTAGCCAAAAATGCACCCCCAAACTGCATGCCTTTTGGCTGAATTGTGCACTTCTACCTCTTACTGCTACTCTTCTTTTCTATAGAGGGGCTGCAGCTTTTATTGGGCAACTCGGCCTATCACAGACAGCAACCATCATTATACTCTATGCAAAAGGTGCCATTTTAAACCTCCTGTTAATTGTTCTATTATCTATCTTGTGATTTTAAAAAGGCACATTAAAAGACTGGAATGTTTCTTAAATGCAGAGAGTTCTATAGTGCAGCACTCATATAACAATGCTATAAAACACTAGGTATGTTTTAAAATGTTTTTTTTATTTTTTAAAAACCTTTTCCAGTCAGCACCATTTTAGCATTATGGTTAATAGTCATGTCTGGAAAGGATTGGTTTTAAAAAATATATTATTAGCATTATGGGTATGTAGTGCTTTTCACTCTCTTATAGCCTTACACCATTTCTTTAAAGCAGTAGTACAGCACTGTAGGAATATATATCTTCATTTTTTTAAAAAATGAAAAATTCCAATTGCTTCAATTAAGTTCCTTGCACTTAAAAGCTTTGATTTTTTTAATTTTAAAAGAATGCATGTACAATATGTCATTATAAGGGTACAGGAGTTTAACATTTCTTTATTATATAAGTGACATTTTGCTATTATTTTAGCATATCTTTACAAATGTATAGCCAGAGATGTGCTTTGGCAAAGTGCTTTAACACTACTTAAAAGATCGATTTTGAAAAAGGGATGATACAAATGGCATGCAGACTAAAACTGATACTGAAACTATACTGCGCTGTGTTAGGTTCAGTCCTTATCTCTTCAGTTCAAATGGATAAAACAAGAGTCCTATGAAGCATCCATGACACTATTCTCCTGCTCTTCACATGAAGAGAAGGCACTCTGTCTCAAAAAAGCATGTTCTCTATTTAAGAAAATAAGAAAAAGATTGGGGGTGGGGGGAGAGAAGGAAGAGGCAGCTGAAGAAAAAGAGGAGGAAGAGGAGAACAAGAGGAGGACAAGAAACTAAACTTCAGGAAGTGAAGTGAAAATTCGAAATAGATGATGATGTTATATTAACTTTCTGCAGAACAGTAATGTATAAACATTAATGATGACTCTATAATGAATTCCCAGCTGGAAACAGGCCAGTCATTTTAACGATACAATCAAGGCCTGAACCAGTTTCCCAAACAAAAGAGGTGCTATCTGGCATAGCTATTAAGGCGAACACTTCTTCATTGCCAACAAACACATAATTAAAAAGAAAAAAGGCAATTGATTTGGAAAATAAACACATCTGTTATCTGTATGGATGCAAAAAGAATTATCACCATAAATTAATAGAAATGCAACTCATTCCCACATAGGGAGCAAAGGACTTTTCACAATGAATAGCTCATTGGAGGGAAGGATATTAGAGGCAAAGTTGAAGTATTTTGGCCACATCATGAGAAGACAGGAAAGCTTGGAGAAGGCAATGATGCTGGGTAAAATGGAAGGAAAAATGAAGAGAGGCCGACCAAGGGCGAGATGGATGGACGGTATCCTTGAAGTGACTGGGTTGACCTTGAAGGAACTGGAGGAGGTGATGGCCAACAGGGAGCTCTGGCATGGATTGGTCCATGAGGTCACGAAGAGTCGGAGACGACTGAACGAGTGAGACGACGACGATAGCAATAGGTAGTCTTGTGATTCCACTTTTAACAGTCATGGCTGCATCCTATGGAATTGTTTGGTGAGGTACTAGAACTTTCTAGTTGAGGATCCTAAATAGGGATGTACAATTGGGAGAAACCTTGTACTGCTTTGCGTCCTGGCTTTCACTGAGGGCCCCAGTCAGTTTTTTGTAAGTCTCCCAAAATTGGGAAGGTTGTTTTCAGTTCCTTTGTTTCGGACCATTATGGGGGGAGGGCTTCCCACCCATTGGCTCCCCTTCCCAGCGTGCATTCTTCTTACCTGGCACCTGCTGCTTCTACTCTAGAGTAAAAGGTCCTTTGCTTTAGGCACTGGCAGGCGCGTGCACTTTCCAGGCCTGCCTGCACGCCCCGCCACACACACCTTGCCACACACTGAGAGTGCGTGTGTGGTGGGGCGTGCAACGAGGCCCGGAGTGCGCCTGCAGCTGAGCTCTGGGCCTGCCTGCCTGCCTGCATGCTCTACCACACATGCCCCACCACACACTCCAAGATTGCATGTGTGGTGGGGCGTGCAGGCAGGCTCAGAGTGCACCTGCAGCTGAGCTCTGGGCCGGCCTGCTTGCACACCCTGCCACACACGCACTCTCTTTCCAAGGCTAGGAGGCAAGTTGAGATGCACACGAAAGCAGACTATTGTGTCAAGCAGATTTTTGTGTGGGGGCTTCCCATTTCGTGCTTCTGACTAAACAGAAGACACAAAAGAAACGGTAGAAGCAGTAGGAATGAATTTCATGCACATGGCTAACTGCTACTCCTAAACTCCAATCCCAGGATTCTATAGAATGAAACCAGTTACACAGTTATAGAAAGTTCAACATGCAGAATTACACCGTGAATGGGCTGTGCAGTCACTGTCCTGAATGGCACATTATAGAGCTGAGCAATGCAACCAATACCACAAATAAATGTACACCTGAATGTGCAACTAAGAGCAAAACTGTAGAAGTTCTGCTACCAGTTTCAGCAGGAATAGAAAGGCATAGGCAGAGAAAATGCGCAAACACAACATCACCGCATGTGTCACTGCTACAGTTATCAAACTTTGTGTGTCCATATCCATTTTTTAAAATCCATTAATTGCTCATTTGCACATGACTCTTTAGAAAGTTAGACAGTAATTTTTATAGCGATTTTCTGTTTGTCCACATTTTTCCTGCATCCTCTCTCTTCCTGCATCCTGCTAAACAGCAGCCATGTTCTTCTTCCCTCTCTAACCTCCTTATGACCCAAATACTTAAAAATAAGGCTACTTCATATGTTTTACAAAGAAGGCCAAGTGTTTTTCCTTTCTTTGCCAGATCCTGCATGTGTGTGTGCATGAGACTGGTGGTTGTTCAGATCCCATCTTTCCAATTTGATTACTATCTTAAATATTGTTCTCTTCTGTGAGGGAAGTTGCAGAGATTGCTACACCAGATCGTACAAAAATGGCACTGCCATATTGTCTGTGAGGTCATTCCACTGCCAGTTGCATTCCAAGAATTTTTGGTCTTCTCATTATGATGTCTCTGTGTGTTTCCTGTATACATAGGATGTCACACGAAATGTCCTCAGACATTTTGGCTAATAGTTCTTCCTTAGCAAGTGACAAACCTTCTATATTAATAGACATAATCGTTAGCAATGGTCTTGATAAAGACCTTTGGGATTCATCCATTCATCCAATGCTTTTGGGGTGGAAAGATTGGCCGCTTACAAGAAACGTTGCCCAGGGGACGCCCGACTGAATTTATTCAATCTTCGAGGAGGCTCTTTCCGTGTCCCCCAATTAGTGAGTTGAAAACCAACTCACTAATGCCTTGAAAGACCTCTCCAGCTACTACAAAGAGAACCACCTGAAGCCCAACCCTGCCAAGACACAAGTGTGTGCTTTCCACCTATGTAACCGTGAAGCCAACAGGAAACTGAAAGTTACTTGGGAAGGCCAAGAGCTCGAACACTGTTTCCATCCTAAATATCTTGGTGTCACCTTAGATCGAACACTAACATATAGGAAACACTGCACGAACACCAAGCACAAAGTAGCTGCATGCAACAACATCCTGTGGAAACTGACTGGCAGCTCATGGGGTGCAGACCCACAAGTAGTAAGAACATCAGCCCTGGCCTTGTCTTTCTCAACTGCTGAGTACGCCTGTCCTGTCTGGCAAAAGTCTGCCCATGCAAAGCAAGTGGACATAGCACTAAACGAAACATGCAGAATCATCACAGGATGCCTTAAACCTACACCTGTTGATAAACTCTACAAGTTAGCTGGCATTGCCCCTCCTGACGTGCGACGGGAAGTTGCTGCTAACTGTGAGAGAAAAAAGGTCGAACATTGTGAAAGCCACCCACTGCATGACTATCAGCCTCCTCTCAGTAGACTCAAATCAAGGAAGGGCTTCATGAGAACCACCACTCCTCTTGATGTTCCTCCAGCAGCAGCAAGGGTGTCCCTCTGGGCAGCTAAACCTGGCAATTCTAACTGGATGGCCCCCCATGAGGGTCTTCCTCCAGGGGCAAACCAAGAATGGGCAACTTGGAAGTCCCTGAACAGACTCAGAAGTGGAGTGGGCAGATCTAAAGACAACTTGGCAAGGTGGCACTACCTGGAGGAATCCTCCACCTTGTGTGACTGTGGAGCAGAACAAACAACTCCGCATATGTATGCTTGCCCACAATGTCCTGCCTCATGCACGGAGGAGGAGTTGTTTAAAGCTACGGACAATGCGGTTGCTGTTGCCCGTTTCTGGTCTAAAGCTATTTAGTTGTTTGTGATTTCCTCTATTTTTTTTCATCATTTTTAAATGTATTTGTTATGCAATGCTTTTGACATGAAATAAATAAAACTATCTTAAAGAGATCCACAAGTATTTCTCACATTTTCTAATGGCAAATTGACTAGTATGTGCTTCAACCAAATGTAGATATTCTTTATTGTACAAAAACGCCCAGTCACTTCCTTAGGGGAAGGATGAGATACCAAACAGCTCTTACTTCTCTAACAGTTTCAATGTTCCAGCATTGAACGCTAATGTTAAAACTTATAGGGCTCTCTCTGTAAATATGTAAACACACACACATGTGCATAATTCTGAGCCATTCCCAGTCTTTTAACTAGCAGACATACACACTAGACATGCACACTCATTCACATACATTGCTTTTGGGAAGGAGGGAGACACCAATCTTCTGACATTAGACTGAATTGTTTTAGCAACTACTTATTTTAACCCATTTCCTCTTAAACCCCAAACCTCCCACAGGAAAGGAACATAAACAGTGGCCACTGACTGGCAATAGGAGGAGGAGTGTGGCAGATGTTACTGATTTCAAGCAGAGTTTTGCCCATTGAGAGATAGCCAGGGCTGTTTACTTCATTGTTATTATCTTGACTCAACATTTTATAAGCAGATCTGAAATGGAAAGTCTGTCATAATTCCAGATGTGGGGAAGGGCTTGTGGAGGATAACAGTCAGGTGGCAGACAAATGCACTCACTACAGGCTCAGAGGCACTCTCTTCTTTATTATTTCCCATGGTATTGAAATAAATCATGCTGGGCCGACATTAATCCCAGAACAGGAGACAAAAGGGTTCAAGTCCCCATTAAGACAAAGCCGAGAAGGCCGTCGTCCTGTTTAAAATATTTGGTAATATTGGACCACCAAAATTCAAATGTAGTTGAGGTTCCTCAGGAATTATCTATCAGCTGTATACTAAATGATTCTACACTTAGAAGCATTATGAAAGCTGTTATAATTCATTCATCACATGAATAATAAAGGCTGCCTACAACCTATTCTATGCACTTATTTGAAAGTAAGCTACACTAAATACAAGCAAGGGACTTCAAAGTACATATTGTGCTTTCAAGAGTTTCCATCCTTAAGCATGTTTTAAAGGTAATGGATAGGGACACTAACTTGCCCTCCTCCTGCAAGGGTGAAAAATTAAGAACCTGCCTCCCAATGTTAACCCTTCTTATTAAATACAGTTCTAGGGTACCCATGGGCAGAATACACTCATCTGGATTTTGATCCATTTTACAATAAGGGGTGAAATTAGGATCCAAACTCATAGAGTCATGGAATTGGAAGATACCACAAGGGCCATCCAAGCCAACTTCCTGCTATCCAGGAATACACAATCAAAACCCTATTGACATATTTATGGGAGACCATGAAGCAGTTGCAACTTCACAGGTTTGCTATGAGATTAAAACAAGATGCTGGAAAAAGATCATTCTGACCTTCTTAGCAAAGAGAGGAGAGGAGAGGAGGAGAGGGAGGGAGAAAGAGCAGAGGAGACGAAAGAATTAAAATTTACTATGAATAGAAACTCTTGCCTGTACTGCAACTAGCCTGCTGGAGGCAATGGCAAAACCCTGTGTTTACACCCTAAGAAATTTCAAAACAGCTTTTGGTTTTGTACATAGCCTCTCATCATTTGCCAAACTACATGTTATGATAAATGGGCATTTAAAATTGACATAGTATTAAACTGGCTTGAAGGAAAAGCAACCGCAAAGTCAGAATATGGAATCGGCTCCTGATCTGGTGAAATCTATGCCAGCCATTCCCAACCCAGTGCCCTTCAGCAGTTAGACTACAGTTCCCATCAACCAGAGGCATCATGGCCTTTGGTTGGAGTGGAAGTTGTAGTTTGGGGAACACTATCCCATAATACTTCCACCACTCAGCAACATTTGACTCCTGAACTCCTTTGAAGCAGAGGAGGTGAATAGGAGCAGGGGCTCAAACAACTTGGTTCCAGTCTTTTATCCAGTTATTTTTTTTAAAAAAAGACATAGTGTTCCACCCTTTTAGCCTGCCATTATTGCATAATATCAGTTTAGACAGGTTGGATATCACTTATCTGAAATGCTTGGGGCCCGACATTTTTTGGATTTTGAAATAGCTGTATTTACATATACATAGTGAATGATATATAGATGAAAAGGGGGACTAGGCACACATCCAATGTCCACTGAGTTTATCCTCTAGGGGCCTGGTGGAAGAAAAAGAAAAGGGTGAAGGGGTGAGAACATCATGTACATAAAGCCCCTGTAAAAATCAGACCTCCCAGACACTTCACCAGCTGTCAGAACACATTCTACTTTTTAAGCAAAGTGGACAGAAAGAGAAGGGGGAAATCCAGTGAATCTTTTTCATTCTCTCTGGTTTCAATACATGCAGTGGCTAATGGGGTCACTATGCCCTCACCCTCATGCCCCATTTCCAGGACACACACCCTGTGCAGCACCACCATTGATGGGAACTGGATGTATGACTAGCCCCCTTTCCTCAGAAGGCAGAAACTGGCAAAAAGTGTCTGGTTTTGGAATATTTCCGATTTCTAGATAATGCAGGCTCAACTTGCAGTTGAAATGAAACCAATCAGTGCTAACACTACTATTAAGTAGAGTGAATCACCTACTTGTGGTGGCAGATTCTGGAGAAAAGCAGTGGAGCCCCCAGCCATTCCTATGTCACTGTTTTGAAATAAAAATGCATGCTGGATGACTCTATCACATTGCCAGTACTAAAGAAAAGTTCAACAATTGTAAAAAAATACAGGCAAACCACAATATCCATAAGTTCTGCATTATAGATTCAACCAATAATATTAAGGGGGAAAATCCTATAAACAAACCTTGATTTTGCCATGTGCTGAGTGCTACGCTGATGTAGTGTCCTCCCCATTTTACAGATATTGTACTTAGAGTCCCTGACACTAATTTGTGTTCCATTTTATATAAAATACACTATTCTACTATGCCATAGTATATAATGGAACTAGAGAATCCATGGACTTTGGTCTTTTCCAAAGGTTTTGATCCAATCCCCAGTGGATACTGAGATCCCACTGCACTCTGAAAATGGAATTGATCACTACAAAGTGCGCCTGCACAAAACTCCTTTTATCAACTCCTAAACTTGCTGATTTGTTTTCAGGTTTTGTTTTGCTTTGAGGTTTTTTTGGGTTTTTTTTACTAACATTTCTAGTACTTCTCAACCTGGTTCACAAAAGCAGCTGGCGGGCACATGATCACAACTTCATACATTTGACCAGTGCTTGTCTATTGGGAAGGACCCAGCCATTTATGTAACCAAATAAAAGGGGGGAAGCCTTATACTGAAGATGCAAATGCCTGCTTCTTCTCTCGGATAGCCAGAGCACAGCTAACATCTTTGAGTACCAAGCTGAGGTTGAGAATCTGCAGTGGAAGTGGGGGAACGGGCTTCTACCACCATCCCAATGGTGTAATTATAATGAAGAAGACTTAGTACTCAAACAGTGTGCTCACTGGATCTTGGTCATATCAACCACATTATTTACAACCCTAAGACAGTCAGTCCTCCACATCTACACTTCCTTTAGTCATGGTTTTTTTTTACTTTCATAGGGGTCCTGCATCCCCAATCCCAGAGAATATGGAGGGGTGACTGTATTCCTCTCTGTTTCTGGCATCTCTAGGGACGCTAGGAAGGGATCAAGCAGTATATTGAGTTCTAGGAACTAAAATACCCCCCAGAACTCACATTGCCAAGCTCTGATGATGAAGCCACATTTAACGATGATGAAGCTTATTAATATACTGTCTGCTTAAAATGCATGAGGTTGTGATGATGTAGAGCATCCAGTATCTCAAGGGAGAGTTCAGGGTGTTTCTTTCAGGACACTTGTGAATAAATGCTTCAAAAGAGGTGTCAGTAAACCCAGGGGCTATAGTGTGTTGAGCCGTATTCTCCAACATGGATGCTAGCAATGAAAGGGAAAAGATTTCATCCCTTGATGCTTCCCCAGTACAAGCCCCCATCACTTTCTGAACTGTGCTGTTGGAACGAAGAGGAAAAGGCGGGAAAGGGATGTAAAGTCTATGCTTCAGAAGCTGGAGCACAGCCGCCTGCTTACCACCCCATGCCCTGAGGCACAATCTGTCTGCCACATGTGCAAGAGAGAGCACACATTCCCCAATAATGGAAAGCAGGTCGCCTGCAAAGCCCACTGAGGCGGCGGACTGTCGGCTGCATGCCAGACTGGAGTTAAACTTTGCTCCCCAAAGACCTGGCTCAGTGTCTTTATAAACATGGGGCCACTTTGGCTGAGAAGCATTGGATGTGGTGAAAATCCAAGGGCATAGTCATATGGTCCCCTTTAGCTCTTTTGCCCAAACCCATGGCTCAAATGCAGAACCCATAAAAGTTACTTTTCTAGACTCGAGTCTTCAGTGGTTTGGGTTTGTTGGTTTGGGGATTATGGGAGCTGCAATCCAGCAAGAAGGGGAGAGAGGAACCTTACCAGGTTCTACTCAAATGAGGCTTTAATGATCAATGCTTAAACTGGGTCAGGGCCTATCCTAAACCCAGTTTTAATGTCCAAATTTGGCCAAAAATTGCACAATGAGCGTAGCACCTCTGAGCAGATGTAGAATAGAGCTGAAATAGAAGAGGGAGAAATGATTGCAAATAGGCTTTTGCACAGCCTATTCAGAGTGCTCGGTTCCCTTCGGCCAATCTGGCTTGTTTTGCTTGGTCAGATGGCCATAATAGCAAGGGCTCAGACATCATGTTTTTTCCTCCATTACAGAACCACATGGCAGTCAATCACAGCTCCTCCTCCCCTATTCAATATCACGCGGCACACAAAGATGACGTGTCTTACACAAGCTGTGTCTGCTTCCTTAACCCTGTTGTTGAAACCCAGGCTCCCTTGAAGGCCCATATTCGAGGGGCGTGTGAAAACTAATATGGGGGGTCTACCAGAATCCAGCCAGCAGAAACAGATCGAGGTTCAGTCGAAATACACAAACCTAATTGCAAACAGCATTTTCCCCACCCAATGAATTAGCATGAGAAAATCAAAATGTGTTTGTGGAATGGAATTTCAATCATATTTTTAGCAGACCTGCTAAAATAAATGAGAAAGTTGGGCACTATTACATTAACTCCCACTTATTTCAATAGTTATTTTGTATTAAATATGAATCCAATTCTCCAGTCCCTTGTGTTGAACTCTGTTTAACTTTTAATACCTCTAAACAATTGAACCAAACCGAGCATATAAGCTAAATCAAACAATAATAGCAGCAGGGATTCAAGCATCATTTAATTGGTTAGATTAGTCACTTAAAAACCTTGTGTGTGACTAAAAAGCTGTTACATGCTTTATGTAAAATTGGTGGTTGAGCCAGTCACAGAAGTGTAGTTATGAGCTGCCTGCTACTAAATGATTTCATTGTGGTATTATTTTCATTCTGCTTAAAGGTAACCTTCCTAACTCTGTTCTTCTGTCTGTTCGCAGAACATATCTCCAGTGAGTCATCTCTAGAGCTGACCAGTTCCCTCCATCGGCCCCTCCAATACTTTGGGGTCCTGTATTGAAGCTAGCAGCAACTCCTTCCTTGTCCATCATAGAAAATAATTTAGATCCATTACGTTATCTACTACATTAAAATTGTGAAGAAAATGTGTAACTTAATTTATTTTGATTGAGTGTAAAAGTAAACTTGAAAGTAAACTAGACTTTCAAGATTAGCTTAATTAAGATATTACTGATTAAACAGGAGACCATAGGGAATAGATAACGAAGCTGCAATAAATGCAGATGTCCACAGAAATCATCCAGCTTAATTCTGGTGATATTTCTACTTCAGTGACAATGAAACACAGGGATAATAGCATTTTTTCCTAATGGAATTTAATTATATTTTTATTGTCTTATTTCTGCTACCAACTGTACTACTAATTTTCCTACTTTTGTTCATTGCACGCAGCTTCCAGTTGACACTATCATGCTACATTTCCAAAATGCCCTCTCTGGTGTCATACTACATTTTAGGAAATATAGCACAGTGGTCAGTATGAAACAATCCATCCCAGGGAGGGATGACTAGCAGCTACCATGAAGGTTGGAAAGGTTGGTCCCTTGAGTCCTCAACCAGCTTTGCCAGTAGTTTTCTGTTCTGAATGTTGTGATTTACAAAATTAAGAGTTTTCCTTGAGTTCCTTGGAAACAATAGAATTTTGGAGTTGTAATCTCTCCACCCCTGTCGTGTAGGAATAGATAGCTGAAGTACTCTTGAGAGATGATCATAAAACCTCTGTTTAAAAACCTTCAAAGATGGAGAGACCACCATTCTCTGAGTCAATCTATTCCAGTGTCGACCAATTCATACCGTCAGACGATTCCTTCTAAAGTGTAATTTGAACCCATTAGTTCATGTTCTGGTGTAATAAACGGTTAACAACAGAGAAGTAAAACTTGAGTCACTACGTATCAGGTGTCACAGAGAAAGCTCAGAGCTTTTAGGGCTGTTTGGTGCAAATGTTGCTGAAATTTTCGCTTTACTATGCACTCTCCAAAATCTTTATCATAAGTAAACAAATACGGCAATAACCCCCAGTTGGTGTATGTAGGTCAGCCATTTTGACATGTTCCTGCAAAACACAGAGCGTGGCAGAACTTGCCCATTGCAACTCCGACTTTCCTCCTGAGACAGAAGCCTTTCAAATATTACACCCTGAGCATAGTTCTAATTATTGCAATGCTCCATTGCACAACTGCTTTGAAAAGCAGCATTCTTTGACACACAGCAGTCGTGCCCAGTGCCAGTGCCAACCAGCGTAGGTATGTTTTCAAATAAACACCTTCTCATGATAGGAAACAGCCATCTGAGTGGATTCCAAGCAGACCGCATAGCAATTTCTGCTTCGCTCTTGTTCTTTTCCTCTTTCTTTCCACCCCATTTCTGACTGAGTCACGCTTGCCTTTCATGAAGCCCCTCTGGGCATCTGGCACAGACTCAACAAGGAGCGGTTTGGCAGGCTGGCATGTACATGGGATGCCAGGCAAGGTTTGGCCATTCTGGGTAGGATGAGGGAGGGAGAGATTTCTGTTTAAAGTATTATTTCCAGACTGCCTTTACTTGCCTCTGCGGCTTTCAGGGAAAACAGAGGTGCTAATTGCATCATTACCAATTAATCGAATTTTGTTTGGGATTAGTGGTCTATTCTGATGCTATCTCCATTATTTGAGCTGAGTCAGGCTGAGAACAGGTTGCAAGTACAAACAAAAATCATTTAAAATGCTTTTCAGTTCTCAATTTTCTATCAAAGGAAGTCAGAAAGCAGTTCTGTTTCCCACAATTATTCCCGGTTTTATATTCTAGTGGTTCTCAACCTTTGGCCTCCCAGGTGTTTTGGACTCCAACCCCTGGATCTCTGGCCATTGGCTATGCTCTCTAGGGATTCTGGGATTTGAAGCCCAAACCATCTGGGGGGCCAAAGGTTTAGACCCAACACCTTATTTGACATGTGAACAGAGATCTGAACAGCATATATGCCCCTCTGGACCTGAATAAGAGCTGGTCTATCCCTATCCTATATCTCTGTCCCTATTTAATTTACAGATAAAACCAGGGAAACTTCCATTTCAGCAAGAGCATGAAGAGACACCAAACTTCTCACAATTCAGCAGCTATTTCAGCCACAGAGGAAGAGTAGCTGGTAATTTTCTAATGTTATGCAGCTTGGAAAGGTAGCTTGCTGCTAAGTAATATCGTTCAACAAGTTAAACTGGCAGCTATAGCCTTCTCTTTCACAGCCTTTCTTGTATTTCAATTGTGGAAAACAGAAAAGGGATTATTTATGATGCCCTGGGCAGATGTGCCTGCATGAATCCCCTCATTCGCATATGGGCCCTGACCTGGTTTCCTTCCCAGGGGAGTCAGCTGACCACGACCTACAGAAACCCACCAGCTGGCAAGGAGGTGAAAACCTGGAAACGGGAGATGTTATTGCTGGCCTTTTATGAGAAAGTGCCATACCCTGGTACAATGTGGGAGTTTTATTCCCAACGCAAATTAAAAGACCAGACTGAGAAAGAGGTGAAAATGGATCCAATTCATGGTTCCTGTCATAGATGTCAACTCCAGCTCTTTCCAGAGAGAGTTCTCATACCAAAGCAACCTTTTTCACTACATAAAAACATTGCTGGGTGGTACCATTACAATCCTAGACGTGTAATTCACACTTGGAAAGTAATATTTGCTCACCTACTGTATCCAGCACACTAAAACATATTATAAATCTACCTGCAACCCCCCACTTTTGTTTTTTGCAAAGCCATTAGTTTAACCATCCCTGCCTCCCCCCCCCCTTCCTGCACAAACCTAGGCAGAAATAACTTTTACCAAAAACAGAGATGTTTACCTCTGAGTAAACCTGTATAAACATATTGCACTGTCAATATGTAATCAAACTAAAACAATGACTAATTCTTTCCCCGTTTAACCATTCCTTCTTCTTCTCTCTTTTTTATTATTTCCTCTATTTAGAAATTTAATATGTAACCTTCTTGGGGGGATTGTCTCCTTTATCTTTAAATTGCCAAGCGCATGAAAAGGTATGGATGGATTGAAGGAAGAATGGATATGAACTTGTGGCATATGCAAAACCTATCCCACTTTTTTATTTCAGAAGCAGACCAAGGGTACAGTTATAATGTATTTAAAAGACACACACACACACGTTTAAAAAATTGGCATTGTGCTAAATGTCCTTTGACCAGTAGCTGGCCACTTGGAGTGTCTCTAGTGTTGCTATAAGAAGGTCTTCTGTTGCGCATGCGGCAGGGCTCAGAATGCATTGTAAAAGGTGGTCTGTGATTTGCTCTTCTACACACTCACATGTTGTAGACTCTACTTTATAGCCCCATTTCTTAAGGTTGTCTCTACATCTCATGGTGCCAGAGCACAGTGTGTTCAGCACCTTCCAAGTTGCCTAATCTTCTGTGTGCCCAGGAGGGAGTCTCTCATTCGGTATCAGCCTTGGCTTTAAGTTCTGGGCTTTATTTAGCTTACCACTTTTGAATTCTTGCTTGCTGAGGTATTCTTGCAAGTATCTCTGTAGATCTTAGAAAACTATTTATTGTAAGTTACAGGACAGTCCAGGGTAACTCCCAATATTTTGGTGTGCTGTAATGCTCCAGTGGGATTCCTTCCCAGGTAATCCTCAGAGCTCAAGAATCTTGTCTGTTCTTAAGGTGAAAAGCACACGTCTGTTTTTTAGATGGATTAGGAATCAGCTGTGTTTCCCTGTAATAGACATCATCTACTTTTATCCTGGATTAGAAGGAAGGAGATAAGAAAAGTAAGATTCCCAGATTTCAGAGCCTGGGCTTTCCTCTTTGTTCCTCAAAACGAAAAGGAGGAACCTCAAAGAAAAAGTGATTTCTTGGAAAGCATGTATGCAAATATTTCATTCATTTGTAAGATTTGTAAGGCCCGGGCTGTGGCGCAGGCTGGAGAGCAGCCAGTTGCAACCAACTGCAATGAATCACTCTGACCAGGAAGTCATGAGTTCAAGGCCCGCTCGGAGCCTATGTTTGTCTTGTCTTTGTTCTATGTTAAAGGCATTGAAAGTTTGCCTATATGTGTAATGTGATCCACCCTGAGTCCCCTTCAGGGTGAGAAGGGCGGAATATAAATGCTGTAAATAAATAAATAAATAAATAAATAAATAAATAAATAAGACTTGATGGCTTTTTAATTGTTCAAATGGAATATTCTGTTGAACTGTGGTTGATGCTTTATGTATCATGCTTAATGACTTGACTAAGTGGTTGTTCCTTTGATATTACCAAAGCTCACCTGCCATGAAATTACAAGGAGTCATCCTAGATTTGGCACTGAAATCTCTAAGCCGGGGGCAGTCTTGACCTGACCAGCTACAGGTATGTCTCTCAGGCACATTTGATTCTCATAATATCTAAGAATAAATTACCCTGCTGTCTCTGCCCCTTGCCACACACAAATCCAGAGACAGAAAAACTCAGTAATTAAAAAGCTGTGCAATCGCTCTCCTCATAGCAAGTCAAGCGCAACTCAACGGTTTGTTTCACAAGAGCCCCACCTTGCATGATTCATCGAAAATTAAGGTCTTCCAACACATCTTATATTATATGCCTCCCAGGTAAAAAAAGGAGCTGACAATCTATTATGCTAATCTGATTTCACCCAACCAGTAAACCCACAAAAAGTCTCACACCCATGTTGCTATGTCTGAAAATACCACAAGTTCCTTGAGATTTTTCTTGTATGTATGTGGGGTGGGAGCTCAAAATCACTTAAATTGGAAAGAAAAAAAAAACCCTATGCTTAAGTATTGTCCTACAAAGTTTGAATGCTGTTGAACTGATGTGATGTCTAGCTTCGCAGATATTTTATATTGGCTACTTTATATGCTTAACAAAGGAATGTCTCTTGGCCTGACCCCTCTCCAACCCATCTTAAAAGCCAACAGCCAGATTAGGTAAAGGAGATTCTCTCAGTTTTCAATTGTACCACAAGGAGGATAATGTTTCTAGACCTCCTCCAACAGCGAGCCAGACTATGACAAGAAGTTGCAACAACGGTCATGCTACTGATCATCTCAGTAGTTGGCAATGAGCTGGAAAAACTACCCTCCTTGCATCAATAAGGGAATTGAAAGCTGAATGAACCAATCTGACTGCTGGCTCTTAAAGTGGACTGGGGAACCATTTTCACTGTCTTACATGAAGATTATGTAGTCTTACTGAGTACATAGCAGTTATGGAGATGCCATTTCAGTTTACAAATCCATAACTGCAGTACGAACCAAGCTTTGTACATGTGTCATTCTTGTGCATGAGTGCAGAATGCCATGCGATATCTTAGGAGTTGTCAACCCAAGACATGGATGCAGACTAAGTTTAACTTAATAATTATTAACATATTATCCTTGACTGAAAAAGAACCTGATTTTGATGGGAACTAAATAAAGTCAACTCTTGGTATCCACCAAAGTTTGGTCCCAGGACCCTGGGTGGATGCCAAAATCCTCATATGCCCTTCCCATTATATAAAATAATTTAGTAAAATCGTATCTCTTTTATAAGATGACAAAATCAAAAATTGCTTTTTAGAATGTTCAAGCTGTGAATGGTTGAATCTGAGAATGCAGAATCTGTGGATATGGAGACTTTATAGCTAACTTTTCTGCACCTGGACTAAATATCAGAACATCAATAGACAATCAAGTGACAGGAAGCTATATTATATTGAGTCAGACCGTTGGTCCATCTCATCATATCATAGGTTTTCACTTGTGGCAGAGTATAACATCTAGTTCAATGCTGTATATTGATTGACAGCAGCCAGGGATGACTCTCCCATTAAGCAGAATGAGGTTATTGACTCAAGTGTCAGAATCTGGGAGGGGGCAGCTTCCACTGTTCTCCCTGAGTTCTTTAGCCATTCCTCTTTCTTGGAGGATGGAGTAATTGCACCATTGTTTCACGGTGTGTGCTGCCAGTTGGCAATTCAATTAGCCAGTTGCTTTCAGGTGTGGTGGAGGACACTCTTTCATTGCCACCAATGAAATAAAAGTGGACTACCAGTCTAGTTTGCTTCCATACATGGAAGTGGAGAAATCATCATCTCCTTTTCCTCAAGTAGCAAAATCTGCCAGGAGAGTTCAGCAGGGATCTTTTCATGCACTACAATGTGTCCTGGTCCCAATTTGACTGACGGTTAACCAAATTCCTTCAAGAAACCTGTGACTAAAGCAGGAAAATATTAGCCTGCAGTTGTTCCCAATTTTGGGCAACAGCCCATTTGCAGTTATGTGAACGCTACTAACCTACAAACACATGTAACTTGTGTTCAATGGTATATTGCCATTAAATGTAGAGATTCCACTTAACTAAAACCCAGAACAGATCATGCTGAACTAAAATGTTCCTTCTTTGGGAAGAAATTTTTTTGCTATGTGCAACATAGTGATTCAATTCTAGGGTGATTTTTTTTTTAAGAAAATGTACGCAAAGATTTACCCTGCCCAAAGTTTTTAGTGGTGTTGGGGTATTTGATACCCCTCTGGTCTTTAGAGGGCTTAGTCACTCACAGTTCCCCAAGGCTGGTCTAACCTATAAAGTAACAGCTGACGGTTTCCATTTCGGTGGGGAGGTGAATCCACCCTGGGTTCTAGCTTGAATGACAAAAGAGCTATCCTAGGTTCTGAATCTTATGCTCAACCCAGTTTGGCACTTCGAACATCTTTTCTTCTTCTTAGGCGATCCCTTGTTGTCCAAGTATGATGGCCCTCCCAGTGTAGTGTCTTTGCGGTTGGTACATAGCTGACTGTGAGGGTATCTGTTTCCAGGTGGAATGGGATCCCGGTCAGAGTTGGCTTGATGCGCCTTCCTCCTGGCACATTTCTCTCTTTCACCCTCTATTCATGCCTCTTCAGATTCCACAGCACTGCTGGTCACAGCTGACCTCCAGTTAGAGCGCTCAAGGCCAGAGCTTCCCAGTTCTCAGTGTCTATGCCACAGTTTTTGAGGCAGATGCTCCTACGCCATCAACTCTGCTGAACTGGCCACATTGTCCAAATGCCCGATCACCATCTCTCCAAGCAGTTACTATACTCCCAACTCAAGAACAGAAAACGGAATGTTGGTGGACAGGAAAAGAGATGAACATCCTTTAATGTTCAGGTAA
Organism: Anolis carolinensis; assembly: GCF_035594765.1. Lineage (NCBI taxonomy): Eukaryota > Metazoa > Chordata > Lepidosauria > Squamata > Anolidae > Anolis > Anolis carolinensis. Next base: position 25,719,386 of record NC_085846.1, on the reverse strand, counting down.
AAACATAAGGCAGATTAACCATCCCCTGGACATGGAAACCAGCAGCTCTTGAATCTGTGGGTGAGAGCCTACATTGTAGAGTGTAATGTAATTTTACACTCACCGGGTTATGTGTTAGATGGTGCATTGCCACCTTAGGTTGTTAGAGAACTACAGCAAAATGCATAATAACCCATCGTGCAATTTACCTCAGTGCACAATGTTCAAAGTGCACCACAGCACAATGTGTCACCATGCACAATGACATTTCATGCTTTTGCAATTTTGAATTGAACATGATCATTGTGGCAACAGTGCAAATGTTCAACCTGCAGGTGTAACAGGACTTTGCTTATGAAGGGATGCTAGACCAGTATACCTGATGTGGCATTACTGGCTCAGGTCAGGAAGAAGATGTTAAGGGATGGGTAATTATAGTGAACTTTTGGGAAACAGATAACTGAACCATGGGGTTTGATTTTGGCTCTCTGAACTCTCCTGTCATCAACTACAAAGGGAGAGACCAGGCCAACATAAGGAGCCACCCAGCCATGAATCAACTTATCTTTGGAAATACATGCTATTCTGCCCTTCCCATTCCGCCAAAGGCATGGAGAGGCAACAAAAAGAGAAGCAGTCTGGAAATGCTCTCTACTGTTCTCCTATCCAGTGACATTTGAAACCAGCTGATATAAGCCCTCAAACTGCACCTCGATGTTCTGCTCATGCAAACAAACACACCCGTACATGCAAAGTCAAGCTGGCCCGTTCACATTCTGCCAGCATCCTCTTGTAAACTGGTGCCACCTTGATGGAACGGCATACTTTTGAAAGCAGGCTCAAAGCAGACTTTTCTCCAAACAACCCTTAATCCTTAAAAGAAACAGTGAAAGCAGTGAACAAGGTACCTGGGATTTCATTCATTGTTCCCTTTGGGTTAGTAAAAGTTCCTGGCCTGGCCCAACCCTGGGTACATACGGTATGTCTGTTTTTAAAAAATCCAAAACCACAAATGTGTAACAGCCTCTCTCTCAGTTCTGCATCATTATCAACACTCCAGTGATGTTTCATGATTGTTTTGTTTGCTTTTCTAGTTGGAAGGTGCAGGAATCTGTCCCTGAATTGCTTCCAACCCCCACTTCATGAGAGGAAAATCTAAGAAATTTTGGCATCTGAGACAGAGAATTTTTAAAATCCTTTCCTCATCCATTCAGTATTATTATAATTATGTCTATGCTTATACCCTGCTTTTTCTTTTACCCAAAGTGGCTTACAGTAAAATCAATACAATCAGACCACACCTGGAAAACTGTGTCCAATTCTGGGCACCGCAATTAAAGGTAGATGTTGACAAGCTGGAATGTGTCCAGAGGAGGGTGACTAAAACAATCAAGAGTCTGGAGAACAAGCCCTATGAGGAGTGGCTTAAAGAGCTGGGCATGTTTAGCCTGCAGAAGAGAAGGCTGAGAGGAGACATGATGGCCATGTATAAAGATGTGAGGGGAAGACATGGGGAAGAGGGAGCAGGCTTGTTTACTACTGCCTAGGAGACTAGGACACTGAAAAATGGCTTCGAACTACAGGAAAGGAGATTCCACCTGAACATTAGGAAGAACTTCCTCACTGTGAGAGCTGTTCAGCAGTGGAACTCTCTGCCCCAGAGTGTGGTGGAGGCTCCTTCTTTAGAGGCCTTTAAGCAGAGACTGGATTTCCATCTGTCGGGGGTGCTTTGAATGCAATTTTCCTGCTTCTTGGCAGGGGGTTGGACTGGATGGCCCATGAGGTCTCTTCCAATTCTATGATTCTATGAAAAAATAAAAAATATACAAATATTAAAATAGAATTAAATATTGATGGCATTAATACTAAACAGTTCAAATCCTGAAAACTGATTTAAATATTAATATACACTGCTTCATTTAACAGATGAAAACTAATATAAATAGAGCCAACTCACATCAGAGTATGGTCGAGATTTCTAATGTCAGTAATGAGGAGGAATAGATAAGTTAGGAAAAAGATGCAGCGGTTTGCTTTTGACTGAGTTTACAAAAGAGAACGAGGATCAATCCCCCTCCTCTTTCTTCTTTTCTGAAGTAATCAAGAAAACATTCATGGAATCATGGAGTCGGAAGAGACCTCATGGGCCATCCAGTCCAACCCCTTGCCAAGAAGCAGGAAAATCACATTCAAAGCACATCAATTGCCAATTTTCACTCTGGCAAATCTATTTACGATTGCATATATTGGCCAGGGCTTCTGAGAGCTGAAGGCCAACATCTGTCCTGGGTCAAAGAGACCTCTTTGCCTTCTTAAAAGAAAGAAAAATTAAACACAAATACTATGTAGATCAGCTCCCCAAATGTCCTTGTTAGTGGTCATATTTGCTGGTAGATTCTGAGAGCCATGATCAAAACTAAACAACTTTCCAAGCTCCAATTGAGTGTACACATTTTAAAAAATAAAAACAATGCTTGGAAAAGTTATGCTAGCTGGGAGATTTTGGAAGCTGAACTCCAAAAAAAGTCTACAAGATCTGAGAAGTATTAAAATAATTGCTGGAAAAGAAAGGCTTTAACTTGGCATCTTAATATAAGGCTTCCAGGTGGATTTCCCTAGGGAGAGCATACCAGTAAAAGTAATGATGGTAGAATTTGGCACATGCTCAGAAACACTTCTTATTCCTGTACTTCACACACTGAAAGGTGTGGAAAACATCTCCGCCAACTGTGTTCCAACATTCCAACCTGAGGCAAAGGCACTTTTCTCCGAGGGATTCTTGCTTCTCGAAGATATGTTTCTTTCCCTCCCTTTCTCTTACTAAGCAATCAGTGGTACCTTTCATTTTCTGGCATGCCATGGGCACAAACAGGAAGTGCCTCTCCACACCTGACAATCCCTCTTAATAACATTCATAAATTGCTTTGGGAAAAGGAAGCGGGAAAAGAGTAAGAAACCATTACTTGGAGCCTGCACAGTCCCACAAAGCCTGAGGCACATGGCACTGCTGCAAGATAAACATGCCTGGTTGACAACAAGCAAGATGAGGCTGGTCTTTCAACAGATAAACAGATCTGATTTCAGAGAGAGGTAGAAAAAAAGAAAGAAAGAAAGAAAGAAAGAAAGAAAGAAAGAAAGAAAGAAAGAAAGAAAGAAAGAAAGAAAGAAAGAAAGGGAAAGCAAATAAGCTAAAATCTAAAACGTTCCCTCCGCATTCCTGGGGGTTAGGGCAGAGGACCTATGAAACTAAAAAAATATTCAAATAAAAACTGCGATTTTTTTGTAGCAGAAATAACACCTCTTTAGGGATTTCTAGGTCTTTCAACATGTCTCTATGGTCAACTTCTACTGGAAAGTAACCATAGAATCATATCAGGGGGCCTAGAGATTTGTATAAGGGTGCTATCTCTAGAAATCTCCCAGTCCTCCAGCATCATCAGAGGAAGCTGACCATAGAATCACACTGGATGACCTGGAGATTCCTAGAAAGAACATTTTAAAAAGTCAACCTCCTGTTTAGCCTGCAGAAGAGAAGGTTGAGATGAGACATGATGGACATGTATAAATATTTGAGGGGAAGTCATAGGGAGAAGCAAGCAGGGGGTTGGACTGGATGGCTCATGAGGTCTTTTCCAACTCTATGATTCTATGATTCTGCTGCCCTGGAGACTAGGATGTGGAACAATGGCTTCAAACTACAGGAAAGGAGATTCCACCTGAACATTAGGAAGAACTTCCTAACTGTGAGAGCTGTTCAGCAGTGGAACTCTCTGCCCTGGAGTGTGGTGGAAGCTCCTTCTTTGGAGGCTTTTAAACAGAGGGTGGATGGGATAGCCATCTGTCAGGGGGTGCTTTGAATGTGATTTTCTTGCTTCTTGGCAGGGGATTGAACTGGACGGCTCATGAGGTCTCATAGAGTTGGAAGAGACCTCATGAGCCGTCCAGTTCAATCCCCTGCCAAGAAGCAAGAAAATCACATTCAAAGCACCCCCTGACAGATGGCTATGAATCATCTATGAATCATCAAACTCACAAAGTCAAAATGGCAAATGTGTGGATTTACATACACATTCAACTTAAGAACAAACCTACAGAACCTATCCTGTTCGTAACTTGGGGACTGCCTGTATATAAAAAGGGTGCATTGTGTTACCCATGAAAATGAAGAGAAATTGTCTGGAAGAATTGGGCCTCTTCTTTCTTTCCCCAATGCACTTACCTAGATGTACACAAACCAGGCGGTGCTCCTGTTAATCTAAACAAGTTTGAGAATGCTGCTCTTGAAATGTGCTGGGATTTTAAAACCTTGAAAGTGTTATAACAACTCGTAAGAGGCTGACACAATCACTTGCTCCAGTTTCACCAAACCTCCCTACAGAGACTGTAATTTTAGAATGGACCCCACTTAGCCCTGAGCTTCAGATCTCATAGCACAGGAAAAGTAAAAGCAAAGCTAGGCTCTTAGGGTGTAATACCCCCCCCCCCAATTAATTCTTACTAGAATTCCTCTTGCCTTCTGTGCTCCAGACCTCCATACCTTGCAACTACAGTCATCATGTTCACCTTATCTTTAATTTCTCCCTTTTTATAGAAACCTGGGCATGTGGTGGCAGGGAGACAAAACCTTTTAGCCAGCAGGTGCAACTGGTGTCAGAGAGCAAAAGGCGACCATCTGGAGAGGTCCATTTGCCTGATCCCCAGGGATGGAGGGAGGAGGAGAGAATGATAAAACACTTAATTCTGCCATTTTTAGGAGAGTATATATGCACATGTTTTTCAATATAAATGGGGCTATCAATCTGAGACAGATCTGAGGCCAAAATGTGTTTTCAGTGCCTGAGCACAGCATGAGGACTTGCAAAAAGAGTACAGTCGGCCCTCCGTATTCACAGATTCTACATCCATAGATTCCGCCATCCATGGCTTGAAATTATCCCCCAGCCCCAAGGAAATTCTTGGTTTTGCCTTGTGATATAAGAGACAACATGTTATTATGCCATTGCATATAATTTTATTATTTATTTACTATATTTATATCCTGCTGACTCTCACCCCAAGGGGGACTCAGAGCGGCTTACAAACTGGCAATATTCAATGCCGCATACAATCAAATAAAAAGCGATGCATCATATATAAAATTAAAAAAATAAAAAACACATCAGCACCATCTAACTATATTTATTGTTTCAGAAGTGAACCAAGGGTATAATTGTAATGTATTTGAAAACACAAAGATTAAAAATTACACTAAATGTCCTTTGACCAGTAGCTGGCTACTTGGAGTGCCTCTCGTGTTTCTATAAGAAGGTCCTCCATTGTACATGTGGCAGGGCTCAGACTGCATTGTAATAGGTGGTCTGTGGTTTGCTCTTCTCCATACTTACATGTTGTGGACTCCACTTTGTAGCCCCATTTCTTAAGGTTGTCTCTGCATCTCGTGGTGCCAGAGCGCAGTATGTTCAGCACCTTCCAAGTTGCCCAGTCTTCTATGTGCCCAGGAGGGAGTCTCTCACCATGAAACTGTTAAAATCATAATGCCATTCTGGCATCCATGATTTTGGTATCCCTGGGAGTACTGGAACCAACCCCTAGCAGATACCAAGGAGCCACTGTAAATATCTCTGTGCATGAACAGAGTGACTTTAGATAACTACAGAATGAACAATGGGGCATCATATGGGTGTTTCTGTGTTTTAATTTGAAATCTCACTGATCTTTCTCTGCTCATAGGAAGTGTGTATATTACTGTGGGTTTACAGCCCTCTGGATACTTTAAAACATGTGTCTAAAGGAATTTGTTGTTTTTGAGCACCTTCAAGTTTTTCTTCCAACTTATGGCAACGCTAAGGTGAAGCTATCATTTTTTGTTTTGCAAGAGTTGCTGAGAGGAGGGTTGCCTTTGCTTTCCTCTAGGGCAGTGGTTCCCAACCTGTCGTCCATGGACCACCAGTGGTCCCCAAGAACTAAAATATGATCCATGGCCTCATTGTTAGTAAACCGTTGCAACGACAGCAACTGGTATCGTGAAATCCTCTTATAGTGCCGAGGCAATGGGGATGTCAGGAGGGAAGAGGCTGACTACCCATGAAAGGCACAACAACAAGCCTCCTTACTTCTGCTTCTCCTCCTCCTCCCTCCCCTGAGCGGAGCCATTCCATGTGGTGCCTTGGTGTCTTTGTTTTTAGGCCTGTTCCTGGGGGTTATTTGGGGTGCTGATTCAGAAAATTGCATTGGATAGACTACATAATCTATAGATGATTAAATATGGCTTTCTGTGGGCGAGCAGATGGTGACTACTGCATGGCACATGTTTTGTATCAGAAACTAGAGCTGATACGGTCTATCCAATGCAATTTTCAGGACCAGTACACCAAATAACCAAATCGAATCTGAAGTTGACCAAAAACTGATTTGTAATCCTTTTGGTACTAATGTTGGGGAGTTGTCCCTGGTCAAAGTGGTGCCTGGTCAAAAAAAAAAAAAAAAGGTTCCACTGCTCTAGGGAGACTTGCTCAAGGTCACCCAGTGGGTTTCCAAGGCTGAACTGGGATTTGAACTGTAGTCTCCACAGTTGTACTCCAAAGCTTTTTAAAATAGTACTGGTGCCTTTGTGTCAGCAAGGGTAAAGAGTAACAGTCAGGGGCATTTTGGAACTCCGTCGTTGCCACTGCATATCAGGAAGATGACAGCAGCATAGTAGTGGGCAGTGAGGGTTCCTCCAGAAGTGATTCAGAGGACTCTACTCCAGATCAGCTCCGGAACATTTGGCCCCCATGCAGATGTGCCCTAAGGTTGCATCTACACTAGTCAATGCATTTTGATATCATGACTTAATGCTATGGAATCCCGGAAATTGTAGTTTCAGAAAGTCCTGAACAATTTCTGCCAAGGTGTGCTTGTGTCTCACTAAATGACAACCCCCACGATTCCATAGCTTTGGACCACGACAGTTCAAGTGGTGTCAAACCGCATTAATTCTACAGTATCGATGCACCCAAGTCAACACCAACCCTCCAACACAGAACATCAGTTTCCCTTCTGCTTGGTTGCAAAGAAAAACATTGGAAAACTTATTTTTCTAATGAGGTTCTGCTGTCTTGAACTCAGGCAGGACCCCTTTAGCAAAATAAGATTTCAAATTCATTTTTATCCCAACCCCCCTCCCCCCCTCCAACCCCCCATCGCACAGGTTTGCATGAGAAGCGTGCCAGTGACTGCAAGCATCTGGGACTCCGCTCCGGCTTTGCGCCTGCCAGTTTTACAAACCTGATGGACTTCTGCCAGTACCTAATCAAAATGCAGGAACTCACTCGGCGGAACAAAGTGCATCCAGCTCCCTTTTGATCATCCCAGCACCTGGCCTCCATGGGTCATGCGCAGAACCTGCCATTGATATGTTTCCTTGGCAGAAGAAAGAAAGGGAGGATTAAAGTTCTATGGAGTATGTCTAACAGCACACACCACAAAAAAGCATGGACTTTCATGAACTCACAAAATTTGGAAGGCTCTGGCTTAGTACGTCACCCCACTGCTGGGTGGATATCCGAGGGGCTTGAACTTGCTGGCGGAAGAAAGAGTGAAGAGGAGGTGGTTGTTCTGATTTGTGGAACTAAAATGAGGATATGTGAGAATGTCAATTAAAAGAAAATAATAGCAACTTCCTGAAATACAGTACATTGAATTCATCACAAATTCAATGAACACAATCCGAGGTTTCAAAATATTGAGTTTGGATGAAAGTATAACATGCACATTTGCCAATGTAGGGGTGCTCCTACAGTGTAGAATTAATGCATTTTAATTCTACAGTATATATGCACCCCTACACTGGCACCCCCATGGCCATGGTTCAGTGTTATGGAATATTGGGATTTGTAGTTTGTTGAGGCATCAGCACTCTTTGGCAGAGAAGGCAAAAGGCCTACAACTCCCACAGTTCCATAGCATTGAGTCATGGCAATTAAAGTGGAATTAAACTGCATTAATTCTACCGCATAGATGCAGCCTAACTAATCCCTCTATACTCAGCCATAACAACCATCATGATATTGTGGTGTGCATAGTGGACTAGAAATCCAGAAGATACAGGTCTGAATCTCTGCAGAGGCATAATAACCCATTGGGTGGCCTTGAGCAAATCAACTTTTTTTTAGCTTCAGAGGAAGGCAAACCATTTTCTAAACAAATCTTGCCAAGAAAATCTCATTATAGGTCAACTTTAGGGTTGATATAAATCAGAAATGACTCAAAGGTACACAACATAGACATTCAACCATACTTATGATCCAGAATGTGGATTGCTCCCTTTTTGTTCCTGACAGGCTCCTCATATTTAACAGGAAAACACAACATGAAATTGTAGATTGTGGAAATAGCTATGTATCTACTGACCAGACCCAACACACAGAACTGATAATGTTTCTCATTGCAGTGCTGGTAAGAGATTGCCAAAGTTTTCGCACTTTCTATCACATCAACAGGGAAAACTGAGGTTAAAAATGTAGGAGAAAATGAAATTGACCAATTTTTTGTCCTTAAAATGACAGCTATTAAGAGATCGATGCCATTATAGAAACACTGAACCAATAAAGATCTGAAGGTTTCCTAGTCAAATGGAACAAAAGCAAGTTGATTGAAAAAAGGAAGTGGGAGAGCCCCTTTTCCGGGTGGCATATAAATGTATTTCAATACAAATGTCATAATATTGTCTGTCATTAAGATTAAAAATGAAAATGAATTTGTTAGAAATGTCCCCCATGGCTCCTTCATTCTCTCCATTAACACTACACAGCAAATTTAGTTCTGCGAAGCCTGGCTTTGCTAAGTCACTCATCAAGAAAAAAAATGTTTCTTTTTCTTTTTTGCAGCTGGCTGGTGAAATAGCTTGCATGCTGTGACTTTTGTGGGAAATAGTCTTGAAAGCACTTAAATATCGTTTGAAGACTAGGCTGCTTGCTTCATTTTTCAGAGTTCATATTCTCCAGTAAATAAACAGATATTACAAAAATGCCATTCTTTCTATGACCCTGGATAAAGACTGTGCTTTATTCTTGCCTACAGCTTCCAAATACTCTCTGAGAGGGTCAAGCATGGATAAATGTCTTTGCCAGATGATTTATTTATTTCATATCAAAAGCATTGCATAAATAAGTATAAAACTGATAAAAAATAGAGAGAACACAAGCAGCTAATTAATTCTGAACCAAAAATGGGCAACAGTGACCGCATTGTCTGTAGCTTTCAACAATTCTTCCTCTGTATATGAGGCAGGGCATTGTGGGCAAGCATACATATGCTGAGTTGTCTGTTCTGCTCCACAGTCGCACATGGTGGAGGATCCTTCTAGGTAGTGCCATTTTGCCAGGTTGTCTTTTGATCTGCCCACTCTGTTTCTGAGTCTGTTCAGGGACTTCCAAGTTGTCCATTCTTGGTTTGCCTCTGGAAGCAGACCCTCGTGGGGGGCCATCCAGTGGGAATTGTCTAATTTAGCTGCCCAGAGGAATAGTCTTGCTGTTGCTGGGGAAACATTAAGAGGAGTGGTGGTTCTCATGGAGCTCTTCCTTGATTTGAGTCTACTGGGAGAAGGCTGATAGCCATACAGAGGATAGCTTTCACAGTGTTCAACCTTATTTCTCTCACAGTTAGCAGCAACTTCCTGTCACACATCAGGGGGTTAATGCCAGCTAGCATGTAGAGCAATGGTTCTACAACCTGGGGTCCCCAGATGTTTTGGGACTTCAACTCCCAGAAATTTCTGGGACCCCCAGTTTGAGAACCACTGTTGTAGAGTTTATCAACAGGTGTAGGTTTAAGACATCCTCTGATTATTCTGTATGTTTCGTTCAATGCTATGTTCATCTACTTCACGTGGACAGACTTGTGCCAAACAGGACAGGCATACTGATAAGAAACTGTTTTAAACCAGGTGGACTATGGCCAAGGAAGTGTCCCATATCTTGGATAGCGACTTTAAAGGTCCAGAGCGGATTCACCACCATACTGCCATGGAAGCCTAAATCCACTCCTAGAGGCATATCCACACTACTCAAAAGTGGGATTTCAAACTGAGAAGTTTCTTATCTGCAGACTCTCCCATGTCTAAGCCTGAGAGTTTTAGGAAATCTAGTGAAATTTTCTTATTTGGTCTGTTTCCTAGACTGAGTTGATATGGGACATTTTTATTTTTGCATGCAGAATTTTGCTGGGTATTTTGCTGACTTCCTGAATGGTTTCTGCTGCATATGATCCTATAGGAAACCCCAGAAGTGTATAACACTCTCAAATGGAACCTCAAAAGAAGATCAGATTGGAGTTCTTGGTAATACAATCATTATGTTTCTTGGGAATATCTTTTTAGGCTTTAATGACTGTTTCCCACGTTATAGGCCATATCAATCACATCAACAATGGAAAGAAGGCTTTAAAAAACACTTTGGAAAGCACAATGTATGGTTAGCCTAAACTTTGGCTACGCTCATTGGCGATCGGCTAAATATCACCGACTCAGCCCAAGGGACTACATTTCGAAGCAAAGCCAAACAGTTTTCAGTTTAGGCTTTTTGCACTTGATGTGAAAAGGTTGAGACATTTATGATTGAACCAAGGCTAAAGTTCCTGGGAAACATTGCTCCAAAACATATGGACTTTGCTTTTGGGGCAAGGGGAGAGAGAGAGAGAAAAATTCTCTAATTGGTTCATGGGTAGTGGGATGGGAGTGGGGAGAGGGGAGGGAAAAGCTGACATGTGTGAGGAGCTGTTGAACTCCTGGTTTTAATTATTCCTGTGATTAACTTTCTTCATTTTTATGAAGCCATTCTTGATCTTTTCTCTCCCATTTTATATTAGCGGTAGCAGTGGCATAATAATGTGCGGTGAAGAGGTGCAAAAGTATCAGTGGGGAGTGTGCAAGGAGGTAACAAACATGTTATTGGTGATCATGTGTCCTAGTTGATGGAGATTCTTCTACTTGAAGGCATCCTTTGTTTCAGGGGTACGGGAATCTATTACAGCCAATGTGCTGTTGTGGTTTGGATGTTGAACTAGCACTTTAGGAGACCAGAGTTTCAATCCTCACTCACGGAAACCCACCAGATGAACTTGGGCAAATCATACTTTCTCAGACCAATAGTAAACCTCATCTGAAGAAAACCTTAGGACAAGTTTACCATAAGTCAGAGAGTATAACCAAATGGTCCTGGGGGATGCATCATAGCATGGTGAGGAATTATATATGTGTGTATGCCACAGATATACATACACATGCACACAAGCATTTTTTTTCATGTCAGGAGCAACTTGAGAAACTGCAAGTCGCTTCTGGTGTGAGAGTATTGGCCATCTGCAAGGACGTTACCCAGGGGACACACGGATGTTTGATGTTTTACCATCCTTGTGGGAGGCTTCTCTCATGTCCCCACATGGGGAGCTAGAGCTGACACATGGGAGCTCATCCTACTCCCTGGATTCGAACTGCCAACTTTTCGGTCAGTAGTCCTGCCGGCACAAGGATTTAACCCATTGCACCACTGGGGGTTCCCACACAGGCATATACTTAATGCAATATCCATTTGAGCATAAAGCTCGTCTGAGCATGCCAAATAAGTCTCAGAAAATGACAGTTCAGCCACTCATAAGGTTAGAGCACTGCTTCCTAAAGAGTGGGTCCCGACCCCAAAGGGAGTCAATGTTGTGATCTTGAAAAAATTGATAACAATAAAAAAAATTCTGAACATCACTTAGTGGCTGTTTTAGACATTTACACAAATCTGTTATGCAGTATAAACATTTTTGAGCTAAAAGGGGTCCTGCGTTAACAAGTTAGAGAATGCTTTAAAATAGAGGACTGTTATCTATAAAATAAGGGATATGGCCAAGCCGAATGAACAACAGTAAGGTCTTTCTTAGCTTTTTATCAGATGTGTCTTTCAAACATTAACCCACAGACTTTGAACAGGGGTAGGAAAAAGCGTGAATGGGGCCTCTACCTACTTGCAAATTCTGAGGGTATCTCTCTTCTAGACCCATGTCTTTGGGGTTCATTCAGATGTGAAGAAAAAGCTCTCGGCACATGTTCATATTAGCTTACTTCTGCTATGACTTCATGCATTCTAGGGCTGAGAACTGGCATCGCCATAAGGTTTGCGGGACTTTATCCCTGGCTTCGAATAAACATCAGGTTTAATAAGCCATAAATTTGCCTCTTGATTTCTAATGCAAACTTAAACTTGATTTGATTCTAATTTCCTTCTCTCAGCTCTGGCGTGAGCCTTTAATCCGACTCAATAAAAACCTTCCCCAAGTTTATAGAACATTCTAGCCTCGACCACATCCAGCTTCCTCCCCTCCATTCATTCCTGTCCATTTTCAGCAAATCAATCCCCCGATACCCCCTTTTTCACCCAGAACATTCTGGCCAGACTAAGTGTTCTGATGAGCTCTGTTTACCATGTTTGGCTCCAGATGGGACAGATGGTCTTTTTCTATAAATGGAATCCAGGCAGTCTGCTGAGCACCAAGTCAATGCTGAAATAGGTTCTGAACAATTTTGAGATCCCAGATTGGGATATGATGGAGGATATTCTTGCCTTTTTAACCAGACAGATGGCCAAGGACACCAATCTGTGCAGTAGGTAATTATGTCAAATTGTAGTTGTGACTGTGCTGCTTCGGGTTTAGTGACTCACACAAATGTTAGGACTGAGACTGCTAACAAGCATTGAGCACTTTTAAGGGTACCACTACATGGACATTTCAAAGTTCTCTGAAAGACTTTTCCTACTCAGAAATTCTTGCACAAAACAATCTGCTACCATGCTGCCAGTTTTCTTCTTGCTCAGCAAAAAGGAAATCTTTATTCTTCTATGCTGAGGACACACATATCTGATGAGAAACTGCAGAGAATTACTTTACTTGGCATCCTGATATTCGTAATTCTATGAATAAACTAGTATCTTAGTTTTACCTGTCTTCTTGAAAGCATGTATGATTTTTCTGTTCTGTTTTACACCTACGTTTGGTTTCACAAATCTCTGTTCGGGTATAAAGCATATTTAACTACTCACAAAACCAAACATTTCAAAGCATGTTACTATGGCAGCTAAAGTGGAATCACAGTGTTACTTTTTTTTTCATGTCAGGAGTGACTTGAGAAACTGCAAGTTGCTTCTGGTGTGAGAGAATTAGCCGTCTGCAAGGACGCTGCCCAGGGGATGCCTGGATGTTTTGGTGTTTTTACCATCCTTGTGGGAGGCTTCTTTCATGTCCTGGCATGGAGCTGGAGCTGATAGAGGGAGCTCATCTGCACTCTCCCCAGGTTGGATTCGAACTGGCAACCTTCAGGTCAGCAACCCAACCTTCAATTCAGCAGTCATGTCGGCACAAGGGTTTATTAACCCACTGCGCCACTGACACAGTGTTACAATTATGCAGTGTGAAAGGGCCAATGATGGCTTGCATTTCTATTTTGTTTTAGCTCATTTTACCTAACAGAGTGAAAACTGGAGAAAGCTTTGTAAAGAGGGGATTTTTTTTAAGCAGGTATTGTTTGTTGCCTCGGTTATATGATAAGCAACATCTGCTGAACTTCTCTCTTTTACAAAACCGTTAAGATTACAGGATCTCTCCAGTTTTCAATTTGGCAAAATTATTTACATGTAAATTAGCATATGCAAATTGCACACAACTCTCTTCTGATTTGTGAAGATATATTTCTTCTTTTTGTTTCATTCTTCTGAAGTGGTCAGTCTAGAACCGTGTGAAGATTCCTACTGGCATTTTAGAAATAAAAGAAACGAACTCATAAAGGTTGCAAATGGGGAGATGGCACTGTGGATAGAGGTGCATGAATTAGAAGTCCAAAGTATTCAAGAGCTCTTTGGCTTTCCTATTCTCCCTCTGGCTGCATTATCCAGCAGGGCATTCACAATGTCAGCGGGGTGATATTGATCCCAATGGCCCCACGGGGCGGGAGAACGGGCGCCCCGGGCCCGTCAAAAGGAGGAGAGAGCATGTCACTACAATGTTTCATTTGGCGAGAGAAGCACAGGGTTCGGATTGGCTTCCTCCCTCCCTTCCAATGAATGAGGACACCTTTCCTCACCTTGACAATGTGAGTGTGGTAATCTCTAAATCTCCTTCTGACTTTTGTTTGGAGTGAAAGGACGGCTGCTCGGGTTACAAAATTACACCCATCTTGCTGTCTCCATCCAAAGTCGCCTTTCTCTGTAGATGTCAGGATATCTTCACTACCAGCTTAGATTTCCTTTTGGACAATGGGACGCCGGATTGCTACAGAAAGCTGGGATTCTTTCTAATAAGGGAATGTCGCCGTCATTCGCTCTTTGATCCATGCTGCAGGGAAGGGGCAGCCGCAGAAAGATTAGGGAGATATTTCTGTCCGAGGCCAAAGAGAGGAGATGGGACAGAAGTGTATCGATGGAAGGAAGAGAACTTTCATTATAGCCAAGACATAGGATGAGAAGCATCTGCAATCTTGTTATCGGATTATAGCCTCCAGCACCTCATAAATGAAAAGCAGGGCATTGATCACCAAGCAACAATAAAGTGTAGCCAAGATGATAAAAAGTTATTAATAAGCAAAAAAAATAAGCAAGGAGATGCTTGCGGTACTAGCCTCTGAACTAATGCCAATAGTTTCACCTACTTGCATCTGACCAAATTATGCCTGCTTTATGCATTTTCTAGGCAGACAATACTACACACATGCTAGAAGTTACCATAGAGTTGCACTGGACCTAACAAATTCTTAGAGAGAATACCTTTCTATGAACTTTCTAGGTTCTCTAGTGTGAATCTATGGTAACCTTCAGCAGAAGACATTCATTTCAATAGGGTTCACTATTACCAAGGGTTTCCTGTTCCTACAGTAACATGCCTGTTGTGAATATGGGAGTCATAACACAGCTGAAAAAGTGGGATGACATTGGAGTGATTAGGACTGTCTCTGCCAAATCAGTACATTTGGAGAGCATGTTATTATGATTGATGGGCTCTTGCACACTACACAGTTGTAGTGGATTTTTTGTGTGTCAGTTGTGACTTGAGAAACTGCAAGTTGCTTTTGGTGTGAATTGGCAGTCTGCAAGGACATTGCCCAGGGGACACCCGGATGTTTTGATGCTTTTACCATCCTTGTGGAAGGCTTCTCTCATGTCTCCACATGGAGCTGGGGCTAATAGAGGGAGCTCATCCATGCTCTCACTAGGTTAGATTCCTTCAACCTTCAGGTCAGCAACCCAACCTTCAAGTCATCAGTCCTGCTGGCGCAAGGGTATAATCCACTGCACCGCCAGGGGCTCCAACAGTTGCAGTGGTATGTTTCTACTTTAACTCACATGATTCCCTGCTATGGAATATAGGCAGTCCCCAATATATGAACAAGATGGGTTCTATTGGTTAGTTCTCAATTCGAATTTGTACATAAGTCAGAACAGGTACATTTTTTAAGCATAACCCCAGCCAAAAATATATATATTGTAGCTTTGGATAGCATATGGAAGGGTTAACACCCCTGTGGTGTGTGTTTTGCTGTCTGTGCCCCTGTTCAGAAGATTTCACCTCACTTTCTGTTGCTGTGATAATTGGATTTTGAAAAAATTGGCTTGTTGTGGAAACAAGGGCCCTTCTACACTGCCGTACATTTCAGGATCTTATCCCAGATTATCTGCTATATACTGGATTATATGAGTCTCCTCTGAATATAATCTGAGATCAGATCCTGGGATATAGGGTCAGTGTGAAAGGGGCCAAGGATTGAAGATAAAGCTTCAGTGGAGACACCTTTCCCCCATGATAACTCTTTCAGGAGTGAATTTCCCTTCCGAGGGATAGATTTCTCTCACTTCCTGTTGTCTCACCCCTGTTCCTAAGTGTGAGTTATTTGTAAGTCAGATGTTAAGGGAATGCTCAGCCACAGAGAATTCTAGCACTTCTACAAACTGCAGGACTTCACAGGATGCAACCATGGCCATTAAAGTGGGATCATGGTGACACGTAATATTTTCAAACTTAACGTTTTCTATTGCTGAATGATACCCTGACCTTATGGAACCAATACAGAGTGAGAATATATGGTGTAAAATGTTTTTTTGAAAAAGAAAATCAATCTCCTTGGCCAAACCCAGAGTTCTTTTGCAATGCAGGACACAAGAGTGGATGGGGAACCTTCTCCAGAATTTGTGTCCTATTAGTGGCATAGGGTGAGTGCTGCGAGGGTAGGTGATGATTTTATTTGACTCCCCCCTGAGAACCTTGTGTGCTTGTGTAGCTAGTTTTTCACTCAGTTTTGAAAGGAAAGGCAGAGAGGAAAAGGCCAGCTCCGGATGGAGCTGTCCCCAGAAGGCTGTGTTGGCTTAGACTGTAAAAATGCAAAATGAGAAGAAGGGATGTAATTAAATATACTGAAAAATGCAATTTTAAATCTTACTGAAATACAGAAACAGAATAGACAGTCGAGAGGAGGCGGGTGGAAAAGGAACACAAGCATTTGGCTTTGGTTTGATAGGTGACAAAGGAAAAAGGCTCCAAATGTAGCTGAAATTGTGCAAACAAATCTTATCAAACTGGTAAGCTACACAGAAAACCATATTTAATAATTTAGAGCTGATGTGGTCTATCCAAGGCACTTTTCTGAATCAGCACCCCAAATAAACCCAGGCCTAAAAACGAAGATATAAAAGCGCCCCTGCTTCCAGGCACCACATGGACTGGCTCCACTCAGGAGGAAGGAGGAGGAGGAGAAGCAGCAGTCAGGAGGCTTGTGGTCATGCCTTTCATGTGTAGTCAGCCTCTCCCCTCCAGATATCCCCATTACCTCGGCACTATAAAAGGGTTTTGCAAGACTAGTTGCTCTTGTTGTAACAGTGTAGTAATGGTGAGGCTGCGGACCATATTTTAGTTCTTGGGAATGACTGGTGGTCCATGGTCCTAATATTACTGTCTACATTACAAGTAAACAGAGTGCAGTGCACTAGTCATGGGGTCCCAAAGTTAGAATTTAAATTTATATTGTATTGGCCTAATAATTGTATTGGTATATAGATTTCAAATTATACATATGGAATACCACATACAATTTACATAAGCATGTCCTAAACTGCCTCGTTTTGATAAGGACAGGCCCACTTAATTCTCGGTGGTCCCATTTTTTCAGCTGCTTCTAATATGTGCCCGTTTCTCTCTCTCTCTATGATAATGGTTCCCAACCTGTGGTCTATGGACCACCAGTGGTCCCCAAGAACTAAAATATGGTCTGCGGCCTCAACGTTACCACACCATTGCAACAAGAGCAACTGGTCTCACAAAACCCTCTTATGGTGCTGAGGCAACAGAGATGTTGGAAGGGGAGAGGCTGACTACACATGCAAGGCATGACAACAAGCCTCCTGACTGCTGCTTCTCCTCCTCCTCCTTCCTCCTGAGTGGAGCCAGGCCATGTGGTGCCTGGAAGCAGGGGCGCCCTGTTGTCTTCATTTTTAGGCCTCTTCCTTGGGTTATTTGGGGTGCTGATTCAGAAAATTGCATCGGATAGACCACATCAGCTCTAGATTATTAAATATGGTTTTCTGTTGGCAAGCAGATGGTGACTAAAGGATGACATATGTTCTGTATCAGAAACTAGAACCAATGTGATCTAGCCAATGCAATTTTCTGAATCAGCACCCCAAATAACCAAACCAAATCTAAAGTTACGCAAAAGCGGATTTGCAACCCTTTTGGTACTAATGTTGGCAAGTGGTCCCTGGTCAAAGCGGTCCCTGGTCAAGTGGTCTCTGGTCAAAAAAAGGTTGGGAAGCACTGCTCTGTGATGAGTGTCTTCCTTTCATAACTAATGGTAGAGTGGATGAATATTGGGCAGGGCTATTGAATGGAAAGCCATGTTTCCTATGTAGGTGGAAGCCCTGAACTCAAATTGTAAAGTGCTGCAGTCAAGAGGCAAATATGTAGATAATCAAAGTCAGGGTGTAAGGCTGACAAGTCAAATATGTTTGCTTAGAAAGCTAAGCAAGCCTGCCTTTCTGTTGCTCTTTTGGAGAATCTGGTCCGAATTTAGAGCTTACATTAAACCCCAAAGTCAACCAACTTTCACATGGTTTCGGATTTCTCTGCAAAACTTTTAGCCCTTCACAGGCAGACATATAGAGCAAATGAAAGGAGGGCTTTCCAAAAAACATCAAGAAGTAATTAATTCACAATGACAGAAAAACTTTCCACTACCCCCATCCTCCAGTGTGACAAGTCCAGGGATCAAGAGGGGCTAAAATGCACTTAAAGATTTAACTTGCATTTATGCTTCACCCCTTTTTTAAAAAGTATGAAATTTCCTGTTTTCAGGAGAAAAGTCTTTCTCATCTAAGGCTGTGATGGATCAGAGGAAACTAGCTTACAAGCATGACTCTAATTTCCTTGTTCTGCTTATGGTACCGTGGCTCGCTCTGCCACAAAACACCCGAGCGTGTATTGTAAGGCTTTCTTCAACTTAGGAAGGTGGAAATCTGTCAGTTCCACTCTACCATGCCTGAATTTTTAAAACCTCTTGTTCTTTTCTATCATTAATATGAAGACATTTGTAAACATTCATACATTTTTCAAAAACAACTGAACAACCCCTTCCCATTTTCACTGCCTAAGTTCAATGCATCATGTTTTAACGGCTTTGTGTTAAATAAAGAGGAGCCTCTCAGGAAAAAAAGAGGTGGTGGCCATAATTCAGAACTAACTTGTTTGAACAGATAATAATTCAAAGCATGACATTTAAGCACTCAACATTCTGGCTCTTGATGGATGATTCTATGCACTTAATTCAGGGGTTTTTTTGCATCCCAAAAAGGAAAGAATTTGTGAAATTGTGTAAATTCTTGAGAAAACCAATTTGGAGATTCAAGCAAATCATAGACTCATAGAGTTGGAAGAGACCTCACAGGCCATCCAGTTCAATCCCCTGGCAAGAAGCAGGAAAATCGCATTCAAAGCACCTTCGACAGATGGCCATCCAGCCTCTGCTTAAAAGCCTCCAAAGAAAGAGACTCCACCACATTCCGGGGTAGAGAGTTCCAGTGCTGAACAGATCTCACAGTTAGGAAGTTCTTCCTAATATTCAGGTGGAATCTCCTTTCCTGGATGCTCAGCTTGTAGTAGCTTTTGTGATCTTGTTGCCTTGTCACAACCATTTGAACACACCTTGATGCTGCTATGACACTATTTATTTATTTATTTATTTATTTACAGTATTTATATTCCACCCTTCTCACCCTGAAGGGGACTCAGGGTGGATTACAATGAACACATATATGGCAAACATTCAGTGCCAACAGACAAACAACATATATAGACAGACACAGAGGCATTTAACATTTTTTTCCAGCTTCACGATTCCGGCCACAGGGGGAACTGTTGCTTCACCGTCCACTAGTGGCTGTACTTCCTCATTCCTTTCCTCGTGTTTTGCTGGCAGTTTTATGATGTTGTAAATTAGTTAAATTAGCCTCCCGCATAAAGCGTACCTAAATTTCCCTACTTGACAGATGCAACTGTCTTTCGGGGCTGCATAGGTCAACAGCAAGCCGGGCTATTTAATGGTCGGGGGCTTAACCCGACCCGGGCTTTGAAGTCATGACCTCTCGGTCAGTAGTGATTTATTGCAGCTGGTTACTAGCCAGCTGCGCCACAGCCCGGCCCACTATGATATTCTCACTCATCCCTATTCAATGTGAAGCTCAAGGTGAGTGGGAGAGTTGATTTGGGTGATTTTATGCTTGTGATAAAAAGACCTAGAACTCCTTCAGATGACAGTTATACCATTATGATTCCATCTTGTCTTCTACAACAACATCCTATGGCATTGTAAGCTTTGCAGTTTAGAGAAGTGAATTAAGACTAACCAGAAACCTCTAGTGTCTCACTCAGCTACAAACCCTAGGATTCCATAGGATGTTGCTATGGTAATTAAAGTGGAATCATTAACTAATTTCAGATTTTGGAGTATTTGGAATTTGTAGATTTAGGCAAATTGATGCTCAATTGAGTGCCTAGTGGCTATGCAGTGCAACCATTTTCCAATGCAGGAAATCTATATCTCAAACATCTCTGATGGAAGGCCAGTCAATGGCCGTTTAGATATCTCAAATACAAGGTTGAATGAAAAGTAATGCCTCCACCTTCGTAACTCCTCAACAGATGGCAGTCCTGGTATGTGGCAGGTACTGGCTTGTTCAGTAGACTCCTTTACAGTTCCATTTGGTGGGAAGCCTTAGCATTGAACGGTTGTGTTGTTAAAGTGAGAAGTTTGCCCATGCCTGAGCTAGTACAAAGGAGGAGGGAAAGAGGAATGACAGAGGATTAATCAAGACTGTTCCTACCAAACTGAGCTAGTTTATATTCCCAGAAGGTTGACTGAAGTACGATCACTACTTAAATTGCGCTGTTGGTGGATATTTTTGACAATCTAATCTTGAATATATTTCTTCAAGCAGTTCATTGAAGCTTACAGCAAATTCTCCCCCTTTCCCATGAAACATGAAAAGATTCTGTTCAGCGATAAGATCTATTATATTAAGGATTCAACAAGTACCATTTTGGAACCTGAGATGTAATATCAATGCTGGTAATTTAAGTTTGCTTACTTTTATGAGACTTTTTTTTAAAAAAAAATAGCTTTTTCCTTTTGTTAAACCTTTGGAAGAAAAATAGCAGAATGGTCCCACATCATCCAGCTGCTGTTGTTTACAATGGATTAGGTCCAGGTGTTGTTGTGCATAAAACAGATCCCTTGGGATCAGTGGGATACAATCTGAACCTTGGACTGTTAGTTCCCCCTAAAAAAAAAACTTTTTCAAATTCTTCTTTAAATTATTTAAGGCCAGTGCTCATAAGATGTCTGTATAAAATTGCACAAGCTATTACATACCTATAGTTATGCACACACTAACAAAACCAGAGATCTTTGGAAATAGATTTGGAGTTGATATCTCATTGGGCACAATGAATGGCCCCATTTCTGCTCTCATCCCTTTTTAAAGTCATTCAGGTTGGTGGTTATCACTTTGTTGTCTTCATGTTGAGAAGTCCATTATTTCATTGTGCTCTGTGTGAATAAGTGCTTCTTATTTCTATCAAATTTATTATACTTGGCTCTGAAGACCAAACAAAAGCATTTGAAAATAAAACTGAAAGATGAAACTCTCAGGAATCCAAAATGAAATCCCAAAATAAAGGAATTGCAAATTATAAACTTTCTCCATCTCTTTTAAAATAGGCTGTGATTCAGTGACCTCTTACTGACCTACTGCTGTTTCTTTCCCTATTACTTTTCCTTTCCTTGTTGGCTCCTGCTTTATTAGATTCATCATACATCTAGAAGTAGACGCAACTAAGTTATTAAAGATCGCTTTTAGGAAGATCTTCAGAGCCTTCTTGTCCACTATCCACATTCCAAGGGGAATCTCTTTCTCTTTCTCATCCTCCCAGTTCAGCCTGGCTTTGATTGAGAACAGTCTCTGAAGCAATAGTTTAAACAGTGCCCATATTGAGCTTATTATTTCCCAGAGTTGGGCGCCATCACTTCTAATTAAGCATCTCCTTTGAAAAGCCATCATCATCCTCCCATTGCGGATGCTTTTTAAATCGCCCATCTGCCATGGAAACCAAAAAGAGAAAGTGCATGACACTATCTTCTGCATATCATTCACCCATGATGTCTAGCCTCTAGACATGACTCTGCCCTCAGTCTGTTGTTTTTGGGGGTCAAATGGATGATACAGGCTGCCTGCCCCAGGGTTAGGGCTCAGCTTCAGAGTTCTGCAGGCAAAGTAAAGCAGTGTGTATGTGTATATACGCCTTTAAATTGCTTGTACACCCCACAAATTTCATAATGTTTTCTTAGCCAATGAATACGCAAAGAGTTGTGTTAGTCCTTTTCTCTGAAATGTAGCCTATGGCACCAAGTATTGATTTGTGGCTTCCCATCCAAGTACCAAACAAGGCTGACTTTGTTTAACTTCCAAGATCAGGTGAGTTCTGGTGCCTTTAAGGTCTAAACCCATAAAGGCGATGACAAATCTAATATTTACAGCTACAGGAGATGCTTTGCCTCACAAATTGTAAACCCCATGTTTCAATTTACATGGCAGCAAAAATACTGAATAAAGCAAAAACTTGGAAGCATACAACAAAATCTTTGGAAAAATAAGAGCCATATCTCAATATGCTTTTAAAATGCTCTGTTTATATTAGAAGAGATTAGGGTATTTTGACCTACCTTATTTATTTACAGTATTTATATTCCTCCCTTCTCACCCTGAAGGGGACTCAGGGCAGATCACATTACACATATAAGGCAAACATTCAATGCCTTAACATAGAACAAAGACGGAGACAAAGGCAGGCTCCGAGCTGGCCTCGAACTCATGACCTCTTGGTCAGAGTGATTTGTTGCAGCTGGCTGCAGCGGGCTGCTCACCAGCCTGCGCCACAGGGGAGGGCATTCCAAAGCCGAGGGGCCACCACCGAGAAGGCCCTCTCCCTCGTCCCCACCAACCATGCTTGAGACGGTAGCGGGACCGTGAGAAGGGCCTCCCTGGCAGATCTTAACGCTTGCGCAGGTACATGGGTGTGTGTGGGGGGGGGGGGGGGGGGAGAAGCCATGTATACCACTTTGAGCTCATTTGAAGGTGAAATATAAATGCTGATAATAAAAGAAAGCAATAAGTAAACAACACATTGAATCTCTTCCCATGCTTCAAGTAGGCCACTTTTAAAAACAGTTCCAAATGTTTCAGGTGGCATATGTGCTTACTGAATTATATGTATGTGTGTGTGTGTATGCCACTTTCCATAGCTTTCCATAGGGGAGGTAAAATTTGAGCTAAAGGTGGTGATTCACTGCTCCTAAACCATTGCTAACTGTCTAAAGATGCCTGTTTTGTGAGTTCCTTATGGAAGGTCTGACGGGTCAGTTCACACAAAACGTTTTGCTCTCTGTACACACCGTCCCCAATGTCCTCTGGTGTGAACAGGACTAGATTACAAACCATTATCAAGCTAACAGTTTTCCTAGGTATCACTGCCATGGGAATTCCTGCCAGCTGCATTCATGATTATCTGGTTCTCACACATTATTTTATGCATGCAAATTAGGATGGCCAGATGGAAAAGAGGACAGGACTACATGCAAACTCCAGCTGCTGAAATTCCATCAACCACAAACTCTCAAAAATACAGGAGCCTTTCTTCTTTTGCTTCTTACCCCACTCGCCTAATGAAAATGTGTACCTAGGGAGAACAATTAGAATTTTTCCCAGTGTAGAGAAAAGGCCTTGTGTGAATAAATGACACACAAAGTACCTGGTCTAGGCAAATGTTACAAAGAATTTCCTCTCTCAAGCTCAGCCCTTGAAACAGAATCTCCTCCAAGAAATGTGTTTGCCTCATTTGAATACTGCCTCCAGGCCCTGATGGGTTGCGGGGTGATACATAAAAGTATTAAATATATGATAAAGAATACTTATAAATTAGCTATCCAAATCTTCATTTATCAACCTGACTTTTATTCAGGTTGATAGATTTGCATCTAAGTAGGTAAAGGTTTTCCCCTGACATTAAGTCTAGCCTTGTCCAACTCTAGGGGTTGGTACTCATCTCTATTTCTAAGATGAAGAGCCGGCATCGTCGGTAGACTTCTCCAAGGTCATGTGGCCGGTATTACTGCATGGAGTGCCATTACCTTCCCACCATAGTGGTACCTATTGATCTACTCACATTTGCATGTTTTCGAACTGATAGGTTGGCAGAAGCTGGGGCTAACAGCGGGAGCTCACCCCACTCCCTGGATTTGAACCACCGACTTTTCGGTCAGCAAGTTCAGCAGCTCAGCAGTTTAATCCACTGCACCACCGGGGGCTCCTTGCATGCAAGTAGCTTCCTCATTTACTTGTTCCTCAAAACAGTATGGAATATTTCCCTAAATTGTCTTTAACTGCAAGTAACATTTGCAGCTTGAGTTGATAAATTGTTCCCCTGATATGTCCCCTTTCTCTCATTGCTTTTGTATGTATATATATTTATGCAGAGTTAACAAATGAGTGTGTAACGGACACAAAACATGGAGCAATCAACACCCATTGCAAGACATATTGATGTTTGAGTGTTATATCTCACAATCTTACAGAGCAATTCCACGCATGTGTATTACTCAAATAAGTTCCATTATTCCCATGTAAGTCTGGACAATATTGTAACCTCATTGAGTGATATATAACAACTATGGCATTGCTATTATCATTTATTATTTCATGTTCTTATTTCTGTTTCCATCTTCCTCGCTCTATATGCAGCCATGGCTTGGCTATGCTAAATTCCCAGCATTTTGAAGTTGTCCATCTCATAAAACTCAATCAGGCTTGCTTTTCAATATACATACATAGATAGGATGGCCTTGTTGTACTGATGTCATTATCACTCGCTTTCCAATATATCTGGCTATTATTAGAAGCATTAGTATGATTATTACTTTGGAGTATGAAAGACGATTCTTGTACATGTAAATAAACCTCAATGTTTCTCTGCTTAAAATAGTTGTTTTGTGCAGGCGTCCTCATTAATTTTTTGCCCACTCGTTGCATAGCCATACTTTTTTGATCATACTCTAATTTTCCTCAGCCACAGATATCTTTCATCCATGAAATGTTGGAAGAGGTGACCAAATTGAATAAAATGTATACCTACTGATGACCACATAGAGGTGCAATGTATAAATACAAATTCTGAAATCAAGATGAGTTGCACTAAAAATAGCACAGAAGGGAAGACTTTGACTTGGGGACCTATATAATCTATTAGTCTCCTATTCTGGGTTGTTGTGAGTTTTCCAGGCTGTATGGCCATATTCCAGAAATACTCTCTCCCACATCTATGGCAGGCATCCTCAGAGGTTGTGAGGTATATATGGAAAATTAAGTAAGGGAGATTTGTATATCTGTGGAAGGTCCAGCGTGGGAGAAAGAACTTTTGCCTGTTGGAGGCCATTGTGAATGTCGTAATTAATCACCTTGATTGGCATTTAATGGCTGCTTCCTGCCTGGGGAATCTGCTGGCCCTGATTGATTCATGTCTGCAATTCCTCTATTTTCTTAATGTTGTTCTTTACTGTTCTGATTTTAGAGTTTTTTAATACTGGTAGTCAGATTTTGTTCATTTTCATGGTTTCCTCCTTTCTGTTGAAATTGTGGATTTCATTGGCTTCTCTGTGTAGTCTGACATGGTGGTTGTTAGAGTGGTGCAGCATTTCTGTGTTCTCAAATAATATACTGTGTCCAGGTTGCTCTGCTACGACTGAATTCTCTGGTTGTGTTAGTCTGCAGTGCCTTTCATGTTCCTTGATTGGTGTTTGGACAATGCTATGTTTGGTGGTCCCTAAGTAGACCTTTCAACAGCAGCATGGTATACAGTAGACTTCTACAGAGCTGAGAGGATCTCTCTTGTCCTTTGCTGAACGTAGCATTTGATGGATTTTCTTAGTGGGTCTGTAGATAGTTTGTAGGTTGCATTTCAACATGCAACATGCAAAAATGTAGCCCAGAATGGCTTTGGAGGAGTCAGGTAATACCTTACCGAGCAATAGAAAGAGTAAATGGGGAAAGGACAGGGAATAATAATAATAATAATAATAATAATAATAATAATAATAATAATAATAATAACTTTATTTTTATACTCCGCCCCATCTCCCCGGAGGGACTCGGAGCGGCTTACATGGGGCCTTGCCCGACACAATAATACAATAACAGCAATAAAACAATAAAACAAATATCCCAACAATAAAACATCAGCATCAATAAAACAATCATAAAAATCAACATACAGCATAAAATGTTAAAAACGGGAAGAAACGGGAGAATACGTGGCAAGGGTAGCCATCCCAGAAGACAGGGAAAGATGGTACGGAATGAAGAAAGACAGTTCCTTCTGTTTTCCCTCTGCTCATCTGCTGAGGTCCATAGTAAAGGTCAAGGTATTTGCCTGACATTAAGTCTAGTCGTGTCCGACTCTGGGGGTTGGTGCTCATCTCCATTTCTAAACCGAAGAGCTGGCATTGTCCGTAGACACCTCCAAGGTCATGTGGCCGGCATGACTGTGTGGAGCGCCGTTATTTTCCTGCCAGAGCAGTACCTATTGATGTACTCACATTTGCATGTCTTCGAACTACTAGGTTGGCAGAAGCTGGGGCTAACAGCGGGAGCTCACCCCACTCCTTGGATTTGAACCACCAACTTTTCAGTCATCAAGTTCAGCAGCTCAGCGGTTTAACCCGCTGTGCCATCGGGGGCTCCTTAACTGCTTATAGACAACTTTAAGTCTCCCAACTTCCTTCCCTTGCTACAATTATTTATTTTGGAAACAGATTTCGTAGGGCCATTTTCAGCTACAGGTCATTTGCAACTAGAGGAAGTTCTTCTAGCAGGTCCTCAGAGAAGACTGTTGTCTCTAAAGCAGGACACATGGTCACCTCATTTCTCACATGGGGAGGATTATGACTGGAGAGGCCTGAGATTAAGCGATCAAGTAGATGGGTTAAACTAATTACCCATGCAAAATTTCCCACTTTGCTGTGGAATCAAGAGACAGGAAAGCATAGTGTTATTATGCTTAATTGAATAGAGCACAGCGGCTATACTTTCCTGTTCCCTTAAGGAAGCCTTAAGACCGTAGTTCACGAAATAAAAAAAAACACACACACACACACCCTTCAACTTTCTTCTCAGCTGGAAAAGATCCAGAAAAAAACGCAATAGGCCGGGGAAACCATTTCACCTCTTTGTATCCCTCTGCGCAAATTAATTTAAAATAAATTAAAACTTACAAAACACAGACTGCACCTGGCTTTTAATTCCCCAATCCCCTTCAAAGGGGGCAGTGCTGTGTTTTGCTGCTGAACAATCCCAACAGCCACAATGGGGAAGATTGCAAGCACTCCGAAATATTTTTACAGTCAGAAATATCTGCCTCCAAAATTGCTTGGATGCGCACAAAAACCAGGTAGATAATACTTGCTGAAAATCACTCCAATCCAGCATCAAAAACAATGTTGAAGCTTGAGGCCCAAATAAATCTTCTAGCAAATGTTTGGCTCTTGGAGTCATGATGACTTGCAGGACACAACTATTTCAACCATCCCGAAAGGATCCCCATAAAGGAAGGCCTAGGGCACATGCGTCAAACTCAAGGTGGCAGACTGAATCCAGCGTGCCATGTCATTTTATGTGGCCCTCCAGATGCTGGACTACAACTCCTGTATTTCTTATCATTAGACATCACAATGAGAGCTACTGGGAACTGTGATACAGTAACATTTCGAAGGCTGCAGTTGGGATGGAAATTGGAGTAGAGCAAATTTTAGAACTGTGGGCATTACCCCTCAAATGCTTGTTTCATTCAAGTCATAAACAAAGTCCTCAACATCCAGTACTGTATACATTTTCTAGTCCTGAATGAAACACAATGAAATCAATCAAAATACCATTAAATACCATTTTAAAGGCTAAGAACAAACACAAACACAGTCTCAAAGACCAAAATATGAAGGAAAAAAAACTTTAAAAGCTTTGAAAATATCTGCCGGGGGTTTGGGAGGAAGCAATAAGACACAGCTTTAAGATATATCAAAGTGTATAGAAACATAAAACAATTGGGAGAATAAGCAGTTGTTTGCCTACTAGAAAAAAACCAGGAAAATATATGCCAGAGTAGGCTAGCTGGGAAGATTTCTGAAGTTCTAGTTTGAAAGTAGCTTTCCCAAGCTCCAGAACGGTGCCACTGATAATGATCTCAGATCATGTGTAGGAAGGAACAGTTTTCATTTGTGAGGACAGCTTTCTATTGAACTTTACAGGTCTCTGATTGACTTCAGGCTGCCAGATGATAGTCTTGTGTTTTAAGTCACCATCTGTTGGAACACTTTCCAGTCCCAACCTGATTTAAGGATAAGGATCCATGCAAAGAAGTTGGCCATCAACAATAAACAACTGGACAGTTGATTTAAGGGAACACTTAAGTCACTTGGTTTCAATCAAGGCTCTCTACTGATGTATTTCTTTCTTTTGCTGTTTCAGTTGTTTCCAACATATGGTAATCCTAAGGTGAACCTGTCGCAAGGTTTTCTTGGAAAAATTGTTCAGAGGGAGGTTTGGGACTGCAGCTTGTCCAAGGCCACCTAATGAATTTCTATGGCCAAGCAATGATAACTCTGGTCTCTCAGAATCCTAGTCCAACACTACATCATGCTACAGGTTGAGTATTCCTTATCTGAAGAACCTGGTACCAGAAATGTTTTGGATTTGGTTGCTGTGAGTTTTCTGGGCTGTTTGACCATGTTCCAGAAGCATTCTCTCCTGAAGTTTTGCCCACATTTATGACAGGCATCCACAGAGGTTGTGGGGTTTATATATCTGTGGAATGTCCAGGGTGAGAGAAAGCACTCTTGTCTGTCTGAGGCAGGCGTGAATGCTGCAATTGGCCACCTTGATTAGCACTGGGAGGCCTTTCCGCTTCAAAGCCTGGCTGCTTCCTGTTTTGGATTTCTGATATTTTCAAATTTTGGAATATCTATAATGGTACATGCATACCTATTGAGATTTCTTGGAAATGGGACCCAAGTCTAAACATGAAGCTCATTTATGATTCATATACATATTCATATTCATAGCCTGAAGTTAATTTCATACAATAGTTTAATAAATTTTGTGCACAAAATAAAATTTGGATACATTAAGCCATCAGAAAGCAAAGGTGTCACTATCTTAGCAAGCACTCATGTGGGCTGAACAATTTTGTATTTTGGAATATTTTAAATTATGAAAAAGGATGTTTAACCTGTACTTAATTATAATTCTTTTGAAAAATGCATTGAGACTTATTAATAATGAATAGGTCTTCTTATATCCATATCAATTATATAAGCATATACATTTGTGCAAATCTGTCTCCTGTCTTTGGTGATGCAATTCCTCTTTTAATGATGCATAAACACCTACCCACAGTATATGAAATGACAGATTCCTTTTAAAGAATGAGACTTAGGACATTTCTTATTGGCAGATGCTCTACTCTCCTACCAAATATAATATAAAATAAAAAAAAAATGTGCTGACACTCTTAACTCACCTAACTTTAACAACTCAACCCACCAAGGATTTCTCCTGGCTTAAACTGGATTTTTAAAGTTTGCCACCACTTTTGTCATAAAATCCTCCTTTAGCAACATCGGTCATGAACACAGCAGGTACTTAAAGGTGGCAAGAGTTACATAAGGAAGTATTTATTTAAGAAAAGTGTTACTGATGTTTCTTTCAATTTTTAAAAAAAAGTGTTTTGTGGTTCCTTAAAGATGAATTGATTTATTGCACCTTAAGCTTTCTGTGGAGTAGAACTCACTAAGTCAGAGGCAAGCATGACAGCTTAAGCCACAATAAATCCACGAGTCCTTCAGATGCTAACAAAACGCCATTGGGGGTTTACTACAACTAACTAAAACAGCCGTCTCTCTGACAGAAGTTCCTGTTGGCTAGGAAGAAAAATCAAAGGTTTTCCTTTCCTTTGATTTAAATCTTCCTTTGGCAAGTTGACAAGGGGAAAAAAAACATTTATAGCCCTATTATCATGGCATCCAGATCCAATCTCCAACCTCTATATTTTTGCAAGTACTTTTTATTGAGATTTCTTTCAACACGAGGTACACAGACAAACAAGAATTAACTATAGGGGTAGGGGTGGGGTTTGTGGTGACACATACACAGATTGGGGTAAGGGTGCAATCAGGAGAAAAAAAAAAGGGGGTAGGGGGGTTGGGCAGAGGGGGGATGGGGAGGTGATATTTCGACTTCCAATTATGCTCACTAAGTCCATTACTTCAGTCCTTAATTCTTTTGTAGTTTTCTCTTTAAGTATTCCTCAAAATTAGACCAGTCAGTAGCCTTTAGTGGGGTGCCATTATTTCTTTTGATCCAGAAGGATAGTTGGTCCATATTCTTGATTTCCATCACTTTTTCCAGCCACTGTTCTTTTGACGGTACTTGCGTTGACTTCCAGAGTCTTGCAATCAGGAGCCTTGCTGCGGTGATGAAAAAGGTGAAAAGTTTGTCGGTGTTAGTGTCAATTCTGTCCTCGGGGTCATATAAACCTAGCAAAAGTAGTTCCGGCCTTTTCACAAATTTCGTCTTTAATATGTCATTACTCTCTTCCAGGATTGTAGTCCAAAAATTATCTAGTTTCCTACACTTCCACCACATGTGGAAATAGGATCCTATTTGGGCTTTACACCTCCAGCATTTATTATTTGCGTCCTTATACATCTGCCCTATTTTCTTAGGTGTTAAGTACCATCTATGAATAAGCTTAAGCCAATTTTCTTTCATATCTACTGAGTACGTATATTTTATTTTTTTATTCCAAATCGACTCCCATTCGCACAATTGAATGGGTCTGTTTATGTTCCTGGCCCATAATATCATAGAATTAGTTATTAAATCTGTTTCAATTTCCCAGGACAGTAGTTTATTATACAGTATGGATATATTCTTCCTCTCCACGTGGATAAGTTTATCCCAAAAACCTTGTTCTTGATCAAATCCGACTATTTTGTCTCTTTTATATGCCTCATTAATTTGGAAAAATTGGTACCAGGACACATTTTTGTTCAGTTTTTGTATTTCAGCTAATTCTTTTACTTTGGGGGGGTTGGATTTATCCTTTGCCATAATTAACAATTGGCTATAGGTCGGCCAAATCCGCCAACCTAATAGCCTTCTATGATCAGCTTCAATCGGGGATAGCCATAGTGGTGTTTTAGTGTAGAAGCGGGGTTTATATTTTTCCCATGTTCTCAATAAAACAGATCTAATAAAGTGGTTGCCAAATTGTTTGTCAATTTTCATTTTACCATACCATAAATATCCATGCCAACCTTTCTTTAATTCATGGCCTTCCAAATTCAAAATTTTATTTTTCCCCAATTTGATCCACTCTTTTATCCAAAGAAGAGCACTAGCATCATGGTAAAGTTTTAGATTCGGGAGGCCAAAACCTCCCTGCGTTTTCGGTGCAATCATTGTGCTAAATTTGATCCTGGGTTTTTTGCCTCTCCAAATAAATTTTGTAATATCTTTTTGCCAATCTTTGAATATCTTGGGACTCCTTATAATTGGTAGGTTTTGGAATAGGTAAAGTAACTTTGGCAGGACATTCATCTTAATTATTGCTATTCTTCCCATTAGAGAGACATTTAGATTTTTCCATTTTTCCAGATCCCTTCGAATTTCTTTCCATTTCTCAATGTAATTTAAATCTAATAATTGATTATTTTTCGCTGATAGCCAGATCCCTAAGTATTTTAATTTGGACACTGTTTTTAACCCTGAGATATCGCATAGCTCTTTCTGTTTCTTTTTTGACATATTTTTGGTAAGGATCATTGTTTTCTTTGTGTTGATTCTAAGGCTGGCCACCTTTCCATAATCTTCAATTTTCGAAAGCCAATTTTTAATATTCTGGATTGGATTTTCTATAATGCATATCACGTCGTCTGCGAACGCCCGATACTTATAATCTTGTTTGTCAACTTTAGGGCCTTGCAAGTTCGAATCGTTTCTAATTACCCTGAGCAGGGTTTCTAATGCCATAATGAATATTAAGGGTGAGAGGGGGCAGCCTTGTCTCGTACCTTTGTTTATTTCGAATTTTTTTGTCTCCTGGCCATTAATTTGTATTTTTGCCCATTGTTCCTCATAAATACTGTTGATGCCATTTTGAATTTGAAATCCTAGATCCAATTCTTGAAATAACAATTTGAAAAAATTCCAATTTAAGTTATCGAAAGCTTTCTCTGCTTCCAAGGAGAGAAGGCCCACTTCTGTTTGATTATGTTGTTCATAGTATTCCAAAACATCAATTATTATTCTTACATTGTCCTTAATCGATCTAGCTGGGAGAAAGCCCGTTTGGTCTTCTCCTATCCACTCTGCAAGGAAGTCCTTCAGCCTATTCGCCAGGATCTTTGTGAAAATTTTATAATCTGTATTTAGGAGGGAGATGGGTCTGTAGTTTTTCACATCCGACATATCTAAACCCTCTTTGGGTATCACCACTATCGTTGCCTCCTTCCAAGAATCTGGTATAACTTTGCTTTGGAGGGCCTGATTCATTAATTTTTTCAGGAAGGAGGTCACTTCTTTTAATCCTAATTTATAAAAGCCCGCAATAAATCCATCCGGCCCCGGGGTTTTATTGCTGTCTACATTGTTGATTACTTTAAGAATTTCCTCCTCTGTGATTTCTTTATTGAGTTCGCATCTTTGCTCTTCTGTGATTTTATCCAATTGTAATTTACCTAGGAACTCTGTTATGGCCTCGGGATTGATATTATCTTTAGAGTATAGGTTCTCGTAATATGTTTGAAATACTTCTTTTATTTCCTCATCTAAATTTACTATTTTACCTTCGGTTCTGATTTTAATAATTTGTCTGCCCTGTTTCTTCTTCCTTATTAAACGTGATAACCATTTCCCCGGTTTGTTTGCATTTTCAAAAGCGTATTGTTTAACCCATTTAATTTGTTTTGCCAATTTCTCTAAGTCTCTACTCTCTTTCATTTTATTTAATAGATCTAGATTTCTTTTTATCTTTTTGTTTTTGGGGTTGGCTTTTAAGTCCTTTTCCTTCATCTCAATCTCCTTATTTAAACTATTCCATTCTGCTTCTTTTTGTTTTCGTTTAGTAGCATTTAATTGGATTAAGAATCCTCTCGCCACTGCTTTATAAGCGTCCCATACAATTTGTGGGTTGATTTCGTTGGTGTCATTGATATTAAAGTATTCTTTCGTCATCTCTTTAATTTTATCTATGTCTTTCTTATCTTTTAATAGATTTTCGTTTAGCCTCCATCTCCTTACAGACCTTTTTTTATTAAGTTCCATTACTAATGGGCAGTGGTCCGATAAGTCTCTAGGTAAAATACGTATGTCCGAAACCTTTGTCACAAGGGATTTGGAAGCCCATATCATGTCGATCCTCGACCATGATTGGTGCCTATTTGAATAGTGTGTAAAGTCTTTTATTCGGGGGTTTAATTCTCTCCACGTATCTACTAAATCCAGTTCATCTTTTAATGCTAGGAGGCTTTTAGGGAGGGAGGTGGCTTCTTTAACTTTCTTTGGTTGTTTAGTTTTATCTAATTCTTTATCTAATACTCCATTAAAGTCACCAAAAATTATAATATGGTCAAATTCTACGTTACTAATATTTTCTCTCAATATTTTGGTGAACTTTGTTTTAGGGCCATTTGGGGCATAGATGTTACAAATTAGGGTTTTTTCCTCCTCCAAGTCAATTAAAATTGCTATGACCCTACCTTCGTTGTCTTTAAATACTTCTTTTGCTGTGAGGTTATCATCTACGTATAAAGCCACTCCCCTTTTTTTATTGGCATCCGCCGAGACAAATACCTTCCCTAGCTGATTGTTAATCAAAAGATTGGAGTGCGCACGTTCAATGTGTGTTTCCTGTAAAGCTATAATACTGTAATTTCCTTTTCTTAATTTGTTAAATAATCTTTTCCGTTTAATGGGGGTGTTCAGCCCGTTAGTATTGTTTGAGAAACATTTTAAATGAGTACAGACATTACTCATCTTTGAGGATTCCATCATCTTCTGTTGGTTCTCCCGTGTCCGAGTCATCTTGGTCTGTGATCAAATCCAATTCAGCAACTGTTGGGTCACTGTCCTTCGGCGAATCAAATCTTCTCTTTTTAGTTTCTTTAGGATTTTTACCATTACTTGAGGATAATGGTAATCTATTTGCATTTAAATCTTTCTTTAACATCCTGTAAAAGTCCTTTGCTTCATCCTCCGAAGTGATCCATACTCTGTCATCTTTGTATGTAGCCATTAGGCCTTCATATTTTTCCCATCTATATTTTATTTGTCTTTTCTTGAGTTCGTCTGTTAGGAAGTAGTACTTCCTTCTTCTGTTTAATATCGATTTTGGCAGTTCCTTTAATATAATCAGCTTTCTGTCTTTGTACCATAAAGGGTTTATAGCGTTTTTTCTGAGTACTTCATCTCTTGTGGTTTTCTTCAGGAAGTGAACCATAACGTCCTTGATTACTTTGTTTTTCTTAGTAAAGTTCGACTGAATTCTATATACCCTGTCGATTTGGCCGCAGGCTTCCTGTTCCGTGCATTGTAGAATCTTAGCTGTTATTTGTGTGATCACCCAACCAATATTTTCTTTTTCCTCCTCTTGAATGTTCCTATATCTTAATTGGTATTCCAGTGATTGGAATTCCAGTTTTCCTGTATTTTTTCCATTTTCTTCTCTCTCTCCTCCATGGACTCCATTTTCTCTTGTAATTTCATTTGCATTTTGTCATTTTTCCTGTTCACTATTTTAAGTTCGTTAATGTCATTAGAGTTTTTAATAAGTTCTTTTTTCATAGCCCCCATCTCTCCTCTCCACTCTTTTTTCAACTCCGCCAGCTCTTCTTGCAAAGTTTTTTGTTGCAAATCCTGTTTTTTAGCTATCATTTGGACCTCACTTTGCAATTGATCCTGTTTCTCCGAAATTTTCTTAATCTCTCTCAAAATATCTTTTAAGCCCCCCTCCTCTGGAAGGGAGGTTCTTCGCACATTTAGCCTAGAGTCCTTATTATCTTTGTTATCTTTGTCTGTTCTCCACTTGGGTGTCGCCATAGCCCCGGCTTGTTATGCTCGTTGGGACCACTGGGATTACAATCCAGTACTAAGGTCAAAGGGTTAATGACTGATGGGGGGAGGAATAGGAGGGACAGGAGAGATAGAAAATCTAGAGACCCGAACGCGGGGGATCCAAGTTCGGGTACTACCTTCTACTTGATTTATATTTTCTCCTTCCTGCGTCCGTCGCTTTCCTTTGGCCTCGTTTTCTTTGGATTTCCTTTGGATTCAGTATCCCCTGCTTATTCGGTCTATGAAATCCTCTTCATGTATCAGCCCTGTGTCCTTCTCACTATATCCCCTCTGGAAAATGCTCCCGCCTGGAAAGTTCCTATCTCCTCCTCGTACTGGTTGCTAGCGGCGCCACTACTTCCGCATACGTCAGGTCCTCCCTCGATTGTTTAAATAAGGTAGCCCGTAGACTAAACAATATGGCTCCAAGGTCGTATCAAATCAACAGCCAACTCCAGCACTATGGGGACTGACACCACGCTGCCTCCCAGGCGATCCTTTTTCCTTCCCTTTTCCTCTTTCCACCTCCGTTCTTCCACCTCTTCCTTCTCCTCCCAACCACGCCAGTGGAATCACAGTAAGATGGCTTGGATTATTTATACTTTGAATATTTGCCTCTATCTTAAGTTAACTAAGAAGACTTCTGATATGTCGTATCGC
The DNA here is from genome assembly GCF_035594765.1 of Anolis carolinensis. NCBI lineage: Eukaryota > Metazoa > Chordata > Lepidosauria > Squamata > Anolidae > Anolis > Anolis carolinensis. The sequence continues at coordinate 25,683,981 of NC_085846.1, read as the reverse complement.
TACTGAGATAACTCACCATGCGGCTTAGTCTTCCGGATTACTTGTTGTCAAATTAAGCAGGCGGCGGCGATTTGTTTGCCCGTCGCTGCTGTTTTTTATTCCGATGGGTTCGGCGGTGGCTTGGCTGGCAGATAATGCGGTTGTTCCCGCTTCCCGCTGTCGACCCGCCGGCCGAGGTCCTCCGGACCCACTAGAACCTCACCCTTGAGGGGCGAGGGTCGTTGGGGCCGTCGGAGCGATCCTCTGACACCGGCGTCTTTCCCCCAATCTCGATCCGAGGGGAAAGAGGGAGCTATCGCTCTACCAGGTCAGATCTGCGGTTGGCACACCAAGAGCTCTCGGTGGACCCAGCCTGTCGCCATTGCCCCGCCTCCGGAAGTCTCTAACTTCCGATCTCCAACCTCTATAAACTGATTTCCTTTCTTGCCAGATTCATCAAGTAAGAGCTAGCACTTGTCTCCTCCCTCTGGATGAGCTGGTGCACCAAGACTGGCATTCAAGCATGATCTGGATACATCCTGAACCAGTGGTGTCACTAGAGTTTTTGCCACTTGGTATAATAAGAAATAGAGAAAACCCCATGAACCTTCTTCCACACCAGAGCACACCACAATATTGTAGCTAAAATACCAGAAAAGTTAAAATCAAGGACTATAAAAACCCAGCAATGACAAAAACATCAGTGCATCTTTGTGGCATGCCGATGAATTCAAAGCATCATTGTCATTAGGTAATAATGACAGCTCTGACAGGAGCACTTGCACATCGGAAGGTTCAAAAGGTGAATTTGCACAGCATTTTAGTCTTGAAGGTATATCACTATGGTACAGTTGGCCCTCTATTTCCACAGGTTCTTCGTCCATAGATTCAACTAACCATGGACACAGAGTTAGTCCATTTGGTGAAGATAACTGATTCAGGATTGGATAAGATCCCATAGAGTTACTGTTGACTAAGCACCAGGATGGTTACTCAAGTGGCTTCAAGTCACCTATTGGCTTATGGCAATCCCATGAATTTCACGGGGCTTTCTTAAACAAGGAATATTCAGAGGTGGTATGCCTAGGTGTAGCTATTTAGATATTTTATTATTTTTACCTTCTTACCTTCCTTAGAAGCTAGCCTAGAAAGCTAGTTAGCTCCAAGAACCCTTTCTATCTACAATGATAGAAAACCACAATAAATATTTTTGAACCTATAATTGTGACTCTGCAATCCTTTGCCATCCTAAGGAAGAAAGGCTTCTCTCAGCTCACCACACACATGTTTCTGCTGTTTAAGAAGTGTGGTTCTGCCACTCTGCTATATTTTTTGTGGAATCACCCCAAAAGAGGGTTATTTTTGAGCCTAACCGCTCAATAGATTCCCAACAAAGGGTTATGGGCCCAGCACGCTTCTGCTGCGCCACTCTGCTATATTATTGTGGAATCACCCCAAGAAAGGGTTATTTTTGAATCTAGCCACTCAATAGATTCCCAACAATAAAGATATACAATAAAGAGCAAGGCAGAGCAAGGGATAGAAAGTATCAAGAAGTCCATGAAAGAAGATATATTGTAGTGTTATAAGGATACATTTTATTTTGGAAAACTGGATATTTACTTGTCGTTCGAGAGACCTCCGGCCGCACTCTGGGTTCCATGGGATGTGCTCTGGTTTGGGTCAGCACAGATTAAAGAGCCTTGGCTCCATGGGATATGTACTGAGTTGGAACTGGCACAAATTAAAGATCCCAAACCCAACTAGAGAGACTCTCAGTGGTAGACTCAGCTTCATGGGATATGCACTCGAACTTTGACCAATGTAGATTAAGGAGACTGGGCTCCCTGGGATAAGCACTTACTGTATTTAGACCAGCGCAGATTAAAGAACTGTGTCAAAAAGTGGAAAATGGACTTCCTGGGGGAGATTACCTGTTGTTGGTCCACTGCAGGGCTGGGAAGATGCCAAGGATTTTGGAAATTGTTGTTTATTACTCAGTTGTGTGATAAGCAACACCTGCTAAAATTCCCCTCCTCTAAACAACCATTAAAAGGTACAGGATATGTTTTTAATTTTCAGCCTAAAAAGCCAAGAATGGACAAATGAGTGCTAAGCACTTCTGTAAACCCATCTTCCTCTGAGCTTTAAAGTTTTCCCCAAATGACAAGGGACAAATGGTAGTAAGCATCTCTTGACCTGAACATTGGCCTCTAGATTGGATTTTATTCAGCTTAATTTAATCCAAAGTCTCTCAAAAGGGCAGTTTTGTGTTCTGGAACATTTCCCAGATGTATATGACACAGAGATACTGGCTTTGCCAGAGGAAATGAATCGGATACATTCTAATCGCAATGAAAGAGGGCCCATGGCAATGGCAAATGCCCTCAATTCAAAGCCTCTGCTCTCCCTTTGAGCCTCAAATTGCTCCCCCTCTTTTCCCAGCCACTTTGCTGAAGGCAAATCAAACCATGCCTTGCAAAAATTTCAAAGATGCCACCGTTCCATTGACTTATCCGGAGGCCTGAACTCTATGGGAGGCATCAGACCCCAGAAGGGGCATTCGCATCCCACTCTTTCACGCCTTTCTTTGACGGCTACCTTGAAAAGAAAAGAGAACGGACCGGAACCAAAGTTGAAGGGAGTTGGCAGAAGATTTCAAAGTTCTGACAAAGTGCCAAGAATGAGCCAAAAGATTTGTTCTGGAAAGGATTTTATGCGATAAAAATCACCAAAAGCTGCAGGCCAGCTGTGTTGCTGAAGAAGATTGCAAGGAAAATGAGAAGACAGAAGGAATAGGGATTCGGGGAATCTAAGCTGAAGGAGACAAAATTACAAAATTCTCCCTTCTTCTGCAATCCCTCCTCCCCATATAGCAGACAGTATGGAGCCCAGACATGAAACAACCCCCAGCAAACTGAAATCATGCTCCTTTCCCACTACTATGTAGGAATAGCCAGCTGCACTGTCTCACACGTTACCCACTCCCCCACTCACCTCCCTCCGCCGTATACAGTTCCTGGCCTAAGATTTAGCAGCACACATTCCTTTTTCACTAGGGCTACAGTTTTACAATTCAACTCAGCTTGCAGCTCTCAGAAAAATTACTCCAAATATCAGCCGTCTTTTGCTAAACTACATCTGGGAGGAAAGTTAATCACAATAGTAACCCAGTTCCCATATATGGAAGGGAAAATCAGTTAAGGTAAAGGTAAAGGTTTCCCCTTGACATTAAGTCTAGTTGTTTCCAAATCTAGGGAGTGGTGCTAATCTCCATTTCTAAGCTGAAGAGCCGGTGTTGTCCGTATAAACCTCCAATATCATGTGGCCAGCCTAACTGCATGGAGTGCTGCTGTTACCTTCCTGCCAGAGCGGTACCTACTGATCTACCCACATTTCCATGTTTTCGAACTGCTAGGTTGGCAAAAGCTGGGCCTAACAGTGAGCTCACCACACTCCTCAGATTCAAACCACCAACCTTTTGGTCAGCAAGTTCAGCAGCTCAGCAGTTTAACCTGTTGTACCACTAGGGGCTCCAGTTAAGACCGGGGTCCAAATCTGTTTTCAGCCCTGAAACCCACTGGTGAACTCAGGCAAGTTGCATACCTCAACACAGCAAAGCTCTTCTCAACAAATCATAACAAGAAAACTCTGTGAAAGGATCACCGTAGGGCAGACATGATGTGAAGGAACACAAGAATAAACCATTGTTGGTCCAATGAGAAAAAGGGAACAAAGAGTTACAAGGAACATTAAGGGAGACCCTATTAAATGGATGCCCATTTCAGCAATTTGTGTACAAGATCAGTGGTAGGGTCATACATTTTGAAAAGCGGGCATTCAACATGATTGTCCCCACAGCTCTGGCATCAAGGAAAGTTCAAAAATGCAGTTACAGTGTTTGGATCCATACAGAGAATGTGTTGTCGAAGGCTTTAATGGCCGGGATCACAGGGTTGTTGTATGTTTTCCGGGCTGTACGGCCATGTTCCTGAAGTATTCTCTCCTGACATTTCGCCCACATCTATGGCAGGCATCCTCAGAGGTTGTGAGGTATACCTCTGAGGATGCCTGCCATAGATGTGGGCGAAACGTCAGGAGAGAATACTTCTGGAACATGACCATACAGCCCGGAAAACATACAACAACCCCATACAGAGAACCTACAGTAGCAGGAGCTGGTATTGTGTAAAAACTAATGGCTCTTAATTTTCCATTCAGGACAAAGTCACCCCAAAATATCTAGGATAACAAAAGAAGAAAGACTGGTATGAGGATTGAGGATAAGCATAAGCAGAACAAGGAAGCTGTGTGGGAGAGAAAGAAAGAAATGGTACCATTATTCCCCATAGTAATAATTAAAAAGCTGGTGCTTTGATCTTGAAAAAATGACTTTTGAATGGTAAACTCCACATTCTCTCAGGCAGCATAGCCAGTGGAGTATTCCAGGAGTTACATTCCAAAATAGTAAGTTGTTCAAGCTCTGTGCCATTATTTGTGGGAATCATCTAGTCTGATTTGAAAAATTCCTGACCACTGTATAGATTACTATTACTGTGTTGCTGAACTTAGTACTACACTTAATAAACCTACATTCTTATACATATTTATGTGTAAGAGTATAAAGGTAATTTTCTCTACATTCAAGTGAACTTACATACAATTTCATGCCTGCAAGTCTTGCTCCCCCCCTCCCCCGAAACAGATCCATACATGTACTTGGGCAGAGATGAGAAAATGACACAACATTAGGGCCAGGATCCCTGGGGGGGGGCACGAGGGGGGTTCAGAAAGGTCACCAAAGACCAGTATCTTCTGTGGGTCATGGGGGTTCTGTGTGGGAAGTTTGGCCCAATTCTATCGTTGATGTTGTTCAAGGGGCTCTTTGATTGTGGGTGAACTATAAATCGCAGCAACTACAACTCCCAAATGTCAAGATCTATTTTCCCCAAACTCCCCCAGTATTGAAATTTGGGCATATAGAGTGTGTGCAATGTTTGGTCCAGATCCATCATTGTTTGAGTCCACAGAGCTCTCTGAATGTAGGTGAACTACAACTCCAAAACCCAAGGTCAATGCCCACCAAACCCTTCCAGTATTTCCTGTTGTTCATGGGAATTCTGTGTGCCAAGGTGGGTTCAATTCAATCGTCGGTGGAGTTCAGAATGCTCTTTGATTGTAGGTGAACTATAAATCCCAGCAACTACAACTCCCAAATGACAAAATCACACACCCCCAACTCCACCAGTATTCAAATTTGGGTGTATGGGGTATTTGTGCCAAATTCGGTCCAGTGAATGAAAATACATCCTGCATATCAGATATTTACAATGCAATTCATAACAGTAGCAAAATGACAGTTATGAAGTAGCAACGGAAATAATTTTATGTTTGGGCGGGGGGGGGGGGGGTTACCCAAACATAAGGAAGTGAATTTAGAGGTTGTGGCATTAGGAAGGTTGAGAACCACTGGTATAGGACTTGTTAGCACAACTGAGAATTTTGCATGTAGATCTCCACCTTTGCAATGAAGCCAATGTGCATAGTAAGCTTAAGTTAGGGGAAAATGGAATACAACTCTCAGAATCCCCAGCCATACAGCTTGCAGTTATGATAACTTAGGAATTCTGGAAGCATTAGTTGCCAATAATCACTTTCTCTCTCATTTCCTGGGATCTTTCTGACTTTGTCCTTGCTACTACCACTATTTTTGAGTTTTCTGACTGGGCTGTTCAACTGGCCCTAAGATGGTCCAAAATACACAAGGTGTCTCTTACAAAAAAATAATAATCCACTCCCATCTCTTCCTACATAAACTACTCTTCCCCTTCACCTACTGGCATTCGGGCAGGAAATAGATGTCAAGAGGAGACAAAAGAGTTTGTTTAACGGCCACAAAATGTCCTTTGAAATGAAGAGGAATGATGGAATGCGAGCGCTGGAAGAAAAGGTGCTGGATGTCAGGAAGGAGCAGGCTTCTCTTTCAAACGTTCTTGGAAGAAGGTGAATGTCAAACACTGGCCACATTGAGGTCGCTTTTCTTCCAGAAACTGCACATTCCAAGTTGTCTGACTATATTACATCTTCTTTCTTTTAAACAGATACGTATAAAACTCTAGAGACTCTGGTATATCCAGCACTCGCTTCACAAACACCCTTATCAAAACTGAGATCATTAAAACTGAGTATCATGTGTTCTTGGCTCTTTCTGTGTTTCTTAAACAGAACGGACAGTCAGAAACCTGGCTGACGGTGCACAGCCCACCTAGGTGTGGGACCAGTTTTGGGAGGTGCGCCAGGTCTGTAGGATTCGTTGAGTGTTACATTTAGAAGTTAGGAGATTGTAACTGCTGAGGAGGCATATCTGAGAGCCAGAATCCCATTAAGGAACTCCATGGAGATGAGGAACATGCTAAGGAGAGTGGGAACTAAAGTCAAGAGGAGTCAAGTTAAGTAGTACTGGGCCAAGGGAGTGAGGCACGCTCTCAAAACCATTGGCAGAATATCCAAGACGATCATTAACCAGCCCACATACGATGTTTGTCTATCTTATTTCATAGTGCTCAATAACATACAACATTTCCCAGCTGAAAAGTGGGACAAATACAACATCAGTTCATGGTCAAAATGGCAAAGATTATTAATGAGAAAGAACACAAAATCCAGGAAATACTGCAGCAGTTAACTTTTGACTGTGACACGTGGAAATGTTACAATTCTGACACCACTTGAGCAGTCATGGTTCAATGCTATGGAATTGTGGCTTTATACTGCTAAAGAGTGCTGGTACCTCACCAACCACAGCTCCCAGGATTCCATAGTATTGAGCCATGGCAGTTAAATGAGGTCAAACTGTATTAATTCTACAGTGTAGGTCAGTTGTTCCCAACCTGTGGTCCACAAGACCTAAAATATGGTCCACGGCCTCACTGTTACTACACCGTTGCAACGAGCGTGACTGGTCTCGCGAAACCCTCTTATAGTGCCGAGGCTTATAAAATATGTTTTTCTGTGGGTGACTACTGGATGGCATATGTTCTGTATCAGAAACTGGAGCTGATGTGGTCTATCCAATGCAGTTTTCTGAATCAGATCCCCAAATAACCAAACCAAATCTTAAGGTTACCAAAAACTGATTTGTAACCCTTTGGGTACTAATGTTGGAGAGTGGTTCCTGGTCAAAGTAGTTCCTGGTCATGTGGCCTCTGGTCAAAAAAAGGTTGGGAACCACTGGTGTAGATGCACTCTGGGACATTTCAAAAACAGCTGAAAAAAGCGGGATAATGGAGGATTAACTGAAATGGTCTCTGCCAAATCAGGACAGTTGGAGGGTATGCAAGCTCACATTCAAGATGACATCTATCTGAAGGCTGCCAAGTTTGAGTTTCTCTGTTTCATATAAATATTATTTTAACTTTGCATATTGTGTGTGTTATCTGTCTGTGTTATTATGGAATAGTCTGAAACCTTCAGAGCTACCTGTCTTATCAGGATTATCAATTAAATAAACAAATACAGTGTTAGGTTTAAAGATAAACAAACCAGACAAGGAAGAGAAGAGTCCTTGAAGTTAGTATCTGGAGAGCAAATTGATGAAGCCAGTACATTAATCACTAGTCATGGTCATTCTTTGTGTGGTGAAATGTATTGTATCATCATATAAATCCTTTATATATAAAAATTATCTTACGTAATTTTTATGCAAACTACCACCTTCTTTCCCACTCTTGTTTGGAGACATGTAACTGACTATTTTATACGTAGAATACCCATGTTAACCGTATCTCTTAATGCTTCCCACAGCTGATGGAAAGACTTCCTGGGGCAAGAACTAATCAAGTGGGACCTGAACTGTTGTTATAGGAAGCTAGATTGTGTGTGTGTGTGTGTGTGTGTGTGTGTGTGTGTGTGTGTGTGTGTCAGGAATGGCAAGTCGCTTCTGGTGTGAGAAAATTGGCCATCGGCAAGGACATTGCCCAGGGAACACCCAGATGTTTTGATGTTTTTAATATCCTTGTGGGAGGCTTCTCTCATGTCCCCGCATGAAGTTGGAGCTGATAGAGGGAGCTCATCCGCATTCTCACCAGGTTGGATTCAAACCAGCAACCTTCAGGTCGGCAACCCAACATTGAAGTCATCAGTCCGGTCGGCACAAGGGTTTAACACATTGCGCCATCAGGGCCTCCAATAGGAAGCTAGATAAGAACTATTGACTCTTTCCAGTAAGAAAAGAACAGCAACAGAAAATTCTTGGCCCTAATCACATACCACTAAATCTAGTGCCACCTGGTGACTAAATCGTATAATGACATTATCCACCAATCAGGAACGGGGTGATGTTTGACTGCCCTGTTTTACAAACTGTTTTCCTTTAAGAAAACAGTTTTCAATCTTGGGTCTTCATACAGAACCATTGAGTTAGAAGGGCCACATGGGCTATCAGATCAAACCCCTACTCAATAATCTATATCAGTGATTCCCAAAGTGGGCACTACCACCCCCTGGTGGGCGCTGCAGTGATCTAGGGGGGCGGTGATGGCGCCTATTAGGAGATGGAGGTGGGGCCAGGGGAGGGGTGGGGCCTCTTCCCAAGTGCCGGAGACAGGGCTGAGCACCTGAGGTGCCTGTTAGGACACAGGGGGCGGAGCTAGGGAAGGGGCGGGGCCTCCTTCCAAGGGCCCAAGACAGGGCTGAGCCTCTGTATACCTTCCCTGAGGCACTTGTTAGAACACAGGGGCGGGATATAGAGGTTCAGCCCCGTCAGGCACTTGAGAAGAGGCCCTGCCCCCTCCTCTAGCCCCACCGCCTGTATCCTGGTAGGCACCGCAGGACAGGGCTAGAAGTTCAGCCCTGCCTCAGAGCTCGTAATTCCACTCATCCCAGTCCTGGCCACCCAGAGCCGGCATTGTCTGTAGACACCTCCAAGGCCATGTGGCCGGCATGACTGCATGGAGTGCCGTTACCTTCCCGCCAGAGCAGTACCTATTGATCTACTCACATTTGCATGTTTTCCAACTGCTAGGTTGGCAGAAGCTGGGGCTAACAGTGGGTGCTCATTCAAACTGCCAACCTTTTGGTCAGCAAGTTCAACAGCTCAGAGGTTTAACCTGCTACACAAACCATGTATCTTAATAATAAATGTATTGAAATGTCAAAGATCTAATAAAAATCTTATCAAGGTGTTCTCTTTAGGGATTTTCTAGGTCCCCCAGGGTGACTCTATGGTACCTTCTGGCAAAAGGATATAATTGTATCACCCGGAGAACTTAGAAAGTTCCTAGAGATTCCATATTTTGTTGAATGTGGATAGGTGAAACTGTGGATACTGGTCCCATGACTATTGTGGCAAAGTATACAGCTATTCCCAGCCATAGAGAGGTAATGCTAGACTCCAGCTCCCACCACCGCTAGATAGATTGTCCATTGACAAGAGATGATAGGGACTGTAATCTAAAGGGCTTCATACTTTAAATAGAGCCAGTGCCATTCATCTACCTGTCCCCATGCTGATGGTCATTTCCCAGCTCTGACATCTGTGATCCTTCCAACCACAGATGGCATGTTTGCGCATGTGTTGGATCCTTTGGCCTTCCTGCTTGCAGAGCATGTGCTCTCCCTACCACTGAGCTATGGCTGTTCCCTGACCAATAAGGGCTTCTTGAAATCAGCATCCTCAGGGATGTAACTGGTACCTAATAGCCTCACATCTCAACTTTTGCAGAAATGCTGAGATTCTAATTGTGTACTGGTTTGTTTTAGTGATCAATCTCCACACCCCACACTCAGTTATGATGAATCCCTAATGGGGGTTTACTGTAGGTCCACTTCCCCCTCCCTCCCCCTCAACATGCCAACCAAGGCTGTTTCCCAATGATTTCTTGCCTTCATTTTCTTGCTGGCTTTAATGTTTGCATTTACTAAATGTATTTTAATGTGCTAACCTTCCAACCCCAGACTAGATGTGTATTGATCCGGCTTGGAACCTGGCCTAACGGCTGCTTTTGTAACAAATAGCTGCAAGCGCTAGTCTTGCTTTCCCACTCGTTGGGCAAGGTAATAATAATTTCTCAAAAATCTTTATATCTTGTTTAACCATATGCAGCAGCCTGGGAATGTGGACTTGCTTTGATTGCGCAGCTGTTAAAGTAGGGCATTTTCAATGGAGGAGATCATCTATGCAAGCAGAGCTGGGATGTTAAAAGAAAGGCCTTTGTTCACTGAACAGCTCAGCAATTACAAAATGAATGGCAGATCCTGGCTGAGATTTGTATAATTCAGAATGGTATCCTGCTAGTAAGGTCCAACTTACACCTATGTAAACAATTTTATCGTTGCTGGAGTTCAAGGGGCTCTTTGATTGTAGGTGAACTATAAATCCCAGCAAACTACAACTCCCAAATGTCAAGGTCTATTTTCCTCAAACTCCACCAGTGTTCAAATTGGGCATATTGAGTATGCATGCCAAGTTTGGTCCAGATCCATCATTGTTTGGAATCCACAGTGCTCTCTGATGTAGGTGATCTACAGCTTCAAAATTCAAGGTCAATGCTCACCAAACTCTTCCAGTATTTTCTGTTGGTCATGGGAGTTCTGTGTGCCAAGTTTGGTTCAATTTCATTGTCAGTGGAGTTCAGAATGCTCTTTGATTGTAGATTAACGATAAATCCCAGCAACTACAACTCCCAAATGACAAAATCAATCCCCTCCCAACCCCACCAGTATACAAATTTGGGCATATCGGGTATTTGTGCTAAATTTGGTCCAATGAATGAAAATACGTCTGGAATACCATATATTTATATTACAATTCATAACAGTAGCAAAATTACAGTTATGAAGTATGAACAAAACTAATTTTATGGTTGGTGTCACCACAATATAAGGAACTATATTAAGGGGTTGCGGCACTACGAAGGTTGAGAACCACTGAGATAGAGGAGCTGAAGACAACATAATTAATCCATATAGCTCAATTCTTGAAATGAATTCTTGCTGAATACATTATACCTTGCAAAGTTACAATAGAATTGCTTATGCCCGTGTCAAAGTAGAGGGTAAACAAAATCCAGAACCCACATGGAGTGGAAACCACATTCTGTGAATGCCCTGCAAACGTTGTGTCTTTGGCCAGTAGTGGCAAAGCTTGTTTAGGTTGTTAAATGCATTTTTGAAGGGAGTAAAAAGGCAATGAATTCAAAGATCAAGATGAAGCATATCCTCAGAAACCATGGTACAGAACGACGTTTTCTTGGTTGGCAGTCTGAGTTACCAAGTCTCAAGATGCTGGTTGAAGTACTAGGTTTCCTGGATGGCCAGGTAGAAAGCCAAATCTAAGTAGGCAAATGATGTTACAGAAGAAGCACCGCTGAAAGTAATATACACCTTAAGGTTCTCTTCATCAGGGTTTCTTAATTTTCAAGATACATGTTTTCAGAAATTTAAAAACATTTTCAAGTATTCCTTCGCTCCACAGAGCAAACATATTTTCTTGCAGAGGACCTTTTCAAACACAAGAATGCCCTATAACACCCCTTCAAACATAAGGACACCCACTCTTTTCATTTAAAGAGGACCACCCTAACTGCTAGGCAATGCTTCCTTGAAAAGCATAGCAGGTGGATAATACCAAAGTGGAAAAGTGAAGAGAGAACGCAGTGTGGGAGTGAAAAAGAACATTCATTCCCAGTGATGCTGTTTGTTCATATTGGGGAGAAAATACTTTAAAAGCTTTGAAACAAATTGGTTCTGCTTCCATATCAAGTTTTCCGTTCTTTCCTTGCTGTATGTTTGGGGACAGCTGGCTCTCTCTGGGGTTTTGTTAGACCCCTGCCGCTTTGTGCCCTCGCCCCCACCTGTCTGTGTGACATCACAATTAGTTGTGGTAAAAAAGAGTTTATGATGATGATGTCATAAAGAGGGTAAAATTATGACTCATAGGTTCTAACAAAGCACATGCATTCACCTTTCTTTGCGAAGGCTCAGGCCTTCAAATGGGAAAAACTCTGTCCAGAAATTGTTTGTGTGTGTGCCAGAGTGTTTGAATAAGTAACCCAATAAAACAAGAGTGCATCTGAACATGGACAAAAGTTTTAACTCAACAATAAGAAAGATGCACAATGTGCTATGGCTCTACTCAATGGCATCCTGGAATTTGTAGTCTAGAGCAGTGGTTCTCAAAGTGTACTCCGTGGAGCCCTTGAGACTTTGCAAAGCATAATGAAGGGCTCCATGGTTGTTGCTGTTGTTGCTCCTCCTCCTCCTCCTCCTCCTCCTCCTCCTCCTCCTCCTCCTCCTCCCTTCAAAGCTTTCCCTCATCTTTCCTGCTCCTCCATCCCCACCTCCCTCACCACTAAAAGCAATTCCAACCAGCCACTTTTGCTTCCAAAAGCTTTTTTCCCTTGGCCCCTTTGTACCTTTTTCCCTCACCTACCTCGCCCCCAAAAGCCTTTTTCCTCATTTCCCTCATCCCCAAAAGCCAATGAACTGGCAATGAACAAATATGACTGCCCTTCAGGAAATTTTCTGGCCAGAAAATGTTATCCTTAAGCCAGGAGTTGTGAGCTTGGGCCATACTTTCCCACTGTCCCAATTTGGTAGGCACAGTCCTGATTTATCCTCTGCCAACCCACTTTTTCAGCTCCTCTTAAAATATCCATGTTTATCCCTTCTCCCCTCCCCCCACTTTCCCATTCATCCTCAAATTATATTCATTGCTGCAAACTAAATGCAAAATGCAAATACAGCTTGCACTCAGTTAACTTAGGGGGGAAATAAGAGAGCTGGAAGCACAGTCTTGCCTCTCAGTAGGCTGAGACAAAAGCAAACTGCTGCAGCCTCTCTTGGCTTGTATATTATTCCTCTGTAATAACTTTCCTGTCCTGTTGATGTTGCCCACCTTCTGATGGTAGTTAGCTACATGTGTCCTGGTTTTCATTGGTGAAATGCTGAAGTATATGTTGTGAATTTTCTTGTTTTGGGGACATCAGTTCTCATCCGTTCTAGCCAGGATAGCTAACCAATAACTATGGATGCTAGAAGCTGAGTACAAGATCATAGAAAGCCCTTATTTTGTAAAATTTCGGCCGTTTGCTTTTTTGGAGAAGCTATGTGGAATGGAGGAAATAAACTTCCACATCAGTAGCTGCTTTTGGATGGTTTGGGCTAATTTGGAGTTGAAAATCTCTGTGGGAAAAAATGATATCTCGGGAGATTCAGAGGCTTTAGTAGCTTCTGGGGACTTCAGGGGACACATTTTAGAAACCCAAGGGCTATAAGAAAAGTGCAGGTCACACTTTGCCCATGTCTGAGTTGGAGGTTAATCTGGACTCTGAAACTATGCCACCTCTGAACTAATACAGTGGTTCTCAGTTGAGAAAGCCAGAAGAAAGCAGGACACTTGACCTCCTTCAGCTGCATAACATCCCACACATCTCCTCCCCCTAAGTAGTCTGTGATTCCCATACTGGACTTAGCAGTTGTTCCAATCCCTTCTTCCTCCCATCTTTCTTTTATCTGCCAAGGGACTAGAGTGGAATTTCAAGAGTCAAAGCACACAGAGTTCACTCCAGCTGATGTGTATTTTTTCATTGGCCACTGCTGGCACGTTCTGGAAAGGAGCCTGCCAAGAATTTTGAGCAGTGAACCTCGAAGCCTTTACTGTCAATCCAGGAGGACCCCCTTTCTGAGAATTGTATGGTTCAGAAGAGAAGCTCAACATCTGGCTGACGGCAGTCGGCTCCAAAGACATATCCACCACAGGCTTTGTGGCAGTGGCGCATTAGATTTCTCCCAGAGCTTCCTCTGTTTGTCCAAAACATCTCATGACCCGCTGATATCTATGTCTGGGTCAATCTGTGGATTCTCATTTGATGCTAAACTCTCGCCATGACTGTCCTGAAAATAGCATGCATCTCTGAATATAGTTGCAACTGTGTAGAAAAGAGGTTGTTTTCACTCTGACGCCCTTTGGCACTGTCAAAGCATTGCTTTCCCACAATTAGTTGGAAGTGGAATCCAAACAACTGTTCCTCAAGGCACTTAAACCACACTATTTATTATCCAGCCTTATGACCATCCTTACGATTGAGATGCCTCTAAATAAATATTATGAAATGGAATTCCCGCTCAACAAAGCTGCCCTGAAATTTTAATAAGTTATAGCTTCTTGATTACATCCAGTTTTGGTCTCAGTTATTACAACAGACCCACTAAAATGAGACTAACATTAGTGGTTGCTAAGATATCCAGTTCATTTCAATGGATCTTCTCTAGTTGGAACTGGGGTAGAGCTACAAGGAGGACACAATGAGGGCTTGCTTCCTGGGATTTTTGGTTGGGTTAGGCATCAATTATTATTATTATTATTATTATTATTATTATTATTATTATTATTATTAATTATATCTCACCACCATCTCCCAAAAAGGGACTCGGGAAAGCTTACAAAACAGCACATATCGTGCCATAACACAGTAATCTTTGGCAGGAAAGACTAAAGACCTTGTAAAACTACAACTCCCATTCATTCCATTGCATTGAGCCATGACCGTTGAGGTGATGTCAAATTGCATGAATTCTATTATGGAGAATTCATCATTTATCTTTCTGCTATTGACATGCACAAACCTTAAAATATCATCCATGAAACAACAGACAAGAGCATACATACACTGGCTGGTGAATTCTGGGCACTGTAGTCCAACCTCCCCTTACCCTCCCCCCCCCCACCTTTTCCAAATGCTGCTTTTGTCTGTTTTGGTGGGAGAAAGTTTAGGATTGTATATGTTGGCAGATGAACAAACAGGAAGGGAGCCAAGATATACAGAAAGATACATCGAATGGCCACTGTTGAATGTAAAACTCAGTTATTTCAACAGGTCGTTTTTCCGAAGGGGAGACCATCAATTCTGCAGGCCCCTGTGTGGAGCCATCCAACTTTTCTGTAGCCAGAGGCATTCCAATACTCCAATTGCTAAGCAATCCAGTTGCCTCCAGAGGGCTGTACAGAACCCCACCTGTGCTGGCAAAGGCTAAGAACTGGGAAGAGTGGGAGGCAGATGAAGCAAGAGACACCATCGGTTCTTCTGATTTCAGAGCCAACATTGCTTCCCTCCCACTCTTGCCTCCCAAAGCTGCCTAATTGACAAGCAGCTGCTCCTGCTCCTCTCTAGAGGTAACTGCACTTACCCAGGGCTCTGTCTTTGATTCACAGGCTCATAAAAGTACAGGGGCTCCATCTGGATGAAAAATGCCTCATAAAAGGCCAGCTCATAGTTGCCGTTGCCAGTGAAAAGTCTGGCATATACAAAGTATTTCTGACAGCAAGATAGAGTTCTTGTATCCCTTGGTTCGGAGATGCAATGTTCAAACATATGCTGGGCCTTCTTGACCTGTGTGGGCACCAAGGTGTAGCATAACAGTTAACTATCCCCATTTGTCAAGGATGGTCCTGATCAGTCCTCTGTCATCTCACTTTTTCAGCTGCTTTAAAAAATGTTCCAGTCTCTTTCTTCTTCTCCCACCTTTCCCCTTTTGTCCTCATTTTGCTTCCATTGGCACAAACTAAGTTCAAAGGATGAATGTTCACACACAATGCAGATATCTTTCCTGTAGACCCAGGGTGCTTCTAGACAGGACTTAAACCTGCACCGAAGCAGGTTTTTAAAAGACCTGCATCTTTAATATGTAGGTGAGTATGAGCCTTCAAGACATCTGTTGACTTGTGATCTTATGAATTTCATAGGGTTTTCTTAAGCTAAAAATACTCAGAGGTAGCTTTGCTTCCGCTGAAACATAATCTGCAGCACTTTATTCACTGGCAGTCTCCCATCCAAGTACTAACAAAGACTGATCCTGCTTAGCTTCCATGATCAGACAAGATCTGAAGCCTTTGTATTTAATTTAGTTCAGCTACCATGCTGTTATCTGAATTCCTGATAGAGAACACACTACTCTGAACAACAATTTTAAAACTTCATTTTGGGTCTGTAACTCCTTAAATTTGCTAAAGGCTCTGTTGGCTAGAGGTTTGGGGAATTGCAGCCTACAATCACAACATTTCCAAGTTCTGCTGTCATCATGCTTACACAAAACCTCCAAAATAGCAACAAAAATCTACAATTCATGGCATAAAATTAAAAATGCTTGAAAACTAGAAAAGGCATAGAAAAGCAAAAAGTCCTGTACAACATATGTTCAGCTAGAAAGTAAGGAGTGACTGAAGATACATGCCAGGTTTCCAAACACACGTTCATATAACAAAGAACAATTAATTTGCACTCTTCCTTTTAACAGGCCAGGCAGATAAGAGGAGGAGTGTGCCATGATGAGCTTTATCAGTGCCACCATATCAATTTTGAAAGTAAAGGAAGATTGGAGACATGTGGGAGAAAATATGTAGACGTCATAGATTGAAGAAAAGAACTTCAAGACGCTTAAATAATCTGTTTATGGTTAATTTCCTTTGGATAAAATTAGCTTGGAATTCTAGGTTCCTGGAACTGAAACAGCCATCGTTGCCTTAGTAGATGATCTACATCGGGAACTGGACAGGGAGTGTGTGTCCCTGTTGGTTCTCCTGGACCTCTCAGCAGCCTTTGATACTGTTGACCATGGTATCCTTCTGGGACGCCTCACGGGAATGGGGCTTGGAGGTACTGTTCTGCAGTGGCTTCAGTCCTTCCTGGAGGGTCATTCCCAGAAGGTGTTGCTGGGGGACACCTGCTTGGCCCCACAGCCATTGTCTTGCAGGGTCCTGCAGGGCTCAGTATCATCCCCCATGTTGTTTAACATCTACATGAAGCCATTGGGAGAGATTGTCCGGAGTTTTGGAGTTTGATGTCATCTGTACGCAGATGATGTTCAATTCTATCAACTCCTTTCCACCTGCTACTAAGGAGGTTGTTCAAGTCCAGAACCAGTGCTTGGCAACTGTGACAGATTAGTTGAGGGCGAACAAATTGAAATTGAATCCAGACAAGACAGTCCTGGTCAGTTGGAAGGCCAAACAGGGAATAGGGTTACAGTCTGTGTTGAATGGGGTTACATTCCCCCTGAAGTTATAGGACTGCAGTTTGGGAGTGACCCTGGATTCTAGGCTTGATCGATCCATGAAAAATTTGATTCTAAACTCGTTTCAAAACTAGAGGGGGCAGTTTTTCGTTTTTGTTGCTAATAACGAATTTGGCCCCCAAAAATTTTCGAAATTAACGAAAATTCGTTATTTTCGAAATTAATTCGTTAATGGCGGACGTGCATGCGCGGTGGCCCAAAAACAGCCCGAAGGGGGGGGGACTTAGGGGGCTCTCCCGCCCTCATTTTTTGAGTGATCTTCTTCAAACTTGGTACAGTGGTAGAACACATTTAACACTGATAGCTCACCAAAATGTGGAACGTTTCCCTTATCCTCTGATTTTTGGCAAATTTTCATAGCTTTTATAATAAACCTTTTTTTAATAATTGCAGTAATCTGTTCCTGGTTTGAAAGTCTTATTTCCTGTTAAATTGGGTTGTCTTTACTGTGAAAGTCATTGTTCTACTTCAGAAACTTTGTTTTTGTGGCTGAAACTTTGTTAAATTGGTGTGTGTGTGATATATATTGTGTATATATATATATATATATATATATAGTCCCTGCTTTTGTGTGTGTGTGTGTGTGTGTGTGTGTGTGTGTGTGTGTGTGTAGGTAAAGGTAAAGGTATCCCTTGACGTTAAGTTCAGTCATGTCTGACTCTGGGGGTTGGTGCTCATCTCCATTTCTAAGCCCAAGAGCCAGTGTTGTCCATAGACACCTCCAAGGTCATGTGGCCGGCATGACTACATGGAGTGCCATTACCTTCCCAGAAACACCCAGAAAATGGGAATTCCAGACAGGAAACAATCAGGGCCAGCTAATACCTCCCAACAAAGGATTCCCCCAGGTAGGAAGCAGCCAGGCTTTGAAGCTGCAAGGCTATTCAATGCTAATCAAGGTGACCAATTGCAACATTCACACTTGCCTCCCACAGACAAGAGTTCTTTCTCCCACCCTGGACCTTCCACAGATATATAAACCCCACTTGCCTAGCTTCGCACAGACGTCAAAACCTCTATGTCTGCCACAGATGTGGGTGAAACGTCAGGAGAGAATGCTTCTGGCACATGGCCATAGAGCCCGGAATACATACCACAACAGTGTGATCCCGGCCATGAAAGCTTTCCACAACACAACCACAGTATCCATTCAAGTTCATGTAGCGTGGTATGGACTGGAGACCTGTATTGGGGGGAGGGAGGGTGCGAATCTGGGCCCCTGGGAGCAGCCGAGGACGGGCCTGGCCCACACCCCCTCGCATCCCGGGCCTCTTCCTTCCTCTTCCTTTTGTTATTTAAACTATATATTGTGAAATTATGGTGTGTTTTTTTTCATGCGTGTTCTGTGTTCAAGATAGGGAGACCAAAGAGGAAAAGCAAGGGAGGGACGGAGGCCCCAACACTTCCGGCTCCCATGCGAACTCCCCCCTTGTGTGCCTTGGAGGGTGGAGCATGCGCACTGGCTCTCCCTTTCTCTATGGCTCTTTTCAGGTCGCTTGGGAACCCGAAGTGCCTCCTCCCTTTGCCTTTGTGTCCAAGAAGGAGAGAAGGACGTTGCAAGGTTTGCATTGAGGGTGTTTCTCTGGTGGGTTTGGCTTGGAAGGGGGCTCATTAAGGCCCAATTAATTAATGCACTGAGCTGAGGCGAGGCGGCGGCGGCGGCGGCCATTTCCCCCCTCCGTCTTCCTCCTCCTCCTCGGCCTCCTTCCCCCTCGCCCCCTCCCATTGGCTGAGCCTCCCATTGGCTGAGGGGCAAAAGGAAAGGAGTTTGGGTGCTTTGCAAAAGCTCTTTTTTCTTAACGAAAAAAACGAAGAAATTAGAAAAAACGGCCTCTTGCGATTCGAAACCGCAATATCCAGACGTGTGGACAACCAAGGTTCGATATTGCTTCAAAACAATAGAAAATAACGAATCAATAACGGTAAACGGGGAAAACGAATTATTTGAGCAAGCCTACTGGATTCATCATGACGCCTGGTACCCCAGGTTTCGGCGGTGACCAGGGGAGCTTTTGCACAATTAAAACTTGTGTGCCAGTTGCGTCCATACCTTGAGAAGCCAGACTTGGCCATAGTGGTCCATGTTCTTGTTACATCCCAAATAGACTATTGCAACATGCTCTATGTGCGGTTGCCTTTGAAGATGTTTCGCAAGCTACAAATGGTCCAATGGGCAGTATTATTTTATTTATTTTATTTACATCATTTATATTCCGCCCTTCTCACCCCGAAGGGGACTCAGGGCGGATCACATTACACATATTAGGCAAACATTCAATGCCTTTTTAACACAGGACAAAGACGAACAACATAGCTCCGAGCAGGCCTCGAACTTATGACCTCCTGGTCAGTGACTCATTGCTCTCCCGTCTGCGCCACAGCCCCGGGCTGTAGCCAAATTCCTCACTGGGGTGGCGTACAGGAAGCACCTAACCCTGTTACATGAGCTCCACTGGCTGCCAGTCTGCTATTGAGCACAATTCAAAGTGCTGGCTTTAGTCTATAAAGCCCTAAATAGTTCTGGCCCAGGTTATGTGTCCAAACGTATCTCTCTCTACAATCCACCTCAGATATTAAGATCTTCTGGGGAAGCCCTCCTCTCAGTCCTACTCGCAGGCACGATTGGTGGGAACGAGAAATAGGGCCTTCTTGGTAGTGGCCCCTCGGCTATGGAACTCCTTCCCCAGCTAAATTAGAGCAGCCCCCTCTCTCCTGTCCTTCAGGAAGAAAGTAAAAACCTGGTTATGGGACCAAGCTTTTGGCTAGCAAGTTACTGCAATATAAGTACATGGAATAGTGAAATGACTAATGGAACAACCTTGGATATGGATTCGAAATGATGTGATTTTAATAATTATTTTAATATTGTTGTCTGGTTTTTTGGTTTTAATGTATATGTTATTTTTACTGTATGTATGTATGTATGTATGTATGTATGTATGTATGTATGTTCATGGCATCAGATTGCTACCTTTCTATAAGGCCGCTCTGAGTCCCCCTGTTGGGGTGAGACGGGTGGGATATAAATGTAGTAAAAAAATAAAATAATAAATGCGCAAGATGGGAAGAGAAAGACAAGGAAGAACTTCGCATGGATCCTGCTATATTGGTCCATGAGAAGTGACTGGCAATACCGAAAGTACTTGAAGTTGTGTTGTTTAGCTAATACCCAGAATCCACCAGCCACCAGGCTGACAAAAGGATGCTAGGTGTTATAGTCTTCAAAAATAATGTTATAACCTCTGGAAACAGTGATGACTGATCAAGGAGACCAATGCATGTGGGAGCAAGATAACTAGTCTCAACCAGGAGGAAGAAAGCTATGATGGCGACAGAGAGGGAGACAAAAAGGGAGTCATGATCCTCAGGGATCAATGAACAAAATTGCAGTGCAGGGCATCTGGATTCGTTTTTCTGTTAAGGAGTGCCAGATTGCACAGAAAGCGGAATGGAGCAAGAGGCTGGTCAGTCAGCAAGGTAATTCTGTTCAGGACTTTTTCAAGTCTGTCATAAGCTGCAACAGAGATGGTTTGGTTTGGAAGTGGGGTGGAGAGACAGAGACATTAATTTGCAGTCCAGAGCTTCTTCAAAGCTTCCTTTGTTCCCAGGGCCACACATCCATTTCCCTCGCAGCCTTCTTTCATCCATCAAATTGCAATGGGAAAAATTCCCCTACCAGACACCCCCAGATGCCCTCAAGTTTCTACCAATTAGTAGCTCAGATTTCGCTCAGCACAGCTCAGCTGGAAGTTCATGTGTTTCAAAATCCAAGGGGATTCTGTAGACGCCTATACAAAGAAGGGCAGCTGGTTCAAAACTATGCTGCCCAATGAAAGGCATGATTCACAAATGGCAGTGGTTATGGGGGGAAAGGACAAAAACAGGGTTACAGTTGAATATTAAGGGGAAAAAACTATGACATTGAAATTAATATTTTCTATGGCTCAGTCATTCACAAAAAGAGAGGTTGCAATCAAAAATTCAGAAGAACCCTAGGACTTCGAAGGGCAACTATGAACTAGATAAAATCCTGATTAGTAAAGATATATTATTAATAGCAGGAGCCCCTGATGGCACAGCATATTAAAGCGCTGAGCTGCTGAACTTGCAGACTGAAAGGTCACAGGTTCTAATCTGGGGAGCGGAGTGAGCGCCTGCTGTTAGCCCCCACTTCTGCCAACCTAGCAGTTTGAAAACATGCAAATGTGAGTAGATCAATTGGTACCGCTCCGGTGGGAAGGTAACGGCGCTCCATGCAGTCATGCCGGCCACATGACCTTGGAGGTGTCTATGGACAATGCCAGCTATTCGGCTTAGAAATGGAGATGAGCACCAACCCCCAGAGTCAGACATGACTGGACTTAATGTCAGGGGAAAACTTTTAGCCTTTCCTATTAAAAGCAGAGTCAGAATTATTTGTGCCATAGTATTTTCTGTTTCTTTGTATGATTGTGAAAGCTGGACAGGGAAGAGAACAGATGGGAATAAAATCAACTCATTTATAATGTCGTGTTGGAGAAGACAAAAACAAGAACAATTAAGCATCCTAAAAGGACACAAATCCATATTCTCATTCCAGCTAGAGTAGTCACATCGAATACATGGAAATTTGGAGTGCATCTACACTGTAGAATTCATGCAGTTTGAGCCACTATAATTGCTATGGCTTAAAACTATGGAATCCTAGGATTTGTAGTTAGGTTAGGCAGAAGTACTATTTGGCAGAGAAGACTAAAGGCCATGTAAAGGCCTACAACTCCTAGGCTTTCATAGCATTGAATCATAGCAGTTAAAGTGGCGTCATGTGACATCCACATTTCTGTAAGTTCCACAAAATGCTGCTAATTATGGTATCGCAACTGCCGGTGCTGTAGTGAAATTAGAACTCATAAGATTGAAGCTCTGAGACTTTTTGATTAACAGGAACAATGTTGTTGGCTTCAGTCCACCATAGCTATCCCTGTTCTTTTGTTGGCTTACCTGCAGACCTCACAGTAACAAGATATTTCCAGAGACAGAAGATTGTAATGAGCTATTCTTATTGTGATGCAAAGTATTACTAGGCTGGTCACCTTCATTAATGCATCTCTCTGTGATGCCAAAGCAATGTCACTTTGCTGCTGTCTGATCCCGCAGCAGGACTTACTGTTAGGAAGAGAAAAAAATCACAGTTCCATATCTCAGTAAGGTTTTAAAAAACATATTTTAAAAAAGAAACTACTAGTTTTGCAAAAATTAGTAAACAAAAAAGAAACATAAAATTTAATCCTTGATCATTGCACAAGATAGTCCTGAGATTGTGGCACAATCAGGGGCTCTTGACAGGTTTTCTAGTCAATAGCTAGGGATAGCTTTGTTGGAGAAAGGTGATAGATCAGCAATGGGTAGCACACAACATTATGCAATAGGGATTGTGACTGTCCAGGTTCCATGACAGTCTGTACCTCTGTACAATAAAGTCCCTAATCTCCTGAAGAAAATTAAAAATGACTAGGTCTAGATTATTGAATTTGAGAAACAATACTTTTCTTGGATGCTAGTACATCCAGCTTGGATGCTTGCTTATCCAACCTTCGCTCATCCAACGTTCTGTATTATCCAACACAGTCTGCATCCCGCCCGGATCCACAGCTGTTTCTCTAGGCAGCAATTCTATCTTTATTTGTAGTAAATTGTTTAGTAATCAATGTTTTTGTAGTCAATATTTTCGATACATTGTGATGTTTTGGTGCTAAATTCGTATATACAGTAATTACTACATAACATTACTGTGTATTGAACTGCTTTTTCTGTCGATTTGTTGTAAAACATGATATTTTGGTGCTTAATTTGTAAAATCATAATGCAATTTGACATTTAATAGGCTTTTCCTTAATCCTTCCTTCTTATCCAACATTTTTGCTTATCCAACGTTCTGCCAGCCCGTTTATGTTGGATAAGCGAGATTCTACTGTATGTACATCGTGAGACTGCACAATTCGAATTGTACCACTGTATCACCAGTGATGACCTTCTCTAGATGCATCCAAGTACCGTGTTTCCCCGAAAATAAGACAGTGTCTTATATTAATTTTTGTTCCCAAAGATGTGCTAGGTCTTATTTTCAGGGGATGTCTTATTTCCATGAATAAGAATTCACATTTATTGTTGAACAAAAAAAAAAGAACATTTATTATATACCATACAGTAGTTGTTATCACAAACCAGCATAACCAGACAAACTGTGAATCCTATCAAGAATTTCTTCTTACTACCAATATTTCCATGTACAACACTCTATGGTACTTACATTTACCGATCCTGCATGCTCTGGTGTTCTGTTCGTTGGGCATGCTTCCAAACAGAAGCTTTACTAGGTCTTACTTTCGGGGAGGCCTTATATTTAGCAATTCAGCAAAACCTCTGCTAGGTCTTATTTTTTGGGGATGTCTTATTTTAGGGGAAACAGGGTAGGTATGCCTGAAATCTGTTTTAAGATAAATAATTATATGCATATTTATGAATTGCCCCATTGTGGACAACAGAACCTACTCCCTGGCAAGGGAGTATTGGATTTCAGCCTCTGGCTGCTTATTGCTATGTGTTCTTTTTTAGGGACTAAGCCCCACAATGGATTAACTTCTAAATAAACATGCACATCACTACATGCTGGTAGATTTAAACTGATCCAACAACAAGCATAAACTTACAATGAAAGTGGGTGCTTGCTAACCAGCTCTTTCCAAAAACCACCCAGGCTTTTGAAACTGCTTAGCTTAATGGAATTTGCAAACATGGTCATTAAAATAAGTTGTTTATCTGTTGTTTTAATTGATTTTTGGACAGACTTCTAAATAATTTTCCCTTTCCTTGTGGAGATTAGTTTTTTGGCATCCATGAGTTATTCCTCCTCTTCTCCATCTCTAGAAAAAGGGTAGGAATCCGCTTGAACGTACACATTTCTGACACTTTGCTTTCAGTATTTCTCACCAGGAGGAGAACGGGAAGCAGAAATTATGGATGCCAAATTTATTCTAAGTAGAAACACATGGGACTGAAAGTGAATTTGCCAAGGGATCAACTCAGAGCATGGAATTTGGGGCAATAATAATAATTTTAAACACCATTCAAACTCAAAGCTTTTTTAATCAATGGAAGATCGCTGACACCGTGGTCAGATTATTAGACCTGTCCAGGAGGGGAGAGTGGACCCGGAGTTTAAGTAATCCAGGGGTTCTTGGAAGAAAAAACAATGAAATGCCAAAAAAAGGGGGGGGAGAGAAAAGATGCTCCAAAAATTTGTAGTGCAGAGGAAATTAAAAACCTTAGTAAAACAGAGCCATAAACCAAGCCAAAGCAACTGGGATCGTGTTGCCAAGTTAATTATGGTAAGTTTGCAAAAACAGAAGAGGGGAGTTATATCCAAAAATTTCTCACTGTGTTTACACTGCTTTGAATTAAGTCGGGACTGAGAGAAGGTTTGAATATATAGAAGAAAGGCCTTATCAGGTAAATCGTGAGCTCTTAAGATACCCCAATACACTGCCTCTTATACCTATAGTATGCTTAGAATTTTAAAATAACTAGGTACAAATAACTCATTTCTTGTGATTGTAATAACAAAGTTACGGCTAAATTACATTGCAGCTGTAGTTTAGGTAAAGGTAAAGGTTTTCCCCCTGACATTAAGTCTAGTCCGACCCTGGTGGTTGGTGCTCTCTATTTCTAAGCCAAAGAGCCGGTGTTGTCCATAGATGCCTCCAAGGTCATGTGGCCAGCATGACTGTCCACTGGAGGCTCTGTATAGCTTCTGTAAAGCTGTAGTTTACAGAAGGATAATGTCACTTTGTTTGCAATGTAGTAAAAACCAACATAGTGTATTGCTTTGAGTATTGGGCTATGACTCTGGACACTAGGGCTCAGCCTTGGAAATGCACTGGGTGACCTTGGGTAAGTCACAGTCTCTCAGTCTCTTGTCAAGAAACCCTTATGATACTTTTGTCTTCAGTTCACATAAGTCACACACAACAACAATTTGCAATGTTGCTATTTTTTCCTATTATTTTTGTAATCAGAAGAGCTGAGGCCTCAGTAAATGGTACTTCGATACTCAGTTGTGGATGAAAAGGCAGGTGGAAGAAGAGTACGGTATGTTTTATATCACAGGCCAGTGATATATAGCATGTGAGGCCTTTTAAAAGTACTTTAAAAATTTATAAATATAACTAACTGCTTGAAATGCTACCAGCTTCTTCCTCTCAGTCTCCAAGGTGCTATTTAGATCCCCTCATGTACTAATCGAGACTAACATCAACATATTTTTGGATATAAATGCTGTACTTGAAAAGAGATCTTGGAACCATAACGGTAATTAAACTTACAGTTGGCCCTCCACATTTGCAGTTGGACTTTTGTGAATTTAATTAAAATGTTCTTCTAGAGGTCCTCCAGTGTTAACTTCCAGCAGAAAAAGAACAAAGGTGTTGTTCTTCTGCTCAAAGAAAAACACCTCAGTTTAAAAAAAGCATATTGTTTATGTATTTAAAGATCTACCCAGAGGAAAGGTGTTCTTATGTTCTTACCATACATCAAGGGAACCACTGACCACATAGGCAAACTGATGAAGAAGCACAACCTACAAACTATCTACAGACCCACAAAGAAAATCCAACAAATGCTACGGTCAGCAAAAGACAAGAGGGATCCTCTCTCCTCTGCAGGAGTCTATCAGATACCATGCAGTTGTGGACAAGTCTATATAGGGACCACCAAACGTAGCGCCCAAACATGAGTCAAAGAACATGAAAGGCACTGGAGACTCACTCAACCAGAGAAATCAGCCATAGCAGAGCACTTGATGAACCAACCCGGACACAGTATATTATTTGAGAACACAGAAATGCTTGACCACTCCAACAACTATCATGTCAGACTACACAGAGAAGCCATTGAAATCCACAAGCATGTGGACAACTTCAACAGAAAGGAGGAAACCATGAACATGAACAAAATCTGGCTACCAGTATTAAAAAACTCAAAAATCAGAACAGTAGACGAGAAGCAACACTCTGAGGGCAGAGGAGCCCCAAGGACAGCTAATGACTCTGAACAAAGGATGCCCCCCAGGCAAGAGACAAACCTTTCCAATGCTAATTAGGTTGATTAACTGAAACATTAATGCTGGCTTCCAACTGACAAAGGACTCTTGTCACACCCTGGACTCTCCACAGATATATATTTTTACCTTCCTTGCCTAGTTTATCCATGCCTCACAACCTCTGAGGATGCCTGCCATAGATGTGGGCGAAACGTCAGGAGAGAATACTTCTGGAACATGGCCACACAGCCCGAAAGACATACAACAACCCTATATTGTTTATTTAATTGGCACTTTCACAGGACTCTTAATTTTCCACTTTTGTGGGATTCTTGAACCACAAACCCCAGTGAATGTGAAGGTTAACTGCTTCTTAAAGTAATATTCCAAGCTCTGGCTCCACTGCAGTATTATCTGCTCAGGAATAAACCTGAGGATATTAAGGGTTGTACAGCCTAAACTGGTCTTGAAGGAATTCTGACGCCTGACACTGCTGCCTTGTGGACTCCACACTTTCTAATACCATCTTAAATTGACCTTGAAGAGGAGACCATGTGAGGGGGGGGGGGGGGTTGGGCTACCACATGCAAAGAATTAAGAGCCAGCCTTCCCTGTGGCATCTGGCTGCTTTCTTTTCAGAAGACAGAGTGCTGAGTGGGATGGAGCCAGCCGGGGCCATGCATAGGTTCTCTCATATCACATTCCCTGTTTTGTCATAGGTCACTGGAGGCAGGGATGGAAATGAGGTGGGACTAAAATGGTCATGTTACTAATGCCTTGAGGTTGATAAATTAGCAAGATTCTTTTTTGTAGACACACAGAGCGAATTCGGCCAGGGTGTCCATCTGTCCCTTGTCCAGATGCTCCCCCCATCTGCTAAGATCCCAATCTAGTAAATCAAAACAAGATATTAACTAGCTGCTGCTGAGGTGCCCCACACCCACTCTCCAAAGGAAGGGGAAACTTCTTTTCTAATTCAGGTTTGCCCACCACCTGGCTGGCAAAGCCTTGCAACTTAATGTTCTACACAGAACTTTTGCAGTTTTGTGGGCTAGGTAGGGAGATGTGTTGTCGAAGGCTTTCATGGCCGGAATAACAGGGTTGTTGTGTGTTTTCCGGGCTGTATGGCCATGTTCCAGAAGTATTCTCTCCTGACGTTTCACCCACATCTATGGCAGGCAATCCTCAGAGGTTGTGCTCACAGTGACCCATGAAAACTGGGAATTTGCGAGCTGGCAAACCTAATTCAGAGCCAGAGATGGGGGCATATCTATGGCCATGTGGTTATCCCAGGTTATGGCAGCATCAAGAAGAGGGCTTAATGGCTTAAGTCATCCTCAAGGGTTGTGTAACTATCACCTTTATAACTTCTCCAAGACCCAGCTTCTGTAACATCACAAGGGTCCCAGGTTTGGGATGTGAAACCTCAGGGCCTGGGATAGTCCTGATCAGGCAATCCAAATCTCATACCGTATAAACCCTTTTCCCAACAAGGAGAACTGCCTTGCTGAGGCTCAATGTATAATGAATACATGGCCATTAGTTATATGCCCAGCCACAAGTCAAGATTTTTCTTCCCCCGCCCCAAAAAAAAGTAACCATGTGCAAAAGTTCATTTTATTTTTGCAGCTTAAGGATATTTGAATATTATATCTGGGAAACACAGGACATCTGGTAAATGTTCCACACTAATGTGAGTTCTCGCAGAGTGGTGAAATCATGACTTAAATCACCAAGAGAAATGACTGATTAAAATACTGGATTTAAATCAAGTTTCCCATTTGTACTTCGAAATGTCCCTAAACTGGCGCACATGCTAATTGGTTTTAATAAAGCCATTAAAACATGCTGATTTACAAATAAGCAGAGATGTTATATGGCCCAGGAGAACACCCTGATTCCTCCGATCTCTTAAAATTAATATTTTTACGGCATTGCTAGTTAAAAAAATTGCAAGCAATACATCGCTCGCTGTTTTATTAGATGTATAATTCAAGTAGCTTGTGACAGACTTGTACGGCTAGCCAAACGTAGATTCTGCTATGTGTGTTCAGCTGGCAAGATGCAGTTGTCACATATGAATGGGGATGTTGCTCAGTTTTCATTTTGCAAACCTTCTCCACCTCACTCCACTGAGCATGAAGCTGCTCATTACACTATCTGTCTATCTTCTGGCTCATAGTATACAGTGACAACACAACACTGAAAAAGAATGGATGCGTCAGATTTGTTAAAAGAGGGCAATAGAATGAAGAGGGCAACCTCCATGAAGGCGGGTATTGATAAATTGAATTTTAGAAAAAAATTAAATAGAAATCCAAGAGATCTAATTCAAGAGGAGAAGACTGTGAGGGGATGATTTGTCATTCTGACAGGTGGCATCTCTCCAAAGTCTCAGGCTGACCATATAATGCAAGTCAAACTGCATTTTATGGCTGTGTAGAGTCCAGCTTCAGACAATCTGGAGATGCAGTGAGACTGAACCAGAGACCTGCTAGGCAAGCATGTCCTCTACGACAAAGCTATGGTTCCTTGCTCATGGCATTCAAGGATCTGTCTCATTAGGACACCAATGCGAATATTGATGGGATGGTGGAGGAGAGGAAGGGCAAACAAGTTGAGGCTACCATCATTCATCTACAGCTTTGCTGAAGAACCTACCTAAGGAAGCCACTTAAGAATAGAGGAGATCACTCATTCTGGGCAAGAGATATACCGTATTTACTCGATTCTAACACTCACCTTTTCTGACTAAATTGCCTTCCCAAAATCAAGGTGCACATTTGATTTGCATAATATGGTAAATAGTTTTTGTGCGGTTCAGGGTTTTGAAAATTAAGGTGCACATTTGATTCGATGGCACATTAGACTCGAGTAAATATGGGTACTATGGAGTGATATTAGCATTTGACAATATCTGTTAGTGTTTAATGTGATTTTACAGATAAATGACCTTTGACAGACTACAGTGTTTCAAATTGGAAGCTTGCCTTAATATACAGAGAGAAGGGGTTCTACCCAAAGCATGGGAATTTCATGGTTAAAATGTCACATTTAAAATGCAATTTAACATTCAAAAAATCTCTCAATAAGCTGGAGAAAATGACCAAAAGATTTCAGTACAGTTCAACATTCAACAGCAATTCTCTCCATATTTATAAATTTAAAAAGAAGGAAGAATTACACTGTGTAATATGATTTTTGTTCCTGGGCTATAAATGTCATTTCCTAATTGGTTCTATCATAAAAAATGGAAAAGGTTTATTAAACTGCAAAAATGTTTGTTTTTGCAGCACATCCTACAGCACATTTTGCTATAGTTTATCAATGAATATCTCATAGAATCTCAACTAATTCAACATTAATTGAATTCTCCCATCTTGGACATTCCACAGATATATAAACCCCACTTGCCTAGTTTCCAAAAGATTTCACAACCTCTGAGGATGCCTACCACAGATGTGGGCAAAACATCAGGAGAGAATGCTTCTGGAATATGGCCATACAGACAAGAAAACTCACAGCAACCCAGTGATTCCAGCCATGAAAGCCTTCAACAACACAATTCAACATTTTTATGGAAGCCACAAAAATGAAGTTTCTGGAGTACAACCACTACTTTCAAAGTAAGTAACGTACAATTAAATAGAAATAACACTTTCAAAACCAGAAACATAGTGTTCTAGCACTATTTTCCATTTTAACTGTCATGGTTCCATCCTATGGAATTGTGGGATTTGCAGTGTAGGGAATGAGATTTAGAGTTTTCAGATGAAGAACTCTGGTTTCTCTGATGAAACTACAAATTTCAGGATTCCACACAATGGAGCCATGGCCATTAAAGTGGAATCATAGCAATATAATTCTATACTATGAATGGGCCCAGGTTGCATGAAAACCAATTTCGTCTGAAATCCCAGCAGAATCTTAAGAATTTCAGACAAGTTCCTTTTGAATAGATATGCTCAGCATATCAGAGCTTTGAAAAGTTACATTTCTGGACCACAAGCTTTAGAATTCCTCAGTGACCATGCTAACTGGGGATTCCAGTAACTGTAATCCAAAAAAAGTAACCTTGCCAAGCTCTTTTCAGAACATGCATCAGGAATAGGAATCATTTACTGGAGAACAAGGGAGTAATGGTAACACAATTCCAGGTCATAAGTGAAAAGCCCTTTGGTACAATGCATCAGAGTAATCTTTTGCTGCCACTACTGGTATGTCAGGTGCGGTTAAGGACTAAAAACCTTCAAATCATGTCCAAAAAATGTAAGAATGACTTATGGGTTAGAAATAACAAATTGCAGCCAAACTTGGAAAGTTTGCCTTCTTGGCTCTCCAGTTTCGCTGCGGATTAAGCCAGTCTCTGCTTTTGCAGGGCGTTCAGCCTCCCAAAACAAACTTTGCAAGTTTCAAATTGGCCAAAATAAAAGGGAGGAAATGGGAGAAGAAAAAAACAGAGAGAGAAGGAGAGGTGGAGGATTTCAAATAATAAGTGTGTTTACTGGGTTTAGGCTCTGATAAAATGGTTTCTTGCAGAATGGAGGAATTACATGGAAGGGGAATTGCCACTATGGAGAACTTCATCTCTATAGCATTGCGAAGGGAATAACCGTCATTGTGAATGTCTTCTCTGTTGATCAATGCACTCAGAGGTCAAAGCACTTGGAACTCAGAGGATCTCCAAATGTGTTGAACAACACTTTTCATTCCTCCCAGGGAATAGATTATGGGCATTATAGTCCATTGTATTTGGGGCCCTCCAGTTTGGGGGTGAAATTACTAAGGCAGCTCTTTAGAAGCTTACAAGTGAGCAAGGGTTGGGTTTTTTTTTTTTGGTGGGGGAGGCATGGAATTGTGATGAATGGGAGCAATGGGTCACATAGATACATGCAACTGGGAGACCTGGGGACTGCAGAAGGGTGAAAGGCCAAGGGGAATCAAAGTCATTTTCACTTGAACTTCATCTGAGATTTGTCAGCAGAATGCAAAA
Source organism: Anolis carolinensis (assembly GCF_035594765.1). NCBI lineage: Eukaryota > Metazoa > Chordata > Lepidosauria > Squamata > Anolidae > Anolis > Anolis carolinensis. The sequence continues at coordinate 25,652,863 of NC_085846.1, read as the reverse complement.
TCAACCCCTACATATTTATTATTGTATACCTTCAAGTCAGTATCCTTCCACACACATATATAACCCAGAAATGTATTATTGTATGTCTTCAAGTCAGGGCCCTCCACACAGCTATATAACCCAGAATATCAAGGCAGATAATCCAGAATATCTGCTTTGAACTAGGTTATCTGAGTCCACACTGCCATATAATGTGAATTGTATACTGCTGTGTGGAAGAGGCATCATATCTGACTTGAATGTAGCCAACATACAACTCTATTATGGTGTTTTCTTAGCAACATATTTTCAGAAGAGGTTTGCCTTTGACTTCCTCTGAGGCTGAAATAGCGTGACTTTCCCAAGTTCATTCTGTGGCTTTTACAACTGAGCAGGAATTTGAATCCTGGTCTCCAGTCATAGTCCAATACTCAAATCACACTGAAATTCCACTGAATAAGTGGGACTTGCTTCATGAATCCATTCTACTGTTTTTAGATCCATCAAAAGAATTGCAGAATTGCAAGTTTTTCCACTTTCTCATCTGTTCATAGTAATATTCCTTCTGAGTATCAAATGAGACTATCAAATGAGACTAAGTTAGCTCCCACATTCAAATCCCTAGATGGCAAAACTGAAAACCACTGAAGCTAAAAGAAGTTCACTGGAGTTTGTATTGGTGCTTATTTTTTATTTGAGCCCTCGAAATGAAAAAAATAAAACCCACATTTGGAAAAATCTTTGTTTATTCCAGCCTGGCTTGCTTCAAAAGCCAAGTCACTTCCCAGCTCTGAAATATTAACAGGACACAGATCTCCCTGCCAATGTCCGGGAGATTTTATGAACTAGGCACGCACAATGCCTCGCTGATACACTTCTTGCTGTTTCCCTCCCCTGCCCCTCCCCTTCACCAGGTTGAACAGAAAAACGTGACCAAATAAAGCCATCCGTGGTCTCACAGTGGGCCTCCTCCTGCCTCGACATCACCTGAAGGAAAACAGACCTTCGGAAAAGGAAGCCGGGCTCTTGTTTCCACTCCGGCTTCTGTCGGAGGATCAGGGCCATTGGTGTCAGAGCGTTTATTGGGGTATAAATGTCAAAGAAGAGTGGGAGGGGGAGAGATGGCCTGGATAACATCTCCACACAGAGTGTATTAAGAAACAGCTGCTAACTTTCCAATATCAGAGAAGGGAATGGATGCTGATGCCCAAGGAGGCTGACTGGGTCAGATGGAGAGCCACTCGGTGGTCAAATGGCCGCTGTTCTGTTTTCTGGAGAGCCTGAAAGTTCATGGCAGTCTTTGAAATGCTACATATTCATGGGTCAATGTGAGTACTGCACCTTAACTCTTGTCAAAAATGGATCTATCCCTTTCTCTGAACAGAATAGTGAAAGGTGAGGACTTAATCTGTCCCGGGAGCATCCAAAAGAAGCACTGACCCACTCTAATCTCTTTACTGTGCTTTCCCCTCTTCACAGCATAACAGTCAACCTTTCCATGAGTCTTGTCCTATATTCAACTTGCCAAGCTATCTAATGGTATCTGAGGAGGAAATAATGAAGAGTTTGCTAAAAAATAAAATAAAATAATAAAGACTGGCATTTGAATATTTGGAAAGAAAGACAAATGTTGACTTTAAAGTAACCACATGGGGAATTTACTAAAGTAATTATAGCTTGGTGGCACAGTGGGTTAAACTGCTGAGCTGCAGAAATTGTTGACTGAAAGGTTGGCGATTTGAATCCGGGAAGCAGGGTGAGCTCCTGCTGTTAGCCCCAGCTTCTGCCAACCTAGCAGTTTGAAAACATGCAAATGTGAGTAGATCAATAGGTACCGCTCTGGTGGGAAGGTAACGGTGCTCCATGCAGTCATACTGGCCACATGACCTTGGAGGTGCCTACGGACTACGCCAGCTCTTCACCTTAGAAATGGAGATGAACACCAATCCCCAGAGTTGCACACAACTAGACTTAATGTCAGGGGAAAACCTTTACCTTTACTTTAGTCATAGTTTTATTAGATATAAGATTCACAGTGAGTAGCAACGGAAGTCATGGGTGGTGGGTTTACAGGTGAGGTATGAGGGAAAGGATTTGTTAGAATGTTGCAATGTACCTGTTTTGCTAGTTACTGTAATTTTTGCTTATGCTTGTCACATGTATACAATAAAATTTAAAATTTTAACCAAAAAACCTACAATTTTTCCATGTATCATGTCTAAGGATATTATCCCACTCAGTACTCTCTCCCATTTCTAAACAGTTCTAAAACATTAAAGAGACAAAGTAAAATTAAGTCTATAACACGACACAAGGAGACTTCCCCTATTGCCCTTGATGCTTTGTTAGGGTACTGTTTCAAAAGCGTAAAGAATTTGGGGAGGGTGGGAGGTAGAAGACAGGGAGAAATCATCTTCTGAGTACAAGAATCCCTTGGAAACCGAAGAAAATGGTGAAAAACGTGTGGGATGGGATCTGTCAAATTTGCCCGCATTGAATCAATTTGGTGATGCGGAGGAATGGGCATTCCTATGGGCGATGTCCTACAAAGAAGCGATTACCCAGTAATCTCCCAAAATACAGCAGCCTAATCCTTGCGTGGTATATTTTAAAAATTAAATGTATTCAGTAGAAATTGCACTATTTCAGGAGATCGCTACTTTGCTTTCACTTGATTCTAACCTTTTGAGATTGCACTTTTCCCTGGATTTTCTTTCCTTTTTTATTTAGTGATCCATATAAAGGCCACTTTTTATTGTGTCAGAAGTGAATTGAGAATATACTACAAGTTGCTTCTGGTGTGAGAGAATTGGCCCTCTACAAAGACATTGCCCAAGGGGCGCCCGGGTGTGTTACCATCCTGTGGGAGGATTCTCTCATGTCCCCGCATGGGTAGCTGGGGCTAACAGAAGGAGCTCACCTCATCTTGCGGATTCAAACCAGTGACCTTCAGGTCTTCAGGTCAGCAGTTCAGCCTGGGCAAGGGTTTAACCTATTTCACCACTGCGGCTATTAAAAAAAACCTACTGGGAAGGGGAGAAGAACAACCCATGGAGAGAAATGGGGTCTGCCTTAACTGCACTCGCTCATGTGATAAATCTGAAAACGGATACTTTCGAGAGAAAAGACAAGAAACATTACTGTGTGATGGTTATCAATAAATTGTACAATTCGCTTTTTAATGCAATGGGATTGAACACCATAGTAATATGATGCTTTTCCCCCTCATAAAGATGAAGTCCTGAATTTTGGTACCCAAACCTGCCGTTTACTTATATATGAGGTCAACTTATGCATGGGTATATACCAACAATTCCATCATTTTCTCTCAGCAAATATGTCTTATAAGCCACTCTTTTGTTTCTTCTATTCTGCTACTTATCTTCTTTTTCCTCCTATTCTGTTCCTATCTCAACTGGCACTCTCTCAGGGCACCATCACCCCTTGCTTCTTGCCCTTTAAAGATCCCATCTCATCAGTCTTAAACCTTTGCAATCCATCCCTCCATCACCAGCATGACTTACTCTTCTGCCTGAAATGTCAGTATGAACTTGTTTCTCATAGAATAATTTCACAGAATAGTGTCTCCATATTTTATTCTATAGCAATACTGCTACAAGAGACTTACTACCTTAAGTACAAGCTTGGAATCTGGGCCAGATGGTGGTTCAAACAGGCACCAGATGGCCTGCCTATAATCCAGGTAAAACCCAGCCAAAACAGGGGTATGGCAAGGCAACCCTATTCTATCCTACTTTGCTTGTTTTGTGTGGACAACCTCCATTTTCACTAAGCAAGATGCTCAAGAGGGCTGATGTCCAACAATGTCATATTTAGACCCTAGTTCCCTCTGCTCGATTAGATTTCAAAGAGACGATTCTTTGGTTCATTTCCAAGCATTCCACTACAGGAAAAGAATCTCTGTTTCCTAAGCACTTAATGCATGTAGCTTCCTGTTTCCCACATTAGTTCACTCCACTGAAAGGCAGGTCTGTCTATCTATCTATCTATCTATCTATCTATCTATTCCCCACAAATACTCTCTGAGGATCTAATCCATCACTCCCTTTCCAGATTTCAAAATCCCAAAATGCTCCAAAATCCAAAATTGTCCCGGAGGATGATTGAGATAGTGACACTTCAGTTTTTTGATATTTCAATGTACACAAATTATTAAAAATATTGTACAGCCTATGTGTATAAGGTATGTATGAAATATGAATGAACTTCATATTCAGACTTGGGTCCCATCTTTCAGATATCTCACTAAGAAGATATATGGAAATATGTGGTATATACATGTCAACAAGGGAAGGCTTCTCTGTTGTGCTGGCTCAGCTGGAGCCACCACACTTCTGCCCAAGTTGGGCGATGCGTCAACTGTGTGATGGGGAAGCATCGCTACACCAGCGTGGTGTGCGAGCGAATAGAGTCACCCTGTGTGCCTACCATTTCACCACGCTTGCTGGCAAAACAGCATGGGTATGTGTGTGTGATAAGGTCCTTAAAGATATAAACAATGCCTCAGGATGTGGTGGAGTCTCCTTCTTTGAAGATTTTCAAACAGAGACTGGATGGTCATCTGTCGAGAGTGCTTTGGTTATGGATTCAGATGGCTGGACTTGATGGCCCTTCTTACTCTATGTTTTAATGCACATGATAGCCCAAGGTTGCACTATAAATTCTGCAGTGAAGCAGAGATTTGAACTTGGGTTTCCTCTTACATACTTACATCTGATCCATTCCCTGAAGCCCATCTGACTTGCACTAGCTCTGCCCACCCCTCAGAAACTGTTTACTACTCAGGCCATTGGTGGTTTGTTTGATGGTGTTTTATACTGTATTATGTTATATGTTGTTTATTTTGTCCTGTAATGATGTTGTTTTATCAGTTTTATTATGCTATATTTTAACTGTGTTGATTGAGCTTGTCCCATGTGAGCCGCCCGAGTCCCTTCTAGGAGATGGAGGCGGGATACAAAAATAAAGTTGTTGTTGTTGTCATTTATTGTTGTTGTTGTTGTTGTTGTTGTTGTTATCTTCAAAGCCATACTGAACAATGGAATTCTGTGGCATATATCATTTGCTTGGTGGTTGGGAATGGCTGGTTATACCATCCAGCAAGACTGCATTCTACCAGCACTGCAGGACTCTGACTTTTATGGTATGTTCAGGGACATTTATGGTAATGGTATCAATATTTGTTCTCTGTGGTTGAAAGATCACGATCTGGCCACGATCATCCAGTGGATTACAGTGCCCACTGTGTCCTAGAGTCCTAGTCCAACATTCAAATACTACTGGATGATAGTTATCATCATCCCCAGGAGCCATGGTCAAAGGGGACAGAGATAAGACAGAGAGGAAGAAAGGAATACAGAAAGTTGGGGAAGAAAACATTTTTGACACCATTGCAACATACTTTATATGAGAATGGTTTCAGATTTGTGTAAAAGGGACCTGTTGTTCTAATCACCCCCAGACTTACCAAAGCTAGTGCTGCCCTGGGGCAGTTAACAAGGATTCTGATATCTTGGTTTATCACTGCACCCTAATTTATAGTTGGGTCAAAGAGATTAACTGGCTCATAATCCACCTCTGTGCAGGCAGCTTTGAAGGATAACCAAAGGGCAAAAGGTCTTGTGTCAAAACCATGGTTCCAATTTGTGAATCTCCTCCTAGCATTTTACTCAATTGCTTCTGCCACCCAACCTGCATTGATCCCATATCGCACAAATATGCACCTCTCGCCTCGGTCTCAATTGTAGGCTCAGACCAAGGCTTAGAAAACAGACTGTTGATTAGAACTGATTTGCAACTTCTGACCCTATCACTTAGATCATGAACTCTAACCTGGAGTGAACAATCACAATGGGAGGGGGCTAGGGAACTGGTAGAGGGGGAAAGCAGCAAAGATGGGAAGTAAGCTCATTCTTGTTACTTAGCACTTTCATTTTGTACTATTTTGTGTGGTTCAAAATACTTAAATTTGGATCAACCTCCACAGCCTCTTTGGCAAGTGGATTAAGGTGCTATAGAACTTGCTGCCCAAGGCTTTCCTGTGAGTCTCAGGGTCCTTCCACACGGCCATATAACCCAGTATATCAAGGCAGAAAATCCCACAATATCTACTTTGAACTGGGTTATCTGAGTCCACTCTGCCATATATTCCAGTTCAAAGCAGAAAATGTGGGATTTATTCAGCTGTGTGGAAGGGACCTCAGGTGTCTAAGGGTACATCTACATATAGAACTACTGTAATGCAATTTGATACCACTTTAATTTATATGCCTCAATGCTTTGTAATCATTGAAGTTGGAAGGGAAACTTCCAGCATATTCATTCCACATCCCTTATCAATTTATGATATGCTAGACTACAACCCTATCTCCAAACCAGGTTTCAGACAGGTAGCTTAAAGCATTTCTGATCATATTAAGAATGTCTTTGCTTCATTCAAGGGAGGGAAGGAGAGGAGAAGGAAGAACAGGAGAAGGGAGGAAACTACTTGCACACCTTGGTTAATTGATATAATTTCCAGGAGGGATGTAATCTCAACTCTTCAATTTTCTTGAATTGTTAAAACAAATTAATACCACTATTTAAAAGTTGATAGACTGAATATTCTACTTTCTGGCTAGAAACTATTTTGAGCCCTTTAGGTCCCCTTGTCCACAAGGAAACGCACAGGCTGGCTGAGATGAGAACTGTGCACACCAGGATTTAATAACTGAATAAGGAAGAGGAACCAACCTCAGAAGGGGGCAAGGGAAGGGGGAGAGCTTAACATCCATCCTAATCTCCTTATCGAGGAGACGGGCCAAAGAGGTGTGAAAGTTCACATTCTGGGGCCCACCGCTCATTGAAAGGAAAATGAAAACTCATTAGAGTGTTTGTTCAGAAAACAGGGCCTCCCCAGGCTTCTCTGCTTCAGCAGAAAACCGAGACACGGATTTTGATCCCTGCGGATCAGCCAAAACGTCTACACTGTTTAAATGGAGGCAGATGGACAGCGTTTGCAGGGCCTCTCCGGAAGTGCCAGAGCTTCTAGGGCTGACAGGAGTTGGGAGCTTTGGGGAGTGCAGAGGACTGAATGGTACCCAGATCCTGACAGCTCTGCTTCTTTTGAGGAGGAACAGACCAGGGCAATTTGGGGAGGGGTGCCCCCATGCCTAGGAGGGGAATGCTGAAATTCTACAAAGACACTTCGACAGCTCAAGACAACAAGACTTGATGGGCAGGAAAGAGGAAATCCAGCCAAAGATCCCAGCATCCTAAATATTTAATTTGCAGATTTTCCCAATCAATGCTAGGATGTACAAAAATTAGAGTTTAGCTCTCAGCCAAGAAAAATCAGCATGTGCTAAATATTTGTTGTTTCTTGTCATCGAGTCAGCATTGATTTATGGCAGGCCTGAAAATGAGAAAGCTCCAAGATCCCCAGTCATCAGCAGACCTGTTCAGGTCTTGCAAATAGGGGCAAAATAATAACAATAATCATCATCATCATTATCATCATCACAAGTTTAACACTTCCCAAGCATTTAGGAGTGTGCAATGTATTTTCAAATGATGTGCGCAGATCCAAGTAAGGTGGCCTTTTTCAGTTGACACTGATTTTGTCAATGTTTATTGTTTTCAAGTGCCGGTTGAGATCTTTTGGCACGGCACCCAAATTTTGTATACAAAATCTAGCATATATATCTCGTTTGCTGTGTCATACTGTGTTTTTGTGTCAGTATAATAATAATAATAATAATAATAATAATAATAATAATAATAATAATACATCACACAGTCCTAGACACTTAGGAAGTGTTCAACTTGTGATTTTGTGATATGAAATCCAGCATGTCTATCTTGTTTGCTGTGTCATACAATAAAATAATAATAATAATAATAATAATAATAATAATAATAATAATGAAAAAGTTACAGAAAACGAACAGGTAAAACTACACTGGGACTTCTGAATTCAAATTGACAGAGTTTTGGAGCACAATACTCCTGACCTTATGTTCATGTTAAAAAGCAAATATGGATTGTCGGTGTCGCAATCCCAGGTGACAGCAGAATCAACGAGAAGCAACTGTAAAAGCTGACAAATTACGAGGATTTAAGGATCGAACTGCAGTGATCCCAGTGGTGATCGGCACACTGGGTGCAGTGCCTAAAGACCTTGGCCTCCACTTGAAAACAATTGATGCTGTGAAAGGCCACCCTACTCGGATCTGCACACATTATTCACTGATACATCACATAGTCCTAGACACTTGGGAAGTGTCTGACATGTAATCTAATGCAACAGCCAGCATAGTCGCCTTGTTTGCTGTGTACTAATCTTATTGTGTAAATAATAATAATAATAATAATAATAATAATAATAATAATAATAATAAACCATAATAATGGTTTATTATCATAATATTATCATAATAATGGATAATAATGAACCATTGATCATATCCTCAGCTGCTGTAAGAAAATTGCACAGACAGACTACAAACAGAGGCACAACTATGTGGCCCAAATGATTCAAGTACCACCTGCCAGCAGCAAAGAACTGGTGGGATCACAAACCTGCAAAAGTATTGGAAAATGAGCATGCAAAGATACTGTGGGACTTCCAAATCCAGACTGACAAAGTTCTGGAACACAACACACCAGACATCACAGTTGTGGAAAAGAAAAAGGTTTGGATCATTGATGTTGCCATCCCAGGTGACAGTCGCATTGACGAAAAACAACAGGAAAAACTCAGCCGCTATCAGGACCTCAAGATTGAACTTCAAAGACTCTGGCAGAAACCAGTGCAGGTGGTCCCAGTGGTGATGGGCACATTGAGTGCCGTGCCAAAAGATCTCAGCCAGCATTTGGAAACAATAGACATTGACAAAATTACGATCTGCCAGCTGCAAAAGGCCACCCTGCTGGGATCTACGCGCATCATCCGAAAATACATCACACAGTCCTAGACACTTGGGAAGTGTTCGACTTGTGATTTTGTGATATGAAATCCAGCATATCTATCTTGTTTGCTGTGTCATAATAAAATAATAATAATAATTGTTATTTGCCTCTTCTCATGACACAACACAGTCAAAATGAGGAAATCCGTTCCAAAATAAGAATTCTTCCTATCCACCATTAAATTTTTCTTCTCAAATTTCTAGCATTGTAGTAACATACCATTTCAGCTGGACATTTTGAAAAATAGTATGATATAACATCAATATGGGATGTTATATGCAAAACAATAATAGCAAATCCTATTGAAATGAAGGATTTCTGCCCCAAGAATACTATAGAAACATGCTGGAGGGTTTAGAAAACGCTTAGATGGGTCAAATATTTTGTCATATGCAGATAAATGAAACCATAGGGCCTGGTCCCATGGATTCAAAGGTCATATTTCCCACTTTAGGCATCCAAGGAAAAGGGGCCGGCAAACATCCCAAGGGAATACAAACACAGCAAATATAAAAGTTCTAAATGTGAACAATTTTCAATGTCTCACTCTGAGCAACCTTCAAAATAGGGTACTAAAGGAAATAACCCCATTTTGCCGCCGACCCCCCCTCGCATTTATCTACATTCCCCAGATAACTTCTTTTATTGACTCAATCCATCTGTAATGTGGTTTGTCCTATTGCTTTCCACTTTGATGAACATTATGGCCAAAGCCTGTTATCACGATCTACATTTATGTATACGTAGCTAGTAACAGAGGCACTAGGAAACTCTGAATTGCAAAGTTGTCTAACAGGATGCAGGTAAGAATGTTGTGGCACACATCAGGATCTACTGAAAAGTCTCTTACTGATCAAGGATGTACAAAAATTAGAATGTAGCTCTCAACTACACTAGATCTGCTTAAGAAGATATACATCCCCAAGAGGAGGTAAGGTAAAGGTTTTCCCCTGACATTAAGTCTAGTCGTGTCCAACTCTGGTGGTTGGTGCTCATCTCCATTTCTAAGCCAAAGAGCTGGCGTTGTCCGTAGACACCTCCAAGGTCATGTGGCCGGCATGACTGCATGGAGTGCCATTACCTTCCCACCCGAGCAGTACCTATTAATCTACTCACATTTGCATGTTTTCGAACTGCTAGGTTGGCAGAAGCTGGGGCTAACAGCAGGAGCTCACCCTGCTCCCCGGATTTGAACCGCCAAACTTTCAGTCAGCAAATTCAACAGCTCAGTGGTTCAATCCGCTGCGCCACCAGGGAATCTACCCTATATTTTCAATATGTCATGTCATCTTGTGATGTGTCAAAAGTATGCCTGACTCAATTTAGTCTTTGTGGTTTCTAATGAGGAGTCCAGTTAAACATTATACACCTTTCAAAATGTGGCTTGCATATACTCTTTCATGAGGTTTTGTTTAGGGTTTTTGCAAATCGCTAACTGTATGCCAGGCAGAAACATATCTGTAAAGTCAGGTTTTTTTATAGACTTCCTGCTTTTCCTGTTGTGAAATGCATTCTGTGCTGGTTCAGAAATAAAACAATGATTTATAAGCATTTTTCAAATTGAAGCATTACTTGGGTACCACTATCTGCTTAAGTTCTGTGAATTTTGGAAAGGCGTGAGGTGGCGTTAACATGTTTTTCAAATGTGTGCATATGGGTGAACTCAGTTTCCCGCCTTTCTTTCATGGAATGCAAAATCTATGGTCTAGGAAGTACAGAATCAAGTCAATTCACAAAACAAAGTGCGGATGGAACAGATTATTCACACATTCCTAGTGCCAGGATGCAAAGGGATATTGTAACACCTTTGAGAGTAATGAAAATCATATGCTATAACCTTTCTCTCAGTTATTTTCAAAGGTGTTACAATATCTCTTTGCATACTGATACAGACTAACATGGGAGTTGCGGTTTTCCAAGGCATTTAGGCTTTCCTGCCAGAGTGCTGATGTCTTATCAAACTACAACTTCCAGAATTTCATAGCATTGAGTCATGACAGTTAAAGTGATGTAAAACTGCATAAATTCTACATTATAGATGCACTTTATGGTTTTGAATCCCTAGTATCTGTCAAGAGTGACCTTTAAATCAAGAATTTTCAGTGGGTTTTCATTTTCACTACACCATATGATGTATTGCTAAGGAAATATCTAGAGACTGTGTCCAAGTATTTTCCAATGTTTTTTTTGCATAGTGAGAACTGGCTTTTTTTTTCTTTTTTCTTCCTACACTGTTTGGGACTTCAGCCTCCCTTGCCACCATTTATCCATTTTCATAAATGCTGAGTATATTATTGAATGCATTTTCAATCATAATTTCAGATTCCAGGAGAAACAGGTGTGCCATAATTCCGGAAAACTCGGTCCAAAGACTCACATTCTGCTGCTCTTTCCAAGATAAAGAAAAACCTATTTTCCTAGACTTTATAGAGACCATATAAAATGAGTGTGGACAATCATTGTTTCCTCAACATAAAAGGAAAGGGCTATGTCAAGAGATCATGGAAAAGTACTGAGACAAGACGTGGTTGAAATTAGCCCTTTGAAATGAGTAAGGACTTCATCACGTGCAAGATCTTCCCCCCTCCCTGCCCATTTCCACAGACTTCTAAAACAGTTAATAGACAAAATAGCACAGATGCTGTCATACGATGAAGCAGACCTCCACCAGACATTCATGCTACTTTGGCTATGAAGTGTTTCAGAAGTGTGGGGAAACAGGGAGAAATGGTCTTCTGAGATTCTGGTGTGCATAGAAACAGGAGAAAGTAATGATTAACACGTTCAATGGGGTTTTTAAGAACAATGCCTTGTGTCACCTTGAGAGTAAGGGGCTTGAGAGGGAAAGTAAAGGAGCCCATAGAAGTGGTGTCTGTCTTAAGAACGATGTTGTGTGTCTCCTCTACAGATGGCTGAGCTAGAAGCGGGGAGAGGCTATCTTGTATGATAAGGTAACTAAATTCTCCAACTTTTAAAACATGGAATACTATGCAAAGAGGAAAATTCTAAAGGCAAAGAAGATGATTTCCCCCATTTCCCCCCCCCCCCTTGGCTCTGCTAGATGAAGTCCTAAGTCTCAACATTGGTTTAGTCCCATTGATTTGAAGGAGACTACTTGGGTATGACTCAGGACCTTTTCACACACACTTATAACCTGTCAGAGGAGCCCCGGTGGCAAAGTGTGTTAAAGCACTGAACTGCTGAACTTGCAGACCGAAAGGTCGCAGGTTCAAATCCCAGCTACAGCTTCTGCCAACCTAGCAGTTCGAAAACATGCCAATGTGAGTAGATCAATAGGTACCACTACGGCGGGAAGGTAACAGCACTCCATGCAGTCATGCCGGCCACATGACCTTGGAGGTGTCTACGGACAATGCCAACTCTTTGGCTTAGAAATGGAGATGAGCACTAACCCCCAGAGTCAGACATGACTGGACTTAACGTCAGGGGGAACCTTAACCTTTACCTTATAACCTGTCTCTGATGCTCTTTGCTTACAGGCACTATCACATGGTGCAAGGCTTATTTCATCTAACATTTCTTAGGCACTCATAGGCAAAGAAGCCACTGTGAGTACAAGCTGCTCTGAGTCCCTTGTTGGGAGATGGGGCGGGGTATAAATAAGTTGTTGTTGTTGTTGTTGTTGTTGGAAAACAGGAAACAAATTCATTCATCTTTAATTTGTCTGTCAAAAGTGCATTTTTGTGTATGATGGTAGATCGTCTGCAGCTCATCTTCAGCTCTTCCTCTGTGCTATTGGTATGTCTTTCAGTGCATTTTTGGGGCTCAATTCTCAATTCTCCTGCTCAATTCTCCTTTGCCGAAACGATGGGCAGTACACTTCTAGTGGCAGTCAGAGAAAGACCCTGAATAAGGCTTTCCCATTATTGTTTCCTTTTCCTTAACAATTTTTTTAAAAAAAAAATTGGAACTGCACAGCTCCCTAAAAACAGAAATACGTTTCTCCATTGGGATGGTGGCCACAATCTGCATGGATCATGAGATAACAAAAAATAAAAAGGAAGACAGCAAAGTTGGGCAGGGCGTTTTAAACTTTTTCAACTTTTTCAACCCCTTTGAACCAAAATAATGTTTAAGGGAAGGCAAAGAGACACAAACATGTGTGGGAGAGAACGGAAGGCTACCCCAACATACAGTTATGGCTAGCCCACTTGGCATCCTGACCTATAGGATCACATCCCATGCATTCTGGGTCTCTGTTTCAATGTGCTTTGGGAATGAAGCCCCAAGGAGGCCATCACATGACGTAAAGGCACTTCTGGTGAAACTCTGTGGGACTCTGTTTTTGCACATGAAAACGGAGCCCAGAATGGGTTGTAAGGAGTCTAGTGCTACCTGACTCCAAATAGGGAAAAGTAGGGGAAAGACAGACTTCAACGGGGAAAGGAGGTGGGATGGCTGGCCATCCTAGAAGATGGATCTCAACAGGAGAGAATGGAGTAAAATCGTTCCTTCTGCTTTCCTTCGCTTTCCCCCAGTTCATAGGACGAGATCCTTAGTTTACGAAGCTGTGATGTAGAGAAACACCACATGGATTGAGAGAAGCCATCCCTCTGCTATGTGATAAGTCAGACAGACACACGTTGTTTTTTAGATACGGAAAAGAGAAATGTGTTTGATATGGGTGAGCAGGTATCCTGTTTTCATCTGGCATTCTTCAACAGGTTGCCTACTTAAAATGTGTTTTCTAAGGTGTGTATGATAAGGTACTAAGTCTAGATCTAACCCATAAAGGCTTGTGTCATTGACTCTCCTTTCAGAATGGAACTGCTGGTTTCTCAGAGATGAAACTAATTATTTCCTTAAGCTTTTCTTTTGTTTGGACCAAGCTGACAATACATGATAACCTAATGAGTCATATGTAATTTCCCCCATCACATCATTACTTCCTATGACATCATTCTAATTGTTTTTGTAAAATAAAGCAAAATACAGAACCTGTGACAAGGTGATTTTGCTTGTTTAATTGTTCCAGACAGCCTCCAGCCTATGGAAGGTTTGAATAATGTTGTAAAAAAACTAAATGGGAAAAAATAATTCACACACATTTACTTTGGTTGGTTTATTACAGATCTACTCCAGATCAATAAAAAACAGCTGTTAACCACCAACGAAACTTTTTGGGCGAAAAATTAGGGAGACGTGTCTAAACATTTCAATCATTCAGTTTAATCCGGTTCTAACATGTGGCGCATATGGGGCAGTGAAGTGAAGCCATCTATTACTTCAGTATTCTGGTTTTCACATCGCTGGGTGGATCTCAAAGGCTTGCGAGCTCTTGAAGAATCAGTCAGTTTCAATCTTTAATCCTTTCCTCATTTTCTACTATTCTTTCTAACCCACGGATGTGTATCCCAACTCTCTGCTTCCCCCTACTGTTGTCCTTAGCTTTGTCACATGCAAAAAGACTAAAAACAGACTGCATTCATTTGTCACAAAAAACTGACATGAAAATAGTGAGCTGGATTTGAAATCAGAGTTTGGAAAAGTTGTTGTGTATCTTCATGTTGTTTCCAACCTATGGCAACGCTAAGGCAACCATATCACAGGGCCTTCTTGGCGGGATTTGTTGGATTGCCATTGCCTTCCTCTGAGGCTGAGAAAGTGTGACTTGTCCCAGGTTTCCCAGTGGGTTTCATGGCCAAGCAGGAGTTCACACCCTAGTCTCCAGAGTCATCGTTGAATGTCCAAACCACATTGGTTCCAACTTTTTGAACAATTGTCTTCAAAATCATCCTTCCAATGTGACTGCTAACCATGCTGATATTTGGATTATTGGCATTATAATCCTGCTACAGATATAATAAAATCAACAGTAAATAGAATTTCTGTCATTTTGACCTAGGAGTCCGGTCCCATCTACACTCCCATATAATATTGTTTGAAAAATAAAAATAAATAAAAATAAATTGCATTATAGAGCCAGTATAGACCCGATACACGCTACAATATAATGCAGTTTCAAATTGCATTATATGGCAGTGTAGATCCAGCCTCAGTTCTAAATTGAAGAGACTTAATGAATCAGTTGAGTTTGTCAGTTTGTCTTATAGCCTATTTTTCTCTTTAAATGAGACCCAGGATGACTCCCATCAAATTGAGCCATCACAGGTTATCACTCGAGACTAAGTATGATTGTCTTCCAGGGGTAAAATCTTGATGATGGATCTGTAAGTGACCATAGAAACCTATTCTGGATCTGCATGCTCTTTTGCAGTGAAGGTGGAAGGCGGTCCTGACAAGGGTTTTCTTGGTGTGCTTTCCTCTTATTTATTTATTTATTTATTTATTTATCTATTTATTTATTTGCAGTATTTATATTCCGCCCTTCTCACCCTGAAGGGGACTCAGGGCGGATCACATTACACATATAAGGCAAACATTCAATGCCATAACATAGAACAGAGACAGAGACATATGCAGGCACCGGGCTAGCCTCGAACTCATGACCTCTTGGTCAGAGTGATTTGTTGCAGCTGGCTGCTAACCAGACTGCGCCACAGCCTGGCCTCTATTCATGCCTCTTCAAAATCCATAGCACTTTTGGTAACAATTTACCTCCAGTTAGAACATTCAAGTGCCAGGGCTTCTCAGTTCTCAGTTCTCTGTGTTCATTCCACATTTTAAAGACGATATTAAACTCATCTTTAAATCTCTTTTGTTGTCCACCAAAATTCTATTTTCTGTTCTTGAGCTGAGAGTAAAGTAACTGCTTTGGGAAAGAGTAAGCAGGGATTCGAACAATGTGGCCAGTCCAGTTAAGTTGATGGCAGAGAATCATCGCTTCAATGCTGATGGTCTTTGCTTCTTCCAGAACACTGATGTTTGTCCACCTGTCTTCTCAAGAGATTTGCAAGATTGTTCAAAGGCAACATTGATGGAATCATTCCAGAAGTTGAGAATAACATCTGTAGACTGTCCATGTGTTGTGGTCTTTCAACAGACTTGGGAGGACAACAGCTTTATAAACAAGCATCTTAGTATCCCTAGAAATGTCCCAATCTTTAAACTATCTCTGCTTTCTTCAAAAATGCTGCACTCACAGAGCTCAGAAGGTGTTGTATTTTGGTGTCAATGTCGACTTTTGTGGAAAGGTGGCTGCCTAGATGGAGGAAATTGTCAATGTTTTCTGGCATTACACCTTTAAGCTGTATTTCTGGCATTGCAGAGGGATTGGCTAGTGCCTGCTGGAAAAGCACTTTGATTTTCTCAATGTTCAGTGAGAGGCCAAGCTTTTGTATGCTTCTACAAAGGTGTTTAGAGTGGCTTGTAGGTATTCTTCTGAATGAGCATAGACTACATTATCATCAGCATATTGTGTTCTATAATAGAGGTTGTTGTGACTTTACTTTCGGCTTTCATCCTGCTGAGGTTAAAGAACTTGCCATCTGTCCAATAGGTGATTTCCACACCTATCGTCCCGTCAACAAGGTGCATAATCATAGTTATGAACATGTGAAAGAAGGTTGGGGCAGTAACACATCCCTGTTTTACACTGGATCCCACCTTAAATTGATCACTTTGGGAGCCATGGCTCTCCAAGACTGTTGCCATTGTGTCATCATGGAGGAACTGCAGGATGTTCACAAATTTATCAAGGAACCCAGTTTTTGGAAGGATGGTCCAGAGAGCATTGCAATTCATTGTGTCAAATGCCTTTGCAAGGTCAATGAATGCCATGTACAGAGGTTGATTTTATTCCCTGCATTTTTCTTGAAGATATTGCACAGTGAAAATCATATCAGCATACAGATATGATTTGAAATGCCGACCTATTAGTCATTGAGAATTCTACTAGAACTGAGGGTGTATCTACACTTTGGAATTAATGCAGTTTGACACCAATTTAACTGCCATGTCTCATTGCTATGAAATCATAGAATTTGTGGTCTGGAGAGGCATCAGCACTTGTGGAGAAAGTGAAAGATCTTGTCAAACTCCAACTCCCATGATTACATAGTATTGAGCCATGGCAGTTAAAGTGGTGTCAAACTGCATTAATTCTACAGTGTAGATGCACCCTCAGTTCTAGTCACCAAATAATAGCTTTGAGAAGCCAGTATATTCCTTTGGATCATCACATAGTTATTAACATCACATTGTTAATATCTCCTTTCTCATTTGATCTTTATTGATGTTGAGATGGTCTCTTTATTTATTCCTTTATTGCTCAATTTTTTTAAAAAATGCCACATTAATCCCTCCAAAGCAGGACAGAGCTTTTAGAAATGTAACTCTTTATATAATTATATATTAAACAATAAAAAATAAGAACAAGGAACGAGCAATGACTGCCGATTCACTTTGGGAAGACAATAATTAAACATGTTCTGATTAATGCTTAATATCAACCCACACAGTCTACTGGATTTGTCACAAGAGGGCAGCACATTTCCAAGAAAAGCATTAGTGAGCAAAGAATCAGGGGCCACGGGCTGCATTCTGTAAAAATACATGCCAAGTTGAGTCTGTCATCTCTGGGACAAATCCCAAAGCATCTCAAGTCATTTGCTGCTGGGCTTTCATTCAGTTATCATAAGCCTTTATCTCATCTGTCCCTCAATCTTTGCTTGCTTCTTACTTCCCAAAAGAGGAATTCTTTGGCAGGGAAAGAGAATATGGAGGAATCATTAGCAGAAAGGACAGCAACCCAGACTGAAAAGGAGCATGTGAAAATGTGTTTGATATAATAATAATAATAATAATAATAATTATTATTATTATTATTATTATTATTATTATTATTATTATTTATTTCCTACCCACCTTACATCAAGGCTCGAAGCAGGGTAGAATATAGTTTTATCACATCAGAAGCAAATTGAGAGTACAGTTATAATGTATTTTTTTAAAAACACACACAAAGTTAAAAACTTGGCATTATACTACCCTGTTTCCCCTAAAATAACACATCCCCAGAAAATAAGACCTAGTACAGGTTTTGCTGAATTGCTAAATATAAAGCCTCCCCCAAAAGTAAGACCTAGAAAAAATTTTGTTTGGAAGCATGCCCAATGAACAGAACACCAGAGCATGCAGGATCGGTAAATGTACGTACCGTAGAGTGTTGGACATGGAATGAATGGTAGTAACAAAAAATTCTTGATAGGATTCACAGTTTGGTTATGCTGGTTTGTGATGACAACTAATGTACAGTATATAATAAATGTTCATTTTTTTGTTCAACAATAAATGTGAATTCTTCTTCATGGAAAAATAAGACATCCCTGAAAATAAGACCTAGAGCATCTTTGGGAGCAAAAATTAATATAAGACACTGTCTTATTTTCGGGGAAACATGGTAGATCTCCTTTGACCAGAAGCTGGCCACTTGGAGTGACTCTGGTGTCGCTGTGAGAAGGTCCTCCATTGTGCATGTGGCAGGGCTCAGGCTGCTAGTAAGTGGTTTGTAATTTGTTCTTCTCCACATTTGCATGTTGTGGACTCTGCTTTGTAGCCCCATTTTTTAAGATTGACTCTGCATTTCATGGTGGCAGAGCGCAGTCTGTCCAGCGCCTTCCAAGTTGCCCAGTCTTCTGTGTGCCCACGAGGGAGTTTCTCATCCCGTATCAGCCACTCACTGAGGTTCCGGGTTTTAGCCTGCCACTTTTGGAGGCATTCCTGTGAGTATCTCTGTAGATCTTAGGAAGCTGTTTCTTCATTTAAAGCATTGGAATGCTGCCTGATATCTGAACAGAGGATGGGCTAGAGATATCACTACCTTGGTCCTTCATTATTGGCTGCTACTTCCCAACAGATATCAGGTGGTGTAATACCTACTAAACAGTATAGTTCCTCCAGCAATGTAGGGTGTAGACATCCTGTGATCATGTGTCATGTCTCATTAAGAGCCACATCCACTTTTTTAACGTGGCGAGATGTATTCCACACTGGGATGCGTATTCAGCAGCGGAGTAGCAAAGCGCAAGGGCAGATGTCTTCACTGTATCTGGTTTTGATTCCCAGGTTGTGCCAGTCAGCTTTTGTATATTATTTCTAGCAACCACTTTTTGCTTGATATTCACTTTTGCTTGATATACTTCTTATAAGTCAGAGCATGGTCCAGAGTGAATCCCAGGTATTTTGGTGTGCTGCACTGCTCCAGTGGGATTCCTTCCCAGGTAATACTCAGAGCTCAAGATGCTTGTCTGTTCTTAAAATGAAAAGCACACACCTGCATTTTAGATGGATTAGGAATTAGCTGGTTTTCCCTGTAATAGGCAGTAAGAGCACCTAAAGCTTCAGAGAGCTTCTGTTCAACCATTTCAAATATATATGCAGTATATATATTTACTATATAATATAGTTAAAGCACATAGCTAAAAACATAAAACCATTTAAAACACGTACGCCTTAAAAGACATACGATCAAAACACATTGAAATCATTCATACTAATAAAGTGCCACATTAAAATTCATAGTTTAAAATTGACTGACTTGTCCTGCATTTGAATAACAATAGTAATTGTTATTGTCATTGTTCTGATATTTATTATGGATGCTAAGACTCAAGGCAATTTACAAAAAAAGAAAGAAAGAAAACAAACCCAAATTAACGTACATATAAAACATCTGTAAAGATATATAGAAGATTAGCTACAGTTTTTGCCCTTGGAGAAATTATATCGGTCCAAACATTGATTCAAATTTCTGTTACAAAAGTGAAAGGAGATCTTCCATTTCATTCACAGGACTAGGTTTAAATCATATAGAAGGAAATGTATGCAGCATTTTGAAACATCATTTAGATTGAGAATTGATACTTGTCTTATTGATGTCAGAGAGACAGATATGCCCACGTACACGCATTCATTACTCTTTTTGATTGTGAACAGTTTAAATATAATTTAAATGTAATGAAGTGTAAATATATCTGCTCTAAAAAGTTAGTGTTTAATTAGAAGAGGAAAAAAGGAGAATGATTGTAGTCTGCATGAATTCTTGTTTTTGTACTTAGAAGCAGAAAAAAATGCAGATACGTATTTGGCTGCTTTCTGCATCACCTTTTTAAAAAAATCAGAAAAGTCCCATGCAAAGCTAGCCTCACTAGGCCCTTCCACACAGCCATATAACCCAAAGTATCAAGGCAGAAAATTCCACAATATCTGCTTTGAACTGGGTTATCTGAGTTCACACTGCCATATATTCCAGTTCAAAGTAGATAATGTGAGATTTTATTCAGCTGTGTGGGAGAGGCCCAGTTAGATTTAAATCTCTTAGAGATGTATCTATACTGTAGAATTAATGCAGTTTGATGTCACTTTAACTGCCATGGCTCAATGCTATGGAATCATACAAGATCTCTAGTCCTCTATATAGGTTCCAGACTTCCAAACATGGAACCCCATCTATCTAATTTTTAAAAAATCAAATTTACCATTGAAATTGCGTTTAAAAATGCGCAGTCTTACATACAGAGGATTCCGTTTACTTTTTGACCTGCTTGCCTTGGAGCTGCCCCTTCCATATGTTCATCAAAGCCAAAGAGGTTTTTAAAAATCTCTCAAGGCCACCTGACAGATGAAATAGTTTGTGATGAAATATTGCAACAGCCAGTGTCATTTGCTTCCTTTCCAAACCATTTTCCCAAGGGACCTTCCGGGGGAAAGAGCAACAGGTGTAAAAGGCCAGGTAGTTCGGCTAAAAACGGCAGGCAGGTATTTTTGTGCTTGATTTCTGTGGCCGTGCCAATGTAAAATTAAACCCATTAAGTTAAATAAATAAACCCGCCTGATGATATTTTGCCAGCAAAATGAAGGCGCTCTCGTCAAGGTCGGTCGGCTTTTCAAAGGGCCGCCTCCTTCTCTGCGGTCTTATTTTTAATTCTATTTATAAATAGACTTGCCAGCATTTTTATTGGTCTTGCTATTTTGCCTTTAACAGGCGAGAGACACTCAGATGTAGGAAGTGAAGCCTCTTCCACTGCATATTTCCTTGCCAGGAAAAAGCTCGTCTTGTGATGTTTCTGCAAGTTGGGCAGCTGTTCTTCAAGCCACAGGATCGAGGTTGTTGTTCTTCCATCTGTTTTCCTTTTACAGTAATTCCTTGTTCGCCCTGATGCACGAATTGGGGTTGGGGTGGTTGAAAAAGAGGACAAGGCTACTGCTTATTCGGTCAGGAAGAAGTCAAAAACATCATGCACGTTGCACAGTCGCCAGTTTGGGACCCACAGATCTGTGGTGGCATGAGTTGCAGTGGCACAGCGTCAGCTTAAGATGTGACAAAATGCACATTCACACTACACAGTTATAGCATGATGATTCCACTTTAACTGCCATGGCTATATCCACTGGAGCTTTGTAGTTTGGTGAGGTACTACAGTTTTCTGGCTGAGAATTCTAACAATTATAGAGAAATATATCACTATGGAGCCCCCAGTGGCGCAGTGGTTTAAAGCGCTGGGCTGCTGAACTTGCTGACTGAAAGGTCAGCAGTTCGAATTTGGGGAGTGGGGTGAGCTCCCGCTGTTAGCCTCAGCTTCTGCCAACCTAGCAGTTCAAAAACATTCAAATGTAAGTGGATCAATAGGTACCGCTCGGGCGGGAAGGTAACGGCGCTCCATGCAGTCATGCTGGTCATATGACATCTACGGACAACGCCGGCTCTTCGGCTTAGAAATGGAGATGAGCACCAACCCCCAGAGTTGGACACAAGTAGACTTAATGTCAGGGGAAAACCTTTACCTTTACCTTAACTCGCCTCAAGGAGAGGAGAGGCGGGGGAAAAATAAAATTATTACCATTATTACAGGAGATTCCACCGGAACATTAGGAAGAACTTCCTGACCACAAGAGCCATTCAACAGTAGAACTCTCTGCATCAGAGTATGGTGGATGCTCCTTCCTCAGAGGCTTTTAAACAGAGGGTGGATGGCCATTTTTAGGGGTACTTTTATTATGCTTTTCCTGCATGGCACGTGGTTGGTCTAGATGGCCCATGTGGTCTCTTATCAAACTGCATTCATTTAACTGTGGAAATGGACACTGAGAAAACCATCACTTCTGAATAGGAGAGAGCAATGTTGAGCCCTCCAAATAAAGCAGGGATATCAAGGGGAAAGAGAAATGTTCCATTGCATCCCTATCTCAGTTTGACACCAATTTAACTGCTCACTCATAGAATCATAGTTGGAAAAGACCTCGTGGGCCATCCAGTCCAACCCCCTGTCAAGGAGCAGGAAAATCGCATTCAAAGCACCCCTGACAGATGGCCATCCAGCCTCCAAAGAAGGAGTCCCCACCACACTCCAGGGCAGAGAGTTTCACTGCTGAAAGCTCCCACAGTAAGGAAGTTCTTCCTAATGTTCTGGTAGAATCTCCTTTTCTGTAGTTTGAAGCCGTTGTTCCACTAGTCTCCAGGCCAGCAGAAAACAAGCATGCTCCCTCCTTCCTATGACTTCCCTTCACATATTTATACATGGCCCTTGTGATGGCAAGGCTGAGCCTTTGGGGAAACTATAGTGTCTGGCTTTACTCGGGGGCTATCTGTATACCTTCTGTTAAGATCAAGACCCTTTACATACAAAGGCATTTTAAGCAAGGTGGAAGGATAACCAAAATGAACAAGAAGAATAAAGGATTAACTCCCCCCTGGACTATTGGAAGATAGCTTTAAAAAATACATTACAAATGGAGATTTTGCTGGTTGCAGTCATCTCTCTGGAATTCTTGAAAGGCTTTTGCCTCTGAAGCAAAGTGATGGTTTACAAGCTGGTACTAGTAAGCTGTCTCAATCTTCTACTTTGTGAAACTTAGGCTGACCAAAAGCTTCTGTTGTCTCTGGGACTGGTGGTATATGCATACTGCTGAATGCAGGTGCTAAGGATGCCTGTTTTGGATTGCCTGGGCCTAGGGTTACCAGACAATGACCAGGCCTGTAGTCTCTATAGCTCTACTGCAGAAAAATCCAGCAAGAGAGCTCTGAACAGGCAAATAGAATAGACCAATTAAGGCTAGCCTCTAGGGGGATTTTATGATCCACCCAAAAACTAATACAAAATGAGGTATCTACACTATTGGGAAAACCTATAAACAGAGGAAACTAAAGCAAAGGAGAGGAAAAGGCACAACCAAGACTTCACAGCCCTCATCATATCGCATCTCCGTCTTCTCTTCTGCAGCCTAAACATGCCCAGTTTAAGGCGCTTCTCGTAGGGTTTATTCTCCAGACCCTTGATCATTTTCTTCTGGGCACATTCCAGCTTGCCAACATCTCCCTTAAATTGCGGTGCCCAGAATTGGACACAGTATTCCAGGTGTTGTCTGACCAAGGCAGAATAGAGGGGTAGCACTACTTCCCTAAATCTAGACACTATACTCAGTGCTATGGAACCATAGAAGCTGTAGTTGTACAAGGTCTGTGCTGCTACCTCACCAAACTACATTTCTTGTGATTCCATGGCATTGAGTCATGGCTGTTAAAGTGATATCAAACTGCATTCATTCTATGGTGCAGAATCATGCACGCTCGGTTACATGAAGTGAGCCTACTTTTAGTAAAGTGAAAACAGAGCTTAGAAAATTAATTTTTGAACTACAGCTCTCAGCCTTTCCAATGCAATATTTCAAGTACTGATGGTTCTGGGAGTTTAGTTTTTAAAAGTTACCACTTAACTCCAACTGAAACTGGGAGAGAAATTCCTAAGATCTACACAGGGCAAGAACGGCTTAACCAACATACTGTTACTCCGAGCAGAGAGTTAATTAGTAGTCAAATCCTCGATGAATTTCATTGCCAAAATGAGCACGAACGAAAAGTAAGGTGCCTGTTTAAGTTCTATTGGGTGATTCATTCATTTTTGTAATAAAGGATTATTGCTTGAATTATGCAAATGTTTGATAATGTCTACTCTTAATTTCAGCCATCATAAATAATTCCTATTTTCTCGAGTTCATAAAATATTCCTTTTGTGTTCCATTAAAGTAGCTATGCCTGTCTAGTTAATTGCTCTTCATGGTTATTAATGAGTTTATCACCATTAAATACAACATCCTAAACTATATAACACATTTATCGTGCCAATATTTCATGTATTTTAAAACTGTATTATTCTCTGGCAGCACCGGGAATGTTCTCTAGAGTACAATGCAATGCAAGATTAAGAGGAAAGATCTGTGTGGTGTAGCAGTTAAAGACTGCGATTGGGACTAGGGCATGCGTCTATACCAAGAATGGGCAAACTTTGGCCCTCCAGGTGTTTTGGACTTCAATTCCCACAATTCCTAACAGCCAGTAGGCTGTTAGGAATTGTGGAAGTTGAAGTCTAAAACACCTGGAGGGCCAAAGTTTGTCCATGCCTGGTCTATACTGTAGAATTAATGCAATTTGACACCACTTTAAGTGTTGTGGCTCAATGCTATGGAATCATGGGAGTTGTAGTCTGGTGAGGAACTTGCACTATTTGGCAAAGATCTTATAAAACTACAATTCCCAGGATTGCATAGCATTTAGGCCCCTTCTACACTGTCATATGATCCAGTATTTGATCCCAGATTATCTGCTTTGAACTGATTATATGGCAGTGCAGACTCATATAATTCAGTTCAATGCAAATAATCTGGGATCAAACACTGGATTATATGGCAGTGTAGATCCAGCCTGAGTCATAGCAGTTAAAGTGGTGACAGGCTGCATTAAATCTACAGTGTAAATGCATTTTAAGAGCTAAAAGTGGCCAAAAGGATATTTCAGGCTGGATCTTCACTGCAATATAATACAGTATTTGATTCCAGATTATCTGCTTTGAATTAGATTATATGAGTCTAGTCTGTCATATAATTCAGAATGGATCTACACTTGCCCTGTATCCCAGGATCTGATCCCAAATTACCTGCTTTGAACTGGATTATATGAGTCTATACTGCCACATAATCTGGGATAAACAGATAATCTGGGATCAGATCCTGGGATATAGGTCCGTGTAAATCCAGCCTCAGTCCAACCTCCTACCCAACTAAAGCAATCTTAAATGATACCCATCCAAACTCTCTTTCAAAGAACTCCGTCACCCTCTGAGACAAGTAAAACAAACAAGTAAAAAAGTTCTTACTTATGTTTAAGTGAAATCTACTTGTAATTTAAATCCACTGGTTCATTTTCTAGTCTTGGAAGCAGAAGAAAACAAGCTGTCTCCATCCTCTACATGGCCTCCCTTCTGATATGTAAGGAAAGGTAGTAAAGTATATTAACCAAAGAAATAACTAATAAAGGAACATGTAAAAGGAAATAACCAAACTGTTTTGTTCTGGGATTTAGAGCTACATCTACTCTGTAGATTGAATGCACTTTGACACTACTTTAACTGCCAAGGCTCAAGGCTATGGAATCCCGAGATTTGCAGTTTGGTGAAGCCACAGCACTCTTTGGCAGAGAAGGCTAAAGATCTTGCAAAACTACCACTCCCATAATTCCATAGCATTGACCTATGGCAGTTAAAGTGGTGTCAAACTGCGTTAACTCTACATTGTAAATGTACTCCTCAGGAATATTTACAGAAAGAAGAATAGCACCTATATAATTCCCTGATCGTTTTTGTTCTCAACACAATAAAACCTTCACACAAACTGATAATCTATAAGCACACACCCCCCCAAAAAAGGTTACATTGTTGTTACTGTATTTACACGCAGGAAAATTGCACATTTTTTTAAAAAAAACCCAGAAGACTATACATTAAAATCTCTCTATTTGTGCTGTACTTCTGTTTGTGTTATAGACGATGTAGGCTTTGTTTCACATTTGGGACTATTGTTCCCATTCCTATTTTAAAACCCCAGCTTCTTCCAACCTAGCAGTTCGAAAACACGCAAGTGTGAGTAGATCAATAGGTACTGCTCCAGCAGGAAGATAACAGCGCTCCAAGCAGTCTTGCTGGCCACATGACCTTGGCGACATCGATGGCTCTTGGGCTTAGAAATGAAGATGAGCAACACCCCCCAGAGTCGGGCATGACTAGACTTAATGTCAAGGGGAAACCTTTACCTTTAACCTTAAAGTGTCACTTTCCATTTTGTGCTTTTTTCCTAGATCTTTTTTTTAAAAAAATCTCCCATAGATTTCCTAGTTAAAGTGCACAGCTGCCTGGGATTTCTGGGAGTTATAGGCCAAAACACCTGGGGACTCACAGGTTGAGAACCACTGCTCTAGTAGATAAAGCTAAAACCTTGTGAAACTACAACTTCCATGATTCCCTATCATCCAGCCATTGAAATTAAAGGGATACCAGACGTCATTAATTCTCCACTGTAGATGCAGCTTCAGTCAAAGTACCCATGGCAATGAGATTGTGAGATCTTTGTGGGTCTGTTTAGAGCAGGCACCCCAGGGTCTCTCATTCATAGGATCATCACAAGCCCAAGTTGACTGGATAGCACTAACCAACAAGAGACACACCAACTTCGGAGAGCTACCCCAAAGGTCATTCAGTGGCCAATGGGAAGAGAGGTCCATTGCAGCATCTAGTTCAGTGGTTCTCAACCTGAGTGGTTCTTCAACTCCCAGAAATCCTAATAGCTAGTAAACTGGCTGGGATTTCTGTGAATTGTAGGCCAAAACACCTGAGGACCCACAACTTGAGAACCATTGATCTAGCTTATGGTAGAGTGGAAGGCATTTACATTTTCCCAGAGACAATACCTTTGTGAGAAGGGTGAATCCCAACTGAGTGGATGAGTCAGACTGACTTCACTGGTGCCCTGCGAGTGCACCTTTCCTGTCCTCTGCAGCAGCTGCTGTGGAAACAGAAGAGAGCGACAAACCGAACTGTCACATCATCATCATCACACACAAGCCATGAAATGAAGCCTCATGCACCAGCAGTCAAGGAAAGGGAATGAGGGTGCTGGAGTCTACATACCTGAGTCAGACCATTTTGTCCATCTCACCTTGTTTAGGGCAGCCTCCCACATCCCAAGATGAGTTTCGCTACGATTCTGAGGACTCACAGGCATCAGTTTGTATTGTCTGATCAAAATCCTTTGTTGTATGAGTGTTGTTTGAGTGTTGAACTAGGAAATTCACTTTGTGGTCAGTATAAGCTGGAAAAGACCTGAAGGCAAGCAACAACAAAAACAGTAGCAGCAGCAGCAACTGATTGAGGGCTTCAGGAAGAGACCTTTTCCATCACCTTCAGGGCTTTAGAATATGAGGATCCTCAGATTTTACTGAATTAGAGTTCCCAGGGCCGTAGCCAGAAAAAAATTTCCGGAGGGGTTTTGAAAATTTCGGGGAGGGGGGGTTGAACCCCTGACCCACCCGCCCCCCAGGTTCAGACCTGTCAATATCTGCTTGAGATAGTGCCTGGAGGGACTCTTAATTTTTTGCGTCTCATAGACATAGCATGGGGATTTGGTTAACCAGTTAAAATTCATGAGTAAACCAGGTTTTTTTTAACCTGAAAAAATTCAGGGGGGGGGGGTTGAACCCCTACACACACACACACACACACACACCCCGGCTACAGGCCTGAGAGTTTCCATCACCTCTTACTAAGGGTTAGACTGAAATTGGCTGCTAGAGACTGGAATCCAACATCTAGACCAGCAGTTCTCAACCTGGGGGTCGGGACCCCTGGGGGGGGGGGTCTTGAGGGGGGTATCATCGGAGTCATCAAAGACTCTCTGGAGGTAGGTGAACTACATCTCTCCTAAATCACTGTCAATTCTTCCGAAATCCCTCCAATATTTTCTGCTGTTCATGGGGTTGGTGTGTGGGAAGTTTGGCCCAATTCTATTGTTGGTGGAGTTCAGAATGCTCTTTGCTTGTAGGTGAACTATAAATCTCAGCAACTACAACTTCCAAATGTCAAGTTCTATTTTCCCCAAAATCCATCAGTGTTCACATTTGGGCATATTGAGTATTCATACCAAGTTTGGTCCAGATCCATCATTGTTTGAGTTTACAGTGCTCTCTGGATGCAGGTGAACTACAAATCCAAAACTCAAGGTCAATGCCCACCAAACCCTTCCAGTATTTTCTGTACATCATGGGAGTTCTGTGTGCCAAGTTTGGTTCAACTCCATCATTGGTGGAGTTCAGAATTCTCTTTGATTGTAGGCGAACTATAAATTCCAGAAACTACAATTCCCAAATGACAAAATCAACACACACACACACACACACACACCGAACAACCTCAGTATTCAAATTTGGGCATATCGGGTATTTGTGCCAAATTTGGTCTAGTGAATGAAAATACATCCTGCATATCGGATATTTACATTACGATTTATAACAGTAGCAGAATTACAGTTATGAAGGAGCAACAAAAATAATCTTATGGTTGGGGGCCACCACATCATGAGGAACTATATTAAGGGGTCGAAAGCTGAAAACCACTGATCTAGAAAAACCATCAAGTCATTGAATTTAGATGCCAAGGAAACCTCTCAAGTGATCATTTGGGAACAAGTACCCTAACATTACCACTAATTGGGAATGGGTGAAATGAGAAACTTTAACTTCGAGTCTGTTCTGATACTGGCATATATGTATATGGCAGCAAGTGAGATAGAGATTCGAATCCAGTGTCCTGGGAGTCATATTAGTGCTGATTCCAAATATGGAGCATCTTGGGTTTTTGTGAGTTTTCCGGGCTGTATGGCCATGTTCCAGAAGCATCCTCTCCTGACGTTTTACCCACATGTATGGCAGTATCCTCAGAGATTGTGAAGATGCCTTCCATAGGTAAAGGTAAAGGTTTTCCCCTGACGTTAAGTCCAGTCATGTCTGACTCTGGGGGTTGGTGCTCATCTCCATTACTAAGCCAAAGAGCCAGGGTTGTCCCTAGACACCTCCAGGGTCATGTGGCCGGCATGACTGCATGGAGCACCGTTACCTTCCCGCCGGAGCGGTACCTATTGATCTATTCACATTGGCATGTTTTCAAACTGCTAGGTTGGCAGGAGTTGGAGCTAACAGCGACCGCTCACGCCGCTCCCGGGGCTTGAACCTGGGACCTTTCGGTCTCCAGCTCAGTGCTTTTACACACTCCGTCACAGGGGCTACTGCCTTCCATAGATGTGGACAAAACATCAGGAGAAAATGCTTCTGGGACATAGCCATACAGCCTGGAAAGCTCACAGCAACCCAATGATTCTGGCCATGAAAGCCTTTGACAATACATGGTGCATCCTTGTCTATAATGGTGCATTTCTAGAGTAATTCCTATGTTAATTTCAGGGGACTATATCATTCAGCCAGCCTGGACGATTCTAGGAACCATTCTTCCAAGTACTGACTCTATAGTCAAAACTTCATGTATTCTAAGAAGATGCCTTCAGCCTTGAAAACAAGTTTCAGAGTTGATCCCAATCTCACAATTCAAATAAAAACTCAGGCAAATTTAAATCAGGAGCATCATTTTCCCTTTCTGCAAATATAACCGTGAAGCAAAACTCGCTCCCTTCCCTGCCAATGCCCTCTCCCAAACCTCTGGTTTCTCATCCTGCTGCAAATTCTGCCAGACTGTTGAATTCATCTGGAGTCGGACCCACCACCTGCTCATTCTGCAGCATCCTTCCTCTTGAGCCTCCCATCCGCTGCCCTTCTCTCCTGGATCCTGGCCTAGAAACAGACCTCCCGCCTTCCCATTGTGCCAAGTTTTCTGTTTTGCTGAGTTTTTATAAAAGTTGGTAGGCAGGCAGGCAAGGGTTAAGGCAGGACTCCGCTGCTCCAGTGGTGGCACCTGTCAGTGGGAGGGAGCTGGTGGAGAGCAGAAAGAGAGAGACACAGAGAGAGCGGGAGACTGGAGTGAGTTTACCAGAGTCTCCAGCAAAGCAGGGAGGCAGCCTGGAGAAAGCCACATGGAGGTCTCCAGCTGCAGAGGGTGAAAAAGAGGCATCTTCCTGCCCACGCCTGGCTGGAAAGAGGGCGAAGCCTGGCATGGGGGGATCCTAAGGAGGGCAGAGTATAACAACATCAACAAGGAGGAGGCGGAGGCAGACTAGACTGTCCAGACGTCGAAAGGAGGGAATAGAGGAGAAGAGGCAGAAAAATGCAGCTGACACGTTGCTGTTTCATATTCCTCATCCAAGGGAGCATCTATCTGCTGGTAAGTGACCGACAGGTTTGGGGAGGGGGCGTGGGTGGCTGAGCAGAGAGACATGCCCTTGCAGATGCCTGAAAGGAAAAGCCAAGGGTCGGCTCAGACCACCGCTTGCCTACAATTAGGACATTTCCAAGCAGTTTTCATGGTCTGGCTGTTTCCCTAACCCCCTTCTTTAGCATGCGCTATGCATTTTCCCTGCTCTTAAAATTTGTCCTTGCATCAACTTTGTCGGAGAGGTTACAGGGCTAAAGAAATAATCGAGATGCTATCCAGTCCAACCCTCAGTAGTCCTTGTGCGGTAGAATCATCCACTTGTTAAACAAATTCAATTCTTTTTTTTTTAAATGGTCTTCTGTTTTTCCTAGAAGCCAAATCTATCCGGCAGTTGGGAGTTTTTTCTAATTACTTTATTTTAACTCTAGGAGCAGTTTTCTCTTGCTTCATAGCTTTGTGTTGATTATAGGTAACAAGATAAGGATTAGATGGGGTGGAAGGTGGCAACTCTGCCGTTGCAGAGAAAAAACTGTGGGGCATTGTGCATGACCAAAAGACCCCTGTCAGATAAATATTTCCAGCTGAGTCAAGCTAGTGAGCCAGATCACAAAGAAGCTAGCCAGATATGGCAGAGGAAGGCTAGATCATCTATAGCAAATCTGTCTGAGCCAATAATGGGTAGGATGAAGTCTTCTAGACAGCAAACTATCAGATCCTAACTAAGCCAGTGGTTCTCAACCTTCCTAATGCCACAACCCTTAAATACAGTTCCTCATGTTGTGGTGACCCTCAACCATAAAATTATTTTTGTTGCTACTTCATAGCTGTCATTTTGCTACTATTATGAATCATAATGTAAATATCTGATTATGCAGGATGTATTTTCATTCACTAGACCACATTTGGCACAAATATCCAATACTCCCCAATGTGAATACTGGTGGGATTGGGGGGGATTGATTTTGTCATTTGGAAATTGTAGTTTCTGGGATTTATAGTTCATCTTCAATCAAATATCATTCTGAACTCCACCAACGATAGAATTGAACCAAACTTGGCACACAACAGAAATGATCAACAGAAAATACTGGAAGGGTTTGGTGGGCACTGACCTTGAGTTTTGGAATTGTAGTTCACCTACATCCAGAGAGCACTGTGGACTCAAGTTATGATGGATCTGGACCAAACATGGCACAAATACTCAATATGCCCAAATCTGAACAGTGGCGGAGTTTGGGAAAAATAGACCTTGACATTTGGGAGTTGTACTTGATGGGATTTATAGTTCACCTACAATTAAAGAGCCCCTTGAACGATAGAACGATAAAATTGGACCAAACGTCCCACACCGAACCCCCATGACCAACAGAAAATACTGGTGGGATTTGGGAGGAATTGACAGTGATTTAGGGTATTTGGTGACCACTCTGAACCCACCTTGTAACCCTCCCAGGGGTCCCAACCCTTAGGTTGAGAAATGCTGTCCTACAAAGAATGGGGGACAGCATGTGTAAGTTACAGTGAACAAAACTGGGAAGCCACAAAACCTTTTTCCTCTACTCATAGCAGCTCTTTATACCCGAGAGGGATTGCGGAACATGTCACTCGTGGCAGTTTTACTGGGGGGAGGGAGGGAAGAAGCGTTCCAAATCCAGTGGGACACAAAAGGAAGCAGCTGAGCTGAAAATGAATAACAAAGATGCTGCTGAGTGAGATTTAAAACTGGAGGTAGATTTGAACACAGGTCCCAGAGCCAGCCGGAACCAAACCAATCATGTGCCACCACAAAATCAACATCCCCAGCTCTCTTCTGGAAGATGCACCAGTTCCCCAATGCCTCTTTGAAAAAGCTGCTGAAACTAGCAAACATTCCTTGACAAAACAGGCCATAGGCACAGTATAGGTTTGAGTGCTTTCTTGAGCCTGAGAAGCATTGTTTACCTACAGAAAAGGGCGGATTTGCGTCAGTCAGTGAAAAATGCATGGTCGCAAGGTTAATTTTAAACAATCCTCTACTTGATGCACTTTGAGATGCAAGTTGGAGATGCAATCTCACCTTTGGCTTGACAGGAGTGGGCTGGTATGAAACCGTCACTCTCAATCCAAAGAGGTGATCACCGAGTTGTTTTCCAGAGGGTAAGCGAGCAGGAGAACTTATTCTAAAGCTTTTCCAAGCAGTGTTTATATTTGAGCACATAGCTTTAGCTGTGATGGATTGGAGTAAGTGGGGAATGATCACCATTTCCGGTGAGGAGGGCAAAATCATGACTTCTTCCACCCACCATGTAATAGTTAATCCATGAGCCCACTGTGAAAATAGATCAGAGAATCCTGTGAAACCTTGAAGGCTCACACTTTTTCAGGGCTGAGGTAGGAATTGTGCTATGCTCTGACCATAAAGCAGTGGTTCTCAACCTTCCTAATGCTTCAATCCCTTAATACAGTTCCTCGTGTTGTCGTGACCCCCAACCATAACATTATTTTTGTTGCTACTTCATAACTGTAATTTTGCTAGAGTTATGAATCATAATGTAAATATCTGATTATGCAGGATGTATTTTCATTCACTCGACCAAATTTGGCGCAAATACCTGATATGCCCGAATCTGAATACTGGTGGGCTTCGAAGGGGATTGATGTTGTCATTTGGGAGTTGTAGTTGTTGGGATTTATAGTTCACCTACAATCAAAGAGCATTCTGAACTCCACCAATGATGGAATTGAACCAAACTTGGCACACCACTCCCATGACCAACAGAAAATATTTGAAGGTTTTGGTGGGCATTGACCTTGAGTTTTGGAGTTGTAGTTCCCCTACATCCAGAGAGCATTGTGGATTCCAGACAATGATGGATCTGGGCCAAACTTGGCACAAATACTCAATATGCCCAAATTTGAACACTGGTGGAGTTTGGAGAAAATAGACCTTGACATTTGGGAGTGGTAGTTGCTGGGATTTATAGTTCATCTACGATCAAAGAGCTCCTTGAACCCCACCAACGATAGAATTGGGCCAAACTTCCCACACAGAACCCTCATGACCAACAGAAAATACTGGAAGGAGTTGAGTTCCTAAGACCTTCAGAAAAATGTGTTGTCTGATGGTCTTTGGTGACCCCTCTGAAACCCTCTTCGCAACCACCCCGGGTTGAGAAACGCTGCCACAAAGGAAGAAAACCCATTGATTTATTTGATCAGTATTCTGTATAGCACATAGCCTGTGCTGTAACAAATGTGCTAGTCTTTAAGATGCTACAGGACTCTGTTGTTTGGGGTGCAACAGACCAGTATGAGCAAAACACACACACTATTCCCACCCCACTTTTGAAATGGTAAAATAGAACTGGGGACAGCCACAAAGGTACCAGCCTCACCTCCTGGAAAAACCATTTGGGTAATAACTGTTGGAAACCTCTCTGTGTTGCTCTTTAAAAGCAGGGCTCTTCTCTGCTACTTGCTTTCTCCAATCATTTTGTTGTTCTTCCTTGCACAAAAACACATTTCAGATCCACGGGGAAATGAGCCCAGCATTTTCTTTGGCAGCCGCGTGTCCTTAATCCCTGTGGGTCTGGCATGGATACATCTTCCTCCAAAGACTGCTTGGCATGGGGCATGGGGAAACGGAGGATGACGGCTGGCAACGGAGTTGAATTGGATTGGGTTAATCTGGTCTGGTTCGCTTACTCTTTTAAAAAATAAAATAAAAATAAAAATACTCACTGTCTACATCAGTTAACGGGACATCTGCAGACATTAAATTAAATGCAAGTAAAGGATTGGGATGCTAGGCTTTTCACTTTTCCTAGAGGGGGACACACGGGCTTGATGTAATTAAAGGTTGGATTTACATTGCCAAATAATGCAGTTTGAACTGTATTATATGGTCAATGCAGAGCCATATGATGCAATTCAAACTGAATTATATGGATCTATGGCCTCTTCCACACAGCTGTATAAAATCTATATTAAATTGGATTATATGGCAGTTCAAAGCAGATATTGTGGATTATCTGACTTGATATTCTGGGTTATATGGCTGTGTGGAAGGTCCCTACATTGACCATACAATGCAGTACAGATCTACCCTTGGATGGACCCAAAAGTGGCTTCAGACCACTTCATGTCCTCCAGGTCTGACTTTCCACAAGCAAAGCTTGTGCCCTAACCACCCCAACTGAAACCAGCTGGAGATTGCTAGGGATTATGCCCAGGCAAAGCATTTAATTGTGCCCCGGAGCTGGAGGGAACTTACTTTTTATGTACCACAACTCCAAGCACCCCCTAGCCAGCTTGCTTGGTGGGGATTCTGGGAGTTGTAGTCCAAAAATAAAACCTGAGCTCTTCTTGCGAAAAGTAAATTCCCTGAACTGTGGATATAGCCCGTACTTTGCTTCAGGAACATTTATAAAATCAAACTGCTCTCCTCTATCCTTTTGTAAAGCAGAACCTTCTTGTCTCTATCAAATTCTTTGTGTGCAAGAGAGAAGGACTAAGGCTGGATCTACAATGTAGAATCATAGATTCATAGAGTTGGAAGAGACCTCACGGGCCATTCAGTCCAACCCCCTGCTAGAAGCAGGCAAATCGCATTCAAAGCACCCCTGACAGATAGCCATCCAGTCTGCTTAAAAGCCTCCAAAGAAGAAGCCTCCACCAGACTCCGGGGCAGAGAGTTCCACTGATGAACAGCTCTCACAGTTAGGAAGGTCTTCCTAATGTTCAGGTGGAATCTCCTTTTCCTGTAGTTTGAAGCCATTATTCCGTGTCCTAGTCTCCAGAGCAGCAGCAAACAAGCTTGCTCCCTCCTCCCTATGACTTTCCCTCACATATTTATACATGGCCATCATGTCTCCTCTCAGCCTTCTCTTCTGCAGTCTACACATGCCCAGCTCTTTAAGCCACTCCTCATAGGATTTGTTCTCCAAACCCTTGATCATATTAGTCACCCTCCTCTGAACACATTCCAGCTTGTCAACATCTCCCTTCAATTGCAGTGCCCAGAATTGGACAAAATTGGACACTGTCATGTAATGCAGTTCAGTGCACTTAAACTTCATAATCTTGGATCTCCACTGGCCACATAATGTAGTTCCAGACTGCATTATATGACAGTGTAGATCCAACTTGAGAGAGAGAGAGATGCCCTCCATCAAACACACAGCATGGATTTATTTGCTAGGATCCAAAGCAGAGACAGGATGCTCTGCATTTGGAAACAAAAGGATCCTGGGAGGGGGGGGGGGTTGAATTTCCCTCTCAGTGTCAGAATAAAATTGTGATTCAAGGTTTTTCATTTAAAAATGAGCTCTCCTTGCATTGGAATTTACCCTCTTAATGCCGTCACATCTAAAAGATGCTTCACGGTGGTCTGATTCCAGAAGACTATTAGTGATTTTATTTCATGTAACCTTGTACTTATAGATGAAATGCTCTGTTTCGCTTTTCAAACAACAACAAACAAACACACTGAAGGTGACTAATGATCATTTTAGAGGTGTTTGTTTACATCATTTAGAGAAGAGAGGATTTCCATCTGTTAAATAAAAAAGAAGGATCAAGTGCCTTATGAAGTGGGCAGTTATTGCCGTCATTTTCCTACTCATAAAATGGAAGATGAATGTTGGCTTTTGGTCTGATCCACCGTGGCTATTCTTAATATAATGGTCCCCAATTTTTTGTTCTCTAGGCATTTTAGATTTAAGCTTCCAGAAACCGTAAACATCATAGCTAAAGGTTAGATTCGGGAAGCTGAAGTTCAAAGCAACTATTACAAAGGACCATGGCATTCTGATGAACTCACTGCTGAGATCAGATTTGAACATAGGTTCCCTAAATCTAACCAGAGCTTGGAAGAGTGATCTCTTGGACTACAACTCTCAACATCTTCCTGTCAACATTCTGGGAGTTGTCCAAAAGATATAGCTTTAAACTCTGCTTCCTAAAGTCCTAACAGAAGTTCTTTTACAGTCATCTTCACACATGCTGTTTCATCAACATATGTCACAGTGCTATTCTATGAGCTGAAGGTATTATTTATTTATTTATTTATTTACAACATTTTTACCCCACCTTTCTCACCCAAGGGGACTCAAGGCGGCTTACAGCAACTGGCAAAATTCAATGCCGCAACAAAATCAATAAAAATGAGCAATACCATTAAACAATTAACAATAATTAATAAATAATTAATAAAAACACATTATGCAACTATGCATGGCCAATCTTTAAGTGTATTAGTTTGATTCCGGAAAGATCGATCAGATGTCACAGGAATTTCCCAGACTTCGCGGGGAATATCTGGTCTTTGATCTCATTGAAAAACAACGCCCATAATCTCTGGTTGAAGCTGCTAGGAACTGAACTCCAAAACATGTTCCCACCTTTGATATAATGTAATAAACCAGCCATTCCTAATTCGATCCACAAACAGCCTCTCCAACAGTGGAGGCTCATTGAGTAATAGCCACAGAAGGCAGCTCCTTCAAGCACATCTAATATGCTATGCAAAATAAAATAAAAAAAACACAAATAAAACATAACTTAACTACCCTACTTAAACAATTGCTCAGATATAGAATCAAAATACAGGAATTGGTCATGCTATCTGTGCTGCAGAAATGTCTCAAAGCACGAGTGTTGTTTGTGCGCCTTCAAATCTCTGACTTATGGCAACCCTAAGATTTTCTAGGGATGAGAGTGTGTGACTTGCCCAAGGTTACTCAATGGATTTCCCTGGATGAGCAGGGAATCAAACACAGGTCTCTTCCCAGAGCCGTAATCCAAGTATCATCATCATCATCATCATCATCATCATCATCAATACATTCAAAGCAGCATCCCAACAATCTTGTGAGGTAGGTTGGGCCACACATGAGTGAACAACAGCCCAAACATACTCAAAAAGGTACATAGGAGTGGAGTTATAATCCTACCCATATACATTATTTTCCATGGTAACATCAGTATTATAACTTATTTCTTTAAAATAGTCCACTACAATCTTTGGCTTATTTGGCTATCGAGCCGTAGTGAATTATATATTGGTGTTATGCCTATTTTACGGAAGGGAAAATGAAGGTTCAGAAGATATTTTAATTGATCCTGTATGCTATTGCTACATCTAAAATGCTAGAAGCCGTGGTGGCACAATGGGTTAAACCCATGTGCCAGTTGAACTGCTGACCTGAAGATTGGTGGCTGCCTACCTGAAGGTTGGCTCTGCGAGACGGGGTGAGCTCCTGTCTGTCAGCCCTAGCTTGCGGGAATATGAGAGAAGCCTCCCAGCAGGATGGTAACACATCCGGGGTCCCCTGTGCAACGTCCATGTGGATGTCCAATTCTCTCACACCAGAAGCAACTTGCAGTATGTTCTCAATTCGCTTCTGACACAATTAAAGAAAACCAAAAATGCTGGTCTGATTCCAAAAGCTGAGAACGAGCTGCAGCAAATTTAATAAGACCTGCTTCTTGAGTAGGCATACGTTGCGCCTAGTAAATAAATGAATTAACAATGATGGAGAGGGTGAGTAATGTAACATTCCCACGTTTTAGTTATTTTGACAACACTGCCGCAGGCCTCTGCACAAGATTATCTTGAAGGGATCCTAAGTCAACCACAGCCCCCATTCTTCCTCTTCCCCATTCTTTCTTTAGAGCACAGCAGCCACAATGCAATTTGTGCTCTCGTATCATGGGTCATCTGCCAAATGCAAGGTTGGAGGAGGCGGCAGGCTTAATTTGTGTATTTTAATTTCAGACCAGTGGAATGATACTATAGGTCAGTGGCAGAGCACTTGTTTTGGCTGCAGAAGGTCACAGGTCCCATCCTGGCCACTATCAGTTTACAGATCAGGTGCCTGGAAATACTTCTTTAGAAAATTCAGCTGCTGGTATTGCCTGTCAGAAAACAGACAAAACAAGATGGGGGTAGTAGCCACTCTTGGACAAGGCAAATACTTCTCAGCAAAGTTGTAGGATAAATGCAGTCCAGTAGAGGTAGAACAACTTGGGATCACGTGCCAAATGTGGTGCCCTGCAAGTGTTTAAAACTACAGCTTCCATCAACCCTGGCAAATAAGTGTGATTTTCCTGCTTCTTGGCAGGGGGTTGGACTGGATGGCCCGTGTGGTCTCTTCCAACTCTATTATTCTATGATTCTAAGGGGGAGGAGAAATGCAAGTTGGGATAAAGCCTATCTATCTTGGATTTCTCCTCCCCACTGAAGACATTTTGTTTGCCCTATATATATTTCAGCCATGGAAACCTGTTCGGTGCCCTTGGACAAGTCAGTCTCTCTCAGCCACAGAGGACAAAACCCATCTGAACAAATTCTGCCAAGAAAACCCCACGATGTCTTTGCTTTGGGGTTCCCACAGTCAGAAATGACTTGAAGGCACACAACAGCGAATTCAAATCAATCAAACATTGTTATTCCCAACTAGAGTCACATTTACTCAGTGAAACTCTGATTATTAGTTCAATAAATTTCCATTAATACAAATTGTTTCCGTTATTACCATTATCTCTGCTAAGTAGAACTGTCAGGGAGAGTTCGGCCATCTTTTCCCTCCACCTTCTTCTACTAGTAGTATAAGTATTACATAGATTTCTTTTTTACAAAAAGGCAGGCGGATAGGGAAGCTTGTATCATATAGGAAAAGATCTGTTTGGGGCAGCATCAGGTGAGAGGAGGGAAGACCAGAAAAGAAAAAAGAAATTGGTGCCTAGAGATGCTATAAGACTGACTGAAAAGCAGAGCAACATAGCAGGAAAGATGCATTTCAGTTCTGCATCAGGCAGCACAGTGTCTTGGGTCGGCACTACAGGTGTGCGTGTTATAGTAAATGTCAAGTGAGGTTATCTTATCTTACCAGAAATTCTTAAAAGAACTCTGAAAAGCCACTGGAAAATGTCAAAACAGTCTCGGTGCATATTGATACATCTCCAGGTTTCAGCATTTTCTTTTCTGAACCATTATCTTTTACTGGTTGTTGATGGGGAAGCTGCCAAGGATGGCGGGGATGAAGAAATATGGACGTTTATGAAAGGCACTGGCTTGTCCTTGAGATCTGCCAGCAAACACCAGGATTTTACTGATGCTGCAGCCCTTTTCGCCCAACTGCACACAGACCCGACTTGACATATCCAGGAACGCTGCAAAAAATGTATACGACTTGAATCTGGGTGTAGACTCTGTTACGATGGCAGGATCAATACATCTAGGCAGTGGAGTGAGGAAGGGGGAGGATTTACTCTCACTTCCTTCCTTACATGTTAATCCTTTTGCACAACTGCAGCGTGAGAAGGCTTTCTGGGTGGCTACCCCGCTCCCTTCAGAAACCCATTTACGACCACTAAATGTTGACCATGACAAATGCAATCCACATGACTACTTTACTTGTGGTCCTTAGTTAATGTTGTGGTTTCCAGGAGAATATTTATAGTACAAGAGCTTAAAAGGCAGCTGGCATCCACAAGAAACTCAAGACTGACAGGGAGGCTTTAGGTCAACTTTCCCCCTTTGGCTTGTCCTGATTGAAGGGCTTTGTTATTGTTGTGTGCCTTCAAGTGGTTTCCATCCTAAGGAGTTTTCCTTGGCAACTTGTATTCAGAGAGTTTGTCATGATCTTTCTCCAAGGTTTTTTTTTTTTTTTCGTGTCAGGAGCGACTTGAGAAATGGCAAGTCACTTCTGTTGTGAGAAAATTGGCTGTCTGCAAGGACGTTGCCCAGGGGATGCCCAGATGTTTTGATATTTTGCCATCCTTGTGGGAGGCTTCTCTCATTCCCTGCATGGAGCTGGAGCTGACAGAGGGAGCTCATCTGCACTCTCCCCGGGTTAGATTCAAACCAGCAACCTAAGGCTTCTTCTCTAAGGCTGAGAGAGTGTCGCTTGCCCAAGGTCAAGTAGGTTTCCATGGCTAAGCAGGAATGAATTCTGGTCTGCCAGAGTTGTAATCCAAAATTTAAATCCCTACACCACACTGATTCTCAGTTTGAATCTTTGTGTGGTTTCAAGTTGTTTCTGACTTATGGAAATGCTAACGTGAACCTATCATGGGTTTTCTGAGGCTGAGAGTGTGCTTAGGTTTCTATGTCTGAGCAGGGAATCAAACTCTGATCTCCAGAGCTGAAGTTCAGTGCGCAAACCTCTACACCATGCTGACTTTACTTCTTTTAATAATATCAAAAGAGAGAGAGATGTTGCAGAGTAAAGCCAACCTAATACTGTCTTCTAATGTAAAAGTTCCCCTTTCCACTCCCTACCACCAGCCAGATCTTTACAGCCTGGTTGGAATTAGAGCAGGGCTGGGAAAACTATGAATCTCCTGATGTTTTAATCATCTGCTCCTATCCTCCTTGACTCTTGGTCATGCTGGGAGGAAGGGATGGGGACTGAAGTCAAAGACATCTAGCGAGTCAAAGATCTTCTGCTTCTGGATCAAAGCAAGGCTTTCTGTGCATGTTCCCAACCAGAGGAAGAAATCCTTGACTGCTCTATCTTCACATGTGGGAACAAATAATTGTTGCAGTTATCTAATTTCTGCAGGAAGAAACATGGCTAATAATTGGGAGGAAATATTTCACCCAAGTATTCACCATGTATTCAAACAGAGCTCCTGGTGGCACAGCGGATTAAACAGCTGAGCTGCTGAAGTTGCTGACCGAAATGTCGGCGGTTCAAATCCAGGGAGCCGGGTGAGCTCCTGATGTTAGCCCCATCTTGTGCCAACCCAGCAGTTCAAAACATGCAAATGTGAGTAGATCGATAGGTACTGCTCCGGCGGAAAGGTAATGGCGCTGCATGCAGTCATGCCGGCCACATGACCTTGGAGGTATCAATGGACAGCTTAGAAAAGGAGATGAGCACCAACCCCAAGTCAGACATGACTAGAATTAATGTCAGGGCAAAACCTTTACCTTTACCAATTCACCATGTATTCAAACAGTGTGTATTATCATGGTAGGAATTATTTTGTGTAGAAAAATAGGTGGCTCTTTTGTGCAAAACCTGTTTGTAGCACAAAAAGGGGGGGCGGGGTTCTCCACACAAAAAAACAGGATTTTCTGAACAGAAAACAGGATTTTTCACAGAGGGAACTTGTTTACTGTGCAGAATACAGGTTTTTGCACAAAAAGCTACATGTGTTCCAAAAAATAATAAATATTCTACAATCATATGGAAACTTGAATATGGGAAAGCAATTGAGCCTGAGTCTCTCTGGTATGCTGTTGTTATGGAGTTTGCTGACTACCAGGTAACACATTGTTTGACCCGAGAGTGAGTAATAATAAATATTCTTTCCATTGCTGTTTGAAAACACCTTCCCTTTCAAATGCTCTGCAATACCAGTTGTGAAACAAGGCTGATTAAAGATTATTCCTCCTCCTCCTCTAATCATTGAATTATTCTATTGTGATTAATTACCAATAATATCAATGGTTAGCAACCTATTAACAGTTACAAATGCACAAGCGACACCTTACACATTCATAACTATTTGGTGTTCATAATTAGGATCATGGCACTATGCTCACAATCAGAAATGCCCTCCCCATCTCCCTAAGAATTAGAAGTTGCATAGGGGACAGAGATCTGTTATGTTCATAGTCATGGCTCAGCGGGTTGATGTTTCCAGCCCTCTCCTGCCAGTGATCTGCGAGGAAACAAAATGAGAACCAGAGCTCCTGTTGCAATTCCTTGTCCCCTGATTCGAACCGCCGACCTTTTGGTCAGCAGTCCTGCCGACACAAGGGTTTAACCCATTGTGCCACCAGGAGCTCTGGGTCAGGAGATGATACATAATTATATTTTTAATGAAGTCTGTGATGTTGGATCTCAGCCTATACTATTCATAATATTTATATATTTTAAATACCAGCTGACTATCCCTCATCTGAAATGCTTGGGACCAGATAGGATTTTTTTGCTTTGGAATTTGGAATGCCTGTATTTGCATATATGTATATAATGAGATATCTTGGAACCCAATTCTAAGCACAAAATTCATTCATGTTTCATATGCACCATGTGCACATAGCCCGAAGGTCATTTTATATAATACTTTTAATAATTGTGTGCATGAAACAAAGTTTATGTATTATTGAAGGCTTTCATGGCTGGAATCGCTGGGTTGCTGTGAATTTTTCGGACTGTAAAGATGCCAGCCACAGAACCTCTGAATATGCCAGCCACAGATGCAGGTGAAACGTCAGGAGAGAATGCTACTGGCACATGGCCATACAGCCCAAAAAACTCACAGCAACCCAAAGTTTATGTACATTGAACCACCAAAAAAAGCAAAGGTATTACTACCTCGGCCAATAATGTGGGCAATTTTGAATTTTATCAAAGTAGCTGATGATGTTTGAGAGATTCAGCACATGGGATATTTCCTCTAATATTCTGTTTAAAACCCAGAGCAGACAAAGGTAGGTCGCTATTATTATCCCCCCATATTGCAGACTGTCAGACAGAGTGGCTCATCTAAGGGCGTTTAATTAATTCATGATTTGAACCTGGGAACTTTGGATTTATAGCTTTGTTTCTAAGGGAATACCTCTGAACAAACACAGTGGGGGGCTTTGGCAGGCCACACAGCAGCTAGGAGCTCTTCCATTTATTCATGGTAAGACGACAAACACGACAAAA
Organism: Anolis carolinensis; assembly: GCF_035594765.1. NCBI lineage: Eukaryota > Metazoa > Chordata > Lepidosauria > Squamata > Anolidae > Anolis > Anolis carolinensis. Next base: position 25,610,202 of record NC_085846.1, on the reverse strand, counting down.
TGCAGTGTCTTTTCTAGTTCAAGTAATAAACCAAGTGCAGTGCAGAGATCAAGTTATAAACCATCTCTGCTCAGACAGATCCATTTTTCAAAGTCCCCATGGGAGTTAAATTCACTCTCCATTGGAGCACATGGAATTAAACACAGAAAGTTTTTAAAGAACACAGAGATGCTGGGAAGGCTTTTTCGTATTTTTTTTTAGTATTAATACAAAATTGGCTGGTTTCAGTAATCAAACAGGAGCAGTGTGTGGCAACACCTATTTCCCAGTAGAGTTTGATACCTCTAAAAGGAGGTACAGACCATGAAACTATTAGGAAGCCCTTTTCTTTTATCTTAGGCATGAAAGCATGGGGGCATCTATTCAATGCACTTTGCACATGGTCAATGTCACTCATTACTTTAGGGCCACACTAGATACATTTTTATTCAGACATCTCCATCCACAGATAACCGTGCTGTTTAATAGTCATGCAAATAAATTGCAAAAACCATACTGGATTTTAGAAAAGAGATTAGAATATATTGAACTGAGAGTCTGGATACTTACATATTGGCAATTGGCTACAAGTTCTGAGTTTGGGAAGCTTTAAGTGAATGATGCTGTCCGTCTCCTTGTATTCATATGGACATAAGAACAGACAGTACTTAGTTTCGTGTTTGGCTATTTGTGGACAGTCCCAAATTCTACTCTGAAAGCTCTAGTGCTATTTGAATATATAGACTTTCAGAAATTCAATGTATGCCTTTGGTCACTTGGAATAAACTGCTTTATTTCAACGACCTGTCTCTTGTCATTTATTTTAAGTGTGCCAGGGAAGATTTGTAGCTCAGGGTTTGGTTACCCACTTGCCCATGGAAACATATTAGATGACCTTGAGTGAGTCACACACTCTCAACCCCAGAAAACCCAGTGAAAGGTTCACTTAAGGGTCACCATAAGCTGGAAATGTGTAGCACACAACAACAACATAGAAGATCATATGTTTTAAAATAAAATGCATTGTGATTGTTATCTCCAGCATCTTTTGCTGGGAAAGACTTTTGCCTGATACATGCGAAAGCTATACCAGCCAATGCAGAATGGTCTAGTATTAATCAATCGTCTAGTATTAATCAATCCGTGGCCCACTAAATGTTTTTGACTTTAGTTCCCAAAGGCTCTGATCACCAGTAGTCAGGAAATATGGGAGCTGAATTCCAAAATGTTTGGAGGTCCAAAGATTGACCACTCAAGTAAACAGTACACAGCAAAGTGGTCTAATGCTTTGGCTCTAGAGAACACTGGTTTCCATCTGAATGGCCACTGTTCATAATGTCACTGTATGTTGTGCATCTGAGTTCACTATGGAACTTATCACATTAGAGCAGTGGTTCCCAAACCATTTGGCCTGCCGCCCCCTTTCCAGAAAAAATATTACTCAGCGCCCCCTGGAAAGGGGGCGTGGCTTAGAGGGGTGGGCGTGGCTCCTGTTCAAGAGGGCGGGGCTGAGCCTCTCCCCTAGTCCAAGATGCAGGGCTGGGAGGGGGAGGAGGTGGAGGGGGCCACAAATGGGTGGCCAGAACTGGGATGAGCAGAGTTACGAGCTCTGAGGCAGGACTGAGCTTCTATCCCTGTCCTGCGGCACCTGCCAGGACACAGGGGGCGGGGCTAGAGGAGGGGGCAGGGCTTCTTCCCAAATGACTGACGAGGCTGAACCTCTATACCCTGCCCCGTGTTCTAACAAGCGCCTCAGGGGAGGTATAGAGGCTCAGCCCTGTCTCGGGCTCTTGGAAGGAGGCTCCGCCCCTTCCCTAGCTCCGCCCTCTGTGTGCCAACAAGCTCCTCAGGAGAGATATAGATTCTCAGCCCTGTCTCGGGCTCTTGGGAAGAAGCCACGCCCACTCCTCTAGCTCCACCCCCTGTGTGTCCTATCAGGTGCCTCAGGTGCTCAGTCTTGTCTCTGGCACTTGGGAAGAGGCCCCGCCCCTCCTCTGGCCCCGCCCACGTGTCCTAATAGGTGCCATCACCGCCCCCCTGGATCGCTCCAGCGCCCACCAGGGGGGCGGTAGCGCCCACTTTGGGAATCACTGCATTAGAGCTTGGATCCATTTTAAATCCACTTTAGGGAGGGGGCTTTAAACAGCTCAGCCAGACAGGTCCTGGGCCTCACCAGACTACATAATTCTGCAGGGGACAGAAACCAGATTTAATGTGGATTCACGAGTCAGTGTGTCAACATTTCTCCTTCCAACCATCTGAATAGCTGGACAATGGACTAGAAGGGCACCCTTTCTGGCTGTAGAAGATATACACATCCTATTATTTGGGGCTCTTCTTGAGGGCCATAACCATCCTTGAGGCCATTTTGAAAGGGGGGTTTGCTATTTCAAGGAAAAGAATCAAGCATTTTTGGGAAATTTTGGGAGAGGTCTTTGTGAGGGTCACTCGAAGTCCTAGGGGCTCCACCAAACCCCCTCCCACAGTGAGAGGTCCATATGCTGAACAATCCCTCCCCCTTCTTCTGATTATGCTTCCTATGTCAAGAAATAGGCTGCACTGTGCAAGAGTTCATACAGCAATAAATCTGTTAGTTTTAAAGGTGCCACAGGATTGTGTTATTTAAGGCTCACTGTTGTTTCACCTTCCAGAGACCCTTTGAAAACCGTTCCCCCCTCTCCCTCCTCACCACCCCTTTGGTCTTCAGAAAACACTGCTGGTGCCAGCAGTAGTTGATTACACACAGAGACCTATTATTTTCTTTGCTTCCTAGTTTTCCAACCATTCACTTGAGCCACCAACCAATTAAAGGTCCTTTCAATCAATTAAGTGCCTGGCCTTTCCCTGATTAATTGAATAAATGTTAGCATGCCTGTGGCAAAAGCTCAATGGTATGCCTTTCCCTTCCGAAAGGCAGGAGGCAGTTTCTCTGCTCGGTGCGACAGTTCGATACAGACCAAAAAAAGCCACAATGCACTTGTAAGAAGAATGTTTAGTCTTGGGAACATTCTCTGTTACAGAAGCACATCAAAGCTAGAACATGCTTCAAAAGCTAAACTGAAGATACATCGGCCTTGTGGAGACCAGTTTCAAAAGAAAGGTGCTGTGGGTTTTTCAAGCAGGCATTTTCCAAGAACCCCTAGATCCCGCTGCTTGAAGGAAAATCACAGAAGCTTCACCCTGAAAGACACAATTGCTGTCTTTTGAAGGAAATGTACCTTCCTCCCTGAACTGTTCTTAACCTTGACGAAGCCACTTCCTCCAGGAGCCCTATTTCTCCTTAAAGGCCTTCAGACTTCTGGCTCTTTTATATTGCTCGATTTACTTTGTTTTGCTATTCCTTTTACTTGGAATTCCTTCTCTGGTCGCCACAATATGAGGAACAATATGAGAACCACTGATGTAGACCCATATGATACAGTTTAAGTGCGTTGAACTGCATTACAAGACCGTGTAGATCCAGCCTTAGTCTTTCTCTCTTACACACAAAGAATTTGATAGCGACAAGAAGGTTCTGCTTTACAAAAGGATATAGGAGAGAAATTGATTTTATAAATGTTCCTGAAGCAAGGTAAAGGCTATACTCACAGGGGCCATGGTATTAGGAAAGTTGAGAACCACTGCCTTATTATATTCAGCCATGGTTGATCATAAAAACAATGAGCCTAATGTCCCCTGAGTCCAGTATTCTTTGTTTCTTTTTCTGGGGATGCTGATGAGTAATTTGTAAACATTTACTTCTATTGTTGATGAACCACAGTTTATTGGGGTCCGACTACACATCAAACAATGATTATTATTAACTGTGATTTGTTTGAAACAAGCCAACTTCAATCCAGCTGTTAGGAAGTTGACTTATTTAAAATGTACTGTAGTTCAGATTAACCCCAATGTAGGGTTCAGATGCAGTGATGAATTGTGGTTAATTGAAATATGAACAGAAAATGTCTGGTCTCCTCCTTGCAATCATACCAGATAAGGGGATATACACAAGCCAAGAAGAAAAATAAGTAAATTATAGTTTATCATAACATGGAATCTCGCTCCCCTTTTCTCTCTTTTCCCACCACTTTTAGAATCAATTTTGAAACCCGTTTCCATGAATTGTGTGACACAGCATCCTGTAAGAAACAATGTCAACTGAAACAAAGCCTGTGTAGGCACAACTCACTTGCCCATTCATCCTCCCAGTTATACCTACTCCTTTCACTTCAATAAATTCCCTGGGGCAGAAATTACTTTGTTGACAACTATATATGTTTGTGCACTGTACAACTCGGAAATAACAGCATGATGCATACTGAGAGCTGACAAGGTGGCCTGCACAAAAGCAGAAACTTTTCATTTCCCTGAGCTCTAAATATTTCCCCTATAGAAATACTCACTCATACATGAAATTAAATGTTCAAACACACATTAATCACTTATAGGAGGGGTGTGGAACCTGTGGCCTTTCACATGTTGTTGCATCTCCAAAGCCTGTCCATCCCAACCTCCAAGACTAATAACTATGATGGAAATTACAATCCAGTGACATCCAGCGGACCAGAGCTTGCTTCCCTATCCCTGGCTTACAGCCTTAGTATTCATTGTTATATGCCTATTTTCTCTACCTGTAAGGTTCATGTTATGCCAACAGTGGCTGATAGGTTTTAGTCTGAATATCAAAGGAACTATCTAAGGTGCTGAACAGTATCAGTGCTTTGGCCAGTACCTTTAAAGTTCAGGCTTAAAGAAGAGATTCAGAGCAGCAGTGCCATAGGAACAAACAGTTACCAAACAGCTATGTCCCCATGCAAAAAAATTCACAAATAGTGGGCCCTTTGATTTCTGCTGGATTTTGGTTCCGCGATTTACCATGGATGCTTATTTATCGTGTCAGAAGCGAATTGAGGATACATTTATAATGTATTTAAAAACACAAAGTTAAAAACTTGCCATTATACTAGATTTCCTTTGACCAGAAGTTGACCACTTCGAGTGCCTCTGGTGTTGCTGTAAGAAGGTCATCCATTGTGCATGTGGCAGGTCTCAGGTTGCATTGTAGTAAGTGGTCTGTGGCTTGCTCTTCTCCACACTCGCATGTCATAGACTCTACTTTGTAGCCCTATTTCTTAAGATTGGCTCTGCATCTCATGGTGCCAGAGCGCACTCTGTTCAGTGCCTTCCAAGTCACCCAGTCTTCTGTGTTCCCGGGGGGAGTTTCTCATCTGGTATCAGCCATGAATTGAGGTTCTGGGTTTTTAGCCTGCCACCATGGATGCTGAAGTCATATTATATACAATTATGTAATAAAAATAGTGTCCCTTACAAATGCCAGAGAAAGTATAAGGATCTGTGATATAGTGGGAGGCTATAGTAGGATATGCCTACACATCAGCATAGTGCTCTAGATTCCTCCTCCCATCCTATTAAGAAAACTCTATGCTCTATGTGGTCATGATCTCATCTCCTTTCATGCAGGTCATCTGTGGTCAAGATGAAGCTACAGAAGAAGAGGAAGAAGACAATGGAAAGCCACCTAAAGAACAAAGATCCCAGGTAGAGAAGAAGAAGAACCAACTGTCCCTGAAGTCCTCGTCAATAGCTTCATCCAACTTACAGAACACAAGTCTACTAGAGTTGACCTCTAACAACAACCAAGAATTTTGGGATGTCTTAGAGAATTTGTCTAAGCAAGGCCAAGGCCCACAGCCCTTGCGTGGCCGAAGGGACTCTGCCGCCAGCCCCAGTAGGCTTAAGAAAATATTTGGCTGGGGTGACTTCTACTCCAACATCAAGACGGTCAAGCTGAATCTCTTGATTACAGGCAAAGTGGTTGACCACGGAAATGGCACAGTCAATGTCTTCTTCCGGCACAACTCCACTGGACACGGTAACATATCTGTCAGCCTAGTGCCCCCCAACAAAGCTGTAGAGTTTGACCTTGAGCAGCAAATCTTCATTGAGGCAAAAGAGTCCAAGATCTTCAATTGCAGGGTGGAGTATGAGAAGGTCGACAAGGCAAAGAAGACCACCTTGTGTACGTACGACCCCTCCAAGACCTGCTTCCTGAACCACACACAGAGTCAAGTTTCCTGGGTGTGTTCCAAGCCCTTTAAGGTCATCTGTATCTACATCACCTTTTACAGCATAGACTACAGACTTGTGCAGAAAGTGTGTCCTGACTACAACTACCACAACAATGTTCCTTATTACCCTTCTGGGTGACAACGTACCTCTTCTGAGCTCAGAAGCAGCCCAAGTCCCAAGCACAACTTGGTTTGGGATTTGGGAGCAGGAGATTGAGGCCAAGGGCTGGGAGAAGGATGAGTCATGGCTCTCCAGTGCTAGAGAAATCACCAAACAAGCCTAGCCTCTGCTAAAGGAAGGGAGTTTCAGAGAACACAGACCAACAGACCGTGCTTGCAAGGAGCTCTGCAATCTATAAAAAGAATACCATCATTAACCAAATCCACAACCTCCACACTTTCATGTGTACACTCAGACCAAATCATTAATATGCGCAAGGCAGACATTCGAAATTGCACTTTCTCTCCAGTGTTGCTCTTTAACACAGGGTTCAATCCATTGGGGAATTCTGCTATGAAAGCTTCCACGTGGCTTGTGCAGAAGGGCTGAAGGAGCAGCTAGTGCCTCTAAGGCAAAGGCGGGCAACCCTGACTCACCAAATGTTGTTAGATTGCAACTCCCAGCATTCTTCAATTTTGGTTATGCTGTCTGAGGCTGCTGGGGCTTGCAGTTCATTGAGTCCTGCGGGGGGGGGACAATTCTTGCTGTTATCCTTTGATGAAAGGCAGATAACTCTGGCTCTCCAGATATTTCTGGATTGTAATTCTCAGAATGCCTTGTTATTGGCTATGATAGCAAGGGCTGATGGGAGTTGTAGGACAAAGACATCAGGAGCCCCACAGTTGAACTATCCTTACCCAGGGTCAGATTCCTCTATAGTTCATTAAACCACCCTTAATGACACATGAAATCTGCTAGCTATTGTCTTGCCCTGCTTCATCTCCCCTCCCTTCCAACTAAGTCTCTAACTGAAAATAGAAAAAACAGATTGAGCCAGTGCAAGCTTTCAGTTTCCAAATGGCCATCCCTGGACCATAAATTGTGAATGATCACCTACCTGACAGAAAGGTGAAAACCTAAGTACTTGGCTATAATTGTTCCTTCTTTCCAGTCCAATTGCCCTATTAAGGCCTTTTTCTTGCAACTTTTTTGGCCTAGCCCCAGTTATGGCTAGGGCCCTTTCCACTTCCAAGTGAGGTGAGGATGACTTGAATAGAATACTGATATCATTGATCTGTTGTTGTTACAACAAATATATCAAGTACTCAGAGCACAGCATAGGGAGTGGCACAGGAGAGAATGTAACCCAAATAAAACAATTGCACTGTCACTTATTTTAAAACAGGGGTTGGAAATGTGCAGCTGGCTCCCAAAGGATATATTTATGGGCCTCAACCCCTCCATGCTCACCAGTTTACCATCCCCAAAATGATGAACTGCCTCTTCTGGGAGCCTCCAGGATCAGGAATGTATGTTCCAAATAGAGTTCAGGGTTCCCTTGAACAGTGCAACATAACATATAAAAGGTAAAGGTTTTCCCCTGACATTAAGTCTAGTCGTGTCCGACTCTGGGGGGTGGTGTTCATCTCCATTTCTAAGCCGAAGACCTGGCGTTGTACGTAAACACCTCCAAGGTCATGTAGCCAGCATGACTGCACAGAGCGGTACCTATTGATCTGCTCACATTTGCATGTTTTGAACTGTTAGATTGGCAGAAGCTGGGGCTAACAGCGGGAGCTCAACCTGCTTCCCAGATTTGAGCTGCCAACCTTTTGGTCAGCAAACTCAGCAGCTCAGTAGTTTAACCCACTGTGCCATCAGGGGCTCCTAACATAACACATACTTATTTTTAAAACCTAGAAATGGACTTCCAACTGCATCTCCTTTAGGGGAGAGGATGGCATTTTGAGCAGTCTATGGGGCTCTGGGAAGGTTGCAATGGCTTTAAATTGGCCTCTGGGGCTGCCAAATATGCTCACCCTGGTTTAAAGACATCTTAGCCAAAAGCAATTTTAAAAATAGATTGAACTTGCATAAGTTAAGTCGGATGAAGAGTTTGTGGTGGAAACATAATAGGTGGGCTGAGGTAAGGGAACATGCTATATATATGTATATATATATGAGGTTACACTTTAAAATGTACCTGTTCCAACATACAAACAAATTCAGCTTAAGAAGAAACCTACAGAACCTATCTTGTTCATAACTTGGGAATGTCCTAGTCTCTCTCTCTCTTCCTTCTACATACTCCCTTTGTCCTCAGCTTACTTCAATTGCTGGTGAGCTCAAAGGACAAAGTTTGCACTCAGTAAATTCAACAAGGAGAATTGGGAGCTGTCCTTTCCAGTAGGCTTAGTCAAAAGCAAACTGCTGCAGCCTCTCCTAGCCTGTGTGTTCTTCCTCATTGCAATCTTTACCATCTTGACCACACTCTGGTGTTGCTTAGCCACATCTGTCCTGGTTTTCATCTTTGAAATGTTGAAGGGTATGAAGCACATGTCACAGTAAATACCATGTAGAAACTCTTGCAAATTACACAGTTATAGCACTTTGATACTACTTTATTTGCTATGGCTTAGTCCTATGGAATCCTGGGATATGTAGCAGAGAGCTCTTGTTTTCTCTCCACATTGCAAATCCCAAGATTCTCAGAGTAGTAATGAGCCCTTGAGGCCCACTTTCCCCTAGTTATATTCTACTTAAAAAATAACTATATATATGCATGCACAACCTTAACTCCTGGGCAGTCTACCAGTGTATATGTGTACACTCATGTACTACTAAGAAACACACCTTTAGGAGTTAGAATAATGCATCTAGATTTCCATCATGTTGCCTTCCAGTTTTTACATAATGAGGATTTTTTTTACAAATACTAGGAATATGAAGCCAGAAGGCAAATTCGTGGGAGATATGGCTATCCGTAACTGTTAATCTTGATGGCTATACAATATTTCCAGTTTCAGAGAAAGTATGTTGGGAAATACAAGCAAGTGGTACAAATGTTGCTTGTGTCCAATTCAGGACACCCACTTAGCTACCATGGAGACAGAATGCTGAACTAGATAGTGCATTTGTCTCCTTATATTTTTATCAATTAAGAATAAAGCCCAACTCTTCTTAAATTCTTCTAAATTTGGGGAGGATAAACCTAGGTGGACTTCTATTTTGGATGGGACTCATTTCTCAGACTCCAAATGCGTGTGTTTCTACCTAAATAGTAGTCTGGTGTGAATTTTTGGACATATTAAAACCCTCACTGGAGAAAACAACTCAGGCTGGTAGAAATTTCAAGTTACTATGGATTGCTTTCCAACTTTCATCGATGGTGGCTTAGGGACTAGCCCTACTGATCCTATCACATAGGTTAGTGCAAATATTACATGTGTGCTTTCAGATTGCTGGGTGTGGTTGCCATCCATGAAACCATGGATGCTTTGAATCCCAATTTTGGGAGGAAGGTAGGATACAAATAAAACAATAACAATAATGCATGGAAACCAGAAATAACTTGGATCAGGACATTTGGTACTGTTCCATTATCTCGGAGGAGGCCACAAGGGGACGCTAAACCGAGAAGGATAGTCCATTTTATGGGGGAAAGGGGGTTGAAGGAGATAAACAATTTCCCCGTTTTCTTGTTATTTTCCCCACCCATGTTACTGTTGTCGAAACAACCATCATTTATGATATGGGAAAGGGGGTGAGGGAATAACCTGAGAAAATTGACAAAATGATTTTCCTCCTTCAACTCTCCCCCTCCCCCTCCCTGCCCCAAATAAAATGGACTATCCTTTCCTGTCTAGGCCCACTTTTGGAGTCCGCTCAGATAATGGAACAGTACCAGGCATTAGACATAAAGCTGGATTTAAACCTAGATTTCATCACTAAATCTGAATTGCTTGCTGTGAGCAAATCATTCTTAGTGTGTTCCCTAGAAAAAGCTTATAAAATTACTTTTACGGACTACAACACTCAGAACTTCAAAGCCATGCTGGGAACAACGATGCTAGAGGTTCTGGGTGATGTATTACACCCCCCAAAAATGCATCTAAACTCTGTCCCTAGCTGTGAAATGGAAACAGGATCTACCTCAGAGGACTGTTGTGAAGATGATAGTGCTGATGACGATGATGTCATGAAGATTGTAAAGCATTTGGTGCTATAAAGAAATGTTTCATAGAGGTACTCTCCCTCCCTTTCCAATTTTCTCTGCTTCTCTCCCCACCTCTTTCTCCCAACAAACCTTTTCCCAAGGAATTTCCCACTCCCTCAAACCAGATGTTTCTGTTGTCTCCAATTGCTCCATATCTTCTCTCTTTCTTTCTGATTAAAGGATGGGCACATCTCCTTGATATCATATATTTATTTTAAATACTGTCCTTAAAATGAAGAATAAACCTTCCCTCTATATTATAGAGGGGCAGAAATGATGAGTGGATTCTGGATTTTGTTATTCTAGTTGAGAAGACCTCTCTTGCTCTCCACTAATAACATGTGAAGGTTTGAAGGTATCGAATTTGCATTGTAGATAGTTCTTAGATAGGTGAACAATCCCAGATTGGCTCCAAATGTAATAGTTCTAGAATTGCTAATTAGAAGACATAGCACAACTAATCTTCTTAACAGATTTTCTCTGGTAAGTAAGAAAGATGGGAAAAGAATGTGAAATGTGAGGTTAATAACAGAAAATTGCATTTGTCTGGAACGCCTGTATAATTCTGAGAATTCTGTGTGGTGAATGCATTTGAGAACAAATCAAGTCCGAACTCTTTCTAGAAACCAAAATGACTAAACTGAAGCTACTATACTATGAAAACAGCATGGGAAAACATAATTCATTTGATGATACTTGATAAAATTGAAGGCAGTAGAAAGACTGAAAAGCCACATTATAGATCAGTGGTTCCCAATCTGTGCTCCATGGACCATCAATGGTCCCCAAGAACTAAAATATGGTCCGTGGCCTCACCATTACTATACTGTTGCAATGAGAGCAACTGGTTTTGTGAAACCTTCTTATAGTGCTGTGGCAACGGGGATGTCGGGAGGACAGAGGATGACTACCCACACGAGGTGCGACAACAAACCTCTGACTGCTGCTTCTCCTCCTCCCTCCCTCCCTCCCACTGAGCAGAACTATTCCATGTGGTACCTGGAAGTGGTTTTTAGGCCTGTTCCTAGAGTTGTTTGGGTGCTTATTCGGAAAATTGCATTGGATAGACCACATCAGCTCCAGATTATTAAATACGGTTTTCTGTGGGTGAGCAGATGGCAATGACTGGATGGCATATGTTCTGTATCAGCTGATGTGGTCTATCCAATGCAAGTTTCTGAATCAGCACCCCAAATAACTAAACGGAATCTAAAGTTGACCAAAAACTTAATCGTGACCATTGTTGGAGAGTGGTTAAAGTGGTCCCTGGTCAAAAAAAAAAAAAAAGGTTGGGAACCCACTGTTATAGATTGACTATGTCACAAAAGCCACAGTTTGGAGCTTGCAATGCTTGAGCAGGCCTGTAAGCCAGTGTCACATTCATAGGGGCACCATAAGACAAAGCCAAATTGATGGCAATTGACCCCCAAGAAATTGCATAATAAAAGTAGGGCCAGTGTGGTAGAAATGGGGCATTTTTGCCCTTCCCCAAAAGCTCAAAGGTTGAAATATCTCTTTGACAAATGAAATATTTCAGTCCATAATATCAAAATATGATCTCTAGAAGTTGTGGAGTGCATTTTCTGGTATGCTTGGAGTCCCCTGGACCCAAACCGAAAATCTGTGAATAAAATTTAGAAATATATATATATATACACACACACATACACACACTGTATATATGCTGTGTATCTATATCTATATATGTATATGTATATGTATACATATAAATCATCAAAATGTTCCAGTTGCCTTCTTGGAGCCCAGTAATGTTATGATACATAACAACAATGCAAGGAAACACCCTGAGTTTGGAAAATTGAGTTGTAAGCCTATATCATCTCTTCCAAGTTTTAAAGTCAGTCTAAATGATGATGGACAAATGATCCCCCACACCTCTTTTTGGAATGTTTAACTACAAGTTGATATCTAGATTAGTTTTTATTTGGCTAAGTTTTATCTGAAGTCTCTCAAAATGAAGGGGCATTAATGTTCTGCAAAGTTTAGTGAAACAAAACACATTGTACAAAATGAGAGGTATATTAGGGGTACGGGCTGATTGCTCATTAGAAAAGTAGACCGGCTTCCTAAAAGAGAGGTTGAAGGGGAAGGGCAGGATGAAAGAGATAGAAACGTTGGTCTCCAAAATGGAAAATGTCAGGGCTTGATTGCAGCTTGGTGGCTCTGATCACAGCAGAAGAAGAGGGTGAATTTGCTTCCATCTACAGAATACTATGCTTGCCAGTTTGCTAATAAATAGGTTCCTTCGTCTCACTGGGAACGGGAAGGAGAGGGAAAAAAACTTCCTCTAATTTAAATTTAATGAGCCTCAAATGCTTGAGCCTTCAATAACCTTTGCTCCAGCACATCCAGAAAACCAGCCACTTAGAACAAACACCAAGTCAAATCTACCACATTTAGCTGTTAACAGAGAAAGGGAACTAACACAGCTGCCCACGCTGCAACCATCTGCCTGGCTGAACTCCACATGAAGGACATGGAGGAGGAAAAGATATCAGAAGCAACCAAGAGACCAAAGAGAAAGATGTTTGTGAACAGCAGCTTTCTTGTGTATTGTATACAGAAAAATAGAAATAATTATATCGAATGTAAAATTAGGGTTTGCTTCTCAAAGATCTCCCTCTTCCTCCTATATCCATCACAAACGCCAGTGTGGTGTAATGATCTGACTGTTGGATATGTCTCTGGAGACTAGGGTGCAATTCTCACTCAGCCATGGAAACGCACAACATGACCTTGGGCATATCACACTTTCTCGGCCACAGAAATAGGCAATGATCGACCTCTTTTGAACAAATATTTCCAAGAAAACTCTGTGATAGGGTCACCATAGGTCTCAATTGGCTTGAAGGCACACAGCAGCAACAACAGCAAACAAATTTTACAATGACCTGCCTTCCTACCTTAAAAACAGTTTCATTGTTCTGGCTGCATGCTTGTTCGCCTGGAGGCATCCTTAGTTGTGAGGAGTAAATCTTGTCCTCTCTACCCCAAGGCAATAACTATTCAATATTTTATAGGTGCAAAGAGGAATACAAAGCACATTGATTCTCAAAGTTAGGGACCATGGCTATGGCTTACTGAGTGAGAACTAAAAAGTAAGAAGTACTGTAGTCACCCCCACCCACAATGTGGTCACCACCACCATCTTGATTGTCAGGGCAATAGGGCAGTGGTAGCTAAACACCTGCAGGGACCACTAGTCTTCTGTAGAGTCCTGTAATTTATTCTGTTTCTCCAAAGAGGTAATGCAAAGTCACCTGTAGGGGGTACCATAGTTCTAGATCAGTGGTTCCCAACCTTTGGCCTCCAGGTGTTTTGGACTTCAACTCCCAGATATCACAGCCAGTTTACCAGCTGTTAGGAACTGTAGGAGCTGAAGTCCAAAACATCTGGAGGCCCAAAGGTTGGGAATCACTGCTCTAGATTAAGCAGGAGTTGGTTCACATGACCCTATAAGTATCCTTCTGAAGGCTCCCTTGACAGTGGGGGTTAGGACCCATTCCAGGGCTTGGCTAGTTTTGGAGGAGCTGTCTAGTGTGCTGAAGCTATTCAGAACTTAAATTATAGATTAAAACCTTGGGTTGACATAGGAGCGACCAGTCACTATTCCTCAGTGCATGAACTGAGAGATCCTTTATCATCTACTAAGATGTATTCTGTTACTCAGCATCCGTACATATTGCACTAGCTTCTGAAGCAAAGCATGTTTTTCTTTTTAAATGACATGGCTACTCTATTTAATAGCTGCCTTGCAAATGCTTTCAAGTACAACTTTCATAAACCCCAGACAGCATGGTCAATGGTCAGGGATTATGTAAATTAACAGTTCAAAACATCTGGAAAGCCCCAGATGGGTTCCTGCCTTTTTGAAATAAGCCACAACTTTGGAATTCAATTTAATATACTTTTATATATTTAATATCTTTTTACTAGCCTCATCAAAAGATTTTGCAATCTTTTGCATCAAAGATTTTGCAATACATCTTACAAATACTTCCCTTCCCCACTATCAAAGAAAATGAACAGAAAAATGAAAAGCAACAAAACCAACATTAAACCGTGCACTCAAACTCTGTAAGAGGAGCCAATAAAACAGCTGTAAAAAGAAAAGCCTGGGTAAATTATAAAACTTTTTATGAGCTACTACAGATGAGAAATGTGGTTGCTGAGCGTGCGGATCTACAGAGACATTCCAGAGAAGGGATACTCCCAGTTGTAGCTGGTGGCTTCCATGTTGATGTGGCAATGAATCCATTCTGGGTTCTAGTCTGAACATTGAGGGAAGGATCTGAGACTGTCTCTAGGCTACAGAATTCATGCAATTTTACACTGGTTTAGCCATCATGACTCAATGTGAAGGCTAAGGAATCATGGAAGATATAGTTTAGTAAGACACCGGCAATCTTTGACAGAAAAGGCCAAAGATCTTGTAACACTACAACTCTCATGATTCCATAACATTGAGCCATGGCAGCTAAACTGGTGCCAAACTGCATTAATTCTACAGTGCAGAAGCATCCAGAGATACTGATGTCTGAAATGCATGAACGCTTTGAAGGAGCAGACATGGTACCATTATACCTAGGTTCTAAAGCAGATGAATGGCTCTTCTTTCTTCCCAACTGCCATTGTCTTTGCATTGGAGAGGGATAAGAAGAGGTACACATAACTTGGCCATACCGTCACCAGAAACAGATCAAAGGCTGTCCCTCCATCCCATCATGCCTAAAAAAAGCAATAGTATGGCCTATTTTGAAGAAGGCGTCCCTGGATTCCTCAGTATTAAATAACTACCGTCCAATTTCCAACCTCTCTTTTTTCTGCAGGGTTCTGGAGTGTGTGGTGGCCTCTCAGCTCCAGAATTCATGGACAAGACTGATTATCTAGATCAATTGCAGTCTGGTTTTAGGTCTGGCCACGGTATGGAGACAGCTTTGGTCATCATGATGGATGACCTCCACAGGGAGCTAGACAAGGGGAGTGTATCCCTGTTGATTCTCCTGGATATCTCAATGGCTTTCAATACCATCAACTATGGTATCCTTCTGGGGTGGCTTTCAGGAATGGGTCTTGGGGGGATTGCTTTGCAGTGGCTCCAGGGCTCAGGTCTGCAGCTTGGAGGTCCTCCTGGATTCAGTGTTGATGCTTGATGCTTAGATGATACATGATACGTTTATACAAGCCTACCTCAGTTAATGCCTTTGATACTTTGAAGGTCCTTTTTACAGAGGTTTTTAAAATACCTGTCTAGCTCCTTCTCATCCTTATACTAACTGGAAATATTTTTAAAGCAATGACAACATTGGGAACTGTCTCCAGAATACCCTGAGAATAAAGCACTAAGAAAGAAAATGATACAGCAAATAAGCCTATCTCAACAACTACCTCAAAAATGGAAAACATAAGAAAAAAGAGGCTAGTGAAAGGGAGGGGGATCATCCCTGGGAAGCATTTCAGAAGTGTGTTGTTGAAGGCTTTCATGGCTGGAATCACTGGGTTGCTGTGTGTTTTTCAGGCTGTATGGTCATGTTTCACTAGCATTCTCTCCTGACGTTTCGCCTACATCTGTGGCTGGCATCCTCAGAGGAACCTATGGTTGAATTCCTCTGGAAGCCAACCATAAAACTGCATTGGATGACTTAGAGTTTCTTAGGCTGGATCTACACTGCCCTATATCCCAGAATCTGATCCCAGATTATCTGTTTTGAGCTGGATTATATGAGTCAAAACTGCCAGATAATCTGGGATAAACAGATAATCTGTGATTATATCCAGTCTTAGAGATAATATTTTTATCAAATCTGTGAATAATCACATCTGCAAAAGTCAAACCTGCAAAGGACTGTACTTTCTTAAATGAAGTACTATTTGGCTACCAACTTTGAGTAATGTTCCACTCATCTGGTGAAGTGGACTCTAGCTCACCAAATTTAAATCATAACGTATTTATTTGTCCTTAAAGTCCCACAATATATATTTGTTGTTTTTGCTGCTGCTGACTAACGCAATCCCCTCTCTCTGGAAATGTAGTCAAGATGCATCCTTTGTTACATCCAGCTGCTTCATTTTGAGAGACATAAGGCTGACACAAGAAAAACTGTGCACATATTTACTTGCTTTTTCCAGATATTTCCAAAAGGCAAGTAGCAGAAAATAGGGACAGTATGTAGTGAATATGGACAATTGCACTGCATGGGAACCTTTATATTCAAGATCAATAGACCTGGATCCACTGCTGCAGGAGTGTTCATTGTGTGCTTAGAATTCTTTGTTCCTTCAAGTCTGTTGTTCACTTCTGGTGACTCCATGAACCTCACTGGGTTTTCTTAAGCAAAGGATGTTCAGAAGTGTCTTTGCCAGTTTCTTCCTTTGATGTGTATCTTACAGCAGCTGGTTTTCATTGATGTCTCTCATCCAGTACTAACCAGAACCGAGCCTACTAAGCTTAGATGGGATCTGGTGCCTTTAGGGTAGTTCTACACTGTGTTTTGCAGGCACTCATTACAGTGTAACGAGTGCTGTCCACATTCTGGAGTCTCTTTCCTACAGATGATCATCAGCTCTAGGACAGTATCCATAGAACCTGAACAGTTTACATACAAACGAGGAGCAATGGTAAAACCAAGAGTGGATCTGCTGCTTCTGCAACAGATCCAGAGTCTCCGGTTACATGGTGATGGGAAAATAAGGTAGACTTTGCCATTATCAGGTGTTTGAATGCCACCCGAAGCCATTGGGCAGGGCCAGCCCTATTTTTAAGAGGAATGAGGCAGATGGCAGCATTAACAGGGGGGAATTGGCAATTCCATTCCTGACTGTTTCTCTCAAGATTTCAAACCATTCTTGGAGGACAGATCACTATGTGCTGTGACTCTCTATAAACTAACCTGTTGTCCTTGGGTGTGGGAGAGTCTTGTCTCATTGGAAGTTATAAGTAATGAAGCATGTTACGCTGGCTATGTCATCTGGCTTGCTATATTTTGGAGATGTAGTGCTGGATTATACAAAAACTTGATCTCATGCGGTAAGAAGGAAGAAGAAACAATGTTTGGGTGAACTTCTTGAGCTGAATCGGAGACAGCTGCTAAAATGAGATGGCACATTGCAAGTGCAAAAGCCAAGACAGAGCAAGATGTTGGTGATACAAAGATATGTTTCAACATCTGGCCAAACCATAGCACTTTGTAGAAGATGGAACCAGGTAACCAAATCCTTCTCTCAGCTTGTGCGTTCCTATTCTGGTTTGTGCAAATTTGCCCTAAATGACCACTTCCCTTGGGTGAAGGCAAGACTTGCTTTATCTTCAGCAGAATGCTTCCTTTTATTTCCACTGCTGGTTGCTGCTAAATGTAGCGTGTTAACGCAGGAACCAGACATTTTAAATTCCAGTGAGAGAGACCCCAAAGATGTCATTACAACAAACTAGCTGGTGGACCGGAGAGGTATTCTCTAGTTGTTAGCCAGCAGCACTGTGACCTTAAAAGATATACGCTATCCATCAGGAATTGATTTTTCTTTTGCCATACAAAGAAACCACGGCTCTTTGCAAACAGCGAGTTTATAATTTTTGAGCACACAAAAAAGCAAAGAGAGGGTTAAACAGCAGGGTTTCAGATCTAGAGGATATGCTCCTTAATTCCAAATTCATAAAATCAATACTACATTTCTCAGCTGGTTGTCTTCCCCATCTCCAGCACTCTCTGCCACCCCCACACCAGAAATAAACACAGAGAAAGAGAACAAATACGCTGCAAAACACTGTAATTAAAGAAACATGGGCCCTGAGTGCATGACTTTTGCCTCTGCTCATCTATTGAATAACCACCAGAGCCAACCTCTCACACTGGAGCTTGAATCGGAAGGGGAGCAGTGTGCATTTCAAGAGGAGGAAAAAGCAGTGGTTGTTTATCTTCAGCAAGCTTGAACTGGTAAACCTGCACACAGACAAATTCAAATAGATTACCAAACCGTCAGCAGTGTTTTCTGAGCTGATTCCATATTGCATCCCTTCACGGGGAAAGAAAATTAAGAAAAGATGTCTCTGAGAAAATGCAGATTGGCTTTCCACATTCGCTAAGTGAAGCCTGCACAGTCTGAAGTTTGTCCCTAAATGGAATTACTGTAATGGAAAGCCTCAACAAATTGTTCAGGTCTCAGCACATGCTAGCATAAAAATGGAACCGTGGTGGCACAATGGGTTAAACCCTTGTGCCAGCTGAACTGCTGACTTGGAGGTTGGGTTGCTGACCTGAAGGTTGCTGGTTTGAATCCGCAAGATGGGGTGAGCTCCCGTCTGTCAGCTGTAGCTTGTGAGGACATGTGAGAAGCCTTCCAGCAACATATCCGGGTGTTCCCTGGACAACATCTCTGTAGGCAGCAAATTCTCTCACACCAGAAGCGACTTGCAGTGTGCTCTCAAGTCACTTCTGACACGATAAAAAAGCATAAAAATACATGTTTATGTTTTTTTTTTTAAAAAAAACTTCAACCTTTCACAGAACCCTTAATAACTTCTAGTAGAACCTTATGGAGCTTTTTTACCTGAGAGAACACTTCCCTAGACCTTTTTTGGTCTTCCCACATGGCTCTAGTTCAGTGGCTCACAACCTGTGGGTCCATAGGTATTATGGCCTACAACTCCCAGAAATCCAGTTTATTAGCTGTTAGGATTTCTAGGAGTTGAAAGCTAAAACATCTGGGGGCCCACAGGTTGAGAACCACTGATCTAGTTGACCACAAAGTCACGTTGCAGGGCCTGAAGATTCATAGAAAGAGCATTTTAATCAAATCCACGAATAATCAAATCTTCACATGTCAAATCTACCAATGTGGAGAATCAACTGTATATCAATTCACTCGAGTGCCCACCATTCTCTGCCACGTTGTTTAGTTATATATCCTGACATTTTGCACTGGAAGGTAGAAAGAATGTGCAGAGCATATATCCAAACAGCTAAAATCCAGTATGGAATATACAAAGAACCCTTAGGTGGATCTACACTGCCCTATATCACAGGATCTAATCTCATATTATCTTCTTATCCCAGATTATCTGGCAGTGTAGATTCCTATCATATAGTTTACAGCAGATAATCTGGTATCCGATCCTGGTACATAGGGCAGTGTAGATCCAACTTGAGACTTGCCTTAACCACTGACCAAGTGCATTTTCTTAGTCTCTGCTTAACAGACAGTTTAATCCTGTTTATTGGATTTTTAAAGAAGTTAACAGCACAACTTTCAGACCAGGCTTTGGAACAGTCTAAAGCCCTACTATTCAATATTTCAAAGCACAGGACAGTAGACAGGAATAACTAGGAAGATTGCAAAAGAAGTTATTGGTGTAGAGAAAACAAGTAAGGTGAGGGTTTTTTCCCATTTTATGGCCTAAAGAAGCAGGAATTTGCTAATGTAGTTGAATGAAGAGAAATTAGGGATACATTGAAAGCAAGGACTTAGTTAACAGTGCATAGTGGAACTGTGACATTCACTGCTACAAGGCATGGTGTGGGCCACCAATTTAAGATGGCTTTGAAAAGAGATTAGGCAAATTTGGGAGAAGAAGGTTGTCAGTGTCCGCTAGTCATGGCAGCTACATACTTCAAGGATCAGGGACAATTGGTGGGCAATACCAATAAAGGGATTTTGTTGTTGCCTGTGTCCTGCTTCAGGGCTTCCCATAGAAATCTAATGGGTTACGGTCAGGAACCGAATGCTGACCCTAGGTCAGGTCTAGCAGTACTGTTTTCCGTCCGAAAGAACAGACAGTGGGAATACATTCTCAGACAATTCAGCTGCATTGCAGTCCTGGGCCAAAAGCCCTAAAGAAGAGGTGTGTCAGGCAGTCCAGATACTCCCTCCGGGTGCTCTGATGATAGCACAGTGTCCTGAAGATGAAGCTGCAAACCTCCTTCTGGGCGGGCAAAGGCTCCGTTTCTCACATGATAGATTTCTCCTAGATCATCCCATCTGCTCTACTACCCGTCTTGGCCTCTCCTGAGAGTACCGAGGAAAGGGATGGAAATCAAAAACAGAAGCCTGCATATGGAGCTTCTTTCTCCACTTCCATATGCCCTGTCATTTCAACTGAGTTAAACATGAACAGGCTTCATCTGGTTATTTAACAGAACCATTCACAGCCTGGTGCCCCACAACTCCAATGGTCAGGGGTGATAGAAACGGCAGTCTTACTCATCCGAAGGAGTCCAGTCTGATTTAATAGTTCCCACTAAATTGGTGAAGGTAAAGTAAGCAGCGTTTTCAAATGTGAATGGCCCTCTGCAACATTTGCACACCAGAACAGAATGATGGGAAAACCCACCTTTGCAGGTTTAACTTTTGCGATTTCGATTATATGGTTTGGGCCCTGCCTATGTCCGCGATCGCATTTCCCCCTACAAACCTGCGTGGGCTCTAAGATTTTCTGGGGAGGCCCTCCTCTCACTTCCGCCACCGTCACAAGCGCAGGTGGTGGGGACAAGGGAGAGGGCCTTCTCGGTGGTGGCTCCCCGGTTCTGGAATGCCCTTCCCAGAGATATTAGGCAAGCCCCTTCTCTATCCTCTTTCCACAAGGATCTGAAAATCCAGTGGTTCCTGTAGATCTTTGAGCAGGACTAATCCTTGGTCCTCCTGGCAATGATCCCACTCAACATTTTATTCACTTCCTGGCCCCATGCCATACTGCTGCTCTTGACCTGCCTAGCACCTTATAGTTGGCCATTCCAACATTGAACCCCTGGTTACTGTATCTTGGCCCACCGATGGATTATCTTGTCATTAGTCTTAAGTCTGTGGTTAATTGATTGATATGTATGTTTTGTATACTTATGTTCTTTATTGTATTATGTTTTGTTGTATGGTTTCCTTGCTATGTTGGAAACTGCCTTGAGTCCCTTGAGGAGATAGGGAGGTATATAAATTATTATTATTATTATTATTATTATTATTATATTTTTGGATTCCATTAATAGGTTCACACTAAGAACTCTAGGTTCTCCAGTGCAACTCTATTGTCAACTTCCACTGAAAGTTGCCTCAATTTGCACTGAATCTGGGCTGTACCAATTCAGCTGCACACAACTGAACTGATACAATTCAGTCTGAGTGCCCCTCAACAGGGCAAGAAGACAAAGATGGAACTTTTCATGCCTCAACTAGATTTCTATGTCAAGAGCATTCTTTAAACATTTTACATTACGGAGGAGTGTTCAGCCATACAAACCACCTCCTCAACTAGGGGTATTTAGATAAATGTAAAGGTTTCCCCTGACGTTAAGTCATGTCATGTCCGATTCTGGGGGTTGGTGCTCATCTCCATTTCTAAGCCAAAGAGCCGGTGTTGTCCGTAGATGCCTCCAAGGTCATGTGGTCGACATGACTGCATGGAGCACCGTTACCTTCCCGCTGGAGCGGTACCTATTGATCTACTCACATTTGCATGTTTTCGAACTGCTAGGTTGGCAGAAGCTGGGGCTAACAGCGGGCGCTCATTCCGCTCCCCAAATTCGAACCTGTGACCTTTTGGTCTGCAAGTTCAGCAATTCAGCGCTTTAACACACTGTGCCACCAGCGGCCCAGGAGTACTATACGACTCAAGTTTTCTACCTTAGGATGTGCTATACCAGGTCCAATATCAGAAACTGTGGTCTGTATTACCATCATCATCATTGACAGAGCTTTAATATCATCATTCAGTTGTGGGAGAGCTATGAATGTGATTGGGAAAAAGCTAAAGGTTTTCCCCTGACATTAAGTTTAGGTTGGTGCTCATCTCCATTTCTAAGCTGAAGAGCCGGCGTTGTCCGTAGACCCCTCCAAGGTCATGTAGCCGGCATGACTGCATGGAGTGCCGTACCTTCCTGCAAGAGCAGTACCTATTGATCTACTCACATTGACATGTTTTCAAACTGCTAGGTTGGCAGAAGCTAGGCCTAACAGTGGAAGCTCATCCTGCTCCCCAGATTAGAACCACCAACCTTTCGGTCAGCAAGTTCAGCAGCTTGGCGGTTTAATCCACTGTGCCACCAGGGGCTCCCTGAGGGGAGAAAGTCCTTTAAAATATTTACATTTAATTTCTCCAAATAAATTAATGATAACGTTAAGCATACAGTAAACTCTGCTGTGCACAGTGAATAAAATGTGAGCTCATATAATCACTAGATAAGCACGACAAAAGGCAACTGGTATGATTTTAAAATAGAAAAGATTGCCTGAATTACTGCCTACTTAGGAGACATCTTCCAATAAATCGGCTTAAGTGCTTGATAGTGAAAAATTCAAAGGGATTCTTTATTGACAGAAGAAGTAAAAATCTCATTTTAAGAAGGAGATCATATTTTTAAAAATACTCTGTAATCCAGCCTTCTCCAGGTTGATGCCTTAGAGATGTGATAGAGCTAGAGTTCCAATCACACCCAGGTAGCAAATACATCTGGAGGGCATCCGTTTGGGGGAGCTGCTCTAACTCATCTCCTTTGACTTTCTTACCCAAATCAACATCACCGCAAACTACTCTCACACTTTTGGGCAGAAAGAGGGAAGCAGGAGACAACATGAAACAACAGCAAAGCAATGAGAAATTACGCCTCAGCTTTGAGCCAAGGTTTGGAAAAATAATAAATGTTGAAACAAAAACAGAACATCTAATAATACTCACTGTTTTCGTGTGTGTCAGAAGCGACTTGAGAAACTGAGAGTGGCTTCTGGTGTGAGAGAATTGGCTGTCTGCAAGGATGTTGCCCAGAGGACGCCCAGATGTTTTTGATGTTTTTCCCATCCTTGTGGAAGGCTTCTCTCATGTCCCTGCATGGAGCTAGAGCTGACAGAGGGAGCTCATCTTCGCTCTCCCTGGGTTGGATTCGAACCGGCATCCTTCAGGTCAGCAACCCAACCTTCAAGTCAGCAGACCTGCCAGCACAAGGCTTTACCCCATAGTGCCACCGGGAGCTCCTATAATACTCAATACTTATATGGCACTTAGAAGTTTTAAAAGCATTAATCTTTACAAGAAAAATATATGTTACATCTTTCATTACAGCTGAAGAGGGAGCAGGAAGAGAACTAAAACTGAGAGAGAATAATTTGTAAGGAAGCAATACTCAAATTTTTGCCTGCCAGGTGTTTTGGACTTCAGCTCCCACCAGCCTCAACCACTTTGGCAAATGGTTGGAGATGCTGGGAGCTGAAGACCAAAACATCTAAAGCACCAAAGTGAATCTATGGCAGAAACAAGACTGAGATCCACGACTTCCTACTGCGCACCTCTGTCTCTTACCCAATAAAGCTACATCAAAAGTGTATCCATAATTACAACTTTGATACTCCTCTAGCTGTCATGGTCCCATCCTATACAATTTGGGATTTGTAGTTTGGTGAGGGAATAGTTTGACAGACAGGTATCTTGCTGTAATTTAAAATAACGTGCATTATAATAATAAGAAACACTTGACTGTAAGAGCAGGTCAAGGACAAGAGCATGGCAGGGAGTTGGGCTAGATGGCCCTTAGGGCTAACCTTCCAACTCGAAGACTCTGATTCTGTGACACTCTTCAGCTACTGATATACATAAGGACACTGCAATCTGGCACTATAGGGAATATATATCCATCATTATGACTAGTAGCAGTTGACCTCCTCACCTTTGTCTAATTTCCCTGTAATGATTTCCATGTTGATAGGCATCACTTCTTCTTGTAGTAGCAATTTCCAGAGTCTAACCACACACTATGCAATTTCTAGATCTCAGTCCCTGGCTTGCGCTTCAAGGCAAAGGAGAGAACTCCCAAGGCAAAAGTGCTCCCTTGAAAATACAATACATACATGTATTATTGGTCTCTTGTTGCTGCAGACAGATTTGGAAATATTATTTGAGAACACAGAAATGCTGAACCACTCTAACAACCACCATGTCAGACTACACAGAGAAGCCACTGGAATCCACAAGCATGTGGACAATTTCAACAGAAAGGAGGAAACCATGAAAATGAACAAAATCTGCCTATCGATATTTTTAAAAAACTCTAAAACCAGGACAGTAAATAAAGAACAACACTCAAAAACAGGGGAATTCCAGACAGGAAACAATCAGGGCCACATAACAAAGGATTCCCCCAGGCAGGAAGCAGCTAAGCTTTGAAGCTGCAAGGCTATTCAATGCTAATCAATTGCAACATTCACACTTGCTTCAAACAGACAAGAGTTTTTTCTCCCACCCTGGACCTTTCACAGATACATAAACTGCACTTGCCTAGTTTCCAACAGACCTCACAATCTCTGAAGATGCCTGCCATAGATGTGGGTGAAACATCAGAAGATAATAATTCTGGAACATAGTCATACAGCCTGGAAGACTTACAGTAATCCAGTGATTCCAGCCAGGAAAGCCTTTGACAACACATTGATTTGGAAATCTTCCCTTGGTTGGACCATAACTTCTGTGTTTTTAAAAGAAGCACTTCGATGGGAGTAGACAAAACAGGCACAAAAATGTGTTTTTTTTCCTGTTCAGTGCATAACTTGGAAAACTTACCTTCCACCCACACAAATTGTTTTTCATTTGGCAGATTTTGTATTTATCATTTGAATGATATGATGTAAGCAACATGGTTAATCTTTAATGTTGAAGGACATCATCAGAAGGCATCCCTGGAACCTCAGGGCTTGGCAACCTCCTGAGATGGCAACCCTAGCTATATGAAGTATCATGGCCTTTTGTCTGTTCCACATTTCCCACCACTGTCAGTTGGTAACCCAAGTTCCAGGACAGTGAGATAGGCCCTCAAAAAGAGAAAAATATTCCCCTATCCATTCCTTTCTAATCCCAATTTTGCACCTCTCTTCATATCTTCTTTTTTTCTAAGTACAGTAGAGTCTCACTTATCCAACATAAATGGGCCGGCAGAAGGTTGGATAAGCGAATATGTTGGATAATAAGGAGAGATTAAGGAAAAGCCTATTACACATCAAATTAGGTTATGATTTTACAAATTAAGCACCAAAACATCATGTTTAACAAAAAAATTTACAGAAAAAGTAGTTCAATATGTAGTAATGCTATGTAGTAATTACTGTATTTATGAATTTAGCACCAAAATATCATGATGTATTGAAAACATTGACTACAAAAATGTGTTGGATAAACCAGAATGTTGGATAAGCGATTGTTGGATAAGTGAGACTCTACTGTATAGGCAAATTCTGACTTGCAATTCTTGGACTCTGCTTTTGTAGCACCTAAAACTCCACACCAGTTTTTCTAAGCTTCTAAATCAGGCATGGGCAAATTTTGGGCCTCCAGCTGTTAGGAATTCTGGGAGTTGGAGTCCAAAACACCTAGAGGGCCAAAGTTTGCCCATACCTGCACTAAATCCCTCGTTTTTAAAAAAATTAGTGAGATTTTGAGGCAAAGTTGACACCAAATCATGTAGAAAAACCCCTAATTCACACAAATACATGAAAAATACCCTCACCCAACCTCAGAACTATGTATTATTATTTTTTGCAAGAGTGTTAGTTGAACTTGTTAATATTAATTTGGTACCTTTGTCTGCACCTTTTTCAAAACTGTGATATGTTTTTTTCACAGGACATTATGCATACAATTCAAAGCATGGTTGGTTCTCCGCTGTTTAATCAATTTCTTTGCCCTTTTCCCACACCAAGGTGCCTTACATAATAAAACTTCACCTTCCCCAGTCAAAAAACAAAACAAAACAAAACCCGCAGCTTCAAAATCAAGTTAGTTCTGATAAAAGTCAATATTGCATTGAGAAAATTTGCTCCCATACAACAATAGAGGGAAACTTTAGAAGACAGGACCAAGGCTTCTCCCTCTGGGCCCAATGTAAGGGAAGGTTTATTTCAAGCCTCCTTTCCTATCTTTGTTGCTGTCGCTTGTTCGTTAAATCATTTTCAGTCGCTTCAGGGATCCATTCCTTGGCACATCCTCATTGGCTGCATGCTCTTTGCTTATCCCTTCTACAGTCAAGCCTTCTGCTCCCAGCCTCCATTATGGTAAACACGGTATCTTAATTAAAGGACTCGGCTGGCTTGCTCGGCTCAGACAGATGGAGTCTTAATTTAATTAGTATACTTTAATTACCTATGATAATAAGACCTCCACCTGTGTCCAGTTTTTTTCTCTCCCCCCTCATCTTCCTTAAAATCAGCTGTCAGCGAGAGTACAATCGTGTTAACAGTAAGCTGCAAAACTGCCGTTAATTTTAAAAGGCTGACCTCCTGCGGACGAGACATTTCCAGAACACACTCTTATTATTTCTTGTTATTAATAAAGGGCCATCAGTGTTTGCGGCACTTTACAGAGCTCATTCAGCAAGAGAACAGTGGTGCTTCAAAGCGCTTAAACCACCCATCAGGGAAAGGTGGAGTGATAGATAGATAGATAGATAGATAGATAGATAGATAGATAGATAGATAGATAGGCAGACAGACAGACAGACAGACAGACAGACAGATAGATAGATGTCCGTCTACAGTGTAGAATGAATACAGTTTGATCCCACTTCAACTACCACAGCTCAATGCTATGCAATTCTGGCAATTATTTGAATTTTCAAGGCACATATTAGGTTTCAAGGTGATTTTGTCTTCTGCTATATTGAAAAACCACTTGTAAACCCAGCTCAGAGAATTTTGTTTACTAGATGGTCGAAACGTGTAAAGTACCAATCTATCCATCCATCAATAATATTTACATATTGTTGTCTCCACCTTGTAGATGACAAGAATACAGCCACCAAAATATAACTGCTGGGGAAAGAGAAAAGAAGGCATTCTGGCTCTGCAATAAGAATTCTGCCTAGCCTTCAGCCCCCAAATTTCTATCATTGTAGAAACACGAAACATCATTCGAGTCTTTAGAAATACAGTTCAGGCACCCCAAGAGGTTTAAGGTTTTCCCCTGACATTAAGTCTAGTCGTGTCCGACTCTGGGGTTTCCATTTCTAAGCCAAAGAGCTGGCATTGTCCATAGACACCTCTAAGGTCATGTGGCCAGCATGACTGCATGGAGTGCCATTACCTTCCTACCGGAGCAGTACCTATTGTTCTACTCACATTTGCATGTTTTTCGAACTGCTGGG
The DNA here is from genome assembly GCF_035594765.1 of Anolis carolinensis. Lineage (NCBI taxonomy): Eukaryota > Metazoa > Chordata > Lepidosauria > Squamata > Anolidae > Anolis > Anolis carolinensis. The sequence goes on along the minus strand of NC_085846.1, from coordinate 25,582,872 downwards.
GTAGAAGCTGGGGCTAACAGCGGTAGCTCAACCACTCACCGGATTTGAACTTCCAACCTTTCGGTCAGCAAGTTCAGCAGCTCAGCTGCTTAACCCGCTGTGCCACCGCCACCCCGGGAGAAGGTAGCAGGCAGAATTACCAAGGGATTGCATACATAGCAAATAATGGAAATTTGGGTATAAAATGTTTTCAGTGTCTCGCAGTTTGCAATGCTAGAAATTTGGGAGGTTAATGAAAATTTTGTGAGATGCAGAATTCTTGTTTGGAGAGGTAATCCTATCGTTTTGCCACACAGATCCAGTATCTAAAGCCCTATACAATGATTCCATTCCACCAGAAAAAAATAAGGGAAAAGACGTACAGTCAGCCATCCACATCCATTGGGGTTAGGGGCAAAGCCCCTTTCCCCAAAACTGAAAAATCACAAATGAAGATATTGTTCTTTTTTTAATTTGAGAGAACACTTATCAAGAAATTTCTGTGTCTTTCAGCATAACTCTGTGGTCGCTTTCTGCTGGACCTGAGAACCAAGACATTTCTTGGGAGAACATTTTAAATCAAATCCGCAAAAGTCAAAAGTGCAATTGTGGAGCAATGATTGTACAATTAAAACACAACAGTGCTCTGAACACCCCTCTTCCCCCGCCAGACCATATTGACTGTAATGAAAGGGGGAAATGGGGAAAATATCACCACCACCATCATCATCCGTTTTGTTCAGAAAAAGGTCTTATTTCCAACTGCACAAAATGAAAGGAGGGTAAAGTATTATTCTATCATTACAGGTTTTATTAAATAATCTTAATAAAATTCCTAAGAACCTCAAGCACAGATTACTATATTGTCCAAAAAGTTCAGAAACGGTTTCCAGTTTTTCAAGAAGCCTTCAGTTGGCTTCTCCTTTGGAACCGGCATTAATTTGGCAATATGGGCCAACTCAGCAACCTTAACAAACCCTTCTTCCATCGTTGCTTATAATTAAGCTCTGCTTGTCTCCTCAGATCAGGAAAAATAGCTTTTTTTCCAGCGGCACAAAAAACCGCAGGGAGTGCAACAGGGTGATGCTTATTAAGGATCACTTCACACCCGTGTCTGTGTGTGAACGTGGCTCCCTCGACGTGTGAAGAAAAGGAGACGCTCCGTGTGGCGGCCACAGCTGCTTCTCTTGGGTGGCGAGGGAGGCAGGAGGAGGAGGGAAACAGATCTATCTGTCAGCAGAAAAGACCACCACGTTGCTCGCCAGAAGTCACTCAGTAGCCCAACAGATGGCCAGGGCTTTGCGCTGCCACCGGGGATTGCGACGGTATGAAACACCGAGCTGCATACAAATGAATGGCTGGTGTTCCAGCACAGCACCGCCTTTCCAAGCCATTCCAGAAATACAACTTTGGCTGTTCTCACTTGCTATCTGGCGACTGAGCCCACGGGCCTACAGGGACTCCACGCTGGCAAGAGGTCCACTTTCTGAAAAGAAGGGCCAATGCATCTGCCACAGAGAGGGGACCAGCCAACAGCTGGCCTGCCACTCTTGACGGGATACCAAGAACAAAACCAACACATGCTGTACCTGTTTTAAAGGACAACAATAAGTACATCTACACTGAAGAATGAATGCAATTTGATACCACTTTAAATTTAATCAGTGCTATGGAGTCCTGGGGAGTGCAGTATGGTTCCCTTTTACAGAGAAGATCTAAAACCTTGAAATATTGCAACTCCCATGGTTCCATAACATTGAGCTATGCAGTTAAAGTGGTGTCAATCTAGATTAATTCTACCATGTAGATCAGTGGTTCTAAACCTGTGGTCTGTGGACCACCAGTGGCCCCCAAGAACTAAAATTTGGTCTGTGGCCTCACCGTTACTACACCGTTGCAATGAGAGAGACCGGTCTCACAAAACCCTCTTATAGTGCTGAGGCAACGGAGATGTCAGGAGGGGAGGAGGCTGATTACCCACAAAAGGAGCGACAACAAGTCTCCTGACTGCTGCTTCTCCTCCTCCCTCCCCTGTGAGGAGCCATTCCATGTGGCGCCTGGAAGCGGGGGCACCTTGGTGTCTTTGTTTTTATGCCCATTTCTGGAGTTATTTGGGGTGCTGATTCAGAAAATTGCATTGGATAGAACACATTAGCTCTAGATGATTAAATATGGTTTTCTGTGGGCAAGCAAACTACTGGATGGCATATGTTCTGTATCAGAAACTAGAGTTGATGTGGTCTATCCAATGCAATTTTCTGAATCAGCACCCCAAATAACCAAACCGTATCTAAAGTTGACCAAAAACTGATTTGTAACCCTTTTGGTACTAATGTTGGAGAGTGGTTCCTGGTCAAAGGGGTCCCTGGTCAAAAAAGGTTGAGAACCACTGATGTAGATGCACTGCCGGTTCCTCTCTCCTCCTTTCCACTTCCCTGCTTAGTCATCCAAAACCCACTGGGCGACTTCTCAGCTCAGATCAAAGTGCATACTATTCAGTGCTAGCCAACCACATTATAGAATCACAACAGAAGCATAAATTTGGAAGAAACCACAAGCACCATCTAGACGAACCTCATTCTACCATATAGGAAGACATAACCAAAGCACTCCTGGCTGATGGCCATCTATGCTCTGCTTAAAAACCACCAGAGAAGGAGACCCCCACCACACTCCCAGGCAGTATAGTCCACTGGTAAGTAACCCTTACAGCCAGGAATTTATCTGAACTTTCTAGATTGTTGTTAGAGATTTCCTCTGTAGGTTCAGGGTGGGAGGTAATCACAAAATATGCATTTTGGTAATGCTTAAAGTCTTTTTCAGACCTTAGGAATGTTCTCTTTGGGGAGCATACTATTCAGAATCCTCCAACTAGAAATGGTTGTTGTTGTTGTCTGGATGATTCTGGGAATTGCTAGTCTAAAAGGTGACTTTTGTATTATCTACTCTTTGCCTAGAGCTTGTGCCATCGGTTTACACCTCTCCTTTTTATTTGCTGTCCAGTCTACACAGAGGTTACTGCCTTAATTATAAGCAAATATAATCCTGCCTAGAATCTTTTTCCCTACAGTTTCCAGAGACCATTTGAATGCTTCTTCAAAGAAGTATCCTTCACTGCCCTTCACTTTTAATATGAGTTCCATTTTAGTGCAAACACTTAAAGTTCTATCCTTTGTCAAATGCTGGGGGGCAGGAAGCTGGAGAAACAAGCTTGCCTGCTCCCCACTGGTCTCTATTTCTGCTGTTTGCCTTGCTTGTTGTAGACAACTACAGATCAGTAAACGAGGCTCGGCTAGAAGTGAATCCCACTCTTTCCCAACTTTTGTTAATTGCATTATTTACTGCCCGACATGCTGCTGTAACTGACGCTGGAAGTCTGTTTTTTCCAGCCTTCTATGGCATTTATTTAATGCTGGTGCTACTAAAAAAACTTTCAGCTAGACAGGAGCTGAAGAGGAAAAGCAGAAAAAGCTTTGTTTAAAAGAGCTTCTTTATCAGATGCTTTCTTAATCAAAACAATTCTTTATTGGACCCATTGGGACAAAAAGGAAGGCTTCTCCAGCAGACCTTAATCCTTAGATGGGGTCTGTAAGGAGAGGCGCTCCTTCAAATATCAAGACCTCAAGCCATTAAGATATTGTGCACTCTCTCTCTCTTTCTCTCTCTCTCTCTCTCTCTCTCACACACACACACACACACACACACTCGTAATGAGAAAACACCACTTGTGAGTGTGGCCTGTGGAAAAATCCTTCCTATGCATGTCTATAGAGGAAATCTCTAACATCAACTTAGATATAGCCAGCAACCTGGATTATTGGGAAGATGATGAGCTCACAAATGAAATTAGCTTTCAAAAAAAAGGCAAACAAATTAAAAGGAGCAATTTGGAAATAAAACTGATGTATAATTTATAATGGAGGTTCAAAAAAAGGGAATGGTTTATGATTTGTGAATACAGACTGCAGTTCCCCCTTGAGGCAATGGTGATGCAGTACACTAATTTCTCTCATACCTTTGTGCATCGTAACACAACACACTCTAAAACTACAGCCATGAAGCATCTTTAGGGGAGTGGGGGGGAAAGGGCTTCCAGACAGGATTATACTTCTTTAAAATTAAGGCAGTATCCTATGTAAAACTGGACTACAAGGAAAGGGAAGGTGCAAACTCATGGCACTAGCATCAGGCAAACAGTGTAACATGATAAAATCAAGTCCGCAAAAACTAAAATATGGTCTGCAGCCTCACTGTTACTACCAAGGATAAAATCACAGCCCCACCAAAAAAAAACTTTTTTTCTTTGTGTCTTTGTTTTTAGACTCGTTATTTGGGGTACTGATTCAGAATATTGCATTGGATAGAACACATCAGCTCTAGCTTATTAAATATGGTTTTCTGTGGGCGAGCAGATGGCAATTCACTACATGGCAGATGTTCTGTATCAGAAAGTAGAGCTGATGTGGTTTATCCAATGTAATTTTCTGAATCAGCACCCCAGATAACTAAACTGAATCTAAAGCTGACCAAAAACTGATTCGTAACCCTTTTGGTACTAATATTGGAGAATGGTCCTTGGTCAAAGTAGTCCTTGGTCAAGTGGCCCCATTCAAAGTGGTCCCTGGTCAAGAGGCCCCTGGTCAAAAAAAGTTTGGGGACCACTATTTTAGACTAACAGCTTCCAGAGTCAGCCAGACAACAATCAATGTCTATACCAATTGAAGGATTCTGGGTGGTATTGTCCCTAAAGAAAACATTCTTAAGGTCTGAAGAAGACCTTCAACTTTACCCAAATGCCTGTTTTATTATTACCTCCCAACTGAAAAGCTCCCTATCACTCAGAGCATAACCTGGGTATCTCATTGAAATCTGAAGATGAATGGAAGATGTGTGCAGAATCTACATTATTAGATCTTTTTAACCCCAATAGTGACTTAGCTGCACACCAAACCACATGCTCCAGCTGCACCTGCCTATGCAGGTTTAAAGCTGGTCTCCTGCCCTTTTTGCCTAGCTCTCACCTTCTTCTCTGAAATTTAAATTCCAGTCCAACCCCATGTTGCCACACAGGAGCATACAATCAAAGTATTCTAGATAGTAATCAATCCTCTTTCTAAAAGCCTCCAGAGAAGACTCCAGCACACTCTGAGGCAGCATATTCCTCGGCTGAAATGTTTAAGTAGAATCTCTTCTCCAGCACTTTGAATCTATTGCTTTGTATCCTAGTCTCTGGAGCAGGAGAAACCAGTTTTTCACCTCGTTATTATGACATCCTTTCAAATATTTCAACAATGCTAACATGTCCTCTCTTAACCTTCTTTTCTCCAGGCTAAATATACCCAGCTCTCTAAACTGCTCCTCAAAGGGATTGGCTTTCAGACCTTTTACTTTTGGTTGCCCTTCTTTTGGACACATACCTGATCATTCTTGACTTGCAGAGAACTTTCCCAACCATATCTGGGAAATGCCAGTGGATGAGCTTTCTACATACAAAACATATGTTCTTCTGTTAAGCTATGACCTGTTTTCCCAACAGTAGTCACCTGGAATATCAGCTTGCCTAGACTTGATTTTTCTCCCTTCCCATTGCATCTACGGTAAATCCAGAATTGTGGAAACAAGGAGGGTGTGCTTCTGGGTTGGTGCAAAACACATTTCCTTCACTGCCAAACATCTCAAACTACCAGCTCCATCACACACAGACCTGTAATTGTGAAGGAAAGCTTTGAAGTATTTTTGAAACCAGCAGGTCTCATTTTCGAAATTGCATTACCAACTGCCCTGGGAGAAAAGCAGGCAAAAAATACCATCTGCAACAGCTGGGTATTATTTCTTCTTCTATTACTATGCTTCCACATTTGACTTTCTCTCTCCCCTACTATACTAGTGCCTTTCAAATTTCCTGAATCAAGCAGGCATTGGCTATGTTGCCGTAAAACAGAAAACTGGAAGTGAACCTGCATTTACAAGAAGCTAAACGCAGTGCCTCACATATATTTGGAAACAATAATAATAATAATACGCTTTATTTATATTCCCCTTTATCTCCCCGGTGAGACTCAGAGCAGATTACAGTACACATAAAAGGCAAAGATTAAATGCCTTTTATAAAACGACGACATACATGTACACAAACAAAGGTAAAAGCTTTCCCCTTTTTCATCTCCGGTGTCTGGAGGCAATGCTCAACTCCAGTCATGGGGAGGTGCTCTTGTTCCATTTTCCAGGCCGAGGAGCCTGTTGTCCGTAGACATCTCCAACTGTGTTTTGCTGGCATGTCTGTATGGGGTGTCCTTTTACCTTCCCACCAAGGCGGTCCCTGTTCATATACTCACATTGCTTGCTTTCGAACTGCTAGGTTGGCAGAAGCTAGGGCCAAAACAATGGCAACTCCATTACACTGGCCAAAAACACATTTTGGTACCTCAAATGTTAGACCTATATCTGGGTATATTAGAACTGCTAATTCCAAAAATGGCACCAGTTTCCCCTTATCAGCTCTAGCTTTTGAAATACTGAACCTATGGCATACACCAGTTGCCATCTGCTCACCCATAATGACTCATTATAATCATATCTAAGAATCTAGAGCTGATGTGGTCTATTCAATGCAATTTTCTGAATCAGCACCCCAAATAATCCCAGAAATAGGCCTAAAAACAAATATACTAAGAAAAAATATATTATAGGGCAATGTTATATAATTTTAAATACATTTAGCCTCCGTTTTCTAGTGAGCTGGAACATACATAATAAAGATATTTGTTGCATGTACCAGCTGCAGCCTAGAGGGGTCTGGCAAATCCACTTAACAGCCCAAGAAAATACTCATTGGGGACTCAAGAAAAATAAACTATGAATTGAGAATAAATAAACTCTCAATGTTCCTCACTGTGAATAAACCCAAAGTAACTAGGTTATTTTTTCCAGGTTATAATGTCGTCTGGATTGTATCCCTAGACATTATCAACAAGACACCTGTAGAACTCAGATATGATCAAAGTCTACATGTCTATATTCTGGTGGGACCGTCACAGACCAAAATCCAGGCTGGGTTTAAGACCCAGGAGTTAGTTATTGGGGCTGATCCATGAGCCATTGAATGTTTCCTAAATCAGTTACGGGCTTGATGTCACCCTACAAAATATTAGAAGCAGGCATCCAAAGGAGGAAAAAATATTGCTTTAAATAGAATTATCCAGTTTGCAACCCAACCCCAGTGGTAACACCATAATGAGTCACATTTTGTGGCATTTTGAATAACAACAAAAATAGTTGGGATGGGGGACATGCCGCATGCCGAACATATGTTGATCACCTCTTCTGAAAGTCTGAAATGTAGTCTAGAATAAGATGCAGAACACAGTCTCCTCTGTTCATGACCACACACACACAGGGATATAATGATAAAGAATTTAAATGGAGGAGAAGTCTTGAAGTTTTTAAAGGTCTTCTAGCTATTAATCATGTCTGGTGCAAGAATCATGTAGTAGGAAACATTGCCCTAAATGTATTTGTGTGTATTTAAAAGTGATGCACCAAGGTAATTAGTTTAGCAAGACAGCCTTTGTCAAAGGCTCCAAACACTTTTCTGAAAACAAAAAGGAACAGAAGCAGCCCACAGATTTTCCCATATGCAGCTTCTTACAGACATAAAGAAGGTTGTCTTTCAGCCGCAGAACAAAAGCTAAAGCGTTTTCAAAGCAAACCAGCTCTCTGGTCTGTTGTTTTGTTGGTAAACGGGCGAGTTGTCATCTTTCATAAAGGAAAAATCAACTGTAGGGTGGGGGAAGGACAGAAAGGTAAGATAAACTCTCACAATAAGCAGAGAAATGCCTCAGCAAAGTCTGTCAATAATAAATTAAAGCCTAAGGGAGATAGGCAGCAAAAGATCTTTTTTTTAGCCAATAACAGTTGGTTCGCCACTAGACCGACCATTGGAAATGCTCCCCAAAGCTTCTGGGGTTTGAAGTTTCCCATCCACATTTATTGTTTGCCTGAAGGAAACAACAGATTTGTGGATGGGTTTTTCATTTCACCAGCACAAAGAAAACCCAAGCCTTCATAGTTAGGATCTCACAGTAATGGTAGGGATTCCATAAAATTATGAACAGTGGGTAGAAGATATGGTTGCATACCTGTAACCGTCTTTCTTTGAATGGTCATCTGTGAAATTCGCACATACGGTGAAATCACACATATGGTACTTCCTGCGCAGTCAATATGGAATCTTCAAGAAAGCCTCTAAGATACATTTCGGCAGTAGCCCTGTCCACACTCCCCAAGGAGGTATATTGTCAGTGGGAGAGGCTATGGCCACAGTTCCTCCATCACAGAGTGGCAACTAGAAGAACCATGGCATGACAACATAACAGAGAGGACAGGTGGGGATGTGCGAATTTCACAGATGACTACTTGAAGAAACATGGTTACAGGTAAGCAACCATATGTTCTTCTTCATGGTCTGTGTGAAATTGCACATATGGCAGATAAGTGAGCTACTAATCTTGGATGGTGGGAATCATGCCACCAAAGAGAAGAGGACTGCTCTGCCAAAGGCTGCATCCCTTTTAGAGAGTGTGTCCACCTTGCAAGGGGCAACAAAGGTAAGTGAGGTAGACCAAGTGGCTGCCTGGCAGACATCTTTTAATAAACGCCGCTTAAGAAAGCTGATGAAGTGGCCACAGCCCTGTGTTGTACCCTATTGTACCCATTCAGTACCTTAGTATTCATTAATGGTTTCCCAACCAAGTAGTAACCAGGCCTGTCCCTGCTTAGCTTCAAAATGCAGATGGGATCTTGTGTCTTTTAAGGATATTGGCATGTCTGGAAAGTCACCTTGGAGTGGCCAAAAAGGCAAACCTTTCCTAAATCCCAGACTACCATATTTGTACTACAAATAATAGCACCTCAGATGGCTGTTTCTTTAAATGTCCACCTGAATTACAGCTTAGATAAATATTCCCTTCCCCTCCTTATAGAAATTCTGCTTCCCCAACTGTTCATCTGGCTCGGACATCTCTGCAGTAGCATAACATATACTGCAGCCAGAAAGCTGCATTTTGGATGTTGAAGAAGGCAAGGAGGGACGTTAGTGGGAGGTTTACGAACAGTATGCTGCAGCTCTGATCCTACTATCGCCAGATGGCTTCAGCTGTATCAATTACTGTTTATTAAAAAGAGATCCATGCACCAAAAAATGAGATATGAAGCATTAGCTTGCAGAGAGGAGAAGCAATACCAACAGGTTGCCTCTTTCAAGGTCTTTCAGATCAAGGCTGGGCAGATGTCAGGCTTGCAGAATCTACTTTAAAATGTAGAACTCCAAAATCTAACATCTGGAACAGAAATAAAGAACTTTTGAATCCAGGAATTTGAGTACCAAAGCTAAACAGTTCATAGTCCATTTCTTGGATGAGGGTGAGGGTGTTGTCTACTTTTGGCTACCCTGAACTTTCTCGATTTCATTACCTAGCACGATTTCAAATGAAAGGAGTTATTTTGATTTTTCTTTTAAAGAGACAGAAATCCTTGGTGATCTGCTACAGTAGGGATAACAATTGTGCAACTCTCCAGACATTGTTGGACTGAAAGATCAGTATCCAGAAACAGCAATAGCGCCAGAAGTAATTTCGGCTTCCCTTCTCCAGCCCGCAATTTAAGATTTACAATGTAACCTGAAAGAGGAAAACAGTGGCATTACAACTACTTTTGCAATGAGAAACTAATTATGTTTAACAAGTGATTGCTCTGGACAAAGGTTACATTTCTATGTGTACCAAAGATTCATCTAAAATTTTCAATGGGGCTCTCAGAAGAAAGATGGGAATGTTTCTGGGTAAGTGCTTTGCTATTTATACCTGTCACCCTCTTCCTAGATCAGTGCCTTGATCCAAAGTGGTTTTTCTAGTTTTTGCAGATATCATATAAAGTGCCTGGTTCTAGCTCTAGGAAACAGTTTCAACTAGGAGGCTATCTTCTTATGTCCCTTTTCAAACTCAACCATTTGCCAAGGACAATTTGTTTGTAATATGCCCTGAGATTTGAACAACCAGAAAAGCTATCCCAGCATCTGTTTTCCAACTTTGGTTAAAGGTGGAGTCATGTTTGAAACCAATAGAAGACCTTGAAGTCAGGGATAACAACAATGACCAATACACATTTACGTGCCTCAAATGTTAGATCTGTTTCTGGGTATATTTGACCTCCTGGGTCTAAAAATGGCTGCAGTTTCCCCCATCAGCTGTAGTTTTTCAGATACATAACATATGCCATATACCTGTCTCTATCTGCTCACCCACAGAAAACTATATCTAAGAAACTAAAGCTGATGTAGTCTATCCAAAGCAATTTTCTGAATCAGTGCCCCAAATAACCCTAAGAACAGGCCTAAAACCATGACACCAAGGCTTTATTTTGTTGGGTTGTGAAATTATGAAAGTACACATCGGAGACTAAGTTTATATTGAGTGAAATCCACTATTCCATCTAATCTAGTATTGCTAACTCTGTCTGGGAGGAGTTCTCAAGGACCTCAGCCATTTTTTCCCTGACCCCTATTTGGAAACCACTAGTATTTTCTGATGGCTTTCACTTAATGGGATCAATGCCAATCAAAGCATTAGAAGCAGAGATAGAAGGGGGGCTTGTTAATGGTGGGAATGCCCTCCAAGACTCACATGGCATCCATTGTATATTCTTAATGCCAATGCTTGTATTTTTAGGTTTCTCCCAAAATTTTTGAAAGACTTACAAGATTTTGTAAACAGTCTTAGGATCTGAAACTATGGAAGTATAAAGATTAATTTGTACTGGCTAGGAATGTATGTCCTGTGGATTGCTTTATTCTCTGCTTTGTAATGTTTGCAAGTCACATTTTCATTTTATGGATTTGGATCCTCTTTAAATGTTTTTTTTTATATATTATCTGAAAGCTGCCAGGGAAGTTTGATTATGGGGAGGGCAAAGAGAAATGATTAATCCAGAAAAAAGATTGAATTTGGCACATAGAATGCTCTCCAATACCACATATCCCTACTTGCATCTGGAAACCGGCTGGCGGGGAAGGAGGCTGAAAATACCCCTTTATGTCTTTGCATTTTTCAAAATGCCAGAGATTGACTATCAACCATCGTGAACTGCAAAGTTGCTGCAAAATTTGACTTGCGTATACCTTATTCTCACATTTGTTTTTCTGATATCTCAGAAGTTCCACTTGAAAGTGCAAAAGCTACACAATGAATACAGGGCATACAACCCTGTAGTAATGACCTATGAACTATCACTAGCCTAATCCAAGTTTCTAAGGTGCCATTACTGGTAGTAACTTCCCTAAAGGTAATTTAAATTTTAGCCAATTTTATATGTATAGAAGCTGGGTCCAAGTCTGAAAGATCTTCAGACCTATGAAACCTGGCTGACAAACCTGTTTTTGCAAAATATGCATCTCATTTCACAGCAGGATGTACCAGCATTTGGGTTCTTTGCTTACAGCTCACTAAAAGCTGTAGATCCAGCAACTTAAATGTACAGAGGGAGACCACAAATTTCAGAGAGCTGAGGTCTTCCTGTTCTTTACAATGAACAAAACCACATTCGCTTCTCATGAAAACTATATAATCTGCTCAAGTTCAAAGTAAGGTTCAGAGCTGAGCCATGCCTGAAATCAGCTGTTTTCTAAGTTGGGCTCATCTGTGAACAAGGAAGTATCTCGCTTGAATCATTTTTGTTGGTGAATCTCTCAACTACAAGGAGAAAAAGACTGCTTCATCCCAGAACCACTGGAGAAACACTCTCTACTGTGACAGTGGGAAATATGACTTTCAGATGTTTTGATTGCAACATATGCCATGATTTACATAACATTTGAACTCACTCTTCATGGGGCAGACTTTTTTGGGTGTAGGGGACTTCAGTTATTCAAAATGGGAACACAGAACAGCTTCACTAGCAATCAATTAGGAGCCCCCAGTGGCGCAGCGTGTTAAAGCGCTGAGCTGCTGAACTTGCAGACAGAAAGGTTGCAGGTTCTAATCCGGAGCAGAGTGAGCACCCACTGTTAGCTCCAGCTTCTGCCAATCTAGCAGTTCGAAAACATGCAAATGTGAGTAGATCAATAGGTACTGCTCCAGCGGGAAGATAATGGCGCACCATGCAGTCATGCCAGCCACATGACCTTGGAGGTGTCTATGGACAACGCCAGCTTTTGGCTTAGAAATGGAGATGAGCACCAACCCCCAGAGTCGGACACGACTGGACTTATCAGGGGAAACCTTTACCTTTACAAGCTATCAATTTGATTTTGGTCATGGCTTATAGAACTCTATATGGCAGTGGTTCTCAACCTGGGGTCCCCAGATGTTTTTGGCCATTTTACCAGCCGTTAGGATTTCTGGGAGTTGAAGGTCAAAAACATCTAGGGACCCCAGGTTGAAAACCACTGCTATGTGGTTTGTGTTCATATTGTATGGCCTTATTATACAAATCTGCATTGTAAAATCCTCAGGGAAACATTTCTTATTGATCCCACTTCTATCATATGCCTATCTGTGAGGACACTGGGAGAGCATAGACAAATTCCCTTCCACCTGGGCTAGAAACCCTCTCCCTACTTGCTCTCCTTTTGCTAGGCTTTTGGTTGTTGCTCTTGTTTAACCAAGCTTTTAATAGGCACGGTAATTACTTGCAGAAAGCCCTCCTATAGGGAAAACTATTTTAAAAAACTGTTTTCAAATGATTTTACAGTTAATCAGCTATGATATTAACGTAACGATTTTGTAAAAGTTGTATTCACAATTTTATTATCAGGTCTTAGCTGATCTTGTTCTTATTTTTTGTGAGCCACCTTGCATCCCACATCAAGAGAAAGGTAGGATAAACATGGAATAAACAAATAAATATAAATATTCCTGTTAAACCTTGACTGTTGACGTTGCTTATGTGGGTTGTAATCCAAAACATCAGGTGTCTGTGGTTGCCCCCCTCCTGCTCTGTAGTAGGAAGTTTCCTTGACCTACTAATATGATTTAATGTCATAGAAAAAGTAGCTCTTGCATCCAGTGCTTTGCAAATGTACCTATGCACTTGGAGAGTGGTTTTACTTATGCTCAAAACATAGAATCAGAATTTTAATGCACCACAAGGATCATCTAATTCAGTCCTAGGCTTGTAGGAATATGTACTAAAACATTATAGAGATGATGGCCACAAATTCGTTGAAGGACTTTTTACATGTTCCAATTTAAAACTTCCCTTTGTTCATTAATCTATGCTCTCACTTAAATCTTTTTTTAATAATGAAACAGCTTACATCAACATAAATACAAATCAACCTACTCGCTTGGGGAAGAGATCTCCCAAAGCTGCCAAGAAGACCCATTCTGGTCCTTTGCCTTTCCCCAGTGGAAAGAAAAAGTCATAAAAGTCCCAGCATGGATTGTCTTTTCTGCCTACGTGCCTTTGGTTCCCCCCAGAAAGAAGATTGCCAAAACCAGCCTTGATTTCCAGTCAAGCGCCTCCCTGAAGAAAAGGGAGGACTGGTGATGTCAGGGTCTGTTTAACTTCTTGCAAGTGTGTCTGCATCCTCCAAGTAGAAGCTGAGGCAAGAGACTCCCTGAACAGTTATCGCTGCTCCTGCAAACCCAATGGGGATGAAGTCTTTGTCAAGTTACAGCAAACCTTTCAGTAAACAACACCGCTTCTTATGTGGAATAATTAAGGCAGTCTTCTTGCTCTTACCTAGAGACGCAGACAGGATGCAATTGATTCTAGCAAGCTTTCCTATTATTAAAAACGCAACACTCCAAACGCCGTTTAAAATGGTAAATTGGGCTTACATACTCCCATCAGCATAAAAAGGAGGAAAAAAATGCTTAATAGATGCAGAAAAAGAAATGATGCCAAGGGTTATGGAAGATTTCTAGCCAGCATACAAATCGTTCTGTCCTTGGGAGCTCGGGAAAAAAACTGAAAAGATGCAAGATGATATCTACCCTGTTCTCGCTACCAACATCTGGTAATAGAGCTATACCATTTCTTGCTATGCGGGCCTCATTTTTTTTCCAGTCCACATTGCACTGAAAAGACTAGATTGAAAGACAGATTTAATTATAAATATTATATTTAGGGATGGTAACCATCACGAGAACTGATAAGACAAACACACAGTAGCCAACCTAAAATTAATCTTTCCAGATGTTTCTGGAAAACAATTCCTGTAAGTCCAAGTCAGCATGACCAATGATTGAGAAAGGGTATCTGTAAACTCAGTGTTGGGAAACTGCTGTATAATCATTTCCTAACATTCTAAGCAGTAGAAAATCCTGTTTCGATGTTTAATGCCATTTTAATATTTATATGTTGTAGGTTTTAAATGATAATTGGTGTTGTATTTAGTGTTGTAAACCGCTTTGAGTCATGTTTAAAAGAGGAAGGCTGGATAAAAGTGAAAATAAATCAATGATAAGAATATCCAGACAGAGCGGCTTTAGACATTATTGGTGCTATTAATATAGTTTGTTCAGAAGACCTGTTTTGGAGCCTCCGGTGGCCTAGGGGATAAAAGCCTTGTGACTTGAAGGTTGGGTTGCCGACCTGAAGGCTGCCAGGTTCGAATCCCACCTGGGGAGAACACGGATGAGCTCCCTCTATCAGCTCCAGCTCCATGCGGGGACATGAGAGAAGCCTCCCACAAGGATGGTAAAACATCAAAACATCCGGGTGTCCCCTGGGCAACGTCCTTGCAGACGGCCAGTTCTCTCACTCCAGAAGCAATTCCGATTGCTCCTGACATGAAGGAGAAAAAAAACCCTGTTTAATCCTTACCAGAGAGTCAGCATCATATGTCTCACATCAATTTCTCTCCTAAGACAGATTGAAAAGAACATGCTGATAGTAACACGAACATATATACATCTTTTGACTTTTGAGGATTGCTTACATAACGTGTAAGCATATAACACATATACCTCATAGTATAGGAGTGTTTCCAGATTGTACATGTCTTAGGTAAGCAGAGAACAGTGTATTACAACTTCCAGATTCTCCCAGTCACACACTATACTGAAAGGGAAATTCTGGGATTCATAGTGCAAAAGGGTAACACTCCCGAACTTACATAATGGTAACTCAGCACACACATGGTTGTCACGAGGATTTGTACAAATTTCCAGGCCACATCTTTTCTAATGATTCACTCAGATATAATAATTGGACTCTCATTTACAATTCTTTTCTTTGACAGATGGTTTTATCATTACCTATTCTGGCTGCTTGTCTCCCTTCCTTATTAATTCTTCAGCTTAAGACTGTCTGTACTTCTGACATTGTTCTGCTGCTGAATATGTACTCTCAACTGCTCATTTATGTCCCTTCTATCTTGTTTCCCTTCCCAGTAGAAATTCTCTACTTTTTTGGCTGATGTCATCACGGCATGCTCTTTTCAAGAAGCTCTTCAGAATTTACTTCTTCCCTTTGGCCTGACAACACTTAGGACATTTGGAAGTCATTAAAAACCCATCATTTATATTTATGACACTGAGACAGACAGAAACAGATATACACTTACTTTTTTCATTCCTTTTACCTTCCATCCCGTACTACCAAGGTGAAGAAATTATGACCTTCCAGTACTATTGGATGACAACTCCCCCCATGCCTGACCACTGGAAACACTGCTGCAATAGATAGTTGACAATATCTGGAAGACATCAAGTTGTTCTCTGCATGTCCTCCTTTGTTATATCAATTTGGTATTCAAGAATTCATGCAGCAGTCATTTGTTAGCCAGAAATTCCATTCAGGCAAATGTGTGGGTTGTCATCAGAAGGCTAGATATTTCTATTCCTCCTCTAGTGATCTACTTAGTTTTCATGAAGAAGAGAAGCCTGTCTCTCAGTCCTTTCCATCCTCCACAAATCTGTTCAGTAGAATGTATTAAAAAAAACCAAACCTAGGATAGCAACTAGCATGTATGACAGAAGCAACTTGTCTCTTAGCAGGCTGGTAAAGAAAAAAGAGTATTAGGTGTCACATCTGATTGAATCAGACAGGGAAATGGGACATGTTTAACTGCTTTTGACATTCATTCTTGTTTTATCAATGAACCCATCCCAAATTCTGTTCCTAAGATGTAGAACAAGAGTAACAAATGCCTGCCTCAGGGATGAGTAACTTCCCCTCAATAGATGTTTACAAGTTCTGTTATCCTTTCCCATGGTCTACATTGTCTAGGGCTATGTGAAGATGTATGTCAATAACATCTGGAGAGCCATACATAGCTCAAGTTAATACCCTTCACTATTTTATGAGTGTCTGGAAACAAGAACAGGGGAATGAACCACTTTGCCTATCAAAATGGATAGTCCTTCTGTTCTACTCTTACAAAATTGCACTGCCATCCTTCAATTAAAAACTGGCATGGTCACTGCAAGAGCTGATTGCATCAAACATACTACATAGCCCAATACACATTCATATCAGTACAACTTTTTCTATCCACCATTCTCCCTAACCTGAAGAAGTGGCTCAATTTACAGTGGAATCTACCTCTATCATCCCCATAGCACACAGCTCATGCCCAGTGTCTAGTTTCCAGACCTTAATTCTAGAAAGGGAGTGTAAGCCCAAGACCTTGCTCTAAAACTATGGAGAGCTGTTGTAAACCTAACAAGGCAAGGAATTGGTACTACAATAAATTAAAGCACCATGTCCTCAAAATGGTTCTTCTTAAAGAAAAACCCCTTTTTTCCTGAGTTTAGAGACATCAGGCAATCATCTTAATAGGTTGGGTATCACCAGAGAGAGAACACACATGAGGCTACAAAGAAGAAGGTAACATATGTGAAAGAACCTCAAGTATAAAAGAAAGCCCTTGAAAGCACAGAATCTAAGGGAGCATGCCTCCTTTCTATCCAGAAATAGTCCAATGAGTAATCTGTAGACACAGAACAACGACGATTAGTTGGACAAGGAGAGAAAGGATCTGAACTTAATACGAATGGACCATTCAGAATTAGCATTCAGAATTCCATTTACCAGTTGAGATCAAAATCTATCATTATTAGTAGTCTTGTTTGTTATTCCATTAAACCTCAACTCTGAGGAGCCTAAGAACCACTAGGTATAGAGCTTTTTTTGCAGATTCCTCCAATACATTCATTCATCATTTCAATTCCCTTGTTGCCAAATCTGAGAATCGTCCACTTACCTGAAAAGAAATTTGCATTTGTGAAACAATTATCCAAATGTTTCACGTTATGACATTAGTGTGGGGCTGCTCCATATGAAATTTCACCTTTCTTTCTGAAAATATCTCCTGTCATGATTGGTACGGGCCAGAAAGATAGCTATGTAGGAGGTAAGGCTCAAAGTAAGAGAGGGATCCTGATCATGAAGTACCCTATTGCATATGGCATTGTCACCAACTGGAACATGGAAAAATCTGGCATCACGCTTTTTACTTACAACTAAGGTAAGTAAGATCCAGGAAAGCATAAGAAGGGTGAGATTTTAGCTATGTACTGATGCTTCCATTCTAGAATTTGGAAAAAATTGTACCAAATCAGCATTCCACCAGCTATCATGGTCACTTAGGCCAGTGGATTTGGAAGCTGGAGCCCCCAAAACAACTTTCCCAGGTTCTGATTAAGTCACTTTATACAATATAGAAGAGGCAAGATTCAAGAACTTTAACTTTCCTTGATAAACTCCAGGGATGCCAGCCAGTTTAAATTGAAATAGATCTTACTGATATATTAATCCAAGGGGTCTTAGTGACAGCTATTATAATTCCTTGATTGCAAAAGACATAACAACATCAATAAAGCACACACATACAATCAAATCTGAACCAGGAAGCATTTGTGTTTCTTTTTAAAAAACAGAAAGAAAACCCATGAAGACAAGACAGAATAACACACAGTACAAAAGAGTAATTATATTTCCAAAGAAAATAAAAGGGAAAAAAGAAAAGCTTTACCAGCTATTTTGGGGTTTTTTTTTCTAAAAAAGAAAACTGGCTTAGAATGAAACAGGACCAGACCTTCTACAAACCAGTAGATTGGGTACAAACACTCAATAAGAATTGTTTTAGCAACTCAGGACAAGAAACCTTTGACACAGTGCTCATGAACAATAAATTTTCTTTTTTTAAAAAAAAAAACCAGAAGAGTCAAGGGTATGAAGGAATCACAGGAGTTAAAGGGGAACAAAACTAGAGCAATTTAAGAGGTACCAGAGGAACAAAATTCCCACAATATCTAAACAGGTAACCATTGTTCATAGATAGCAATTTCCAAGTCGAGAACATAATCCCAACAGTTCCTGAAGGCTGATCATGGCTGCCTCCATCTTATCCATGTCTTCGCCAGAGAATATTTTTCTCTATCAGTCCGCTCTTGACTTCTAGGAAGTTGCCATTTTGTAAAAGAGATTTTTTTTTCTTTTTCTTTTTGCACCATGTAAGAGTGCTAGCAAGAGAGAGCAATCACCATATCACAGCTGGATGGCAAATGCAAGGATTTCAAGATGCCTAGGCCTCTTCATCTTGCAAAAGTCTCGACGTAAAATCCCACTAACGGTCCCATTCATGGACTCTGTTTCACGAAGGCAAATTCAGTTTCTTCTATTCCTCAAACATCACTTCCAAAGATGAAAAGAGCACACTCCAAGCATGTCTATCTTCTTGTTCTCTGCTGTCAAATGCAGAGGCCATGTTTTGTCTCTATTTCTCTCTCTCTCTTTTGCCTTAAATTCCATTCATCATCGTTGGGATCTGTTGTCTTGGGCCGGCGCCTGGCCAACCCCCTTAAGTTCTTGACTCAGCCAAGTCCAAGGGAAACACACAGACAATGCAGCAACAGGGATATATTAGGCTGAACAGTCCCCTTTACCCAAAGTCCACCCTCCCTAATTTGCCCCCAAGTTTACTTGGTGCCATTTGTTGTTCTCTTTTAAAAGTCTGCATATCTCAAAGCAGTCTCTTTTCCCCTCCCCTCCCACCCCAGCCCCACAACAGAGTAAAAAGCTCCACAGGTTGCATCGTCTACCTGGTGATCAAGGTTGGAGAAGCAATGGCTTCCATTGCTACTTCCATTTAAAAAAATACACACACACAAACACGCGTGGGGTTGTGCGATGGGGTCCAGGGTTTAGGATTGCTTCAGTCGCTTGCGTGGGGGCCCCAGAAAGGGACACTGCGCAGAGGCCAACGAGCGGTACGCTTCAGCCACCAAATGAGGGTGAGACACTACCATTGACTTCCATCCTGACGTCTCCATGACATCGGAAGCGTGACTGAAAACAAATGACAACAATTTAAAAAGCTGATTCCTTGTTTGGAATGAACATGCAATGCAAAATCATCCAAACGAAGTTCACTCACAAACAGTTTTTTCCACTTGGGCATCTTATTTAAATATTTTTATCATTAGCCTACTAGAATTTGGAACGTGGTCCTGCCATATAATGGCTGGCCTGTGGGAGAACCAAAGAAAATGGATGACTCCTCTGTGCCATCCCAAGAATTACAGCCTTTTGTAGGGTGTTTTTCAACAGTGTGATGGTGAGTAGGCAATCACATTTACCTAAAAAAAAATCAAAACTGTTCCAGATATTATATTCTCTGACTCAATCAAATATCCATGCATTGTACTTACTACTCATCAGTCGGGCATGAAAATGGTTAGAACTCAAGTAGTTCTTAAACAAACATAGCAATCATCACAAAGAGGATGCTCTGCAGAATTTTTTAAAAACTGTTGCTAGTGTGCAAGTGCTTGGCATTTCATTGCTCCTGCAGGGCTTGCTAATTCCCAGTGGAATGCTTGAGAAAATGAACATGAATGCAACTCTCACTGTCCTTTCCAATAGGCAGTTTTTCCATACCCCTTATGAAAACAATGTCTCTTTCTAGCATGAAGGCAAAAGAAAGGAGCAGCTGAGGTGCACTCTCCACTGATGTGAAGGCACAGTTAAAATGAGAGAAAACAATTGGTTTTTGGAAAGGAAGATGCAGGTACCTGCCCTTCGAATGTAAGAGGTCATATCTTTTTTGGTGGGCTAATTTGAGTTTGTGATAAGGAGTCATTGGACCTAATTTACAGTGAAATGTTGTAGGGCACTCTCTGCAGGCCAGACTTCCACCACTCTGGGACAAAGAAAAAAGGAAGATCTACTTACTAGTTTATGAAGTCAACTGCTTGAGTTTTTAACTGGTCAGCACTGTGTAGATCAGCCAAGATTAGAATTTCTGCTGCATTTTCTACAGATAAGTTGCTGCACAGGGCATCCTCGCACATCACCTTCAAGCGTTCCAGAGCATACTGCAATCAATCAATTAAGAGATAAAAAGAAGCTGAAATTTAGAGCCTTCTCCACAGTCAGGTAATTTTTATTGTGTTATTCACACTGTTTTGCATATGTGACTGCCTGCTCCCCCTGGCTGCATCTTTTATTCCAATAACATCTCTGTGCATATACTCTGCCGAATCATTCCAAATTCTCTACAAAACTGTGCATCAGCAACAAAACACTGTGGAATAAATGCAGATTTAGCCAGGGTTAAAATACTCCCACTGAATTCAATGAGACTTAATTTGCTGTGACTAAGTGAAGTCCCATTGGGTTTTCAATGAGTCTGCTCAAACCTAAATGCAAAACATTCTGCACCCACAATTATAGAAGTCTCCTAATGCACAAAATTAAAGTGAAATGACATAGAAGCATGCATGAGGGCACAATACTAGATCTGTTCTTGGTATCTGCTGGTGTTGTTCACCTAATGATACGACAAACTCCTCAGACAATACCTACAACATATTCTGGTTGGGGACGGGAAAACTAGGGACACTAGCCCCCTTTCTACTAAACTGTTCAGAATCAACGCCAAACCTCACTCACAGAAGCAGAATTGTGCAAAATGGTAACTAATTACTATACATACTCATATATAGGTTGACCTTAAGTATTAGTCAAGGACAGGTTCTAGGGCCAAAAATAGGGATTTGATTCTACTCATAGATAAGTCAAGGATCATCCCGTGGAGAGGGGAAAGGGCTAATGCCACTTCAGAGGACATGTCACCCATAGCCACTGTCATTTCTCCTCTGATTTATTCATAAACTAGCTTGGGGACCCTGCAGTGCTCGGGTTATTTGAAAAAGACATTGTTTGTTTTGTTAAGTTTGATAAAAATCTCTGGATGCAAGGTGAACTACAACTCCCATGCTGATGCCCCCCCCCCCCCCCAAAAAAAACCCTCCAGTATGTTATGTTGGTCACCAGGGCTGTGTGTGTCAAGTTTTGTTCAGATCTGTCATCAGCTGGGTTCAGTGCTCTCTGGATAAGGGAGAACTACAACCCCCAGATCCAAAGTCAATCCCCCACAAGCTCTGCCTGTATGCAAGGTAGGTCCAGGGCCATCTTTGGTGGGGTTCAGAGTGCTCTTTGATTTCTGGTGAACTTTAAATCCCAGTACCTACAACTCCCAAATGTCAAGGGCAATTCCTCCCAAAACCCACCAGTATTCAAATTTGGGCATATTGGGTATACGTGCCAAGTTTGGTCCAGATCCATTGTTCTTTGGGCTTACAGTGCTCTCTGGATGTGAGCTACAACTCCTATAAATCAAGGTGAATTCCCCCCAAAGGCCTCCAGTATTTTTCATTTGTCATGGGGGATCTGTGTGCCAAATTTGGTCCAGGTCCATTGCTGGTGGGTGGGTGGGTGGGTGCATCACAGTACTCTGTCTTGATGCAGGGTGAACTACAACTTCCATCAAGTTGAATCAGTTCCTCAAACCCTTCCAGTATGTTCAGTTTCTGATCAATTCTGCTCTGTTTGCTGTGCATTATAGATGAGTAGGAAAGGGTTATGGGAGAGGCAGTGGGCGGGATCATGCAAATTCCACACCAATGGAGAGAGTAAGGAACACTGGGATGTCTGTGGTGGAGGAAACACATAAAATCTAGGATGAAATGGTCCCTGGATGAAAGCCTTCACTTGGGTGGTGGGCAGTATGGTGTTTGTGGAGGACATTGGCAGGTCTCTTGGACATGTTTGTTGTGTTCGCTATAACTTGCAATGTCATTGGAGGGAGGGCCATTGGTGTCTCCTGCATCATAGGACCTATAGCTATTTGTGGAAGTGGGAGCCTGTCTGTGGAAGTGGACACCCCAGCCACATACACACATACATATTTTCACTTTTATTATGTGTATATAGATAGCAAGATGTGGCACTGTGATGGAGAAAGTATAGGTGGAGACAGTGCTTCTTTAGAGGTGGGAACAGAATAAGCTCTTGCCTTTTGCTACTCTACGCAGAGAAGGGGATGGTTCTTTTTAAAAAAATAAAAAGTTAAGATGCTGTTGGGACCAAAAGAGTACTGACACTCTTTTGGTCCCAACATTAGGTAAGTCAATACAGGTCTATGGGGTCAATTTTTTGACAAAAAAAATCTAGGCTTATCCATGATCATATACAGTAACCTGTATAATTTATTCTATTTGCAGAACTTTAAAAGCTTGGGCACAATGAATATAAAATGACAAGAAAGCGGCTTCCACATGGTTTCTGGTCCTTCTAGTTTAACAATGTATATTTTCCATCCTCCTCAACAATACCTCTGAAGGGCAAAGTCTAACTCGCTAAACATATCTTCACCTAAGAGGCCAATGGCAGGTCTCCAGGGTTTTGGATTTGTAATATGTTTTGCTTATAGTATAATGATGTATTTTCCCCTAAGAGACTGCAAGAAAGACAAAACAAGCTGTTTCTAAGCGTCTCGGGTAAATATTAAGAAGTTTTATGTGCTATCATAAAAGATTTTGCTTTCTGTTTTTAAAAGGTCACACAGGGACATTTAGAGAAGGCAGATATTTAAAAATCACCCCTGGCACCCCCAAACAATGAAAAGCTCCCTCAATTTTACTGCCTTACAAATAGGTGGGCAACTAGAACTGCTTCTGTTGCACAGTACTTGCCACAACCCAGACCTTTAAATAGATAGATTCACTTGGCACCTGCCAAATGGCTGGATGGTGGGAGAAGCAACAGGTTGTGGAAATGTAGGGGAGAATTCACATTCCAATTGGAAAGTGATAAATTTCTACTAGAACATTTTAAAAGGCGTCTCTACTGAGGTTTTCCATCTGAAATTCACTATTGATTTCTTCTCTCTGCAAACATATATCTCAAATCACAAGGGCTTTCTGACTGTTTATTTTGATGGCAAATTAAACTAGAGCTAGAAAAACAATTCAAATTCCTAAAAGCCCATCCTCCCCAATGTTATTCTTTGCCCCTGCCAGAACCTTGCCACTGTTTCATTTCTTTGTGGAACTTGGCCAGTCTGAAAATCCTGAATCCTGTTCTCTAATTGATCAGAACTCACTAGAAGTCAAAACATAACCAATTCCTAGAACCCTGTTTTCACAGATAAGAATTCACATTTTCTTTCTGTGTTCTGATGTTAGCAATATAGAGTAAGGAGTAAAACAGATAATGTGCTTGTGAAATATCAAAGACCCTAATTTATGTTTTAACCTGCCAGTATTTATTCTGTTCTTATTTATTCTGTTTATGGCTGTCATATTCAACAGATTTCCAAATAAGATGAGATTTGGAAGAGGAGGCAGATCCTAATTGCTTTCCATTTTTTGCCCAATCTGTTTCAGTTTGTAGTTAAAGGGGAAATAACATCATTAATATAATCACCATCACCATTATCATATATATACTTTTCACCTAAATTGGGGCTTCAGATATAATACAAAAACTGCCATAATCTTGGACCATATTGCCTAGGACTGATCGCAACTATAATTCAAAACATTTGAAGGATATTAAATAAAGAAAACTAGCTCAGGTGTTTAATAAAGATGAAAACATGCCGATATCAGAGTCTCCCAATGTGGTTTTTTCCCCACCTTTTTTAATAGACAAAAAAGAGACAAGCTGGGCTGCCATGCTTCTTGTATACCTTGTCAGCAGCTGCAAGCAAATCGTCAGCCATTTTATCAAGATTGGGTGCCTTCCCCGTGTAAATGAAGCACATCATTTCTTTAAAAACTTCCGGTTCCACGTCATTGATTTCTACTCGATTCTGCAATGGATGGAAGATTGAAATTATTCTTACAACATTCAATCAACATATCCAGCTGGCCCCCTCAAGGCCCAAATCTCTCTCTTGAGACCAAGAGTAACTATTGGAAGAAAAGAGAAATATTTAGGAGCCAGCACAGATTTTTTTTTTTTTTGCTGCAGGAAACAGTGTATTGAAATCCCCCCCTCCCCCCTCCCCCCATACCTCTGGTTTGCTTCTCCCTCAGGCAGGTAGAAGTAATAAGTGCTATAGTTATATAATCATAATCTCAAATGGCACAACAGGTACTTTCCAAATGGTTTAGATTTGCTCATATGCCAATTTTCTTTCTTGCCCAGTCTGAAAAAATCAGGGCCATTTAGAAGATGCCTATGTTTCAGGTGTATTTTCCCCACAAATCTGTAAGGTAGAAATGTAACAATCTTCCCTGAAGCAAAGACACCAACCAGTAAGCTTCATAGTGGAACAGGGGCTTGAATCAATTTCTTGTTTCACTTACAACCATGTTGCATTTCATTAGCAGGGTTGATTCCATAGCCACTTTGAAGATCTAACTATTCGAAATCCAGTTCATTAAGCTAACTCTCTTTTTCCTGCTCCCAGCGCAAAATGCCCCATCAGATTGGACATGCCAACCCACAGATATAATTTCTGTTTTGAGTCCTTGTGCTTCAGCCACATCTTTGAAGGTGGAGATCCAAACTCTGAAATCCTTTTACGCTACTATTTGAGCCTAGCAAGAATTGTTTCATTCCCTCAACATTTCCCCTTGTATACAATAAACAGGACTACAACTTGAAAGCTGTCTTCTCTGTTCACTTACTTTTTTACTCTCTTCCATTTCATGTTCAAACATAGCACTGAAAACTGGAGAACGTGCTGTGGCCAGAGGTGGATGGGAAGGGGGGGGATAAAAAAACAGAAATGCAATTAAAACCATGAGGAGATATAACCCTTCCTCTCCAGAGAGAAACTGGCACATGTAATCAGTACCTGCAGATACAAGTACCAACATAAAAGGGAAAAGTAAACATTGATAGAAGGTTCATGAGTAAGATATATCAACATGTTG
This sequence comes from Anolis carolinensis, assembly GCF_035594765.1. Taxonomy (NCBI): domain Eukaryota; kingdom Metazoa; phylum Chordata; class Lepidosauria; order Squamata; family Anolidae; genus Anolis; species Anolis carolinensis. Next base: position 25,557,718 of record NC_085846.1, on the reverse strand, counting down.
CATTAAAAAAGTAAACCAGTTCAAAACTAATTTCGTATCACATCTGCCACAATCATTCATGTGAAAGGGTCTCTGAAAATCACACCTTATTTAAGTAAGGTACAGTCCATTCATTTGCTATATATCATATCCTTAATATTTCTTCTCAAGCTACATGCAGGTTTGATAGCCATGGCAGAGCAAAAAACAACCAAAGCACCAAATTGGTCCCCAACAATTAACAATTTTTTTTTAAAAAAAAACAACCTATCTAGCTTTTTTTAGTTTCAACATTCAGTCATTATAAACTTTCAAATATAACTTTGCATCCATAAGAGCTAGAAATGCAGTTTTAAAAAAACAACACCAGAAAGCTGCATTCTGAAGCCAATAATGCAATGATACATTTGGGACTCTTTTCTCCCGTACCCTAATGTTTAATTTTCTATTGTTTCCCCAATGTCCCCCCCATCCTCTTCCTGGAATCAGTTGTTCCCTTTTTAAAAATTTGCCATTTGGCACCCTTTAAAGACAACCTGTAGAAGACACATGAAGGCACTCAGTCTGTCATTGACCTCTCCAACCGTCATCCTGCTAATCCTCCTGCCTGAGAAGTTACCGACCTGCTAATATGGCTTTGTGAGCCTGGAACTCCTGGCCTGCCACACATAGGCAGCAGTCCGTGAAGCGAGAATTTTCCCAGAGGCCTCCCAACTCATCAGCCAAGCGGCATTCAGGCACCTTCACCATATTCATGGAGTTCTGGCCGGAGATATTGACAGAGTCCTGTACTACACTCACCTGCAAGGAAGCACAAGGGTCAGCATCTCTACAAAAGTAGGATTAGCAGTGAACCTAAAAGCATAAAGCAAAACAAAATGCAGCAACAAATCCCCATGGATTTTCTCAGTCAGTGATTCAGACCTTTTTTGAAAGAAAGACACAGAAATGCACAGAAAAGAAAGCCTGTGTACACCCACACACTTGGATGGAATAAGGAATTTGCATATATTCGCCCCATGGGATTAAAAAGGCGACCATCCAACCCTACAACCAAGATACTGGGGTAGTGAGGAATGCCAGGTTGGCGTAATTAAATTAGAAGAGCAATTTGATATGGATGGTGTAATACACATACACACATACCTTCTATTAGAATTAGAATGTATCCTCCTCTTCGGTTTTATTTGTAAGCTTGCTCTGAAAATTTAGCTAAGAAACCCACTGCTTTTAAAAAGTTTACGAGGGATTACTTATATGAGCTTGAACCAAAATAAATACTTAAGAAAAGATACAGCCCAAATTAAGCACTCTGGCCATAAATATTTCACTGGAAATATTACAGATGTGCTCCAATCTCCACCTTCAAAAATCAATAGCATTTAAAAAGTGTGTCATTCTGGCTAGACTGTGCTCAGTACCTCTACAATCATAAATGTTTTTAATATATTAAATTATCCTAAAGCCACTGCCATCTGTTCTCAATACTGCACTGCACCCATGGAATGTGAAGAACCTGGCTCTTACTTCTTTGATGCAGCAACTGGCTCTTTCTAGAAACGGGTGCCTTGAGGATCCCTATGTAGCCTAGCTGGCAGGCTCAAGCTTACCAGCCTGAAAAAAATGTACACCATGCAAGGATAAGAAGATGGCTAATAAAATCAGGTCCAATCATGACCAATAGTCAGCCTATGTTGTTGCATTTTTAGACAAAATCAGCTTATGTTTTTACATTTTTAGAGAAAGAAGTCATAACAGAAAGTAAATTGATTTTTAGAGCCACACAAACTCAAACTTCTAGAGCAGTTTCAAGTTTTAAAGGAAAGAGACACCCACACAAGACTCTCTCAACTTACAAAAGTTACCCAGTCTCCAGAGAGCCTCAGCAGTGCCAAAAAACTTTAGAAAAAAATAAAAAGAAAGAAAAACCCAAGCACCATTGCTGCTAAATAGAAACACAACTGGAGGTACCTGTGGCCAAGGAGGAGGAAAAAGGTCAGTTGAACATATGGTACACCTACCTAAATGGGAGGAAAAAACCCTAACCATCAGCAATAAACAGCACACGTTTTCATCTCACTCCTGGTTTCACAGATTCATAGGCTTCTGTCAGAAAATGTTTTCTTTGTATTTTTAAAACTGATTCACTAAGCACTGCTGGTCTACATACTTCAGAGCTTGGAAACTACTTTCCGGACCACAACTGCCAGAATCTTCCATACAGTTCAGCCAGGGGCCATGCTGACTGGGGAATCCTGGAACATTTAGTCCAAAAAAGGTAACTTTTCTACATTCTGCACTTACTTCCCCATTTCCTCTTCTGACGACTCATCTGACAGAATGTCACAAACAACTACAACTAAAAAAACTCACTTTTTTAGTAACTCCAGAGAACTAAAGCATGCAAGATGGACCATATAGCAAGTTATTCAAGCAAGGAGACGATCCAGAGGTCCACCAATGACAAGTCTACAATAACACCCCATGTGAATAAACAGACCTACATAAGATGGCAGAAGCATCCTCATGCACATTGCTTCAAGCAGAAAAAGATTTTGAACCACTTACCTCACAGAAGAGAGTGAGTTTGTCATCAGGAAGAAGTCCATTGGCTTCATCCAAGAGAAAGTCTCTTCTAATGAATTTCTTGAAACCCCAGTCTTTGCCTTGCACAAACCGATAGGCTCGCTGACTCTCTGAGAACATATGAATGGCAGAAATTTTAAACAGAAAGGGAAAAAAAACCAGGACAAGCAATACCTGGAGCCTTAACTTCTCTTCTGCTCATGTTTGGAAAATAAACACAAGCACCTACCCACCAACTAGGCATACCCATTGCCTTTGTTTCTTCTCCTTTTGCATTCAGGATGGAAAACTTGAATTTGGCTCGAACTTCACTCTTTGGACAGCTGACTAGTAACAGGTAAAGTGAAAGGTAGTCTTTACTCTCTTCATCCAAGCCCTTTGGATTCACACGCAAACACCTGAAGAAACAAAAAAAATATCACATTTTATTCTCCTGATGCAATCATGCACACAGTTCCAGTGAAACTAGTGGTAATTTTTTTCAGAAGGCCCATCTTTCTTCCATGATGAATTCATCATGAATTCTCCCATTCATGATAGGCAACCATTTGTCTTGCATGGAGCAACAAACTGCATTCTGTAATACACATGTGTCAAACTCAAGGCCCGCTAGCCAAATTTGGTCTTCCATCTCATTTTATGTGGCTAGATACATTCGGACAGGTAAGTTGGACCAGAATGTTTAGGGCTTTATAGGTCAAGACCAGCACTTTGAATTGGGCTCGGTAGCATATTGGCAGCCAGTGGAGCTGGCGTAACAAAGGAGTGATATGTTCCCCGTACGCCACTTCAGTTATACATCTGGCTAATCGTACTAATTGAAGCTTCCGGGCCGTCTTCAAAAGCAAACCCAAGTAGAACGCATTGTAGTAATCCCAAGTTTGCTCTTTGAGAACAGTAACATTGAATTATGGGATCTGTTTCTTGGATGTGACCCCTGGGTTGGGTCTTGATACCTAGACTTTGTTATTGTGATCCTATCTTGAATCTTCCTCTATACCTGTTATACCTTGAAAATTTGTACCTGAACTCTGGACTGACTTCCTGGCTTAATTCATGGACTTGAATACCGGTGTGTACTTTTGGACTTTGAACTTCAGTTTTACCTTGCTTATCTGACTTAATTTTGAAACCTTGACTAAAGATTCTGCCTTTGGAACATGGGACTTTGTTTTGTATTACCTCAACTGTGTGCTGTTTTTCTGTTCTGTAGTCAGGCCTTGAAAAGACTCAGTAGTTAAGTTCGTTCAAGTGAATTGGTTTTGGCACGTCCTGGGTTTGTTTGGTTAAGCTCTGGTTTCATTATCGGGCGAGAGCCCTGGAACACGACATAACCTTTCCTCAACCTCAGAGCCACAAGTGCTGTTGGGTTACAATTTCCATTATTCCCAGTCCACATGATGGATCATCAAAAGGAAGGGGGAGTTGTTGCTCAATAACACCTAGGGATCCAACTGAGTAAAAAAAAAAAGTACAAATCCACAGATTCTCCATCCATGGATTCAATGGTCCTTTGAAGGCAACTATAAAACTGACATGGCCCTAGATGAAAATGAGTTTGACACTCATGCTGTAATGGCATACTTCAAAAAGATCCTAAACCGGAAAGGATTTCCTTCAGGATTTTTCACTCAGGCATTTTACTCATATTCAGGATTTCTAGCTACTACCTTGTGGTGGTCAGAAAATAACTGGTTCTCTGTTGAAACTAACTACTATGCATATGTTTGTTTTATCTACAGCACTGCTGCCCTTCTGTCCTAGAAAATAACCACAAACTGGTTAGTTTCCAGGACAGAAACAAACAACTGTAGAAATTGCCATTCTGCCACATCAGACAGCCTAAGAAGGACTGCTGTATAGTATGTGGCTTGGCTAACTGGTTTACACCTTTATAAGTTATTGTTCTTTACAATGTGTGCCTGTGCTTTGATTTTTTATTTGTGACATTTGGCGGCTGTTAGCAGAAATGCCGCCCTGAGTCCCTTTGGGTGAGAAGCGCGGGGTAGAAATATTGGAAATAAATAAATGGACCTGGCAACTGCTTCTATAGGATATCTGAGTCCTATTTTGGATGAGTAAGATACATTGGGCGACACAGGTATCATTAATGACATGACAACATAAAGCATGCTGGCAACTCGGACCTACAGTGCCCCCTTTGATGGAAGGTACTATTTCCCTTAAGGAAGATTGTTATTCCATGCCCAATCTGAAAACAATCGTATCTATCCAGTATCTGCCCCAGTCACTATTTTGCCATTTTACTGAAGTAAGTATTGAAATTTAGGATCAACACATTGTCCAAGG